>NC_135762.1:12820907-13420907 GCF_052425735.1 Oculina patagonica
TAAGAGAACAAACAAAATCAATCAAAATGTTATAATTCCACCGAAAGCATTATCATAAAGAAGTCTGGATGGGAAATTATGTTGCAAAACGGGCAATTATGTTACCTTCATGTAGAAAAAAAGGAGGGAGGAGTAGGGCTGCATGTCGGGGTAGATAGGCATATCACATGGCAAATTAGGCATTTTTGTTGTTGCTTTACCAGCTTTAAAAGAAAGAAAAAATCACTTTACATTTAGAGTATAAAGGAAATAACAAACATCTACATTTATAATAAGGTTGATTTTAATTTTTTTCATTCACTCATTAATTCATTTTCATTTTCACTATTTGCCTATATTTTAATTTTGAATGGAAATGGCAGAGGTTATAGCTAATGGTTTACAGCATGTTGCCCAAACCAAGCTAACTCCAAGCAAACCGGAGTGAAAGCTAACCACAAGCAACTAACTAACTCCGGAAACAAAGAAGTGACATTCTGTCATTCCACCGAACAGGGTCACCCCATCCCCAACCCCCCCCCCCCCCCCTAAAAAAAAAAAAAAAAAGAAAAGAAGATAGCACCTTGTTCACTTTTACATGTCTTTGGACTCCCCTTCCTCTTAAGGGGTTTCACTTCACTTACAGAAAAAAAGCAAAAATTCTGGGAAGCTAGAATATTGTTTGTGAGTCTCAAACTCAGTTTTGTTATTTGATTACCCAGAAAAAAAATAGAATCATGTCTGCTTGTGTATAAAACTATGCAAGAAAAAATATAACATCAATACTTTGACTACTCTTTTAAAAATTTGTTTGTATTATTGTCCACATCTTTATGGAGTCATGTTGCCCATTTGTCATGGAGTTCACAAAGTAAGCAAGTGAGTCACAATTTGGTTGCTACATGGTACCTTATGGATACTGCAAATTTTATCTGGCTTTAGAATATTTCACTTATTTTAAAAATATAGCTGTTCTTATAAATTGTACACAGCATACAATACATAAGAATGAAATTGGTAATGCATATTGCTTGCAATAACGGTTTTAAACTCACCTATACTTTAGAATTACAGTACCACCAGTTTCAGCATAACTAATCCAAATTCAAATAATTACATTGCTTTGTAACTCCACTACCTCCCCCAAAGTCAACCAAAGATCTTATCATATAATTAGACAACTACATGTAAGTCCTGTGTAGTTGAGGGCTCAAAACATTTGGACACTTGCAGGTCATGTTAACTGGCCAAACAGATTTTAGCTTGGTCACATGTGGTTTCTTACCAGTCAAAACATTGAAAATAGCAGTTTTAAACTACCACCATTTCTGCTGTTACTGTTTTCGCTGCATATTTTTGAAAAGATCACTTCATAATGCCCTTGTTACATCTAACAAGATGTGAAAGTGACAGGTCAATCAAGAAGTCGTTTTCTGAAGTAACACTGTAAATAGGTTAACATTTAAAATCTAAATTTTGCTTATTTGCAGCTTTTCTTGATTTTAATTTACATGTAATTTACTAGTCTCTTAAAAATAGCATCATGACGACACCCAAACATCGAGCTGGATTTAATCTTTCCTGTTTTCTATTTATGTCCTTGTCCTTGTCTGTTTTTGTGTCTGTGGCACTGCAAACTCTGCAACTCATGTTACTTGAACCCTGAAAAAAGTCAAATGCCACAGATTAAATTAAAATTGATTAATTGTCATCAATATCAATAATTTATAAAACAAAACACTTAACTTGAGCTTGTTTAACTGAAGCCAAACCACTGGATGCAAAAGGATCCATTAGATATTTAACAGAGATGGATCAGCACAGACTATTTTTTTTACTGATAACTGCAAAGTCAACTAAATATTTTAATAAACTCTAAGCATCACTGCAAACCCTAACACCCCCTCTTACCGGTAATTAAAAGGTTTGGCCTTTAATCAACCCCCCTCCCCCTCTCCCTCCCGCTAGCCCTTTTGGAACTTCCATTGACCTTACATGGGATGGATCTGAATATTTGGGTATTCCTTGGTATAAGAACCTGTGAAAAATGTCTGTTTTGAAGCTATTGTTTTCCTGCTCCATGTTGTTTTGAGGCTCTTTGATGCCTTGTTTCACTGGTTCATACACTGAGGATGAGCTGGCCATGGATTTCTGCCATAACCACACATTGGAATTTGTGAGGAGTTTGTGAGGGGATGTGACATTCAAACCATTTAACCTTCCACAGTGAGGATAGGGTATAGATATTTTCTGGTACAAGATCTAGGCATTTCATGAAAACATACTTTTAGTGAAATATTAATTATTTAAATTGTCTACTAATACATTGTAGTTGTTTTGAATGTCATTGAAGAGAGACAAACTAACTCCCGAGTTAGGATTTCGAGTTAGGATTTCGAGTTGGATTTTTGAGTTGGATTTTCGAGTTGGATTTTTGAGTTAGGATTACAAGTTGGATTTTTGAGTTGGATTTTCGAGTTGGATTTTTGAGTTAGGATTACGAGTTGGATTTTCGAGTTGGATTTCGAGTTAGGATTTCGAGTTGGATTTCGAGTTGGATTTTCGAGTTAGGATTTCGAGTTGGATTTTCGAGTTAGAATTTCGAGTTGGATTTTTTTTGACAAAGCAAAACCCATTACAATTATTGAAAGCTAACCATAAACAGGCTAACTGGAGTGCATAGTAGGCTAACCAAAGTGAATAGTAGGCTAACAGGAGTGTGTAGTAGGCTAACCGGAGTGCATAGTAAGCTAACTGGCGTGTATAGTAGGCTAACCGGAGTGCTTAGTACGGTAAGCAACTTGAAAATCCAACTCGAAATCCTAACTCGAAATCTAACTCGAAATCCAACTCGAAAATCCAACTCGAAATCCTAACTTGAAATCCAACTCGAAATCTTAACTCGAAATCCAACTCGAAATCCAACTGGAAAATTGAACTCGTAAATCCAACTCAAAATCCTAACTCGAAATCCAACTCGAAATCCTAACTCGGTGAATATGCAACCTCCATTGAGGAGTTGAATAATGAATGCAAATATTTCACAAAGTAAGAAGATCAGCAGCAACCAAATGCAGATTAAAGCAGCTGGGTAAAAAAAGAACGAAACTGAATAAAAACATATTTCAATTATAACTAATATAAACTAGATACCTGATTTACTTTGCTGTTGTCCACTTTGCACAGAGCATTCTATACCAAGTTCAACAAAACTTGACTGTAGCCAGTAGGTATTCTTCATTCATTGCGGCTTAATGGCAGAATATAACACTACCTAAAAGAAGGATTGACATAATAATCTATTAAAAACTACCACACTAGCTCTAATTAATGGCCCTGTTTATAAAAAGAATTTATAAAAAATTCTGTCTTATTTAATGGATCTCATCAAATATAATAATATAAGCCTCTTTCGTTTATACACTCAGTGTAGTGACCCTTTCTTCCTACAATGGGATATTTAGCTTTTCTACTTGGAGATTTCTTGTTAACTTACTTGTATAGAAAAAACATTGCCATTGCAAAGATACACATTCAACACTGTCATTAAGTGATAGTCAATGTAAGTTTGCATACACAGCTGCATACAGTGTCTAAAATGGCATGAATTACAAGTAGAGCGAACAATTGTGTTTTATAAAATTACTCAAAATAATTAACTAAGATAGTTTTATGTGGAAATAAACTGAGTTTTTTTTTTGTTTCTGCTAAGGTGTGGTAAAAACGTGTCAACGCAAGAAATTCGCAACGTAACGATCTCTTAGCGTATTCGTCCACGACCCTAAAATAGTTCGTTCAAACGAATTCCAACAGCGAGTAAATAAGAATAAATAGATGAATTAAAAAAACTAAAACACTAAGTTTAGCTGGGAGTTTAAATAAAAACATTAAGTCATTAACAGCTCATGAATTAATCGGAGGCGAAGCGGCCGCAGTTTTTCGTATTATTATCCAACCGCGTAGTACCTGTGTAAGCATATAATTACAGATTTTCACAAAAAACATGGACTTAGTGTATTCAGTAAAGTCAAAGTTTGTTACCTCATATTTGAAGTCGGAGAATGCTTGTCAATTCACAGCAATTCAGCAGGGCAAAGCTTTCAACCAGCTCATGAATTAATCGGAGGCGAAGCGGCCGCAGTTTTTCGTATTATTATCCAACCGCATAGTACATGTGTAAGCTATAAATTATAACTTACTCCAGCACCACCGACCTTTGAATTATCTGCGAAGGTCTATTTCAGCCTTTTCCATCCGTGTAGCTATTGACACTTCTTTTTTCCTTCACTTCAGTTAATTGCGTTTAGCTCAATTACTAGAGCTGGTCAGCCGCCGAAACGGTAGAAACTCGCTCGCTCTCCACCTGTGCCATTTTTTCGGATCTCCCCGTAAGCCCTTATCGTTTGCCATAACTTCCATGATGTGTAAAGCCTTTAGACGGGGTAGACCGAGAAATATTTACGTAGACATTTCTTTTTCCTGCTCGGTTTCTCCTTGTGCTTCGTTCAGCTTTCAAACTGACCGGGTTGTTCACTTTGTCCTTCATGTAAATCTAAATGGACTGACCATGGAAAAGTACTTGCGCCCGCGGACCAATAGCAATGCTATCACTTGGTCAGCGGTCAACTTCAAAAAAACACGCGACCTTGACTAGTTCTAAACCTGAGCCCGCGATATGGTCATGTGATACTGGTCAGCGGATACGTTGTTTTGACAGCTGTCAATTGACCATAAAATGGATGTCCAATATCAAAGATCTTAGTCGATTACCTCACTCATTTCTGGTCAACGAAGGAGGCAGAAGATTGTCTCCCCTCCCCCCTCTGCTTGGGTTGCCTTGGGACTCCCCTCCCCCCTCCCCGAGAGTCTGTACGCGCGCGCGGTCGGGCGTACGCACCAAATTTTTTCGGCCTCCTGGGTTTACATCAATTCTCTCGTACCCGCATTACCCATGGTGCTCCGCTCCGCGCGCTGGCGCGCGCTGAGGAGCTCCGCTATGAATATTTGGCTAGTGTGAATGACTTTTGTCAACATCAGGGAAAGAGACTTAATTTCACAGTCTATTAACCTTAAGTTTTGAAGTCAATTTCATCCATTTATCCAACCAACATTGTGTGATGGTTGTAGCAACATGTTAATTCTACATCTAGCCTTTGATACACACAAGGAAAGGTCAAAGGTAGCAGAGACATGTTGCAGCAACATATTCTATCATGGCACCACAGCACGTGTCAGCTCTGATTTTGCTATATTTATAAACATTGCATTTACTGGCTTTATTATAAAATTAAGAAAAAAATTGTAAATGGGCAGCTTAATTCTTAATAATTTAATAAGCCCCAGTGAAAAAACACTAGCGAAAGTTTGAGAGCTAGAATTTGAAAACAGCACCAAATTACCTAAACCCTTGTCTGCTGAGCTCAATTCACCTCTCATGTTTCATCAACAGGGCTTAACTTGCAACAACACCTGCGGCATCTTTTATACTTCTTCAGTGTTGTTTATGCATCACAAGGTACTGTATGTGGTCCAGCACATGGTGGTCATGAGAAAACATGTCTTTAGTTACTTTGTATTTTTAGCCAAGTGTGTGGGTATTCAAGTTAATCTTCTTGAGGAATTTAAATTTAAGTGAACAGATTTATAAATGCCGGAGCAGTTTGTTTGTTTGTTTAAATTGTGACCAGAATTAGCAAACTTAGGGTGCTTTGCATTAGTCAGAACTGGCCCGCCAGACCGGTATACATTTATTCATAGTTAATAGAGGGAAATGGTTAGGAAGCCCGGCAAACATCAAAGGAGCAAACAAAGATGCCAAGATTTATGTTGGAAGGTCCACGACCCTGCACATCTTTTGTTTTGTGCTCATACACTATGCATGAATTATGTAATCCCAAAGTTTCTGTTGTTTAGTTTCATAAACACACGTAACCGCCTATTGTATTTTCTCAGGTTTTGTGCAGGGTCAACCCCCAAAATAGCGAACAAAAACATACAACAAAGAACTTTGCCAGGCTTCCTAACCATTTCCCTCTATTAACTATGATTTATTTGAGAACAGAATACTGTTGTTAGTCAGATTTGTCCCATCTTATCAGTCAAATGCATAAATATTATAAACTGTTGTGGTGAATTTGTATGAAAATCTTGCGGAAAAGGCCCATTTCACATTCAAAACCACCGGACCGGCCGGACTCAGTAATGGAAAGCGCTTTTAATTTAAGCAAACGATACCATATTGGTAATTTACATGTATAATAACAAAGGCATTTGCCCTGATTCTTTAAGTTAGCTCAGAATTGCCCTGATTAAGAGCTCTGGGATAGGCATTAGTTAACCCAGAATTAAAAGTTGATAGAGGGTTCAATTTCAAAAAGTGTTTTTTTATTGCGGCATATAATTTGTGAGGTTTCACCTAATTAACTGAAGGACAGAAAATATAAACAGTGAACCTCACTGAAAAGTAAAAAAATAAAAATGAATAATAAAATCCAATCCTTACCAGAATTTAGGTTTATCCTGCTTTGAACAACCTGGCCAAACACTGTGACTGGTTTATAATTATTGACATTAATTTTCTGCAGGTTAATTGAAACATACCTTATGCTTATTGTTTTGTTAAATGTCTTTGCTCTTACTATTAGCTAAACACTGAAGAAGTTCAGGAAGAAAGCAGATAAGCACCTCAATGTGAAGACACCTGCTGAATTTGAGGACGACAAGGGTGCAAAAACAGTAAGTGTGCAAAAATGTAATGGTGACTACTGTTCAGGTCATACACTGGGTGTCTGCATGGGTATCCTCAAAGCTGTGCACTTAAAATAATTGCAGGGTGCCTGAAGGCTCTTTGGTAAGAAATCTTGGGTGTCCACTAACTCTTTAAAGCTTTCATAATAGCAAAGTTATACAAGTCACCCAACGACAACAGTAAGTAGCCGGCTGTGGCACCTGCGCTCTGCTAGAGCATCGCTCTGATCCTATGGAGGGTGTGTTCAATCTTTGGATTCAAGATCCTAGAGATTGTGCATGAGAAAATATGCCTGTATGTTGATCTTCTGTTAAAGAATATTTCTGGGGTGCATCCTTTCTAATTTTTATTGGTTAGTTTAAAGGCTCATTGTATAGGGTGTTACTTATATGATAACGATCATGCTGTAAACCTTATATATTCATTATGGCTGATGATGATGTTTGAAACATCGAAACATGTTCCAAAAACTGAAAAGCATTTGTTGTGTTTTTAAAAATATTTACTTTTTGTATTGTCAATGGCCAAGGATGATGTAAAGTGACTTTGAATCCAGTGAATTTTCATTGATAAAGTATTGGAATAGGGAGAAAGCAAATAGGCTCATTAAGGGTTGGACAGTGGGCAAATCAACTACTTGGGAACACAACTTTGCTTGCCTGCTTTCAGCATCTCAATACCTTTTTGCTCTTTTGATGAAGAAAATCAGAGTGAAAGAACATTATATTCCAGTAGTTTGTCCTTTCCTTCCTGAAAGGGGAGAGGTTGAAATGAAAAAAAAAACAAAAACAAAGAAAGGTTTTTTATTGCTTAAAACTGGAGCTCAATTGCCGCACAAGAAGCTACCCTGGGTGAGCCAACTTTTCATATGTTTCTTTAGAGAACCCATCGAAGCGTTTACATGCAAGACGGGAACCTGGCCTTGCTGGGGATAGCTTTTTGCCATGTAAACGGTTATGCCCGGGCTATCCCGGCTTCTCGGGATAAGTCTTCGCGCCTGTTCTTAAATTAAATTTGAAGTTAATGGCATAAAATGTATAAATTCTGGACCCAAACAGTGCTATTTGACCAAAATTAGATCAAATTAGTTTTATCTGTAGGCTGGAAAATTTTTCTTTGAGCAACAGCTAATTAATTCTAAATTTTTGTACGAATGATTATCCTTACTCATAAAACAACAACATTCAGGTTGGCCTAAATATCACTTCAGTTAGCCTGAATGACACTTCAGTTAGCCTAAATAACACCCCGGTTAGTCAACAGGTAGCTTATATTACTAGGTAGCTTGCGGTTAGCCTTTTTATTTGGAGTAGGGATTTCGGCCTCGTATGCCTTGCTGCTTTGCCTCGCATGCCTCGCCTCCTTGCCTCACATGCCTCACTGCTTTGCCTCGCATGCCTTGCTGCCTTGCACATTTGTAACCATTTTGCTCAATTATTATTGCTATTAGTTATTCATAAACTTGTGTGCTGTATGAACAGCGCACAAGTTTTAAGCTTTCTTGGCCATGCAATTAAGTCAGTAAGTAGCATTTATTTATACACGATAAAAATAAACAGCAGAGCTGATGTGGTCATTCATAAACAAAAGTTTCATTGTCAAATAATTATTGTTCAGAATGTTATGAAGTGGTAACATTGCATCAAAAGGAATGGTTACATGAAAATGACAATGGAAAAAATCTGACAATTAAAACATACATGTACATGTAATATAATCATTTTTTGTTAATATTTCACTACCAGTGTTGGTCATGGTGTCAGGAAGGAACCTTTAGCTTGGCATACCTGTGTGAGTTCACAGACTAGCCAACATGGCTTTTCCCGGGGTGTGGTTCGTTGCAAATTTTTGAGTGGGGTATGCCACTGTGGTTCTACAACCTTACCCTTTTGTAGACCATGTTTTTAGTTGCGTTTGTTTTAAGCCTACAATGTATTGTAGATTAGACACCCTAAAATTAATGCCTACCTTACCCCAGACCTGCTATTCTTCAGAAGACATGTCACTATCACTCTTAGTTTTTGTTGCCATAAAGATTACAAGTATTTCTATTAATGTGAGGTTCTTTCAATTCTTAGTTTAAATTTTATAGTCTTCAATGAGCAACTTGAAGACAATGTGTACTATCTAGTGCAGTGACTTACTAGCTAACTATTTGCATTGTGTAGACTAAGTCCTTTTACTGATATCTCTTTTCAGGGGGTTGAGGCAGACATGTTGACTGATCTGGACAAGTTGTACATAGCAATGGCTGAAGTTGGTGCAGATCGCTACTTCAATACAGTTTGCTACGGCCTCAACATTACCAGTTTGGATGCCTTACAAGATTATAATTTTAAAGGCAGCACCTTTTCGGATGCTGCTGAAATGGACATTATAAAAGAGAGGCTTGGACACAAATACTTAAATTTTGAAGACCTAGCAAAGGTAACTGTTACTGTAGGTTGAAAAATAAGACACTTAAATCTGTGTACTTTTTCAAGGCCTAAAACAGATTTCCCTTACATGGACATGCACAGGTAAAAGTTATGTGTAGGTGGTAGGTGAGACGTCAATCAACCCTATTCAAATTTGTGTTCTGTGATAGTTCTGTCTGATAGCCAAGACAAGTGGATTTTTCCATCAAGTTCCTTATCAGAGATGAACAAGTCATATTTTTGGACATTTTTAGTTGGCAAATGAAATAAGGCTACTTACAAAGGACCTTCTGCTAGCACACAATGGTTCCAACTTGCCCAAAGGGCAACCTGGAATATGTTTTTACGTTACACCCTGATTCAGATTAGCATGCAAAGAAATCTTTAATTTTCTTTAGCCTGGGGATAGTCCATTAATTAATCATTTGCCCCGGCAATAAGCAAGTAACATTTTTGGACTTTTTTAAGTTGGCTGATGAAGTTAGGACACTGAGAAATGCCATTGGGCTAGAACATAAGGTTTTTATTATGTCTGAAGGGCGTCCTGGGGCAGGGTGGAGAGCAGGGGGCATCCACGTCAGTCTTCTGCATTCTAAGAGAACATTGAGGCTACGACAATATAAAACTTGCAGGGAACATTCCTTTGAGTGAAATGAAGTAAAGTCTTTATATAAAAAGGGTAGCACCTGAAAGTAAAAAAACCCCACAAATTTGAGGCCCTCAAATTAGAGTAATTAATAATCAGTAAAATAACAAATAACGGTAAACTTTATTACAGTGAAGTATCTATAATTGCCTTATTACATGAAATTTTCGTGACACTTTAATTTCGCGAATTTCGCGATTCTAAAAAAATCGTGAAATTAGAGTGACGCGAACAATAAGTGTCGCGAACATAACATGACGCGAATATTAAGTGACTCGCATATGTCAGTAATCAATGTAAATGGATGTTGTCGTCAATTGACTCACTTGTAGACATTGTGAGAACTCCTCTGTTGTTGCTATTGCCGAGATTAAGTCCCCCCTGCGTTTTTGTTAATTTTGACATTATTGTTCCTTCAATGAAGTCGTTTTATATAATTCAAGGACATATCAAAATATATTGCCAAGAAAATGTTAATTGTGTCTCACTCAAAAACGCGAAATTAAAGTGATTCAAAATACAAAATTTTCACAAAATCGCGAAATTTAAGTGTCGCGAAATATGTGCACCTCAAAATCGCGAAATTAACGTGTCGCGAAAATTTCATGTAATTAGGTATATAACATTTATATACCTAAAAGCATTAATGTTCAAACTTTTGTTAAAAAACTTCCATATAATAAATCTTAGGATCGAGTCATAAAAAACCGGAAATTCCAGCACATGGCATGGTGTCATCGTAATGGTGGTGGAATAACTGGACCTTTGACCGCTGCTTTGACCGCTACAGAGACCTTGACCTTGACCTTGACCTTGACCTTTGACCGCTACAGAGCACTGAGTTCTGGTCATGGAGCTACTGTTACATGTACGATCAACAGTGAAACACTTCCGACGTACATACTTGTGTATACCAAGAAAAATAATACAAGTGACTCGTGGGAAATTCCATAGTATACCACGAGAAAGGAAAGAAAATTCGCCTACTAAATTTTGTCGAGAATAAGATTGCAGTGCATGATGGGAAGGTTGGGTTCAATACCATCGATTATTAAAAACTAGCAATGGTATATTGCAATTCCTGAGTTTTGATTGGTTAACAGGCAATGGAATATGAGCTCATAAAACCATTGACTACAAATATGGAAGTCGATATGCGTCAATGAAAACAGCTGGGGAGCTCAAATATTGCAATTCTTTGGGCGTTTTTAATAAAACAATTATTCCACTTGCTCTTGTTGGATATGAGATCGTAATAGCCAACTCGGCGCTACGCGCCTTGTTGGCTATCTACCATCTCATATAATCCAACTCACGTCCAACGCGCGCTCGTGGAATAATTGTTAAATATACAACGGCTTTTCTGTATTCTGAATGGCTGTATTTTCTATGGCAGGGTATAAAATACATAGTATGTATAGTTTAAAGGAAGAAAGTTTCAAACACACCATGTTGTCCTGATCACTGAAATGGTTCCACATTGTGGGTGTGTTGTAATGGATTTTTCTGATTTCATTGCAGAAATACGTGTACAAGCAAAGTAAACTTGTTGAAACGTGTAAAATTAAAGACATACCGATAATCCAAAAGAAAGATATAGTCGTCACTTCGATCGAACTATGGGGACCACATGCAGGATATGTGTGTGAAGCCCAGTGGACCAAACCGGATGGTAGCAAGGTTCGTTTCCAGAGTCCATTAATAAACATTGTCATTGTACCTTTGTCAACCCTTTTCCGAGTTGGCCGAGCTAACTTTTTACACATTTATTTGAAAAATTCAACCAACCGTTTACAGACTCGTCTCAGGAACTAGACAACTTGGGTGGGCGAGTTGTCTTGCCTCAGCAGGTGGGGTAACCCTGGCAGGCGGGAACTTTTTCTCTATAACATCTCATGCCGAATGTTATGTGATTCCCATTTCTTTAGGTTTTAGGTGTATAATTTTTTTGTTATAGTTTATTGCAAACAAAGAAGAGAAATGAAAGGACGGCTACATGCAATGTTGCTACTTACAAAAGTGAACTTAAAATACAATTAATCAAGTTATAGTTACGGTGCTTGTTAACAATGCTTATATATAACACTTGCTTAATTTAATTCTTTTTCTGCTAAAATTCGTATCCTAAAATAAACTAACAGAATTTAGCTCAGAAAAGCACACAGTGATCATATGTCAATGATTGAAAGAAACTCAAAGGAAGGAGTCGATAATTAAGGAGTTGATTATTTACAAAAAAGTTATACGTAATCACACAGGGTCAACTTTGGCGGACAACTTTTTCCATACATGTGGGAGGGCATGATGTCAGGTTACAGGTACCCGAGACCACATAAATGGGGCCTCATTGTCATTTTTTAGCCCTTGAACATGTTTTACATTTCCCCGAGACTTAACAGTGTTGCATGCTGTACCTTTGTCACTTGACGAAATTTTTGAGGATTTTTTTGACAAAATGTAAGAAGGTAGGGAAGCCGAGCTGATAGTTGTCGGTGAGCAAACGCGGGACTTGACAACTCCACCTCTCGCGGCTTTTGTACTTTAATTAACTAGTTCAAACAAAAGCCATCAAAAAGGTTTCACAAGATGTAGAAAGTTGTCAAAAAGTAATCAAAAACTTTATTTAATGCAGTGCTCTAAAAAGTTATTTGTTTCTTGTCTCCTAATGTCAGGAAAAAGTGTGTCTTCGCTATGAAGTAGCTGGCGTAAAGGAAAATGAGTTCTTACATGAAGCAGAAATGGCAAATTTACTCCGCCACGAGAATATCCTTGCTTTTCACGGCGTGGTCATTGCTAGCTCTTATTCACCGTCTTTGGCTTTAGTAAGTTTCTTAAGTTATTGGTCATTATAACATCCTCGTCCTTTCACATGACGTAATTTTTCTTCTTGGTCTTGAAAACGTATAGTCCTGGATGAACATTCTCTGTGGTTTCTGTGTGCGTATAAGCTATATATGTTTGTACTTTGTTTTTGTGGTGATAGCACAAAAAAGGCAAAACAGAAAATAAGGGGAAAAACAGCGTCTCAGGCAAGTAAAACTGTCCAAAATAATTTTACCTCCTTTGAAGAAGACTAAGTGGCTAAGCAGACAAATCAACTTCAACGGACCAGACTCAGTATAACATCATCGACTGACAACAACTTTTCACTTGACTCTGAAGATGACTTGTACATTTTCCTACACAGCGAGTGCGACTAATTACCAATTCCCCCTATGAGACATGCCTGCAGGGAATCATGGTAGTTGCATAAAGCGTTACTCAAGTCTTGTTCTTGTTGTGTTGACTACAACTTCCATGATTCCCTGCAGGCGCGTCTGTTGGAGGGACTGGGGCATTCAGAAGCAAATTCAATTTTATAATGTTTTTAGCCACAACGTCCAACTGTCCAGAACAAGGTTGGCCACTACTTCCAAATGAAAAAGCCACTACTTCCAAATGTCCAGAACAAGGTTGACCAAAGTTTGGTTCCTGACGCGCGCGGTGGCCGTTAACTGTAACTGTAATTTTCTTCCTTTTTTTTTCAAGGTAGTAGAGTTTGCAGAGTATGGAAATCTTGTCGAGTCATTTGCATATCACTCTGTGGAGCGACTGTGTGAATTTACAATCCAGGTTGCGACTGCTTTGGAATACCTAGAAAGTATGAAGGTCATTCACCAGTCGGTCAAGACTTTTAATTGCTTAGTTACTGCAGATTTCAAGGTAAGCTCTCCTGGTGAACTGTCTGGTTAATTGACTACACTTTGCAGCTACTTATAATCATTATTTAATCCTATTTTATATAGCCTCCCACGCAGTCGTTCTTAGGGAGTGAAACACGATCGCCCCTAAGAACGACTGCGTGGGAGGCTAATTTTATACTGTTTGTTGTAACTACTGTTGTGGTGGGCTTTTGACAAAGATAAAAAGAACCCGAATTTTTCTCTTTGTCTCATGGTCGTGACAACAGAAGTTGCAATTTTTTCTCCATATTTTAATTTGTTGACATATGTTTTATATTGGGATGTCAAGCGGACAACTATATACTGGTTTTGCAACACCCCCTTCGGGGTATACCATGGAATATCTCACTTATCGCTTGTAATTTCTCGGTATACACACGAGCCTTTTATACCATGCCATAGAAAATACGGTGGCCAACACAATCATACGCGCAGACATATGCGCAGACTTCATTTTGAAAGGCGTTTAACTTGCTTTCTATTGTTTATTTTTATTTATTGAAAATTCTGACACAGAATACAAGAAAATAGATGTCAAATAATGTTATTATAGTCAAATGCTCGAAACATTCTAGCATTCAAGACTTCTCGATGTTTGGTAAATTCGCGGCTTTCAACTAAAGATGTTGTTGCTCTTTAATGCCACCCATTCACGTTTCTGAAACTTGTCAAGGAGTCAGCCTTTATCTCCAGAATGAAATGGCAAAGGTGGTTATCCAATTCTGCAAAAGGAATTTCGGTCAGACGTCTTTTGAAGTTTTCTCTGAACAAGTTGGAGCTTGATTGAACTTGACAAACTTGCTGCCATCCTAATTAATTTTCTTTACGTTTTTGGGTTTCTTTGCTCTTCAACAGAAACTTTTTGATCAGTCAGCAGTGTTTTGCTGTTTAGATCTTTATTTTCCGCTGCGTTTTTTTCCTCAAAAGTGAAGCCGAGAGAGTCATTTGGTTCTGACATGACTCAAACAACACTTGGAAGAAACTGAAAGTGACACCTTACTAAATTTTCACAGGAATAGGATCGTAGCGCACGATGGGAAGGTTGGGTGTAATCTCGTCGATTATTAACAACTAGCAATTTTATATTGCAATTCCTGCGTTTTGATTGGTTAACAGGCAATGAATGGTATATGAGCTCATATACCATTGACCACAAATATAGTCAGTAGCCAAAACGCGTCAACAAAACTGCTGGGGAGCTCAAATATTGCAGTTGAATGAATAATAATAAACTCCAATTTACATTCTTGATTATATATTTGATTCTTTTGACAGTTGAAGCTTGCAGGCATTGGAGCTTGTCGGTTTGAGAGCGACATAAGAATGTTAGTGTGTCTCACTTGTACTTAGTACGGATAACTTACTTGATTTTATGTTGCTGTTAGGGTGGGATTGCTAGCCCTTATTTCCCAACCTCCTTCTTTTTTCATTCATTTCATTGAGTGTCTCCCGTGGATGCCTTCAGGTGGTTTTTTATTCTTCTATTCCACAATCATTAGTGTGAAGAATAACACTGGACTGTTAAATGGAAAGCTGGACATTCTTTCTTGCTACTTAAGGCTGTTCCTTGAGCTGTTGCCCCTAAAAAATACCTTTTCAATACCTAGCGGCTGGCTGCTTACATTGGATCTCTCAATTCGTCAAAAGCTAAATATTCAGTGGAATGAGTAGATGGACGCTCTATACTCTATTGTTTGATCAGTAAACTTAACTTTCTGTTACGCTTTGTCGTTTGAATTTTTGTCTTATTAACTTTGCAGGGAAAAGCAAGTTCCCAGTGTGCTGCAGAAGGATCTGGTTTACATGTTTGCTAAGCTTTTCTCTAGTGCATTTGCCAGTTATTTTCGAAATAGCAAAGACAGTTTGAAAATTATGGTGAGTTAGTTGATTATTTTATTTGCTTTCTAATTCTTTTTTCTCGCGTCAAAATTAGTTATGGGCCCTGATAACATGGACCCTAGTCAGCCTCCACCATTTTCGATGCCATCGAAATTTTGAAAACTGTACGGCAAAGCGAAATCGTATTGCATTGCTGTAAGTTGTGTTACTGGAAGTCTGTTTGAGTATATTCGGCAGTTTCACAGTGATTTCTTTCGTTTACACACGCTCCGCGAAAAATATAATACCAAAATTGCTGTATGTAGACAAAAACAAAGGCGTGGCAGAATGCTGCATGCTGGCATGCTGAGATTACGTGCCAGTCGCATATCATTTGCAAAGTAATAATTTGTTCATGAACGGGTGAAGGGTTTATTCCTGTAGAGTAACAAACAAGGGTAATATGACCAGTAATAACAAATTGATTCTTTTTTAAGGAAACTGTTAACTGCGTAGGGTGGAAAATGAAAGATTTAGCTGGTTAATCAACTAGAGGTAAAAAGGGAAGAGAATCGGACACCATTGGGGGAGACCATAAGTAGCCTGTCAACTGGCTTGTGGCAACTGAATTGTTTATGTTATATTTCTACCAAAACGTTTCATTACAGTACTGTAATCCAGGTAGTGTTCGAAGGAGGCTAGTAGACGGTAAGTATCGATATCTATTAGCTACATTAACAGATGCGTTGTGGCAAGTTACAATGCAATGATTCCATCAATAAGTTTTCGCTTGCATGGTTTGGTCAAAATAGTATACGTGGGAAACCATCATCGAGAATCCTCTCTTCAGAATATTGACGCCTCAGTAGAGAAACGCGTAAGATGTAAAACGCCAAAACCATTCCATTCATTAAAAAAATTGCTACATTTAGAGAGGAAGCCACATCAGCGCTAGCTGGTTTTCATGTGGGTCCTCTGTCCAGGTCGAATTGGAATTTGGAAATGTTGGTTTTTCAGGAGGGAGGAAACCGGAGAACCCGGAGAAAAACCCTCGGGGCAAGGCGAGAACCAACAACAAACTCAACCCACATATGGCACCGGGCCGGAATCGAACCCGGGCCACATTGGTGGTAGGCGAGCACTCTCACCACTGAGCCATCCCTGCTCCCCTTGGTCGGTTAAAGTTTTCGGTGATTTTTATTGGTGTTGGGCATGTGACATGCACAACCAATGAAAATCACCGAATACTTTAACCGACCAATTAATGAATGGAATGGTTATAGCGTTTTACATCTAAAAAAATTGCTTTTTCTTGGGTGTCACAGCAGCGGTCTGCCAAAAGTTATATCACGTGACCTATTTTTATAAAATCAACAAGAAACGGCAAACTACGTACAGCGCAAGAAACAAAGTAAAAAGCAAAACACACCTGGATAGTAAGAAAGGACAAATGCAAAGTATAACTGGAAGAGAAGAATTACATTTAATGATTAAAAGAAAATTAGAAACAGAAATGCCTATTACTCTTTGCAATAATAGCAACTAGACAGACATTGACCCCGAGGATAGACCTTGCTGGCACGAGTATCGTATATCATGCGAATGTCACGCTGCAATACAACGCAACTTTTTTGTTGAGCAACAAAAGAAGTTTCAATGAAGTTACCTTTATGTTTAATGAATTAATAAAAAATAGAGATGATTAAAGGCTTCTAAGAATAACCAAGTGACACGGGGCACAAAGCCCAAAGGGCTTTTGATTATTGTTTACTTTCACTCTTCTGGCTCCTCACCTTTTGTACGATCCAGACAGTCTGACAACTTTGACAGTTTGCTTGCTTTAATAAAATACTGCATTTCGAAATCAATTGCCTCCCCTACCATGGGTTTTCTCGGTTTCCTTTAATTTTGTTTATTTTATTTCGTTGTTAGTTTGTTTGTCTATTTTTTTGTCTATTTAAGAAAACTGCAAAACCACAAGATGTAGTATATGGTTACCTTTGTCCCTCCCATTTTTGTGACGTATTTAATCGGTGTTTGCAAACGGATCCAGATGAAAGACCTTCCTTTTCTGATGTCAGGCGGTCTCTTATTGCACAGGTTAGATTATTGGTTAACGTGTGTATCGATATGTAACTGAACACCCCACACCCTCCCCCACAAGGTTTTTCACACTTGATTCCTGCACAAAGAAACGTCACACCGCGTGAGGGAGGTACAGGGGAAATGTGGACTCCTAAGTTCTCGGTACGAAAAGATTGGAGTACAAGTTTCTCTTGAAAATTGAGATGACTTTCTACAGTATGTGGCCAAATTGTAGGGAAATGCGACCTGAAATTCGAAACCCTTTAGTCGAACCACTTCTAAATTTTTCTTTTATTAGAACTTTTCAAGGAGTCTCTTTCACTTATAAGTACAGCTAGTTACACTATAGTATTTGATGCTCTCTGGACACAAAATGTTTCTTTATAAGAGGGAAACACTCTTGAGCAGTTGCCAGAAGCCATTATACATTAAAGAAAATCAGGTTGAAAACAAAAAATTCAATGGCTTGTTTCGCCTCTAATTATTAAAGATAATTTGTCATGTATTGACTTTAATTTATTGTAGCATTTGTTTTCTTACAGGAGCAACCTTTAAAGGTGAGGGTTACCAGCAGCTTCAATGCAGAGTCAAAAGGGTTTCTAAGCTGTGAAGCTGGAGATCTTATAACTCTTATTTCCAAGGACCGTCACAGGTACGTTATTAAATAGATTTAGCCAAGCCTAAAAGCGTAGCTCCCCGGTAATTTACATTGCCCTTTATTTAAATGTCTGAATTCACTGACCATAGGCATAAAAAAATTGGTCTTGAGCTCGCGATCCAATATAAACCTTTTTCCTGTCAGCGGACAATTTTATAAAAACACGTTACCTCGATGAGTTATGCACCTGAGCCCGCTATATGGTCACGCGATACTGGTCAGCGGACACCTTGTGTTGACAGCTGTCAACTGACCATAACGTGGATGTCCAGCATCAAAGAGGTTATAGGTTAACCTATTTCTGAAGTGGGCAACGTACGAATGGACGGACGTACGCGCCCGCGAGCCATGTCACTAGCCGTGATGACCATAAAAACTGAAGTTTATGGTTTTCCTATTTCTTTGGATTTTCTATGGGTATGGGGCTCTGCTCTAAGGTCCTTCGGGCCGCTGTGGAGCTCGCTATAATAAAAGAATACAGTCAACTCTCTCTTAACGGACACCTTTATAAGACGGACACCTCCATAAGACGGACACCTGGTTATGGTCCCTGCCGTTTTTCAGTCATTTTACTGTAAGAAAACTCTCTGTAAGACGGACACCTCTCTAAGACGGACAACGGACACTTTGAAACCGCCAACGGACAGGCACTTAAAGTTTTTTTTTTCGTGAATAATACTTCAAAACTTGTTATCGACATATAGCATAGCAGGTCAGCGCCTTTAGAATACCTAGTTTACCAAAAACAATCCGCTAAAACGCATTACTTCTCTGCTTATACTTGAAGATTTAGTTTTCTACTTACAGTATCACCGTTTGTTATTAACAAACAAGTCAAATCTCTGATATTATTTTTGTTCCACTTTATAGGTCTTGCTAACGTAAGTGACTAAAACAGACGTGTATTCGTTGTGCATGGCCGTTTAGCTTTATGGTCTTAAAATTTCTGGTGTCACGTTACCTCGACTCTCTATAAGGCGGACACCTCTATAAGACGGACAGTTGGGGCTGGTCCTGACGGTGTCCGTCTTAGAGAGAGTTGACTGTTGTTCAGAAATTGTTAAAACCACCACTGACTATTTCATAATTTCTGTCGACATTTTTGGAAGGGAATAGAAGAAAGGAAAGCTGTTGTAGTTGTTGTTTTCAGTTTACTGCATAGAAGACAAAATTGCTAGATGGTGATTGGCCTTAGAATGCGGATATGTTTTGTTTCACTTCACATTGCGCTAGTTTAATTAAATATCACTTGAGGACTTAATTCACATGTGAAATTACAAGATAAAACGTGACATTTGGCATTTGGTATGGAGTTAACATGAAATTCATTCAAATGCCAAAAAAGGAAATAAATATTCCATATGGATTGAGTGATTTACAGAGGGAAAACATCTCCATCATTGAAATATGGTTCGCAATGCTTGCTACATATTTTAAGGTTCATTCGAAAAGAAAACTGGTTTATCTGTGGGAACATTCAAATGGTGTAAGAGGAAAGTCATGGTTTCCATTCCTACCGAGATAGAATACCGGCAGAAGTATTGAGAAGTAATTAAGAAGACTGTCAGACTTTGACGTGTGCTTCAGGTTACACATGTCACTTCTATTAGTGACCTAACGTGCCTACTCAAAAACGCAATTAAGCAAATGCTCAAGCTTCTTGAAGTACACGAAGCTTGATCTTACCAGGTGTTTTCTATGTGCGTACAACTTGAATCTACCTATCATACTACAGAAGCAAAATGAAACAAGCCTGATATGTTTACTTGCAGGGGCGACAAAAATGCGTGGCTAGGTGAAACAAAAGATCGAAAAATTGGATTTTTCAATAGCGAGCATGTAGAGGAAGTTTTGGAGGAGAATGTTGATGGTATGAGTAAACATTTGATCCGTAGATGGTTAAAGCTGCACTGCCTAGTTTTTAAACAAGAAAAAAAATCTTATTTATTTTGGTTTTCAGATTCAGTTATACCACCGGAGATCCGTGCACGAGGCCCGAAAGCCGAACTTGCTTTCCAAAATGCCCTGCGGAATGGAAAAGTGAAAGTGTACCGTGGTCGCATTATGTTTCTTGGACAGGCCCGAGCAGGGAAAACGAGCCTGAAGAAATCACTTCTTGGCATCCCGTTTAACCCTGAAGAAGAGAGTACCGTGGGAGTCGAAGTTGACCCATCCAAGTGTGAAGTGCATGTTGACCAAGTTAGCAACTGGCAGCGCACGGAACAAAGAAAGCTTGATGTCTCTGAGTTTGCTGACGACATAGCAAGGATAATCGCTAAAGACTTAACAGAAACAGGGGTGGACCAAAAGGACGTCGATGACGTGGATTTTGGCGTTGAGGAGGTAACAGGTTAACTTCTACAGACACTTGTTAACTCTACGGAAATGGCGTTTACTAGAAACCTTTTTCAGGTCGTTTTTTGTTTCGTCTGTGACGGCGAGGGTGAGAGGGGGAGGGAGGGGGTTCCTAAGGATATTGAAGCTTGGTGTCGAAACGTAGAAAATCTTTAGCATGTCCAAAAAAAAAAGATGGTTCCATTGAGGCCTGCGACACGATATAATGGCGTCATGAGGTGAGAATGGCGTCATTATTAATTTTCCGAACAACCGCCATCTTGGACATGCAGTCTTGACTTCTTCTTGACTTTCTAGGCAATATCAAGTTCGTTCTAAAAATGTCAAAAGTACGGTTGTAAAGACTTCTAGTGGCAGCAAAAGTTTGATAAAGCAACACATTCTGTAATTTTGCTAATTATTTCTTTTTCTGCTTGTATTACCACATTAGGGGAACGGGGATGAGGTGGATGCTGGCGGTCCAAAGGAATTAGAGGACTCACCGGACATAGCCAAGCCAATACAGGAGACAGAACAGGAGAACGAGGCATCAGCTGGAGACCCTAGCACCATTGAGCTAGAGAGAAGTAAACCGGCAGATCCAGATATTCAACTGGGTATTGATACCACTGCAGCTTTACCTAATGACGTCACAGATTTGGTTGTGCAATACTTGCAAAATCTAAAATTAGAGGAAAGCATCAAAACAAAAGAAGCCATTTTAACTCTTTGGGATTTTG
Organism: Oculina patagonica; assembly: GCF_052425735.1. Lineage (NCBI taxonomy): Eukaryota > Metazoa > Cnidaria > Anthozoa > Scleractinia > Oculinidae > Oculina > Oculina patagonica. The sequence continues at coordinate 12,842,055 of NC_135762.1, forward strand.
CCGGGCAGCACCTTTATTATGCATCCCATTCTGTTTTCCTCTCCCCACGAGCTATCTACGCCTTGGTGTATAACCTTAGCAAAGATCTGAATGCTCCAGCAGAACCTTGTGTCAGACAGGGCATTCACGATATTGTCCTGGAAAACCCAAACAATGAGACCAATTTGGAGAGTTTGTTGACCTGGCTGGCCTCTCTTCACAGTATTCGGCCAATAACAGATGAGGCTGTTAGTGATCAGGAAGGGAAACTAGCGTACCTCCGTCCTCCAGTGTTTATTGTAGGTACTAATGCAGATAAACATTTTGAAGATGTTAAGAAAATGGAAAAGTGCATCCAGAAGAGTATCTCAGGAAAGACGTACGAGAAGCATGTGATCAGACCACTCTTTGCTGTTGACAACACAAGATCGTTTGGTGATGAAGGGGTTCAATCGCTGCAGAAAAGGGTCATGGAGGTGTTGAAACAAGAGCCGTACATGGGTGAAGAGGTGCCAATAAGGTACTTTGCTTTAGATCCCAATTAATAAGTAAAAAGAACGACAGTTAAAAAAGGTCAATAAGATAGATCATTGTTGTATCAAAAAGAAAAACCCATCACCTACTTGAGTCTTTATTCGCATTGACGTTTTCAACAATTTTCTCGAAAAGTTGCATTAACTTCCAGTGATTGTTGATCTGTCTAAGCGCTACCACAAATAAAAGCAACTGATGAAAAGAACTCATGCAAATGACGCGAGCCTTGATTGACGTTGCAGCCTAGAAGAACTTTAGAGAAAATCTGTAAAGTGCACTGTAATAAAAATCATTAAGCAAAGAAAAAACGTTAACCCCATCCCAACCCACCCAGGCCACTTTTCACTGAAACCATAAACAGCCTAGTCACAATGGCTTTTTTTGTTACGGTAAATCGTAACCAAACGTAGAAAGGAGAGTGAGTGTTGGTATACCACATCAAAGCCAATCACACTCCACAAATTAAGTTTTTGGTTGAAAGGGGGCAACAGAAAACATGTGCAGTTTGTCTTTCCTCAGGTGGTTTACCTTCGAGAAAGTCGTCGACGCTTTAATAGCAAAGGAAACCTATCATATGAATCTTGATCAGCTCCTAGTTGTCACAAGACAAGTTTGCCGCATAGACGAGAAGGAAGAATTGAATGCCATGTTGAATTTTTACCATGACCTCGGGGTGATAGTAAAGCATGGCCACACTGTTGTGCTGCAGGCTCAGTGGTTGATTGACCTTTTCAAACAACTCATAACCGTGCGACCTTTTGACGAAGTGGTAAGCAGAGATGGTGATTTACGTTATTACACCAGTGCTCCACATTACTTTGTGCGTGGTCGTATAAACGTCGTTGCTAGTTTTGTGTTTACTTTTACCAGTGAAAGATGCAACACCACACAAACCATCATGTCTACGTCCAAACGTCCTAAAGGATTCCTGAGTTATCCCTAAACTCAGAAGATTTTGAAATCAGACTGGTGATTTGGAACCTAACCTAATTCCCAGCTTTTTGAATACACCATCAAGAATCTAACTAGAACTTCACATTTCCATAGTACGACAATTTTACTTGGCTCGTTCCCACCTTTTCCATGCCCCTTAACGACTTGATTACCACTCGGTGTTAGATGACTTGGTTTGTAAAAACCAAAAATGTGGATGTGCCACTGTTAATTCCTGTTTATTTATTGTATTTATTACCGTTTTATAGCAATATTTTTCCTCTTATATCTCAATTAAGAATCCTCTGTACTCAGAATGCTGGCTGGAACTCGAGAAAAGTGGTATCCTCAGGATGACTCTCGTCGATCACGTTTTCGCAGATTACATCCAGAAAGGCCTTTCCAAGGAGGACGTTTTGGATATGATGGAGCTTTATGGGTTAATCGCCAAATTTTCCTTTGTACCAGCAGTTGGCGAGCAGGAACAAAGATACTTTGTACCCGCCCAGCTTCGATCATCCCCTTCAGGTCTGTGTGAGATAACGCCCTCTAACAGCGATCCTTGCCCCCTGTATCTGCACTTCCTCGATGGATTTGTCCCTCATGGGCTATTTCCTCAGCTGCTGTCAAGAAGTATTCTCTGGTGTTCTGAACGCGGTCCCAAACAAGCTCCTAATCTGTACCACAATGGGGCAAGGCTTTTCATCGGAAAGCAGACCATTTACAATCTGATTCTTATCTGCAGAAAGAGATTCATCAAGATCATTTTGAAGGAAAGAAGACCTTCTTCAGCACCTCCAGTAACTGCATCATCGGAAATGGGACGTGACGTTCGCCTATTCTTGGAAGATACTTTGCTTGACTTGTCACAGGAGTTGTCCTGGCTATGCAATCTCCGATATGAATTGTGTGTTGCTTGCACCAGTTGTTTAAAGGAGGAGTGCATCAAGCACGGAGAAGTTTGCTGCGCTCACGATGACTGTCTACATCTTCTCCGAGTGCTTCCTGAAGAACAGCTGATTTGCCCGAAGAGCTTTAGCGATGATACAGTTGAAGTTCTTGGCTTGGAGAAATGGTTCCAGGGCCATAAAACGAAGGTACTAATTCTTTCAAATTTTCTTTAACTTAAGTTGTAAACGATTATGTAAGGTGAAGGGTAAAGTCTGTGTTTGAACCTAGTGGTCCATCAGGTCAGAGCTTATCGCGGTTTCCGTAGCATTAAAAGACTAGCAGTATTCTTAATCCTCTCTGGACGAGATACTAGTCCATCGCAGGGTTACCCCCCAGCATCACATTCGCCGGTACTCATTTATACAAGTCGGTGGAGAGAGGGCATTATGAGAGTAAGGTGTCTTACCCAAGGACACAACGATTATTTAGTTCAGTGCAGTTTAATCCTGAATTTCCCCCAGTATCGTTTGGTAGAGATGAGGTTTTTTTTTATTTCCATCAACAGTCTTGGTATCCTCAGTGGCTGGTCTTGCAAGACATGCTATACTTCAAATCTAAATATTTTACATCTTTGACCTAAACATTCAACAGCCGTCGTTTTAATAAGCTTTTTTTTTTTTACTTTCTCCTTTCTCAAAATAGATTAATGAAGAACAGAGAGTGGCTTTTTTGGCCCCTGAAGGTAAGAACAGCGGGTGCTCTATTTTAAACATATATTTCGGTTCTTCTCAATCCATGAGAGATAATCAAGGCGGTATCAAAACCAAGCAAATTTGGAGTAATTGCAAGGTCGTGCGCGATTGATCAATGTTGTCATCAAAACAAAGTTCTGTTTAGCTAAAGTAAGAACTAACTAAGAAGAAGAATCAGCGAAAGAGGAATAGACAAATGGAAACAAATAACGGCTGCGAAGGAGTCTACAAAACCTCCTATTGCCAAATAATCGTTCGCAGGCTTCATGCTTGTATAGAACTACGTGAACATTAATTGTTAAGCTGACGGCTCTAAGAGATATTCTCCAACGAAAAATGATTGTTTTTATTCCGGTTCGCAGTTTGCGCAAGCATGAATTTTACTAACTTCAGGTGTATCTAATTTTTAAAGGGGCTATGTCTCGGGGATTTCGCAGATTTTCGGTCTAAACTGTTCCGAAATTAGTGGTAGGCATCTTAACCCATGAAGAACATCTTATTACGGAAGAAATAACCTTGATTTGTGAATATAATTCAAGCTACGGCCTTAATTATCGATTTTTTGAAGACGCGTGGAAACAACTTGAAAAGTTAAGCCTTAATTTGCAATCTACTTCCATCCGTGCCATCCGCTGCCAAAGATGCTTATTAACACTCTCAGTGCTCTAATATAGCGATTTTTAATAAAAATGGTCTATTATCTTTAGGTTTCCTGCAAAATAAATATAAATTTTGCCTGTTTAAAAATCTGGTAAAATCCGTGACAAAGCCCCTCTAAGGCATCCATGTCAAAACAGTATCTTCACTAAATAATGCTGAGCTAAAGGAATCTTTGCAAGCTTAAGGAATCTTTTATTGTTTTTGTTACAACTTTCATAGCTTTGGATCAAGCTTTATCATCCAAAACTGGCACTCCGTCAACAGATGATCTTCTCCTCCTTGCCTTTGAGCTGGGCACCTCATGGAAGATGCTTGGTCGAACCCTGGCTCTTCCTGAGCCAGTTCTGGAGCAGATTGAAGTGGATAACTCTTACCTATCTGAGAGATGCTATGGTGTGTTAAGACGGTGGACAGAAGTTTTTGGGTCAGCGGCAACGTACGAGTCACTGGCGCGAGCATTGCAGCATCCCATTGTGGGAAGAGCAGAACTCGCTGTCAAGTACTGTGATGTTTGCGGAGATCCATATCAAGGTAGATAGTTAAAAACTCCAGCGGACCTTAGGATTCTGACGAAAAGGGTTCAACAAATGATTAACAATTTCATCTTAATGAATGCCCTTTACCCTGTTTTCTTATATAGCTAGCTTCACCAAACCCTTTGCTGAGATTGGTCATCCGTGCGGGCAGGGTGGTGGAATTGCCTCCTGTGTCCCGCAGTAAAAATGTTGGTCTTTAAGCCATAAAATAAATTATTTACTGGCCTTTTTCTTTTCTTTTTTGCATAATTATGGACCTCATCGATGCATCGATTAATTAGTACGCAAAAAAAGAACTTTCCCAAACCCGACCATCTTGATTTCACAAGGTTGGTCAATAACCTTATATCTGATGCAGTTTTAGATGTGGACACCGCACCTATCCCTTCTAAGACTGCTGATGTTTGCGGTTCGAGTTGCCCAGTTTTCCTGTCATACCAGTGGGATTTACAAGACACAGTGAAGAGACTGAAAAGCAGGATGGAAGAGAGTGGGATTCAATGTTGGATGGACATCGGACAAATGGGCGGTGGCGATGCTCTGTTTGCAAAGATAGATGCCGGTATTCGAGCGTGCAAGGTCAGATAAACTATTATGTAATCCTGACCATTCTTTCTTTGTTTCTTTTGGAAATCATAGTTCGATTTTGCCCTACAGTGAGCAGAAGGAAATGTGTCTTTTGTGATTGGTAATTGACGTTTTTCCCACTGGTTAAAGGGATCAGAAACCAAGAAAACCCAGTGTACCTGTGGTTTTATTGAACCGGCTAACAGTTACATTGCAATCACGATATAACGACATTTGGCAGCTAAACAAATCTAACGAGTAAAAGGGACTATGTCACGGAAATCTCGCAGATTTTTGGTCTAAACTGTTCTGAAATTAGTGGTAGGCAACTTAACCCATAAAAAACAATATCTTTGAACATCTAAAGAAAGATATTACCTTCATTTGTGGATAGAAATCAAGCTACGGCTATAAATATCGATTTCTTGAAGATGCGCGGAAACAAATTGAAAACGTTTGCCTAACGTTTTCAAATTGCAATCCGTTTCCATCCGCACAATCCCCAGCTAATAATGCTAGTAAACAGTTTCAGTACTCTAATATAGCAATTTTGAATAAAAATGGACTATTATTTTTAGGTTTTCTGCGTCACAAATATAAATTTTGGCTGTTCAAAAATCTGGTAAAATCCGTGACATAGTCTAAATATAGCTCTTTAAATATAGCTCTTTAACGAAATTGATATAACGAACGCCCTTGTTTTACACACCTCCCGTATTAACGAACCGTCTGGTGTAACGAAACTGGGGCCCGTTTCTCGAAAGACCCGGAATTTTTTCGGGTCCGCAAAGCCATTGTAGTTACTGCATCTTAAAAACAGAGAAGTGTATGGGCCTGACAGTTTGTAGGAAGGGAACCCCTTTTCACATTGAAATATCATGGAATAAAATGGAATAAAACAGCTCTGTGATCATAAAGTTTGAGATATTATCATGGCTTTCCGGGTGCGAAAACTTTTCGGGACCTTCGAGAAACGGGTCTCTGCTGACATATCAACTTTCTTTCCGATAGAACGAACTTCGTGATCTCAAAACTCCTGGTATAACGGACTTCCCGATAGACCGAACACCCTTGTAAAACTTACTAACAGATTTATCAAACTACTGATATCTTCTAGATTCCCAGTATAATCTCCCGGTATAATCCAACTTCTATTAAAACAAAATTAAAACTAAATGCAAACAGTTGTATTCAACTGGTTCCTTTATTTCTATAAGATAACCCGTTAGAACGAATACCTTTTGGACACATTGCAATTCTTTCTTCTTTTTTGTCCTGGCATAGGTCTTCGTTTGTTGCGTAACAGAAAAATACTGCCAATCAGACGCCTGCCAAGGAGAGGCCACCTTAGCTCATAGCTTAAAGAAACCCGTCATCCCTCTGTTGTTTGAAGACATTTCCTGGCCTCCAGAAGGTCAACTCGCCTTGATCTTTACCAAGCTTCTTTACATCAAGATGACCGAGAAATATGGCACCATTCCCGATGCGGAGTTCCAGCAGCTTATGAGAAAAGTGGAAGAGTTTGTGAAACCCTGAGATTTGTTCGGTATCCAGCCTAAGAGGTTCCCCAGATGTGAACTACATGAAACGATGGTTGTTTTATACGGAATGGCAACGATCAACCATTGCGTGGAGTGTCCTCATGCACGTAATCTGAATTATTTTCTTATGCGAACATTAACTATCGTTTACGTTTGGAAACTCTAGTATGACTACTGCAAAAACACCTTGTAGACAGCATTCGGAGAAACGGACATCCATTGCACATGGCTGAGTAGCCTTGCTCATCTTCCCAGCTGATCCCAGGTGTTTAAAGGACGGATAGCACTACCTGCCTGATAAATCACTGTCCAGTGGATAGCGTGGTTATTTTTGTCGACACTTATCCACTGGATAGCGACTCCCGATTGATCGCGTTATCCACCGTTTGATCATCAGGGCAATGGGAGTGCATTTTTAGCCAATAAAAAAGTAGACAATTGTTTGTAAATGACAGGCGTGTTGGCCTTATGATGAGTGCACTGGACTCCGGTCTCGAGCCCTGGTGAAGGTCACTGCGCTGTATTCTTCGGAAAGATACTTTACTCGAATGTTGCCATTCTTCAGCTCGGATTATATATGAGTGTGGAATATCATCCTATCTACATGTAGGGGATAAGGAGGAATAGAAGTACTTCTTGTCGCTTCATACTACTACAACCATAGATAAGCGCCAGCGTGATGGGCCACTAGTTCGAACGTAGACGTTAAACCTTTCAAGTTCGACATTTTCATGACGCGCCTTGCCCGCTTCCAAGGATAAGATCTGAAATGGTGTGAAACGTGCCTTAAATTAGTGAATAATGATAGTGATTGCACACATCTTTATATAATAACAGCAGTGTATCTAAATATTTCTATACACTGTTCGAAATAGAAAAATTCTAAACAGCGTTTGACTGTATATTTTTGACGGCAAATACTATATTTTATATTTTTATTTTTTATTTTTATTTAATTTCATTGTATTTTTAGCTCCCCGGCTACGTTTTTTGTTCCTTTTGGAGGGAGGAGGGTAAGGGGCGGGAATAACGATTAAGAAATTCATTTGAAGTAAAACATTTTCGCGCCCTTTTCTTTATTCTCTGTCAGAATTATTTATAGCGACAATCTAATCTTAAAATAACAGGGTAGATACAAGCTGACAAACTGCATGAAATAATCCTGAGTAAAATAAACCAAACAGCCTTGTTGCAGTTTTATTAACATTAAATAGAAAAAAGAAATCTCGATCTCTGATACACACATCTGAATCACAATTAACGTAATCATAATATATTAATACTCTTTATTGTGGTGTGACACTTTCGATAGTCTCTTCGAACTACTCTACAATCTCTAGAAGCACTGTTGACAAAAAAAAGAAGAAGAAAAGGTTGCTACAAAAAAGCGAGTCGCTAGAAGAGAAAGGGAATAGAGTATATTTCAGCCTTGGTATGATAATATGAACTTATATGATTAAAAATAATAGATTAAAATCATTAATTAATAAATAATCTATTAATTAAAAAGATATATTTTTAGATAAAACGGCTTCACTGTTTTTATTTGTTTCAACATCTATTCCATGGAACAATTAGTTGGAACAGTTGAATCTGTAATTGACAATCCTCGAATCCTTCTCTGATCAAACTTGTCAAATTTGACCAATTTCCATGTTCACATGATAAGCGAATTTAACAAGATTAACGAGACTCAGGTGGAAAAATCATGGACCTTACGACTTAATTTATGACTACGTAGTCAAGTATTAAGCAGTCAAATCAATTTTAACGATTTTGACCAATTTTTAATTATCGCATAAGGATTAGCAAAAAGCATTCGGACGCGATTCCTTTTTCATGATAGGTAAAACAATTTTCATGATCTTGCGTGAAAAATAGATCTTAACCGCAGCTATGCGTTAAAAATCGATAAAATCATGAAAATTGATTATGTCGATTGATACATTTTGAGGGGGTGAATAGCTTTGTGGAACAACGGATTTAAGAATGAGCCCGGATTGCGGTTTTTTGAGATAAACTGAGCAAATCGCGGATAAGCTGAGAATTTTTGCGCGGATCCCGGACTCTTCATGCGAGGAAGCTCTGATCGTGGATACTAGTAAAAGGAAGTTCGGATCACTTTGGTCGATCTTCGAGCAAATGAATATGTTGACCCGTTTGTTCTTAAAAACTGGTGGGTCAGCAGATAGCCGCAGGTTTTGACTCCTGTATGTATGAAAACTTCAACTGCATATCGTAAACATCACAGCTGTGAAACTACCTTGATCACCCTGGTCGAGGCATGGAAGAGGGCAAGGGACGAGAATCTTGTTGTTAACATTCTTTCCACTGACATGTAAAAGGCGTTTGACTCCCTACACCCACCACTGCTGTTAAGTCCTGGACGGACTTATACAACTCCTGAAAAGCTACCTTAGTGACAGATACAATCGTGTCAAAATGGGCAACCAAGTCAGTTCGAACAGGTTGGTGAATCGAGGCTGTCCCCAGGGCTCTGCCCTGGGGCCGTTACTATGGAACATTTTTCAGAACGACCTTCCCTTGTGCATAGCAACCAGACCATCTATGTACGCTGACGATCATCAAATTTACCACAGTGGTCACGATCTAGTGGAGGTTACATCCAAGCTTAGTGAAAGTGCGGATCAGGCAACAAAGTGGTACGAGTCAAACTTGCTGGCCGGAAACCTAAAGAAATATCAGACGTTGAACATCGGCTGCAGCAAGACAACTGACTCAGGCACTAGTGCAGTGATCTAAACTAACAATCAGAAAATTGAGACCGCTGATACTCTTAAACTTTTAGGGGTAACTATTGACTCCAGACTGAATTTTTCGGAACACGTTAGCTCAGCCTGCATAAAGGCAAGTCAGAGAATCGGCGTACTAATGCGACTAAGGAACTTAATCCCCACTAAGGCCAAACTTCAGTTATACAAGTCAGCTGTACTTTTACTTTCACTTTATCCAAGTTGCCATTTCACTTTACATTTATCCACATCTATCATTTAGACATATTTGAGCCTGCAGTGGGCAGGACATGAGTCACACATGAGAACCTAGTATATGACCTTGCTCACAACGAGTCTCCCATAGCTCAGTGGTTAGAGCGTCCAACCGGTATTCTGGAAGGTCTTGGGTTCGACTCTCGTTAATTGGGGGAACTCGGAAAAATCTTTTTTCCGAGTATTCAACTTGAGAACGCTTATTCATTTACTTGTACTGTCACACCTTACTTATTGTCACCTAGTGTGGCACTTTTGCAGAGCTAGCGATGCACGCAAACTTGAACGACTACAGGAAAGGGGCTTGAGGGCCGTTTACAAGAACAAGCATGCTGGTTATACTGAGCTACTGGAGAGAGCCAAGTTGCCAACACTAGCAAACAGGCGTTTACAGGACATATGTATTCTCATGTATAAAGTTAAACATAGATTATGTCCTAATAGCATCTGTAACATTTTTAACGAGCATACTTCCACATATAACCTGAGGCAATCAGATTTTTCTACTTCTAGATACAACACTGTTACTTATTGAAAGCACTCTTTGCATTATGTAGGATCCAAACTATGGGGCAAACTTTCTACGGCTGACAGATCAGCCAAGACACTGCAGGCTTTTACAAACTGTATTCGAAAAAGGGATATAACTCGCTTAATGGACACCGGCTGTAAGGGCTGCATCCTATGCTGCACATAATGCCTCTCGAGAGGGTCCTGAAGGGGTAAAATGGGAACTGGGATTTGCCTATTTTGACTGGGATTTGCCTATTTTTTCACTGGGAAAATGGGATTTAGGTCACTGGGACTGGGATTCAGAAACAAAAAATGGGAATGGGAAGCGTGTCAGTACATGACTAAACCAGCATATTTTTGCGCTCTATAATGTTATGTTCTTAAAGTCCGGCACTGAATAGTTAAAACGCTGAAAACAAAACGACCGCACTGCACGAGTGTCCATCAAGTCTCGATTAATTTTTGTGTAAGTGAAGAAGTTACTCAGCGGAACAGCTATGACTGAGGATCGGCACAAATGGAATATTTAAAAGAAGTGACAGCAAGTTGTGTCAGTCAGGGTAGTGGTAGGTATGGGATAAAAACTTGATAGCTTTAGTTAAAGCTACAAAAAATTTCTATTATTCTCTTATTATTATTATTCTATTATTAACTAGCAGATCATGATTTTGGGTAGTCCAGTCCGTGAACTATCCCTTCTGCGACCCAGGTGCGAAAAGAAAGTCCAGGATAACTTGCATGTGCATGCTTTTAAAAACAAACCAATGAAAAAGGACAGAGACGTGTGGTGTTTCTTACATGTAACGTGTGCGTTAGGGTAAAAATAGTTTGCTAAAATGAAAAATTCAACTATGCGACTAAAGCGCGCGATCTGCAAGAAAAAATATTGTAACCTTTGTCTTAAGCCGTAATTAAATAAATATGTACTAAATCCACAAATACTAAATTTTTGAATTTCTCATCTGTGCGCGTGCGTGTCCAAAGGTGCTGTGGAATATGGTTTATATAACCAGATTGATTGCAAGGCTGGTACTACGGGAGGAAGGCAAGATTTATTGGCCAATATTTCAACTAGCAGAGCTAGTTTTTTTCAGGGCCAGTACTATAATCTAAGGAAAATAACGTCTCTAAAATTTGAATTCCAGTGCAAGTAGCTCTGGACTCGCTCTTCCTGCGCCTGGGTTCAATCCCTATATAGGGCACCGAAGGGAAAGTTCAGGGAGTGTACTACATTTAGGACAATAAAAATCCACACAGATATAATGTGCTTGAGACCAGATTTGCCGCACACTGGGAATTTCACTGCTGGGACTGGGATTTAGACAAAAAATAGGCTGGGAAATGGGATTTGGGCAAAATTTGGGCTGGGAAATGGGATTTGGTACCCCCCCCCCCCCCCCCCCCCTTCAGGACCCTCTCTCGAGTCAAGTCATTTTTTTTAACAATTAGATAAAGATTTTATCGTAGATTATAATAAATTTTTTATATGACTTGTATATATTTTTATTGTATTTATAATATTAGTATTAGTGTAGTTTTTAGTTTTTAGCAGTGTCCCCTAATTAGTATGGGTGTTTTTTTCCCAGGCTATAAGGTTTTTTTGACACTTAAATAAAGTATCTTATCTTATCTTATCTTATCTTATCTTATCTTATCTTATCTTATCTTATCTTATCTTATCTTATCTTATCTTATCTTATCTTATCTTATCTTATCTTATCTTATCTTATCTTATCTTATCTTATCTTATCTTATATCTTATCTTATTCTGATAAATATCATTATAAAATATGGATTTACAGTGTTTGGCACCGATTCTGAGACTAACACTTCGTTAATGCAGTTCAGCATTTATACGATTTTTGCGATGTTCGGTTCCTTTGCCTCAATTTTCGCGGAGTTCGAATTAAGGTCCTGCGAACATAAGTGTAAGATGTATTCAACAATGTGTTGGTGTTTGATTTGGTACATTAAAAAGAATTCATTGCATCCAATACAAAGCAGAAACTGGTAATTAATGTCAGTAGAGACTTGTCAATAAAGGGACACGTTTAATGCAATTCAAGTATACATGTAAGAGAAAATTGAGGTTCGATGTGCCATTTTCCCCATAGCCCTTTCGTTTCTCTTAGCCGTCTGGGCCTTGGCACGTGAAAACGAAGGGCGCTGGAGACACAGGATTTCCAGTCCTAGATTCTAGGACTTCCGGTCTTCATGTATGCCGTCACGATGTTTCAAAAAGATGTATGAGAGAGTCGTTGCGCTTTTGACTTCCTTTTAGGAATTCTTTGTTCCAAACAGCCAATCAAAAAAAAAAAAATCGAATTTATTCAAAAATCTTAATGTCCCCAGAGCCCTTCGTTTTATCGTGCCAAGGCCTAGTCTAAGGGCTATGGGGACGAGAATGCGAAGTGCAAGTTGGGCAACCTCGTTCCAGGGCTTTCTCGTCAGTGGTTAAGCTTAAAGACTCTGGGGACAAGATTGCGCACTTTGCTCTATATCGTGGCACCAGATCCTTCTTTGGGTTGATCTATGAAATTAGGGACTGACCATTATTTTTTTGGAGGGGGGGCGGGATGAAAAATATTGAAAAAAATTGTTTGTAGGGCCTAAAAAGACAAAATAAATTGTCTGCAAACACGATATGTATAACAAAAAATAGTTAGAATTTCGAAAAAAAATGTTTGCAGAGGTGCATAAACTAAAAGAAAATTTTGCAGAGGAAAATTTTTCATCCCCCCTCCAAGAAAATTATGGTCCGTCCCTTAGCAGAGATTTTGGTTGCAGGTCCCTGCCTAAACATTCGCTTTGTTTTTTCTCATTGGCTTTAGTTTGAACTAAAGTTTTTGATGTGAATGATATTTTGTGGTAATTAATAGAGGATGCTTACCATCTGTAGGAAAATCCAGTTAGTGTGACCGAATATACCGACCAACGGGATGAGATGGCGCTTACAATTAAACGATCATCAGGCCTTCCGTTCGATCTGGTGCGAGATTCGATGTTCTTTTTCTAGTGGGGAGGGGGGGGGGGGGGTGTCTCGCTTTGATTTTCGAATCTGTTATCTGAACCGTTGGCTGTATTGATAATGACGAAGTGAAGGGGTCGAATTTCAGGTGGGAAACGAGCGATTTTCGGGCGGTTGCAGTTGAATTTGAAAGCCAGTTGACATTTAACAAAGAAAGGAACTAGATATCTGCGGTACCGCTGATCTTGATTTGAAGCGTTTATGTCCATTCTTCGAGAATACTTTGGCCTTCAAACGATCGACAAGCGTTCGCTATCTCAGTCTCCAGCCTTGTCTTTTTTCATAGTGAAACACCACCAGCCAGCGCTACTCCGATAACGGTCCCTGTGGGGAGAGGCTCGAGTTTGTCGCCTTTTTCATACCTAACTAGGGGATGGAGAGTGCTTATTGATCTTACGAGCTCAACACGAAATTGAGAAACAATACCCATTGTTTGTTCGGTTTAGAGATTAGCCAAAAACTAAAATCTCCTAGCAACGGCAGAAGTTTTTCCTACCCAGTGTTTTCTTATTTCGTACCGTAACTTATAAAATGCAAATTAGTTTAGCATCCAGGACTTTTCGTCTGGAAAAAAGCTTGGTTACCCAAGTGTTGTGGAACCGTCTTTTCCAACCGCGGAAGAGTAAACATTTTTGATAGAACATGGAGAAATCCACTTATCCTGTAGCTCTCATGCTTTACGCTGTTCGATTCGATGATGCAAGTAGTTGTGTGTCACTCCGATAAATCAATACCAAAACAACAACAACAAAAATATTATGACATCTCATACTGAAGGTAGGTTGAATTAGTATTATCAATAATCATGAATTCTATAGAATACAGGGCTACTATTTTTGTATTAAGCTAACATAAAATAAGAATAGGCTTACTTATTGCGTTATGCCTCGTTCTACAAAAGGATTCCGACACATAAGCCCACACAAAAGAGGTGGATAAAGGGGTTACGCATTCCTCTGTGAGCAAATGGTTCGAACCAAAGCTAAATTAAGAACGTCGACTGGAGCGGAAGTCATAAAGAAGACTGAAGATGACTTCCGCTCATGTTGTCGAAACCTCAATCACCAACAACATTTCTGTTTAGAACTACTCTCACCCGGAAGATCCTATGGCGTACGATCCCCGCCAAAATTCATTGTTTGGATTTTAACTTCGTCATAATTTTAAATTTTCAACTTCGACAATTGAATTTTACATCTCAATTGAAAATTTTACACCCTTCTTTTAGATTTCACATTATTGGAGATGTGTTGTACACTTATCTTTCCGTTTTCAAACTCAACGTTTGTATTTGACCTTGCTCGCTGCACATTTTTAACTCACGTAGAAAATTTTCAACTCGACTTTTTAATTTTTGTTTACGCTTCAGTGATCATTGGTCGAGACAATAAGCCTTTGTCGGGGAGGGAGAGGAGGGGATAGTCCTCCTCCCCAGGCTCATTCGGTTAGATTCCTGTCAGGATGGTGATTATAGAAAAATGTTGCTTCGATTGGAGCATTTAAATCATACTCTTATAAATTCTGGGGAATTTCCTAATTCCTGATCAGGATATCAGGTGAGTTATTAGGTTCTTGGTCTTGTCACAGTTTTCACTAGTTTGTGATAGAAAAAAATATATGGTTTTTTCTGATATTTGTAGCCTCCAAAGACTTAAATCAGGTAAATACTACTACAGTCGAACCTCGATTATCCGGACCTCAATTATCCGGATTTCTTGATTATCCGGACTTTTTCTCTGGTCCCAATTTTTTTATGAATATTAATTAGTCACATTCAAGACCAGATATAACTAAGTTCTACGACGATTTTAACATTATCTCAAGGTGGTTTACCTGTCAAAAAACATTATAAAACCTCTGATGATGCAGTTTCCAATCGAACAACATTTCATACTTTGGCAGACAACTTCCTTATTCAGTTTCCACTAGCCATAAAAACATTCACACAAATAAATTTGCTTTCTGTCTTTGCTTACTTGTATTATACTGAAGTTTACAAGGAAAAATGGCAAAATGCAGAATGTTTAAATCCTTCTACGAAGTGAAAAACATAGTGAAAGTTCGATCGGTCGACACCGCATGTTAGCATCAAGTCTAGTCACCAGGCCCATCACGAAAAGACGCAAGGAATGCCTGGAGGTTCAAAATTGTTTGCGAACGAATCGGTGTGGTTTCGGTGCCTTTTTCGGAGAAAAACTGTCTCAAAATGATCAATGTCTTCAGAATTTTTGTTTGTGAGGATGGTTAACAGCTGATTTATCGCTATTATGAAGCAATTTTTCTTTTTTTCCCTGTTTAAAGTGGAAAAATTTGACGAAGATGCGCAAGTTTGCAAACTTTGCGGATCCGCACCACCGCATCCTGTCAGATGCCCTCGTTTGTTTTTTTGGCTCATTAATATTCATACTTTCGATTATCCGGACTCTCGATTATCCGGACTAATTAGCCTTCCCAAGAAGTCCGGATAATTGAGGTTCGACTGTACAACATCTTGCACCATGGATGTTTATCACACATACATGTACTTTATAGTAATTTTTCTGGAGTCAATTGTTTCCAATGAGTTTTTCTACTACATTTTAAACTACATTTTACACTTTGATGTCCACCATGCTGGTCTTGTAAAGGTATGACAGCAACGTATATAAAATGGCCTCTGCAAACATATTTAACAAACTACAGATGGCGACCTTTGTGTCCAGTGAATGAACAGTCTCTCCTGTATGTAGCAACGCTCGATTGCTGTGCACTTGATAAACATGCTATGGCGGATTCTATACCAACCACGATGGAATCAGGCAATTCCCAGAATTTATAAGAATACGATATAAATGCTCCAATCGAAGCAACATTCTACTATAATCACCGTCCTGGCAGGAAACTAGCCGAAAAAAGCCTGGGGAGCAGCCAAAGGTACACTTTAGTTGCAAGCAGAGAACAGCATTGGCAAAAGATGATAGCAAACTGACTCAATAACTTGTCACCAAAGTTGTAAGTCAAATGTTTCAATAAATTATAAGTCTGTAATGATTATTGCAAAGTAAAAAAGTCGAGGTTTGAAGTTAAATGCCTAGGATTGTATTGGGTGTGAGACCAATTCATGAATTGCAAAGTTATATATTTTAGGCCCTGTCCACACTGAAGTGATAAAAAAATGCTCATCATTTTCATCAAAATGGAGACTTAAATGTGTTTTCAAAATTTATCATATCCCTGTGGATGATAGGGAGAAATACATCATCCCAAATTGCATTAGTGTGGACAGAGTTTTGGGTCTGTAAACATTTTTATTTTTGGTGCACGCGTTGGCCGGGAACAACTAATGTGCATGCAAATGTGCAATTCTCGAGTCTCATATGGGAGGCATGGTGGCCCATTAGTAAGCATGTTGGACTTCAGATTGAATGACCCAGGTTCAAGCCCTGGTCAGGGTTATTGCATTTGTGTTCGTGGGTGGCGGTGGCAGTGGAGGTGGTGGTGGGTGGTAGTGGTAGTATTTCAAAGTATCCATGGGTACCAGGGAATTGAATGCTGGGGTGTAACCATGAGATGAACTAGCATCCCGTCCAGGAAAGTGTGCAGGAACCTTTAGGATTATTGTAGAAGGGCCTGACCCTGCCTGCAAAGTTCTTTCTGGACCTTTCAATTAAGGACCCTTCAGGGCCCAGTGTCAAGGCCCTACAACTCCTACTGGTTCCTTCAAAGAAGACTGACCTTAAAGTATCTTTGCAGGGACTTAATTGGCAGGGACCTTAAGATTTTTGTACTATCCCGGCCACAAGATCTCTGAGGATATTAATCCTTAAAGATTCACATCAAGACCAACAAAGATTGTGATGTAAGCTTATACATTTGTATCTTCAAAGTTATTGACGAATTTTGGAAGATTTTTTAGCAGGGTAGACATCTATGACATGTTGTTATGATCTGTATATTGAGCAGAAATCGTTCTTTGTACATTGTGCACCACCACCTCCAAACAAAAAAAAACTTAACGCTTCCAGTTTTAATCTGTTTAGGTACTCATTTTAAGGGATCATTGTCATTGCCACTTGACGTAGCATACTCACTCTTTTATAGCTGAGCAATGAAGGCTATTGACACATTCTTCAAGAGGAGACCCGTGAGGCTACAAGAAGCTGGGTCAGCTGAAACTAAAATCAAGTCCAGTCATGATGCAACCAAGGTTAGTTTGGTTATTGGTGGGTTGTCAAATTCGTTTGTGACTCAAACTAAGATTTTTAATCCATCAACATGTCTGAATACATGTATTCTTGCTAATGTTCAATCATTGGAAAGATAAATACATGTACCAGAAATTGATCTTGAGATGTGGTCCTCTCAGGTTTTAATATAAATGTATTCTAAAAACAAACTTGCACAAGTTCTGCTAGTGTAATTTGATGTATTTTACTTTTAGGATTTTGCAGCTAAATTCACTGACCTGGACAAGCTGTACTTGGCTTTGGCTGAAGTTGGTAAAGGTTACCACTTTGGTACATTTTGCTACAGTCTCAACATTACCAGCTTGAGTGCTTTAGAGAATTATAATAGTAAAGACAGCACCGTATTGGTTCCTGATGAAATCGATAGGATAAAAAAGAAACTTAAAAGATCACGCTTCAATTTTGAAGACCTTGCTCAGGTAGGTACCAAATGAATGCAAAATAAATGTGTGATCACATGTGTAATCACACATTACTTTTTGCATAGGAACTGTAGGTGAACAAGTAAAAAGATCATTATATTTAGTTAATACCAAGGCAAAGTACATGTACTTTTTACATAACGATGCTTATCCTCGGTGTAAAGACCAGTGACCTAAAACAAAGGACTACTAAGACAACAAAGAACCTTGAAACAATATAGATCAGGGAAACGGAAGCTCCAAAACAAAGAAAAAATTTACAAGTTCTTTTTACATAGTTAAACCCCATAATTATTGTGCATTAATTTCAATCACATGCAATCAACTGAGGCGCAAAGAATGATTTGGCTCAATATTGTCTACCAAAAATATTCCTGTGGCCATTTTCTTCCTAAGGGTACCTACATGTATTACTTTCCTTTTGGAAGTTGACGAGAAGTCTTTGGACGATTTCCAACTTGACTCGAAGTTTTCCGAAGAATTCCGAAGTTGACTCAACACTTACGAAGATTTCCAAAGGTGATCCAAGACTTGTTGAGTTGAAACAAATTCTTCCGAAGATTTCCCCGGGTTGGCCTGAAAACTAAGCAAGGTTTTTGGAGTTTACTCGAAGTATTCTAAAGACGAACTAAGAAGCAGTAACATTTACTGTTCCAAACGGTCTTGAATGATATAAAGTATGGCTATATATTTGTAATTTTGTTGAGTATACTGTATTAAAAAAATCTCACGACCTTCTCTAACAATTCGTGATTAATAGGTATGAGTGATGTTGTGAAAGTTCTCAAGATTACACGAGCCTTTGCACAATTAATTTCAAACACGACAGCTATAATCATTTCTTCAGCACACGGTACATTACTTCTCAGTCGTTTTCTGATTCGTGGAGGCATCGAGGTCGAATTGTAAGGGCGCTGGGCTTGAAATTTAGAGATCATGGGATAAATTATGTTTTGTCCAGTTAGTTGGTGTTGTTCTCGGTAGTCCTTGTATCACCCATAAATGTAATAAAAACCATAAATGTAATACCAACCATAAATGTAATAAAAATGGACCATAAATGTAATACTAACCATAAATGTAATAACTTTTAACCACAAATGTAATAAATCCACTAACCATAAATGTAATGAAATTTGCCCATAAATGTAATAAACTGAACAACCATAAATGTAATAAGGCTTAACCATAAATGTAATAAACTGGCTACGACTTCCAAGTAAGGGGCCACAAGTGATAATATAAATGAGACAGGCCTAACGCGACTCCCGCTGGTTGCTGAATGTTACCCTTCGATCTGTAAACGGAGGATTTAATTAACGCTCTCTTGAGCCATTTCAATGATGAACTTTATGCCATTGTGTTTGCTAGCTCTGTGGCATATTCGTTAGGTTTATTGGCTCCTGTTTGTTCAG
The DNA here is from genome assembly GCF_052425735.1 of Oculina patagonica. Taxonomy (NCBI): domain Eukaryota; kingdom Metazoa; phylum Cnidaria; class Anthozoa; order Scleractinia; family Oculinidae; genus Oculina; species Oculina patagonica. The sequence goes on from NC_135762.1 coordinate 12,861,060, forward strand.
AGATTCTTAATAGCCTTTAAAGGAATGTTGTAGTCTACAGTAGCATCGGATCAGTAGATTTCTAACTGTCAACAGTGGCAGTTAGTTCGTATGATAACGTTTCGTTACCACGGTTGTGAGGGTCTAAGATCCGATTCTTTTAAAGGCTTATGCAGTCTCTAAGCATTGCGAGCGATGGTTTCTTTGATGTTAAGCTCCCCTTAGTTTGAGTGGTTGTGATTTGTGCTCTGGGAGCTATAACACTTTACCTCCATTGTTTTTTATCTGTTTTGTTGGTTACTTGCATCCAGCAAATAAATTCAATCTATAGCAGTTTAATCACTGCATTTGAAGTCTCTAGGATGCTGCAACGATGTCTCTTGGCAAATGCTTTATCTTAAGCAAGACTCGAGTTTCGGTCCTTCAGTGGACCTCATCAGTTGCTCCTTTATGTTGAAGTCTCATCGAATGATTTGAAATCATTCGATTTGCCTTTTTTGTACTTATGTATCTGCAGGATCGAAAATTCTGTTTTTTGATTGGCCCACTTAACTGGACCAATTGTGTTAATGTAGTTTCGATCCGTGCTTAAGTGTGTTTGTTTAGAAGGCTTTTTTTTTTTCGTATTTTTGACCGTTAAAGGTCAGTTCTGATGCTAAAAAGTGGTTCTTATTTAGCCGTGCGAGAGTAATGTTCCAGTTAATGAAGAAAGGCTTCATTTGGTATATAATGCACAGCGTTCGTTTGACTATAGCATAGATTTTTTGCGATCAAGATAATCTCGTGCAACACAGCGGAACGGAGCACTGTCAAAAAAAGGTCACAAGCGATAATATAAAATGAGACAGGCCTAACGCGACTCTCGCTGGTTGCTGAATGTTTGTTTCTTAAAGGGGTCACAAAGAGCTTGAGCCAGGCCTTTAGGGGTATAATCGAATAGTCAATTTCTCGAAAAGTTTGTGGCCCCTTACTTGGAAGTCGTAGCCAGTTTATTACATTTATGGTTAAGCCTTATTACATTTATGGTTGTTCAGTTTATTACATTTATGGGCAAATTTCATTACATTTATGGTTAGTGGATTTATTACATTTGTGGTTAAAAGTTATTACATTTATGGTTAGTATTACATTTATGGTCAATTTTTATTACATTTATGGTTGGTATTACATTTATGGTTTTTATTACATTTATGGGTGATACAGTTGTTTTAATTTCTTTTTTTTTTTTTTCATTTTTTTTTTTATTGCAACACAAAGAACACTACTTACAAAACAAAAACATACACTAGTTACAATACTACTTACAAAACAATACTTAAACTACACTACTTACTATACAATACTTTCATAAACTACAGTTTTTTCACTACTTTTATACAGGTTTTTTTGTACATTATTTGCTTTATAATACAAGCTTACACATTAGTAACAATACACAACAATACAGAAATAACAAAAATATCCTGAGTTTAATTCCTAGTTCCGTTTTACACACTGTCAGGAGGGGCAGACCAGTTAAAATTGGTCTGCCTCCTGACAGTTGGAACATTTACCATGTTTAGATTATTTACATTATGTGTTTCTGTCAATGTTTGTGTATGAATGTTGGTCCTGAAAAGTCCCATTCGGGGAGTGGTCAATTAAGATATAGTATTTCAAAAATAGATGAGAACTTTAAATGAAGCGAGCCAAATGTGTAGAAAAGAAGTGAGAAAGTAATGGTCTCTCATTTTATCTTTTTCAGAAATACAAGCAAACTAATATTGTTAAAGAGTGTAAAGTCAAACGCATACCAATGATCCCAAAGAAAGATGTAACTGTGACGAGGAACATAGCACTAGGAGAAAACCCAGCGACAGGATATGTGTGTGAAGCCCAGTGGACTAAACCTGATGACACTAAGGTTGGTCTCTACAGTCATTTTGCACTTGAATAGCATTATTTGTTTGCATTTGTTTTATTTGTTTTTTTTTTTATTTTCAGGAAAAAGTGTGTCTTAGATATGAAGTAGGTGATAGAGAAGAATTCCTACATGAGGCAGAAATGGCAAATCTACTTTGTCACCAAAACGTCCTTGCTATCCATGGCGTGGTCATTGCCAGTTCGTATGCACCTATGTTGGCTTTAGTAAGTTATTAATTAAGCTACTTGTTAACCTCGCCTTCATTCCTTATCTCCGTTAGTGGAGTCATTAATTAATCACTTGGAAGAATTGTCATGATAGAATTAGAATGTATGACTTCGGTCATATTATCGAATGCCGGAATACCTGGAACAAGTCAAGAAGAAACATTGTTAACAGTAGAGGGTGGATATGCTTGCGTATGGTGGGATTTTCTGAAAAACGTTGCTCGGGTTTAAGATTTAATGTAATAACGTCAACTTTAACTTCAGTTCCTGCACAAAATGCACCAGATTACAGCTTTTTCCACTTAATAGATTATTTGCAACAAATTTGGGATGTGTGCTTCGGTTCTTGCATTTCATCCTTATTCTTGACTTTTTGTGGGCTCGTTTTTTTTTAGACTATTTTGCTTGTTAAAGTAAAATAGTAAGAATAAACTCTCAAGGGAATGTTTTAATTTCTCAAGGGAATACTTTTCGCTGTTGGTGATAAAAACGTTACTCAAAGGAATGCGAACACTTCCGATCCCGAACTATTATCTATTGAAAGCGAGATGTATAAATAAAGTTCGTTTTTTCTTGTTTGAGGAATCATTGTTTATAATAATTTCCCTATGTTGTTACCCACAATTATTTCCCCTTTTTACGTCTTCTTATATTTCTTTCCATGTTTCACGCAAAATAGTTGGTAGATCTCCAATAGATCTTTGAACATGGGATCACGGAAGTAATAAAAGCTCAAGCGCAGTTTTAGGTACTTGATGGTAAACAGCCTGTGAACAAGATCTTTAGCTCACTCAGGTCGCATCATTACTTTTCGAGCTTAACCTCCAAGGAAATTTTTCATAGAATGAAATAAATATGAAGGTAGCTACATGTCACACATTAACAAAGGAAGCGATTATAGCCATCAAATGAAAGTATAATAACTACGTCAAAGGCGATAAAAAGTAAATAAGTATCGCTAAATAAGTAAGTATATATTGCTTTTGTGTATGGAACTAATTGTGACATCATAGAGATAAATGAATCTTTATTCAATCAATCAATCAGTCAATCAATCGATTGATTCATCCATCCATCCATCCATCAATCAATCAATCAATCAATCAATCAATCAATCAATCGATGAATCGATGGTGTGAATCGATAAATCACCGGATCCTCATTTGTCCCAGTAATATTACAGAGGTTCTATATTGTCCCATATGAATTGAGAACTCCCAACAAACCCGTTCGGGCTCTCAATTTTTGCCCATTCAGCTTAAATAACTGCATGCATGGTGTATGTTCTTTTTCTTCATTGTCAAGGTGGTGGAGTTTGCGAAGCATGGACATGTTATAGAATTAGAGCAACATCACACTGTTGAAAGACTATGGAAATATACAATCCAAGCTGCTACTGCTTTGGAACACCTAGAACAGAAGAAAGTCATTCACAAGTCCGTCGAAGGGTTTAACTGGTTCGTTGTTGCAGATTACCAGGTAAGTTCAACTTGAGATCTGTTTCGTAGACTCACCATGTTGTTTGCCGCCGGTAAAACACAACAGTCGGTACCCAGCCGGTAAGATGAGTCAAAATAGAAATGACGAGTAAAAACGTACACCGATACTAGGTACTTCAGTAAAATAAGGTCCATTAAGAGATCAGTTATCTCATTTTTCTTTTTTCCAAAATGCTGTCTTTCTACCGATTTTTTCATCATTCGTACAGAGCCTGTTATACCGGTTTTGTGGAGTTCAAATTTGGTGAGATATTTGCAGTCAGTTCGCGCGTCATTTGTACTTTCTGAAGCAGAATTGAACAACAACAACAACAACAGTAATGATAATTTCGTGCAAAGGAACTTTAAAGTGACGTTCATGAAATGTAACTTGCGTTCCTAAAATGCAAAAAGGTATAATCTGAAATTTTATTATCTTTTTATCGCCAGTTGAAGCTTGGAGGCCTTGCATATTGTGGATTTGAGAGTCAAGTGTTAGTATGTCGTTTTTTTATTTATTTTATGTATTTATTTATTGTTTTTTTATGTTGATGATACATTGTACATGTAATCTTGATGCCAGCGCCCACGCGGGTATGTCTGCCAACCTTTACTATCTCTCCTGGCCTTGTGCCACAGCTAATTCTTTTATCGAATGTTGGTTTTTCTAGCTTGGTTTATTTTATCTGGGTATGAATCTTAGCCCTTGCCCAACTCTCTTGTCATTCTCATCTCTGCTAGTGAACTGATTTGCGCCAAGATTGAGTGAGCGACTTGACTTGGGTAATTTCTATTTTAGTCAAATTTATGTGAGATGAACACTGAACTGTTAAATCGAGGGACGTTCTTTCCTGTTACGTAGCGCTGTTTCTTGAGCATTTAGGTCACTTAAAGGAAATCGCTAGCCGGCTTAAGTATTGCTACAACCAACAGCGATCAACCTTTTGAAACTGTGCTGGCGTTGATGCTGTTGTGATGACTTTGCTTGCTAGATTTTGAAAAAAAGCCAACATGGCGGCACGTTCTGCAATTGGGCTCCTCAACATGTAATTTTTTACCAGTTATCGACGAGTTTGAAGAAGGTCATGATGCCTACCTGGCAACTAATGATATTCGCCCCACAATGACTGAAACTCTGAAGAATTACTAGCGCCAGAAGAGGCCACTGGTCAACGAATATTTGCCTTCAGAGTGAAGTAATTATGTGATGCTATTTGTTCACTGGGCTGCTTGGGGCCGAGTTCTAGCATAGTGTGCAATACTGCAATACAAATTACAGAGTGTCGAAGATAGGAGGAGCCAAGTCCCTTTTTTAGTACACCTTGGTGTTTAACTTTGCAGGGGAAACCAAGATGCCCATTACATGAAGAAGGTCGTGGTTTACCAGTTTGCCAAACTATTTGCTGGCACATTTGCCAATTATTTACGACAGCGTGCAGACGTTTCATCAATTCGGGTGAGTTATGATTGTGATGTTTATGATTACGATGTCGATGATGATGATTATGATTTATTATTTTATTAATCATATCTATAACAAATTTCTCGATTTTGATTGGTTCTACGCACACCTACTTGTCGTGTAATTGGCGCGTGATCATGTCAGTATCCAATTACAGGTATCTAATTTGAACAACTTCAAATTAGATACCTGTAATTGGACAGCTACGCCATTCGCTCGTCAATCACGCGCATATAAATGGTTCTTTCTTGCCATTTTCCCACTGTTTGTACAACCAGTTGACTTTACCATTGCCTTTTTCACACTTAAAAATAGTCTCAAAGACTTCCTAACCTCGAATTTTGTTATTTATACGATTAATTAGTAATTGGACCTCGTGTCGTGTAATTCAGAGAGTAATCGTGCTCGTAATTTCAAATCGACCTCGCGCGCTCGGCCGATTTTAAAATTACTCGCCCGATTACTCCCTGAATTATACTCCACTCCGTTCAATTACTTTTACTTATTTTTGCATATATCAATGCTGGGTGTTCCCCTTGCAAACGCGTTATGTCGCAAACAGAATGGGTTTTGGTAAGAATCCTGGTAACGTGCTTGCTGTGTGTGAAAACAAAAATTAATCAATAATATTCTGTGGATAGCCCTACGAAGAATGTAGGGGACCGCGTAAGCAAACTGAAGAAGGTCAAGACCATATCGCAAATTTCTGTTCTTCACCTTCTAAAGAAAATTATGCACGAGGTAAAAAAAAGCAATGTTCGTAACCAGAACGATCATACAAAACAACTCTTTGTTTGCTTGAAGAAACGGAGATCAATAAATCTTTCATTTGAGCTAAATGACAACCTCTAACACATCTTTTATCGTTTTTTATTTCATATTTTATAAAAAAGAGACATGTTTGTAAATGGCAAATGAGTTTGTAGCAATAAGTACGTCCTCCCTCCCGCACGCACACACACACACACATGCGCGACCAAAATGATTTCAGTAACTACTGCCAATCCACGGAGAGGATTCGTATTGACGTTTTTTAGTGTTCTGAAGGGATTGTTAGAAGATAATTGATGTAATAAAAGGTCATAGAAATCCATTGGCCACATGAAGAGATACGTTATCGCAGATTGAGCATGTTATATTTTTCGCTCGTTCGAAACTCATTCATTTTCACTTGCTCTTTCTTTTAGGCAGCTTCAAAATCACAAGATGAAGTACCGGTTTTTGGTTCCCTTTGTCCTACGCATTTTTACGACGTATTCAGGCGTTGTTTGCAAATGAATCCAGATGAAAGGCCCTCGTTTTCGGAAATCAGGCGATCTCTTGTTGCAGAGGTAAAATTGCTTTTATGTTATCATTAAGATTTATGGTGTCAACGCTAAATGTATATATCTGAACGAATTCGCAGCAACCTGGCCGCAAAGTTTTCGCTTGCGAGTTCAAGCCCATCTAGCAGCCTTAACTTGTTGGGAAGGGGGGGGGGGGGGGGGGGGAGAGGGGGAGGGGGTGCTTAATGTCAGGAATGGTGTGGTGGTCTTGCCCTGGGTCTGGAGTATCCGCTGGTGCCTAGCCGTCAAAAGCTGGGGAAAAGGGAAGATGCCACTTTAGACTACTGGACCTAGCTAGGCTTGGGCTTGGGCTCTATTGAGCATGTCTGTGTTAATTTTGAATGCCTTGTGTTGATTGTGAATATTTTGAATAACATTGCTAGGGGGTTCCCTGTATAGAAGTCACCCTGCTGTTGTAGCAGGTGTTACCTGGGCTCATGACGTCCCAATCTCTAGCCAGAGGGGAAGTCAAAGGACTTGTAGCAGTCTGGAGTATTTTGGGAGATGGGTGTCCAGGTTCTTGAAATATTACTCAGATATATATTGCTAATAACAACACGTACGAAGGAGTCATTTACCGGTTAACCCAGTACAAAACAGAGTAAGGCTCGCTGCGGTATAAGGAGAGGGAAAATAGGCTCTCAACTCTTAAAATCCACAAGTTAAGAGACTGGAATTGTGCAGAATGGTTTTTGCGTATTTGTTGCCAAATGGTAGGGAAAGTCTTCAGAAATACGTCCTGAAATAAAACAACAACAACAAAAGTACACCTTTATGTTCCCTTTAGTGTCTGGGTCCGATTGCTTAAAGTATCTTAAGATTAAGTTGGATTAGCCTGTGTACAGCCGTCACGCTCCCCTTAAAAAAATTCTCTTTCGCGATTATTTTGAGTGAAGGGGAATTTGGTGCAACCATTCCCTGTGTTCCCCAAGGTCGCCTTGCACACTATTGGGAATAAATCAGCCAAAGGTGGATTGAAGTGTATGGGAAACAATGCTGAAAAAATCATTAGAAACCCCGAGATCAGTTGAGTACAGAAAAGTATCATACAATTTAAGTCTGTTGTCAGAAACCATTTTTGGAGGAAGGTAACGTTACATAACGTAATGAATTTATTGTCAATGGCTGGTTTTGCGTCTTATTCAAGAGTAATCGAAATTTAATAAAGTAGTGTGTTCAGCCTCAGTTATTCTAGTGTTCCTTTTATAACAGGAGCAACCTTTGAAAGTGAGGGTTGTTAGCAGCTTCAGTGCCGCGTCAGAAGGGTTTCTAAGCTGTGATGCTGGAGAGCTTATAACTGTTATCTCCAAGGACCGTCATAGGTACGTTATGAAAGAATGATTGTTAAGAAAGTATGACTACGTATCGCGGAATATTATATAAACGCTTCATAGTCTCAGTGGACACTTAAGGACGCCTAAGGAGGGAAAAGTGGCGAAAGATAAAAGTTTTTTTCCGCGTGTATCGCAAGGATTTCACACGGCATTACATGTACTGCATGGTGATTGGCTTACGCAGACGGTATTTTTAGTGCAGAATGCACTATTGTGATGGTTTGGTGGGCTGTCGTCTGCTAAACCCCTAAAGCTTTAAAGCGCTAAAGCACTATAGTGTAAACTTTTGATCGCCAATTAATTAATTAATGTCAACTAATTAATTATTCCTTGTGGAGGGGGTGGCGGTGGGGAGCACCTGACCATACACCCCAGGTAAACTCGTGGAACATATCTACGTTACTTTCATATGAAGATTTCAAGGGTATATATTTGTTTCAGAAAACTCTTTGTTCTCTTTGTGGTGCTATTTTTTCTAGAGGAAAGTACTTTGCGCCAAACGCATGCGCAGATTAGTCTATTTACGATACTTATAATTGAAGAGCTCAAAGGTCTATATTTGTTTAGAAAGCACTATACTCTCCTTGTGGTACTATTTTTTCTGGAACAAAATACTTTGGCTAAACGCATGCTCAGATTAATATGCGTCACGAACATCGCATGTTTCTTCCTGCGGAAGGATTCCTGTGGACTCAGTGGCGCAAAGTAAAAACCGCAAATTAATTGAATTAGACACTAATGCGCTTACGGCAGTTCATGTGAAATAATTCTTGATATGGCAACGCTGTGATCTAGCATCTACAGTGTAGTATGATTCAGAAAAACCATTTCTTGCATTAATCGATAATATCTGATCTGTGTTTTAATCGATGTTGCCCTGTTTGCAGAAAATAAATCAGGTTACCATGTCAACACGCTACGTACGTTTTTGACAAAAACAAAAGAATCATGTTACACATGTTTTCTACAAAAACAAAAGTATCATGTTACAAAAGTATCTCGTTTGCTGTTTCAATATCAAACTGAAATTCAAACTAACGAAAATTAAAGTATCAGGGACGTGTTTAGAAATCTTGTATCAAATCCTCACGATGTGTGCTTTTCAATGCGGTAGGATTCTTGTAGAATCCGCGGCATTAATTTAATTAGACTTTTAGGCATCACAGCGGTCTAAGTGAAAAACAAAAGTATGATGTTACATCCGTCACTTCCTTTCCTTTGATTTGTTCTCCATCGCTTAAACTAACTTCTATATTATTTTGTAAAACCTTTGCCTGAGAGGGGCTTCGTGTGGAAGCGAGACAACTCTCTAGTGTTCGAACACGCTTTCGTGATGGTTCCGACATTTCTTGAAAGAAATCTTCACACTTCGTGCTTCTCAGCTTCGTGCTTGAGTAAGCATGTGACATGTTCACCAGACCGTGGTGAGAGCATGACCTGGCGCACAACATGCTTTAGCGACAATTTCGGAGAAAAGCCGCAATTTCGAACATTTTATGCTTTGTAATTCATAATTTGTGCTCTGCTCGTTGATTTGCCATATTGCATTCTGCACTTCCCTTTGAGTCTCTGAGTTATTTAAGTTCACGTCGTCTTGGTTGAAATAAACATCACTTTTCCTCACTGGACACCGAGTCTCAAAGTTGTTGTGTACCAAATCCAATAACATCAGCTACTCTGCAAGATCGATTGGACACTGTTTACGACTTTCGTTTTAGGATTTCGGAATTCTGGGCGTCGGCAAGCAACTCAGACGATTAAAATTCAGTCCTTTTGAGTATTATCTGTCAAGAAAACGTTTTCAGTGAATTGCACTAATTATATGCCCTTTTGCTGTATTAGCACGGTAAGATTCTTTTCGGTATGCTTCGCGGTCATGGTTCGCAGGCGCATACGCTCTACGACGTAAGGTAAAGGTTAATGTAGGTTTACATCTTGGATATTGGACATCCATACTATGGTCAAAACAAGAAATACGCTGACCAGTATCATATAGCCATATAGTCAATCTCATATAGTCACGGGCTCAGGTGTGAAACTCATCGAAGTTGCGTGTTTTTGAAGTTGACCGTTGACCAGGTAATGGTTTTCCATTGGATCGCTGGCTCAAGCCGATTCGCTCAAGTTCGTTTCGTTTAAGTCGGGCAACGTAAATAATCTGAGAGCTCCGCTTTTAGCCTTGGCTTAATCTATTTAATACTCTGTTGTCCTATTCCCATTAATGTACGGTACTTAATGTACAAGCAAAGGATCACGTCGATGAAATGACACAAGATTGGTCAATTTCTGATATACTTACTTGCAGGGATGACAAGAATGCCTGGTTTGGTGAAACAGAAGACCGAAAAATTGGATTTTTCAAGAGCGAGCATGTAGAGGAACTACTGGACGAGAATATTGATGGTAGGTGCAGGGCAATAGAGTACCTTTTCTCTCGAGATGGTTAAAACTGCACTGTTAAGTTTTTACGACCAGGTAAATATCCTTAATTATTTTGGTTTTCAGATACAGCTATACCACCAGAGATTCGTGCACGAGGCCCCAGAGCCGAACTTGCTTTTCAAAATGCCCTGCGGAATGGAAAAGTGAACGTGTACCGTGGTCGCATTATGTTTCTTGGGCAGGCCCGTGCAGGGAAAACGAGCCTGAAGAAATCACTTCTTGGCATCCCGTTCAACCCTGAAGAAGAGAGTACCGTAGGAGTCGAAGTTGACCCATCCAAGTGTGAAGTGGATGTTGAACAAGTTAGCAACTGGCAGCGCACGAAACAAAGGAAGCTTGATGTCTCTGAGTTTGCTGACGACATAGCAAGGATAATCGCTAAAGACTTAACAGAAACAAGTTTAGTCGAAAAAAGCATCGATGACGCTGATTCGAACTTGGAGCAGGTAATAAGTTAGCTTCTAATGCCACTTTTAAACTCCATGGAAACAGTTTTTAACCTCATTCAGACAGGTATTTTTATGGGGGGGGAAGGGCTTTTTCACAACCAGGGGGTCAGGCGATTTTTGCCCACCACATGTACGTACCTCTATGGGTATTGAAGCTATGATGATAGGGGTGTATAGTATCTCCAAAACAAACTGGTCGGTTGACATGATGACGTTTTGATGTCGTCATGGCTTTTGAACAGCCGCCATCTTGGACGGCATGCAAATCTGATGTTCTTGACTTTTTGAAATTAGAAAACGACTTAAAGTAAGACAAATTTGGAGAACATGCCTGTTAAAACGTAATTTTTTTGATAATATCAAGTTCGGTTTAAAAGATAATGTCAAAAGTACACTTGTAAGGTCTTTTAATACAAAAAAAGGTTTACACTCCTTATAAAAGCGTGAACACTAAAAAATATGTCTGGAATGTTTGTGTTTAGCCAATCACATGCGAGAACTTCAGACCGCAGAAACCACAAACAGTAAATGGGTTTCCATCGGTCACGGAGCAACTTTAGTTCTTATTTTGTTTCAGGATACACGCTCTGTCTTTTTTAAGAATTTAAAGAACTGCTATTCTTTCGTATCGAGGGCCACATCCAGAACATGGTTTCAGGGATTTTTGAAAGAAAAAAAGGACGGTTTCTCTAGCGACGATATACGACATGGTTTAGTGCATGCAGTATGTTGTAGACATGTCTAGACATAAGATGTAAACGCGATAAACCGAATATAAAATACAAAATTGTGGAGTTTTCGTTACTGATTGTAAATCTTTTCGGTAGAACAAGGGATTCGATTTATTTCGGCAAACGATTTCAACCCTTAGGCAATTAGAGGTTCCGTGATCGTAAGACTGCAAACTGCAAAGGCTCCAACGAAAATTATTCAAAATGTTGGCGTGATTGGTGCAAAATAAACACCTCAATCGCTCAATCGTTTGATTTTCGCTTTTCCTTCCCGCTATCGTTTCGCTGTTATCGAAAAAACAAACCTTCCTTCTATCAGTGTTTAGGTCTGCTACAATAGTTGGGGTGAGATAAAAACCGGAAAATGCAAGCTTATCTCAGTACAAATTGTAACATGCCATCAGGCGAACGGTAACTGCAGATACGAATTCGTTACAATTTTTGAAAATTGGCGGCAACTGGGGCAAATCGTAGCGTCGGGCGCATCGGTTTTTCAATTTTTTCTATAAAAAAATCACTCAAACCTATTCTTCAGTGGAGCAGTGAATGTTCTCAAAAAGGAAGGAATTACAATTAGTGTGTTTACTTGTAAATTGGAGCGAAACGAGAACCAAATATTGTTCCGTGACCGATGGAAACCCATGTGGTTTCTGCGGTCTGAAGTTCTCGCATGTGATTGGTTAAAAGACAAAGAACATTCCAGACATATTTTAAGTGTTCACGGTTTAATAAGAAGCGGTGTAAATGAGCAACACGTTCTGTAACAGTTTTGCTTATTGTCTCTTTTACTTCCTATATTTCCAATTAGGGGAACAGGGATGAGGTGGATGCTGGCGGTCCGAAGGAATTAGAGATTTCACTGGACATAGCCAAGCCAATACAAGAAACAAAACAGGAGAATGAGGCATCAGTTGGAGACCCTACCGCCACTGCGCTAGTAAGAAGCGAACCAGCAGAGCTAGATATTCAACTGGGTATTGATACCACTGCAGTTTTGCCGAATGACGTCACAGATTTGGTTGTGCAATACTTGCAAGATCTGAAGTTGGAGGACAACATAAGAACAAAGGAAGCAATTTTAACTCTGTGGGATTTTGCCGGGCAGCACCTTTATTATGCATCCCATTCTGTTTTCCTCTCCCCACGAGCTATCTACGCCTTGGTGTATAACCTTAGCAGAGATCTGAATGCTCCAGCAGAACCTTGTGTCAGACAGGGCATTCACGACATTGTTCTGGAAAATCCAAACAGTGAGACCAATTTAGAGAGTTTGTTGACCTGGTTGGCCTCTGTTCACAGTATTCGGCCAATAACGGATGAGGCTGCTAGTCATCAGGAAGGGAAACTAGCTTACCTCCGTCCTCCAGTGTTTATTGTAGGTACTAATGCAGATAAACCTTTTGAAGATATCAAGAAAATGGAAAAGTGCATTCAGAAGAGTATTACGGGAAAGGCGTACGAGAAGCATGTAATTAGGCCATTCTTTGCTGTTGATAACACAAGATCGTTTAGTGACGATGGGGTTCAAGCACTTCAGAAAAGGGTCATGGAGGTGTTGAAACAGGAGCCGTACATGGGTGAAGAGGTGCCAATAAGGTACTTTGCTTTAGATTCCAATTCCAGGTGTCAAATAGTAACAAGAACGTCAGTTGAATAAGTCGATAAAAAAATTAAATGCTTAAGAAAAACCATTGCCAACTTGTGTCTGTTTGCGTTTCAACAACTTTCTCGTTAACTCCCTGTAGTCCTTGAACTGTCTAACTGAAAAACAGAAGTCGTCAAAATGACCTGACCCTTGATTGACTTGCTACCTAGAATGCAAAGATGTGAAAGTGATTTGTTATTATAACATGTACAATTATTCAGCTCAAAAGTCTTTTCAAAAGGGCAAGCAGCAAACGAGTGTATTTTTTTGTTTGTTTTCCTTAGGTGGTTTACCTTCGAAAAAGTCGTCGAGGCTTTAGTAGCAAAGGAAACCTATCACATGGATCTTGATCAGCTCCTAGCTGTCACAAGACGAGTCTGCCGCATAGACGACGGGGAAGAATTAACAGCCATGTTGAATTTTTATCATGATCTCGGAGTGATCGTAAAGCATGGCCATACTGTTGTGCTGCAGGCTCAATTGTTGATTGACCTTTTCAAACAACTCATTACTGTGCGACCCTTTGATGAGGTGGTAAGCAGAGATTTCCCTATGAACTCTATATTACTTCTGGGCTCGGAAGAACTTGCCATATGATTACTCATAAAGTTCAGTGTCATTTTGGCCAGGCCTAAATCCCAGCTTTTTTATAGACCATCGGGAATCTTAAAACGAAATTTTCATACAGCAACATTTTCACCTTTCTCCTTCCATTCTCTCCTATTTAATTTCATTTGTCCAAAACGGGACGTCACTCTACATAAAAGCAACATTGCCTATCTTTAAGCACAGTGTAGGCTCTAGTTTACTCAAATGTGCACTAAATTCTTACGAAAATGCCTCTGAAAGACTTGATTCCCACTCGGTTACAAGGCGGAGGTATACTTGAAGGCCGTTTATCCACCGCTTAATATCGAATATCTCGTTCGCCTTTCAAGCAATCCAAACGAATCTACAGTGTATTTTTTTTTGCGGTGTTTTGAATATTTTTGGCGATATTTGGGAGGAAACAGTTTTTCTCAAAGGACTAGTAAAATATAGAGAAATAAGAAATATTCAAGATTATATGTGATTTGAAAATTAGAATTTGAAGTTAAAAATTAGTTAGTGGACACCCAACCAGTCCCCTGACAACCTGGAGCGCTCTTGGTGGTGTTCTTTATTGTATCCCTTTTTCAAAACCTCTTAAAATTTCATTCAAATTCACTTTTACCCCCGCCTCAAGTGAGGTGGCCCATGAAAACAAAAAACTCACTCTACGGTACTTTTCTTGTCATATCTTTATTCAGAATCCTCTGTACTCAGAATGCTGGCTGGAACTCGAAGAAAGTGGTATTCTCAGGATGACTCTTGTCGATCACGTTTTCGCAGATTTCATTCAGAAAGGTCTTTCTAAGGAGGACGTTTTGGATACGATGGAGCTCTATGGGTTAATCGCCAAATTTTCCTTTGTTCCCGCGGTTGGCGAGCAGGAACAAAGATATTTTGTGCCTGCCCAGCTTCGATCATCCCCTTCAGGTCTGTGCGAGATAAAGCCCTCTAACAGCGATCCATGCCCACTGTATCTCCATTTCCTCGATGGATTTGTCCCTCATGGACTATTTCCTCAGCTGCTGTCAAGAAGTATACGCTGGTGTTCTGAACGCGGTCCCAAACAAGCTCCTAATTTATACCAAAATGGGGCAAGGCTTTTCATTGGCAAGCAGACCATTTACAATCTGATTCTTATCTGCAGAAAGAGATTCATCAAGATCATTTTGAAGCAAAGACGTCCTTCTTCAGCACCTCCATTAACTGCATCAGTGGAAATGGCACGCGACGTTCGCCTCTTTCTGGAAGATACCCTACAAGACTTGTCACACGAGTTGTCCTGGTTACGTAACCTCCGGTATGAACTGTGTGTTGCTTGCACCAGTTGTTTAAAGGAAAGTAAAGAGTGCATCAAGCACAGAGAAGTCTGCTGTGCTCACGATGACTGTCTACATCTTCTCCGTGTGCTTCCTGAAGAACAGCTGATATGCCCGAAGAGCTTTAGCGATGATACAGTTGAAGTTCGTGGATTGGAGAAATGGTTCCAGGGCCATAAAACGGAGGTACTAATTCTTTCAAATTTTCTTTAACTTAAGTTGTAAATCATTATGTAAGGTGAAGGGTAAAGTCTGTGTTTGAACCTAGTGGTCCATCAGGACAGAGCTTATCGCGGTTTCCGTAGCATTAAAAGACTAGCAGTATTCTTAATCCTCTCTGGACGAGATACTAGTCCATCGCAGGGTTACCCCCCAGCATCACATTCGCCGGTACTCATTTATACACCTGGGTGGAGAGAGGGCATTATGAGAGTAAAGTACCTTGCCCAGGGACACAACGATTATTCAGTTGCAGTTTAATCCTGAATTTCACCCAGTATCGTCTGGTAGAGATGAGTTTTTTTTTTTATTTCCATCAACATTCTTGGTATCCTCAGTGCTTGGTCTTGCAGGACATGCTATATTTCAAGTCTAATTATTTAACATCTTTGTCTAAACCTTAACATTCAACAGCTGTCTTTTCAAGCTATTTTTTTTATTTACTTTCTCTTTTTTTAACATAGATTGAAGAACAGAGAGTGGCTTTTCTGGCTCCTGAAGGTAAGAACAATGTGTTCTTGTTAATCATAAGAGCATGTGATCTATGAGCAATATACAATGCGGCCCCTATACTTGGAAAATTTGGAGTAATTGCAAAATATCATCCGCGATGTATCAGCATGGTCATCAAAATCAAGTTCACGCTACTTTTTTACGTAGTTATAAATGCGTTATTGGCTCTGTCGAGCTATACTAAGAACTAACTAAGAAGAAGAATCAAAGAAAGAGGAATAAAACAATGGAAACAAGTTATTTCAGCGAAGCGTCGCGTGACGACCCAAAAGTGGCTGCGTAGGAGACTACAGGACCTCCCATTGGCAAATAATCGTTCGCATGCTTCATGCTTGTATAGGACTAAGTGAACGTCAGTTGTTCAGCTGACAGCTGTAAGAGAGATTCTCCAACGAAAAATGTTTGCTTTTGTTCCGGTTTGCAGTTTGAGTAAGTTTTAAATTCTACTAAATTTAGGTCTATCTAATTTTTAAGGCGCCCATTTCAACAATGCACCGTTACTGAATATACCTTAAGGAGTCTTTGTAATGTACAGGATTGATCATGTCAACAATTGTTATTGTTGCAGCTTCCATAGCTTTGGAACAACCACCATCCAAATCCGGCACACCTTCAACCGACGATCTTCTCCTTCTTGCCTTTGAGCTGGGCACCTCATGGAAGATGCTTGGCCGAACCCTGGCTCTTCCTGAGCCAGTGCTGGAGCAGATTGAAGTGGATAACCCTCACCTATCTGAGAGATGCTATGGCGTGTTAAGACGGTGGACAGAAGTTTTTGGGTCAGCGGCAACTTACGAGTCACTGGCGCGAGCATTGCAGCATCCCATTGTGGGAAAAGGAGAACTTGCTGTCAAGTACTGTGACGTTTGCAGAGATGCATATCAAGGTAGATAGTTAAAAACTCCAGCCGACCTTAGAATTCTGATGAAAAGGGTTCAACAAATGATTACCAATTTTCATCATAATCGATGCCTTTACCCTGTTTTCTAATACCCGAGCAGGCAGGATAGTGGGATTGCCTCCTGTGTCCCGCAGTAAAAATGTTGGTCTTAAAGCCATATAATAAATTCTTTACTGACCTTGCTCTTTTTCTTTATGGCATAATTATGAAACTCATCTTAGATCTACATCTCGATCCATTAACACGCAAAAAAGAACTTTGCCTAAATCCAAACATCTTGATTTAGCAAGCTTGGTCAATAACCCTTATATTTGATACAATTTTAGATGTGGACACCGCACCCATCCCCTCTCAGACAGCTGATGTTTCCGGCTCGAGTTGCCCAGTTTTCCTGTCGTATCAGTGGGATTTACAAGACACAGTGAAAAGACTGAAAAGCAGGATGCAAGAGAGTGGGATTCAATGTTGGATGGACATCGGACAGATGGGCGGTGGCGATGCTCTGTTTGCAAAGATAGATGCCGGTATTCGAGCGTGCAAGGTCAGATAAATTATTTTGTAACCCTGGCCCCTCGTTCTTTGTTTCTTTCTTCTTTGTTTTCGAAATCATAGTACGATTTCGCCCTACAGTGAGCAGAAGCAAATGTGTCTTGTGATTGATAATTGAACGTTGTTCCCTCTGGTAAAAGAGATCAGAAACCAAGAAAACCCGGTGTACCTGTAGTTTTATTGGACCGGCTAACAGTAACATTGCAATCACGATATAACGACACTTGGGAACTAAACAAACCTAATGATTTAAGAGATATTACGTCATATGAACTCTTTAACGAAGATAGTATTAAGAACGTCGTTGTTTTACACACCTGCTACATTAATGAATCACCAGATACAACGAACCTGCTGAAAAATCAACTTCTTTTGCGATAGAACGAACTTCGTGATCTCAAATCTCCTGGTATGACAGACTTCCCTCTATAACGAACATCCATGTATAACTAACTGGCAGATTTATCAAACCTTCGGGTATCACTAGATTTCCGGTGTAATCTCCCGGTAATCTAACTACTGATAAAACAAGATAAAAACTAAATGCAAATAGTTATATTCGACGGTTCTTTTTCATTTCTATAAGGAAGCCCGTTAGAACGAACTCCAACTTACAGCGAACATACTGTTTGAACAAATAACAATTCTTTCTCCTTTTTGTCCTGGCATAGGTCTTCGTTTGTTGCGTAACAGAAAAATACTGCCAATCAGACGCCTGCCAAGGAGAGGCCACCTTAGCTCATAGCTTAAAGAAACCCGTCATCCCTCTGTTGTTTGAAGACATTTCCTGGCCTCCAGAAGGTCAACTCGCCTTGATCTTTACCAAGCTTCTTTACATCAAGATAACCGAGAAACACGGCACCATTCCTGATGCAGAGTTCCAACAGTTGATGAGAAAAGTGGAAGAGTTTGTGAAACCTTGAGATTTGCTAGGTATCCGGCTTTAGAGGTGCCTCAGATGTGAACTAAATCAACGGTTGTTTTAGTCAGAATGGCAACGATCAACCATTGTGTGGAGTGTCCTCACGTAATCTGAGTTCTTTTCTTATTGAGTATTAGCTATTGTTCACATTTGGGAACTCCAGTATGACTGCTGTACCTTGTAGACAGCATTCGAAAAATCGAACCTCCACTGCACGTGACTGAGTAGCCTTGCTCACATTGCCAGCTGGTACCGGTTGTTCAAAGAATGGTTAACGCTTCCCGCTGAATAAATCACTATCCAGTGGATAGCGTTGCATGTTTTGACAACACTAAGCCACTGGATATCGACTAACCGATGGATAGCGTTATCTACCCTTCAAAAAAATGGAAAAAAGGATTTTTTAGCCAATAAAAAAGTAGACAGTTGTTTACAAATGAAAGGCGCGGTGGCCTAGTGGTTAGTGCACTGGACTCCGGGCTGGAGCCCTGGTCAAGGTCACTGCGCTTTGTTCTTCAAAAAGATGTTTAATTCTCATGTTGCCCCTCTTCGCCTAGGATTATATATGAGTGTGGTCTAACGTCCTATCTACATGTAGGGGATAAGGATGAATAGAAGTACTTCTTGTCGCTTTATACTACTGCAACGGTAGATAAGCGCCAGGTTGATGGGCCACTAGGCTCGAACGTAGACGTTTTACCTTACAAATAAGTTCGCCATTTTCATGACGCGCCTTGCCCGCTTCCAAGGCTTTGGACTGGTGTGATGTGCCTTAAACTGGTAAATAATGATAGTGATTGCACCCATCTTTATGGAATAACAGCAGTGTATGTAAAATATTTCTATACACTGTTCGAAATGGAGAAAATTCTAAACAGCGTCTGTATATTTTTGTCGGCAAAATACCATGTTTTATGTTTTTATTTTTTTAGATTCTTATTTAATTTCTTTGTATTTTTTAGCTCCCCTATGGGCTACGTTTTTTGTTCCCTTTGGAGGAGGGAGGGGAAGGGGCGGGAAATATAAATGATTAATGAATTCATTTTAAGTGAGTCATTTTCGTGCCCTTTTCTTTGTTTTTTTTTTTTTTTGTCGGCAAAATTACTTATGACGACAATCTAATCTTTAAATAACAGGGTACATACAAGCTGACAAACTGCCTGAAATAATCCTGAATTAAATAAACCAGACAGCCTTGTTGCAAATTTATTAACTTTAAAAAGAAAAAAGAAATCTCGATCTCTGATACACACATCCGAATCACAAATAACTTAATTTTAAAATTTCATTGCAGTGTGACATTTTCGATAGTCTCTTCGAAGTACTCTACAATCTTTAAAAGCACTTTGTTGACAAAAAAATGAAAATAAAAAGGTTGTTACAAAAAGCGAGTCGCTCGAAGAAAAAGGGAATAGAGTATATTTCAGCCTTGGTGTGATAATGTGAACTTATATGATTAACATAATAGATTAAAATCATTAATTAATAAAGAATCTATTAATTAAAAAATATATTTTTAGATAAAACGGCTTCACTGTTTTCATTTGTTTTAACATCTGTTCCTTGGAACAATTAGTTGAAACAGTTGAATCTGTAATTAACAATACTTGAATCCTTCTCTGATCAAACTTGTTAAATTTGACCCGTCCGAATGCTTTTTGCCAATCACTACGCGATAAAAATTGGTCAAAATCGTAAGAATTGATTTGACTAACATCGATCGTAACGGTCAATCGATATGACCCACTGAAAAAAAAGGGTATCGATTGTATCGACAACCGAGAAAATCAAGTGCTATTGAGAGGAAAAATGCTTTTACTTTAGGCCTGGTTCACACTAGCGACATAACGACATGGATACAACGACATAAAGAAAAGATCAGTTTTTTTCCTTATATGTCGTAATGTTTATGACGTTATGTTCTTGTTATTTTGTTATGTCGTGTTCTTCACACTGGTGACTTAAAACATCTACGTAAGGTGTTTTTGTATTTGCGTGACCTTGCCGTTTTGTCGCTAGTTTGAACCAGGCCTTAACAAATACATCACTGGAACCAGGGCGCTAAAGGAACCATTTAAAACTTGATTCTGCATTTGTAGGCACCTTTCTGTTTATAACGATGGTTTTGAAACCCTTCTGTCACCTTTTAGACCTTCAAGAGTCGACCAGAGGAAACAACATGCATGATTTTTAACATTGATTTCGGTTGGGCATTTGCTTGCTATTTTAATTTGTTTCCTTTTTCCCTGTGAGGAATAACAGGAAATTACAGGAGAAAGACATACACACGCGTACGTGCCTGGGCGCGTACGCCTTGCATCTCACGTACAGAGTGTTGTGGTTTTGTTCACATACACTGTTTCTTGTTTTGGTACTATGAAGTAATAGATGCTTAATACCTGAACTGAACAACATAGTCGTAAATTAAGTCGTAGGCCATTATTTTCCCACCTGAGTCTCGTTTATATCTTGTTAGATTCGCTTATCATGTGAACATGGAAATTCGTTTCCTTTTTCATGATAGGTAAAACAATTTTCATGATCTTGCGTGAATAATAGATCTTAAACGCAGCTATCCGTTAGAAATCGATAAAATCATGAAAATCGATTATGTGAGGAAGCTCTGATCGTGGATACTAGTAAAACGAAGTTCGGATCACTTTGGTCGGTCTTCAAGCAAATGAACATGTTAACCTGTTTGTTCTATTCTGATAAATATCATTATAAAATATGGATTTACAGTGTTCGGCACCGATTCTGAGACTAACACTTCGTTAATGCAGTTCAGCATTTATACGATTTTTGCGATGTTTGGTTCCTTTGCCTCTTCAATTTTCGCGGAGTTGGAATTAAGTTAGTAGTAATAAAATAAGAGTTCAGGTTCAGGGATCAGGGGATACAGTGACGTCACAATACCCCCAGGGATTACGTCATCAAAATGATCTAAAAATAGAAGAAAGACCTCATTGAGGGGGAGGGGGGCGTAGGGGAGTAAATGACGTCATGGTGTTATTTTTAGTCATGGGGAGGTAGATTAAATAATTGATACAGTGATGTAATGATTTTATTTTTAACCACAGCAATCTATGAATTTTTCATTATAAAAGTGGTGATAAACTTGTTTCGCTGTCCAGAAATCATGTCAAACCAAAGTGAAACTTTGCTTGTGGATGAAATCTGTCTTAGAGCTCATCTCATGAGAAATAAAATAGCGGACATCATACAGGACATTTTTGCGAGGCAGATGAATCATCTTGTTTATGAAGAGGCTAGAAAATGCTGTGAAGGATGTGAGTTAGACGATCCGAGTCAGCTACATCACGATTGCTTGATGGTTGAAGAAGAGGAAAATTGGATCAGATACTACGACCTAGCGAAAGAGCATTTAAATATAGATAAACTATGGACTGCAATTGAAAAAGAGACATTGTCAAAACTAGATTTGTATTTGGAATACTCGTGGTTTAAGTATTTACTTAATCTTTTAAAAGTGGATGAAACGTCTGCCTTTTTGCTGTACAAAGATGCTCAACGGAGAGAATATGAGAGTGGAGACGACTGCCTGACACTGGGATGCTATGATTATATGTAATTACTTGAGTTCTACTTACAAAGACATGTACAAGTTTAAGTTATCTCTACCATTATAGTTCACTTTTGAGGCAAATTGATTGTTTTCAATAAATAAACCTTATGATATGATGTCTTTTCTTTATTCTACAGATTTACTTCATAAACTGCCAAAAAGCTTTTTGATCTTTTGTGGTATAATAACACCCATGGGACCAGTACCCCTCTTTGTTTTGAAGGAGATGCAAATGCCATAAAATGTCCACACGAGTTGCCATTTAAATGTTTATTTTAATTAAGAAAGTTTTTCAGAGGAAATAAACCGAAGAAAATTACTCAATTTCTTACTTTAATGCACTTGTATTAATATAATAGAGTTGCAGTAACATTCCTTCAAACAAAGATTGTAATAACAGACTAAGACGTAGACGGTACGTGTCATAAAACAACAAATATTTATGCATGGACATTACAGAGAAAGCCACCGTGGACGTTGAGGTGTTGTTATTTTAGACCGTTTGCTAATCTTCTCTGTTTTTCGAATGTCTTTACTTTTGTTTTTCAATAAATCCCTTGATTTTCTTGGTGTGGATAACTGGTAGTTAATGCCAGTGTCTTGCTGTTGGGTAGAAGGAGGCATGAAACACGCTTTAAATTTTTGGTTGTTCTCAGTGTTTTGATAGATGATTACTTTAACTTTTGGTTGTAATTTTGCTTCTTGTAGCCACTTTCTTCTTTGATTGTGATCCAGCTGATGAACATTAGTAAGATGGTTAGATAATTTCACGAGATATTTTGCTCCACATCCTGGGACCGGACAGTCTCGGCAAACTCTTCTAACCATGTTAACGGCATGGAATATTGACGCAAATGACAGAATTTTGTTAATATCCTTAACTAATATAGACGCTACTGAAGGACAGAAAGGTCAAAATAAGAACAAAAAGGACAAAATAAGGGCAGAAAGGACATAACAAGGACAAATAGGGCAAAGGAGACATGCGGGGCATTTTAGCTCTGTGTTTCTCTGCGAACGCGTCTCGCGCGGAGAGAGCGCGCGCGTGTAACATATCTTTTCCCTAAAAACATTCTACAAAAGTTCACTTGCTAATGTTAGTGTAATCCATTTTCGAGTATATACACTGAGTTTCAAAATAAATACATGAGGCATGAGCACATATTAGTTTATGGAGTTTATGCATAATTATGAAACACGATAATGCAGACAGTTTACTGTTGTTATCTTAAAATGAGATCACCGCTAAAAATAGAAATTGACTTTATGAAGATAAGGTACAGGTGCTTGTTAACATGAGATAAGTTCTAAGTTTAGTTATGATGTAATCTAGCATGTATAAAAGCGCTTCACGCTAGAAACTCTAGCTATGTGAAGCAAGCAATAAAGAACTCAGGAAAGAAAACAAAAGCGTGTACTTAACATTCAAAATAAGCGGATGACGATTGGCGTGAGTCCGGCGTGAGTGTCGAGTGGGCCAACATATGAAAGCTACATGAGGTAAGATCATCATTTTCATACCAATCCACTGTTTCAGTTAACGAATATAGAAAGTTCAGTGAACTCATTAAGGATCTTAATGGGATTTGAATAGTTTTACTCGATTGGCTAACCAATAACCCTGGGAAAAATTACTGTAAAAGCGTTCTTTGTTTCCAAACAAAGCTTATTTCATATCGGTCTGTTTGTAAATGAAAAATTTGAATATTACTTCGCTTAATACTTTTGCTCGCATACTCGGTGTGAAAAAATTATCTTGATATTTTGAGATGAGTTTGAGAGAAAGAAAAAGTTTTTTGGTTTGTAAAAAATCTCTCTCTGGAAAGTTTCTTTTATTTTTTTTTCAAGGTAACAATTTGAAGTAATAAAAACGACTTCTAGAAGAAAAAAAAATCGTGATATTTTTACTAAGATAAAGTTTTTAAGTTAAAAACTTTATATTTTTTGACTCGAAGAAAAAGATCATCTCAAAATAACTCTCTCCAAAAAATTGATCTTTCTTTTTGTCTAAAGGTGGATTTTAACTTTAAAAAAACTTAGAGAGAGAAAAATGTTTATGATTTTTTTTTAGCTGGAGATAAAAATGTTAAAACAAAACCGGTGGAAAAAATTATTTATTTGTTTTTTTTCCTTAGATTGGAAATTAAACTATAAATATCCGAACTCCATTGAAGTGATTGCAGTTTTCACGGAATTTCAAACGTGATGGACCTCTCTTTCAAAACACCCTGCAATATACTTATAGCGGGCGCTTCTTGCTCGGGTAAAACTTTCTTTACAAGACGCCTGCTTCAACATGCAGAGGAAATGTTTGATGAACCATTTCATCGAATTATCTATTCCTATGGTGAATTTCAACCACTGTTCATAGAAATGAAACAAGAAAGAGAAAATATACAATTTGTGGAAGGATTCCCTGAAGATATCTACAGTTTATTCGAGAATAAGAAAGGGTTATTAGTTCTCGATGATCAGATGTCTGCATTGGCGAATGAACCTCGTATGGTCGATCTAATAACGAAAGGCTGTCATCACAGGGATATTACAACGATATTTATTGTGCAAAATTTATTCCCTCCTGGAAAACATGCCAGAACAATATCTCTCAATGCTCATTACATAGTCGTGTTTAAAAACCCTAGAGATTCGTTAGGAATCAGCACTTTGGCGAGACAGGCATTTCCAAATGCGACTAACTATGTCATGGAGAGTTTCAAAGATGCTGTTGAGAAACCGTATTCTTACTTTTTGATAGATTTACATGCGCTCACAGCAGAGAACTGTCGCTTGAGGACAATGATTTTCCCCGGGGAACAGCAAATTGCATATGTGAAACGCATATAAGTTTTGTAAACAAACGTTCCTAGTTAGTTTACTTCACCATGTCGAAGCGTTTAGAGGATAATTTACATTTCCTTCACGTGTTGGCGAAATGTAATAACAAACAACGTCGAGCGTTGATAGAGCATGGGGACAACGAATTGGTCAAATGTATTTGTGAAGTGGCACTTAATGTGTTAAAAGGAGAGGTTGAACTAAATGAATTAGAACTGAAACGTCTTCGACGATTTAGAGTGCTACTGCGGGAATTGGCTGACAAGAAAACGCCTTTGAAGCGAAAGAAAGAGTATTTAACTCAGCGCGGCGGTAACCTGTTATCATATCTTCTCCCACCGGCACTGAGTACACTAGCTGCTCTGTTTACAGAATGAAACACGCTCGCAAGATGTTATTAGTTCCTGAGGAATTTGTAAAGGCGTTGGAGTTACGTAATCAACTACAAACAACACCTCATGTGAATAGTTTAACACAATTACGCGAACAAATGGATGGTGTTTTAGCTGATGAAAAACTACCAGCGGAAATTAAAACACAGCAGTATGATCAAATGCTTCAGCGCTACTTGAATCTTCAATCTCAGAAAGAAAATGTCGTTCCCACAGTGCGCATTCAGCCATCTGAAGAAGGGAAGGAAACTTCAAGTTCTAATGAAGTGTTAAATGAATCGGTTCGGGACAATACAACTCCCGCGGGGAAAGAACGAATCACTGAAGCCGATATTTTACAAACTGTTCCGAAAACATACAAATCTCAAGCGCAGGGTTTGCTGACTTGGCTCAAACGAAACCCCGAAGAGCTTAGCTGGGATCATAAAGGACAAGTCAGTATCGGTGGCAGTCCGATAGCAGGTTCCAGTATCGCTGATTTAGTAAACGACTCGCTTCGCTCGCGTAAGGGATTTAAACCTCTCGGTAGAGAAGCGTTTACCAAAACGCTAGCAAAAATAAACACTCCCGAGGGTTTTGTCAGAAATGATGACTTGAGAAAACAGATGAATCGTTATAAAATAGAGAAACTGCCTGCTTTGACACCACCAGCAGCTCCGGCTTCGAAGGGTGTTAGTCCCTTATTTCCAACACCACCGTCTTCAGCAAAACCGAGAGGAAATATTCCCACCCCGAGACGGATGAAAAGAGTCCCCCCAACTGCTAAAAGAGATATAAACTGGATTTCATATGACTGAACTCACTTTGAAAGCACTGTTTTTATTTTTGTATTAGAGAGTGTTCATACTTTAAATAAAAAAAGATTTAATGCGACACTGAGTGGTTTTCTGTTTGCAATAACATTTATTATTCAATCAAAACACTCCCACGCTTACGGAAAGAAGCGTGCCACAAACTTATACACACTCTCATCATTTAATTGTCTATTGTTTGAAAACACTTTCACAATATTGTTCATGCTGACACCTCGCGATCGGTGCATCAAATAAAATATACAATACTCTCCGCATACATTAGTGAAGGTACTTTGCAATACATGTGAGTTAAAGGTCCATTCTGAAACCGTATGCTGCAGAAAAGTCTCAAAGTTCCTACTATAAAAACTAGGTTGATTGCCATAGCTGTCAAAAAATTCGCCACTGTTCGGAGTTGTTAAATAAAAAGCAATCCAGTGTTGTCCAGGCTTGAAATTCGGGTCAGTATTAGCGATGATTCCGCATGGAAACTTCTCAATTTTTCGCGGTAGTTCATTAGCTGCAAACACACCAGTAAACTTTCCAGCGGTTATTCTATCAGTGGCGATCACTTCACCTATCATTCTTGTGTTCATACTCGTTGAAGTTAACTTGAAAAGTCGTAAATGACGTGGCGACCTTGATCAGGCTCTATAAGCGATTCAAACTCACCGTAGACAATCAGGTTTACAGCTGAAGGTAGCCCACGACTGAACTGCATTTCAAGTGTGAGGTTACCTTTATTTCTTTCGTTAAAGTGATCCGAGGCTGAACAGGCATCGGGGGTTAAATCCAGACAAATAACTCCATATCCTTGATAATAATCATCTCTCGAAATATCATTGCCGCTATCGTGGTTCAAAATTCCAGTTCCGGTGAACAGCGTGTTATACGCCTCAATGAAATTTCGACCACCCGCAGATGTTAATTTTAAATTAATCGGTTTCAGTGGTCTTTGCTCACCATCTATTGTGACACTCACTGAGGTCATGTTATAAAGCTGGAAATTGTAAGGGTTTTTTTATAATCTCCGTTGAAAGTTTCACTTTCCACCAGCCCTAAGACAATCCTCTTCGGAACATTACCATTAAACAAATCACTCTTGTTTATGGAGGGGTTACTCGAGGGGATTGTGAAAGCCTTACACTCTACCCTCCTAATGGGGTATTTTGCTGTATTTCCACTTTGAAGCTCCTTCGTGTGAGAAAGTTTTATAACGGGACTAATTTTCACTGTTCTTACTTTTAACACTGCACTTTGCATCACAATCTTGTAATCCGCAGCCGCTTCACCAGACATAATGCAGAAATTGCTTCGGTTCGGTGAAAGCTTTATGCTGACATCGACTTGATTTAGAAGCAGTCGATCACTAAAGAAAATATCACAGAACAGAGGGCCTGAGAGATCTACTAACATGCTTTCCTTTGTGAAACTGTAGCGTTTTTTCAGGCCTTCATTTCCACCTTCAGCCACTGTGGGATCAAGGCTGTTCATTTGACCAGCGGTATCCTTGTAAAAGAGCCCTGCGGTGAGTTGAGATGATTTTGCCGCTGGACCAAAATTGAGAAGCGTCTCCAAGTAACTTCGATAAGCGTAAGTCCCTGTTGATTGCGTTACTTGTATACCATTTAAAAAAACATCCACTTGTTTAAAGAGACTTTGCAGGAAATTGTTCACCGGTGCGGTCTTCTCTCCACTTCCAAGATCTGTCCCATTACGTTTTGTGATTTTTACCTTCATCACTAGCATTGTCTTTGAAAGATCGAGGTAATCATCTGTTCCCGCGATTTTGAACTCTATGGGGGCGCTGCTGTTTAAACTAGAGATTGGTTGATGATCAATCCACATCCCTTTTTTTATTGCAACCTGCGTTGCAGGAGTGGTGAAGAGATCTAACTCACTCTTTGTACAAGGAGTCGATTCAGCATGTACAAAGGCCATACTTAAGAAAATATATCTTGCACTGTTCTTGATCCTTTCGCTTTCTTTGCTCCACGTTTAATGACCTTCTGCTGTGGTGCTTTCCTTTTTATAGTTTTTCTCCCGGTCGAGTGTTGTCGCATTCCTCTTCCATTTTGATTCATTGTTTTACGTGCACCTCCCAACCCTTTAATAGTTTGATTCACTCGAGTGTTTAAAGATTCTTGGAGATTATTACCCGAGGCGATATCTTTTGCAATATCTGCTCCTGTATTAAGCAGTGCCTTTCCCACTGTTTTTGCTCCTTTTTTTAAAAGTGGTATGGCAGATCTCGCTAGAGACTTGAAAAAAGACCCTAGTCCATAACCTCTTTGGAATGAGCTTCCGCGAAATACTGGTAAGTCACCTCCGTATTGTTTGTTCATTGTCCTTCTCATGTTTAGCTGAAGTATGGTGATTGACGGAGTCTAAAACTCAATGTGATCACAACTCGTCCACGTTCAAATGATATTTTTCTTCCCACGTCATCTCTTATAAGCAGTTCTATCGTCTCAAATTCTTTTGTACCAACCGGAAGATATTGAGGGTTGTCAAAGTTTTTATTGATAATACTCCCATTGTTACCCTCGGCGGGGACTATACGTAGCAAGGGTGCTCTCACGTCACCAACAATTTGACTATCTACTATATTGGAGTAAATGTATATTGATTGTATCCCATCACTTACATCCGAGATGTAGGGGGCCGTTGTAGTTTCCGTTAAGGTAATCTCGCCTCCGAAACCCAGCATCAAACCTAAATTCTCCCCCAAGTGGAGCTTACTTCCATTCTCCAAGGTTACAGTGACCCTCTCCGACATGGCATCAAATGAAAGTTGTATGTACACATTTTCTCGTTTTTGACCATTGATTTCTTTCATGATAGCATTAATCACACTTGGTATGGTGTGATAGTATCCGTCAGGAGGAAGACCCACCAACCAATCGCCCTCATTGGCATCATAGTACATAAAGTTGCTCTTTCCAGATTGAATGTTGAACCAGGTGTGTGGAAAGGTGATACTCGCGAGTCCAACCTCCCAATCCCCTTGTAGTATTATAGTCTCTGGAAGTTTAACTCGATACTCAGTGAGAGTATTATCCGGGTAAATCGACATTGAACTATTGCTGGGGAGGGTCATATAAAACTGCTTTTGCTTAGCCATTGCTCGCATCAACAGAGTGAATGATACAAAAGTTGTTTTTCATATGCTTTTATACTTTATTTAAATCCTTACTAGACACGTAGCTATTGTATTTCTCAGGGTATCCAACCCATTTAACAAGATATTCAACATGTTTTCCTCGCTTACGTTTACCTAAAATTTTTTCTATTTTATACAAATCATCTGCCTTTTTCACTACTCTTACTAACTCTTTTTCATAAAACGTTCCCTCTAGTTCTTCTCCATCAAACTCTTTCAATTTGTAAACAGGAGGGTTTCTCGGTAGTCGTTCTGATATTGTAAAAATCTCAGTGGTCCACGAAGGAAGGTACCCTTTCTCAAAAGTTCGCTTTGCTTTTGAAATTCGCACTTGTTCTCCAACCTTAAACTTGAAGACTACTTTGGAGGGTTTTTCATCATACAAAGTATGCCACACCTTACTTTCATTAGCTTTACTTACAAGTACTGGTTTTGTCTTAATACTGCGATGAAAAGAATTATTATAGCTCTGCAAAAGTTTCGGTAGAACGTCTACATATTTTAATGTATTTTTCCACGTAAAATATTTCCACATTTTTGTTTTCAGCGTTCTGTTATATCTTTCAATAATACTTCCCTTGGTCTGTGCATTGAACGTTGTAAAGAAAGAAATATTGTTATCCTTTAAAAACTTTTGAAATAACCTATTAGTAAATTCTTTACCCTGATCTGTGTGAAGTTTTAAAGGTTTTCGCCCTGATTTAAATATCTCCTTAACCGCTTCAACAATCGAGTTTCCTGTTTTGTCTTTCAGAGGTTGTGCCCATGCGAACTTTGAAAAACAGTCAATAGCTGTTAAAATGTACTTGAAATTGTTATTATATTTCTTAATAGATTGGAGGTCGACCAGATCCATTTCCCATATTTGATCTATTCCTCCCACCATAACTCTATTTCGCTTGAAGCGCTTCCGGGCAGGTTTGTGTAGAGTATACACATCCTGGGTGCTCAACCACTCCTGCACTTGTCTTCGTGTTATCTTTGGTTTTATCTTCTTTGCGTTGCGAAACAATTTCTCTGCACTTCCAAGACTCTCTCCCTCACTGATGTTGTAGTACAACTTTGTCAGTAGTTTGTTGATTTCCTCCCTCTCCATCCAACTCTGAGTTCTGTATTATAACCTTTCCCCCACAACAAGCTAATACACAGCGAACTTTTCGAAGTAGGTTTTTAAGGGAAAATGAAGGTGTGGACCCACAGCAGCTCATCTCTTCACTTGGTCATGTAATCGCTATTATGATTAATTCCAGCACAAATCAACTCCATTTTATAAAACTCTGTCTCTCCCTATGAGGTCATATCTATAAATAAACATGCAATCAGAGTCCACAAACTCGGTAGTGCTAGGGGATGTTTGCTTTCTATGAAGGCGAGTAGCATGTTCCATTGCTGTCTTTGTAAATTGAAACATTCTGCATAGCGAATGAAAACAAATAAACGCCCCCAGTTCATAACACCATCCGTGATCATTTGCTCA
The DNA here is from genome assembly GCF_052425735.1 of Oculina patagonica. Lineage (NCBI taxonomy): Eukaryota > Metazoa > Cnidaria > Anthozoa > Scleractinia > Oculinidae > Oculina > Oculina patagonica. Next base: position 12,891,293 of record NC_135762.1, read on the forward strand.
TAGACATCAAAGAGCACCACCAGGGGTTTCTTCACATTAATCGTTTGTTGAAAAAAATGTGGTTGTTGTTTAGCAACCATTCGAAGTATTAACAGATAAAACATTTTCCGGCGAAATTCTCTCATGACTTATTTTTATTTACTTTTAATCAAATGACTTTGTTACTAAAAATAAAATCATTACATCACTGTATCAATTATTTAATCTACCTCCCCATGACTAAAAATAACACCATTACGTCATTTACTCCCCTACGCCCCCTCCCCCTCAATGAGGTCATTCTTCTATTTTTAGATCATTTTGATGACGTAATCCCTGGGGGTATTGTGACGTCACTGTATCCCCTGATCCCTGAACCTGAACTCTTATTTTATTACTACTTAAGTTCCTGCGAACATAAGTGTAAGATGTATTCAACAATGTGTTGGTGTTTGATTTGGTACATTGAAAAGAATTCATTGCATCCAACACAAAGCAGAAACTGGTAGAGACTTGTCAATAAAGGTAGACGTTTAATGCAATTCAAGTATACATGTAAGAGAAAATTGAGGTTCGATGTGCCAGTCTCGTCCCCATAGCCCTTTCGTTTCTCTTAGCCGTCTGGGCCTTGGCACGAGAAATCGAAGGGCTCTGGAGAGACAGGATTTTCAGTCCTAGATTCTAGGACTTCCGGTCTTCATGTATGCCGTCACGATGTTTCAAAAGGATGTATGAGAGAGTCGTTACGCTTTTGACTTCCATTTAGGAATTCTTTGTTCCAAACAGCCAATCAAAATAAATTCGAATTTAGCCCTTCGTTTTATCGTGCCAAGGCCTAGTCTGCTAAGACAAAAAGGAAAGGGCTATGGGGACGAGAGTGATGTGCAAGTTGGGCAACCTCGTTCCAGGGCTTTCTCGTCAGTGGTTAAAGCTTAAAGACACTGGGACGAGATTGCGCACTTTGCTCATCGTGGCACCAGATCCTTCTTTGGGTTGATCTATGAAATTAGGGACTGACCATTATTTTTTTGGAGGGGGGGGGGGGGGAATGAAAAATATTGAAAAAATTGTTTGCAGGGCCTAAAAAGACCAAATAAATTGTCTGCAAACACGATATGTATAACAAAAAATAGTTAGAATTTCGAAAAAAAATGTTTGCAGAGGTACATAAACTAAAAAAAAAAGTTTGCAGAGGAAAATTTTTCATCCCCCCTCCCCCCTCCCCCTCCAAGAAAATAATGGTCCGTCCCTTAGCAGAGATTTTGGTTGCAGGTCCCTGCCTAAACATTCGCTTTGTTTTCCTCATTGGCTTTAGTTTGAACTAAAGTTGTTGATGTAAATAATATTTTGTGGTAATTAATAGAGGATGCCTACCATCTGTAGGAAAATCCGGTTAGTGTGACCGAATATACCGACCAACGGGATGAGATTGCGCTTACAATTAAACTATCAGGCCTTTAGGCTCTTACCGAAAGTGCTCGTAAAAAAAGCATTAAATGCTAAAAGAAGTGCTCGTTTTTTGCCGAAAAAGTGCTAAAATAATGCTAATTTTTTTAAAAAGTGCTCGTGGGTAACATAAAAATGCTCACTTTTTTCCGATTTTTTTAAACATAGAATATTACATTTTTCAGATTTTCAGTTACATTTTTCAACAATAAAATGTAACGATCAATGTTTGGTGTCAGAATACGCTCTCGAGCTATCTCTGCCCTGGCTGGCTGACTTTCATTGTTCCTCGATGACAACGTGGATGACGTCATCTTGAAACGAGTGTGATTGACTGGGTTTCTAGAAGGCAACCACTGACGTATCAAACCTATTCCCCAGGCCTCCACGGCTCCCTTGACTAAATTGAGGGCTAATGCATCTTTGGACGCCATAAATAAAGTCAGATTGTGCTTTTTAACACATAATTAGACAAATAGTCAGTCGAAAATCCAAAATAATGCTAGCAGTGCTTTTTGGGATAAAATGTAAAAAAAAAATGCTCGCGAAGCCAAAAAATGCCAAAAAAAGTGCTAGCACTTTCGGTAAGAGCCTTCAGGCCTTCCGTTCGATCTTGCGCGAGATTCAATGTTCTTTTGCTGGGGGGGGGGGGGGGGGGGAAGTGTCTCGCTTTGATTTTCGAATCTGTTATCTGAACCGTTGGCTGTATTCATAATGGCGAAGCGAAAGGGTCGAATTTCAGGTGGGAAACGAGCGATTTTCATGCGGTTGCAGTTGAATTTGAAAGCCAGTTGATATGTAACAAAGAAAGGAACTATCCGCGGTACCGCTGATCTTGATTTGAAGCGTTTATGTCCATTCTTCGAGAATACTTTGGCCTTCAAACGATCGACGACCGTTCGCTATCCCAGTCTCCAGCCTTGTCTTTTTTCATAGTGAAACACCACCAGCCAGCGCTACTCCGATAACGGTCCCTGTGGGGAGAGGCTCGAGTTTGTCGCCTTTTTCATACCTAACTAGGGGATCGAGAGTGCTTATTGATCTTACGAGCTCAACACGAAATTGAGAAACAGTACCCATTGTTTGTTCGGTTTAGTGATTAGCCAAAAACTAAAATATCCTAGCAACGGCAGAAGTTTTTCCTACCCAGTGTTTTCTTATTTCGTACCGTAACTTATAAAATGCAAATTAGTTTAGCATCCAGGACTTCTCGTCTGAAAAAAAGCTTGGTTACCCAAGTGTTGGAACAAGTGCTGTGGAACCGTCTTTTAAACATTTTTGATAGTACTGTACATGTAGAAATCCACTTATCCTGTAGCTCTCATGCTTTACGCCGTTCGATGATGCAAGTAGTTGTGCGTCACTCCGATAAATCAATACCAAAACAACAACAACAAAAATATTATGACATCTCGTACTGAAGGTAGGTTGAATTAGTATTATCAATAATCAAGGGCTACTAATTATTTTTGTATTTTAAAAGCTTACATAAAATAAGAATAAGCCTACTTATTGCGTTATGCCTCGTTCTACAAAAGGATTCCGACATATACGCCTACACAAAGGAGGTGGATAAAGGGGTTACGCATTCCTTTGTGAGCAAATGGTTCGAACCAATGCTAAAGAACGTCGACCGGAGCGGAAGTCATAAAGAAGACTGAAGATGACTTCCGCTCAGGTTGCCAAAACGTCGATCACCAACAACATTTCTGTTAAGAACTTATCTCACCCGGACGATCGCACTTTACGAACAAGTGACCTATATACAAATGTATCTGCCCCGCTTATAGCTTCGCCTGCTACTAGTAGATACGATCGATCAATAGCAAAGATATTGTTGACGTCACATATTGTTACTAGTAATACGTGACTCGCAGGGCCTCGCGAAGCTCTGGGTTGGGGAGGGAGGGGGTGTTATAAATAAGGAGTGATAACCGGTTTTAACCGGTAATTTATTATTGTTGCCTAGTAACGGACATGGCCGCGACACCCTCGTTCCCAGGGTCTACTCCGCTTTGAAAATGGCGGCTCTTTCTGGTTCGTAAAGAGGTATAAAGCGTTGGGAAGCGCAGGCTATTTTCAAAATCATCGACAAATTATTGGATATTCGCATTTTGGACATTTATTTCAGGGCATTAAAAAAAAAGAAGAACGAACGGCAGGAGGATTCGAACCCTCCGCCCGCGCGCCCCTGATGGCCATGAAAGGTTTATAGCCTGAATAGGCGTTGAGGGAGTATAATGTGGAAATCAGTGTTATTTTAATCCGAAAAGAAAAACGATAAAAATGGAAGGCTTAGGATTCGAACCCACAAAAAAAAAAAGAAAAAAAAAAAAAAAAAAAAACCTTAGCCGGATTTGAACCCCCGCCCTCAGTCAAGAAGATCTGATTTGAAGTTCGACGCTCACACCATTAGGCCACCAGCGCGCGGCCGTGTGACGTCATTTCCGCCAGACACCAAGCTCACAAATATATATATATATATATATAACAGTAAAATATCAAGAGTTAGTTTATACGGTCATTTATTCGCTACTCTGAGTTTCATGCCTCGTGCGAGGCAATCATCAGGCGACTGCCAGAAAAAACGGTTACATTCAAAGATATTTGAAAATTCAGAACAATACAATACATTGCGTGTCATATGTCACGTCACGCGAGAACTTTATCACTAGTTAAAAAACGTTTTTCAGTAAGAATTTCCTAGAATGTCTGCAACACGATACAAGCTCATTTCTGCTGTTCAGAGTTGACATTTCCGGTTTACATAAAATGAAAAATTTCTCCCACAAACACAAATTACATCTCTTGGTTACATTCGAATAAGACCTAGCCTGTTTAACTTTGCGCCACTTGATGTCATACTTTATTTTCTGATCTTTCAGGCTCCAGATATACTTACTTAGTTCAGTGGCGTGTTTATACCGCTCATTTCGAAAAGAACATACATGATTACGGTATCTTAATTTAAACGTAGTGTCACATAGCCCGATGTATGTTTCCTTCGTGCAGGCCGAAGTCACTACACCAACCACGAAGGAAACATACATCGGGCTGTGTGACACTACGTTTAAATTAAGATACCGTAATCATGTATGTTCTTTTCGAAATGAGCGGTATAAACACGCCACTGAACTAAGTAAGTATATCTGGAGCCTGAAAGATCAGAAAATAAAGTATGACATCAAGTGGCGCAAAGTTAAACAGGCTAGGTCTTATTCGAATGTAACCAAGAGATGTAATTTGTGTTTGTGGGAGAAATTTTTCATTTTATGTAAACCGGAAATGTCAACTCTGAACAGCAGAAATGAGCTTGTATCGTGTTGCAGACATTCTAGGAAATTCTTACTGAAAAACGTTTTTTAACTAGTGATAAAGTTCTCGCGTGACGTGACATATGACACGCAATGTATTGTATTGTTCTGAATTTTCAAATATCTTTGAATGTAACCGTTTTTTCTGGCAGTCGCCTGATGATTGCCTCGCACGAGGCATGAAACTCAGAGTAGCGAATAAATGACCATATAAACTAACTCTTGATATTTTACTGTTATTCACCGCTCTAGTTCAGCTATTGAGCACTTTGTAGCAGATGAGAATTTCACTCCATTTGTTGGTTTTTATATATATATATATATATATATATATATATATATATATATATATATATATATATATATATATATATATATGACCGTAAACTCCACACGAGATTTCATCCCGCCTGAGCCCTTTGAGGGACAAAATTATACACCTCGCTTCGCGAGGAATTAATGTGCCAACCAGAAAACTATTGGCTGGCGAAACAAAGAGTTCTTTTGTTCAAATTGTTTACATTGAAATAACAAAGACAATGTTTGTAAACAAATATCTTCCCTATACTTGCTCTCTTCTCCGCAGATGCTCTCCGTGCACTTACTTTTTACCTTCCCCCATTTCCTAGCCATACAAAAAATAAAAAAGGCCTCTTCGGAGGAGAGAGCAATACTTGGCAAATAAATGGAAACATTTCCGTATACTTAATTATGCACACAAATATTGTGCCATGTAATATCATTCACATACGAGTGGGTGTCTGACAAATGCAGACTGCAGACTTGAAGACTTTAACTTGGGTTAGCCTGAATAACCTCCGGTTAGCTTGAATAACACTTCGGTTTGCCTAAAAACACTTCGGTTAGCCTGTTTACTGTTTAGCTCTCAATAATAATGGTATTATCATAATGGTAACATAATACATGTATATACCTTAAGTCTGCAGTTTCCTGGATGCAAATGGCAGACACCACACAGAATGGGACAAAGAAAAAAATCTGAGTCCCCGACGGGAATCGGACCCATGGCCTCCCAGATACCGGTTGAGCACTCTAACCAACTGAGCTACAAGAGACTCGTGGCGAGCTGGCTGTACATACTTGATGATTTCGACATTGCTGATCCTAGCAGTATGCAGGACGTGTGTCACATATCAACCTAGTAAATCGCCCAGCTCGCCACAAGTCTCTCGTAGCTCAGTTGGTTAGAGTGCTCAACCGGTATCTGGGAGGCCATGGGTTCGATTCCCGTTGGGGACTCAGAATATTTATTGGTCCCATGCTTGTGTCATTGTTGAAAAAATTCATCTTCATTATTTAACCTGTTGTAGCCAATTGCACATTCAGTAATGGAACCAAATGTAACTCCAATCATTCGATTGATTTGGATTGGGTTCGGTAAATCAAACATAATCGAACCCACCCAAATGTTTGGTTAATTCAACACAATGGAATGTTTGAAAATTAAACATTTCTTTTATTTAACAGAATTGACCTCTAGACTGATATAACTTTTACCTTGGCCTGCACTTTGTCATTCCAAACCGGCTTCATTTGGTTTCAAACAATGCGTTGCTGTCAAAAAAGTTATGTGTATTTAGGCATCTATTTCAAACATGTGCAGGGAAAAGATGTTGCAAGTCAAACTTACAATTATTTTAACATATCAAAGCGAAGCTTTAACAACTGTGGCTTCAGGACATCTGTGACAACCTTAAGCAACAGTAGTCCCTTGGCAGTATTATGACCTCTCTTGGTTTAAGTTGATTGACTGAAAAGTGTGTATGTCTTTTAACTAAGCTCACATACTGTAGTTAAAAGAGGGAAATCTCTTCATTTTTTAATTCAGTTCTATTAAAACTACAGTCATTATCAATATTAATGCCATTATATTTTTCTACTGAACAAAAGTAAACTTATCGTGATGATTAAGTTTGATTGATTCGATTGAGTCTGGAGATTAAAATGGAAACTCAGTAATCAAACTCACCGAAAAGTTCCTGTTTGATTATGATCGATTGCTGAAGCAATGGAAAAACAATCATTCAAATGATTGGAGTGCAATCGAGTTTGACTGATTTTTTGTTCTATTCTGTTCGATTGGCTACATTGGATGTTAACACACCACATAGTCGCCTAGCAGTTTACTTGCAGTTAACAATTATTTAAGTTACTGCTGCTTGCTTGCTTGCGGTTGGCATTTAATTTTCAAATCCATACAACGTTTGAGTTTTTGGGGTTTTTCTGTTCTGGTCACGTCGTGACTTGTCGAATATAGCTGTGATTTGAAACTGTTGAAGGAGTCTTCAGTGGAACAAACCTGTGCAAAAATCTTATCTGTGTGAGGTTTGGTTTCCAAAATATGACAGTTAGAAACCTTCCTTAGCAACAAACCTTTGGCAACAAATTGGTAGTTAAGAGTCACCCGCTTTTATGTCACTGGTGTTGTTACAGGTCTTTAAGTCCTACATTGATGATGAGCAAAAGAATGATCATGAGAGTTACAAAATTGTGTGTAAAATATGAGTCTTAATAAGTAGTGGTAGGCTGGTAGGTGTGTGTGTGTGTTTATATATAATTGTGATGCTATCTTAAGCTTGTTCATGTGTACATGTTAACTATATATGACTCGTGTCACTGCTTTACTGTTATCACAATGTTATTGGTGCTTTTAACCGGCCAGTTTGTGAGGGCCACAAGTTTATCAGTTTGATTACTGTCAGGTGTCACCCTCGTTAAATAAAGTCCTACTTACTTACTTACTTACTATTGTTTATCTGAACTGTACATGTACATACAAGTAGGGAATGATTTTAGTATAGCCCCATTCTTAATTATGTTTAAAAAAATGCACCACTTTTCATGATGAAGACTTCTGTAAGTACAATTATTAAGTACTATATACATGTCCATAATATCCCCTCACCTCCCTAAAAATTGATGAAATCCATAACATTGCAAAAAGGGTAGTGGGGGTGGGAGGGGGGTGAGGCAGCCAAAGGTACACTTTAGTTGCAAGCAGAGAAAAGTATTGGCAAAAGATGATAGCAAACTGCCTCAATAACTTCTCGCCAATGTTATAAGTCAAATAAAATGTTTCAATAAATTATAAGTCTATAATGATTATTGCAAAGTAAAAAAGTCGAGGTTTGAAGTTAAATGCCTAGGATTGTATTGGGTGTGAGAACAATTCATGGAGTGAAAACGTAGGCTCTGTCCAAACTTATGCATATTTTTTGGTATGCATTTTTGCCTATCATCTACACCGGTGATCAAAAATGCTCATCATTTTCATCAAAATGGAGACTTAAATGTGTTTTCAAAACTTATCATAATTATCCTGTGGATGATAGGGGAAAAATACATCATCCAAAATTGCATGAGTGTGGATAGAGTATTAGTTCTGTAATCATTTTATTTATGTGTGCTCATGTTGAGAACAGCTAACGTACTTGCACATGTGCAATTCCTGAGTCTCGTATGGGAGGCATGGTGGCCCAATTGTTAGCATGCTAGACTTTGCATTGCATTGAATGATCCAGATTCAAGCCCGGGTCAGGGTTTTTCCAATGTGTTCTTGGGCAATATATTTTTCCTCTCACACATACCTTAAAGATCGGTATTAATGGGTACCAGGGAATTTTATGCTGGGGTGTAACCCTGAGATGAAGTCAACAAGCATCTCTCCCAGGAAGGTGTGCAGGAACTTTTAGGATCATTGTAGAAAGTTCCTTCAGAACCATGTAAGGACCCTTCAGGGCCCTGTCAAGTCCCTACAACTCCTACAGGTTCCTTCAAAGAAAACCCTAAAGTATCTTTGTAGGAATTTGGCAGGAACCTTAAGATTTTTGTACTATCCCACAAGATCTTTGAGGATATTGATAAAGATCCTTAAAGATCCACTTCAAAGATCCACTTGTGATGTACATCTTCAAAGATATTGACAAATTTTGGAAGATTTTCACCAGGGTAGACATTCCTATGACATTTTGTTAATGATCGATATAAGGTGGAACAGAAATCATTCTTTGTGCACCACCATCTCCAAACAAAAAGAAACCTAAAGGTGTCAGTTTTAAGCTGTTCAAATACTTACAGTAGTAATTAATTGTCACCAGACTTAGCATACTCACTCTTTTACAGCTGAGCAATGAAGGCTTTTGACACATTTTTTGAGAGGAGAGCTGTGAGGCTACAAGAGGCTGATTCACCTGAAACTGAAATCATTCCCAGTCATGATGCAATTAAGGTTAGTTTGGTCATTGGTGGGTGTTTAATTTATTTGTGACTCAAACTCAGATTTTTAATCCATCAAGTGAACATGTCTCTGTATATTCCTACTAAATAAATGTTCAATCGTTGGATGAATCCCAGAAATTGATCTTGAGATATGATCCTTCCAGGTTTTAACATATCCTTAAAAGCAAACTTGCAGAAGTTCTGTAAGTGTTCTTCTTTTAGTGATAAGTTGCAAAAACTACAAAACCGCGCTACAAGGATAACTACGAAATCTACAGCTACAAATTATGTTGCTACTGCAGATCCCCATCTTGAGATGCTTGGATGGGACAGGGTCTCAGTTAGCCGAACAAAACAAAAGGCAGTTATCATGTTCAAAACCTTAAACAAACTAGCCCCCTCCCCCCACCCCCCACATGCAAGATTTGTTCTCTGCTCGTAATTTTTTTTTACAGTATCCGTAACTCTGAGAACATCATGCAAGTACCTAAACCAATGACTAATTATCTTAAACGCAGTTTTGTTTATTCTGGAGTCGTACTTTGGAATGGACTGCCATCTAAATTATGTAAGCCATTAACCCTTGCAAGCTTAAGAAAGGAAATCAATGACTTTTACTCCTCAACGGGCACCCACACGGCAAATACGTAAAACAGTATAATTATTGATCTTTTTATTTTCTTTTACTGATGTTTTTTTTTTTAAGTTTTTCAATGTCAATGTAATTTGTTGTATTTTACTTTTAGAATTTTGCAGATAAATTCACTGACCTGGACAAGTTATACCTGGCTTTGGCTGAAGTTGGTAAAGGCTACCACTTTGGTACATTGTGCTACAGTCTCAACATTACCAGCTTGAGTGCTTTAGAGAATTATAATAGTAAAGACAGCACCGTATTGGTTCCTGATGAAATCGATAGGATTAAAAGAAAACTTAAAAGTTCACGCTTCGATTTTGAAGACCTTGCTCAGGTACAGGTGTAGCTACCAATGCAAAAAAAAAAATGTGTGAGTACGTGACTGTGTGATTTAATGTGTGATCACATGTGTTATGGGGGGAGTTAGGGTGTCCTACTGGTTATAGCACGCTGAACTCTGGATCGAGTGGTCCCGGTTTGAGCCCTGGCCGAGGTTGTTGTGTTGTTCTTGGGCACGGCACTTTAATGGGCCATTTAAAAAAATACCATAATACTCTTTGTTGTCCCTCCAAGAATTTTGCATAAGCATTATTTTCAATTTCTCTTGCGACAGCAAAACAATGCTTATGCAAAATTTTGGAGGGATAACAAAGAGTATTATGGTATTTTTGAAAATGGCCTATTGCATAGTACCTCTCTCCACCCAGACCGTATTTACTGCTGGGGGTAACCCTGCGATGGACTAGCATCTCAACCAGGGGGAGTAGGGGGAGTAGAAGTACTCCTAGTTGTTTCATGGTATGGAAGCCCAGCCGGCCTGATGGGCCACTAGGCTCGTATGCAGACTTTTCTTTACCTTTACATGTGTGATCACACATTTTTTAATGAGTACTGTAGGTTAACAATTAAAAAGATCATTACATTTAGCTATTGCCAAGGCAAAGCACAGCTTTTAAGACACACACACACACCACATATAACTGGGTCAATCCTTGGTATAAAAACCTACCAGTGACTTAAAACAAAGAACAACCAACACAACATGGAACCTCAAAACAATCTATTAGAACAGGAAAATAATTGTTCCAAAACAAAGGAAAAGTTTATAAGTCTTTACACCGAGGTAAACCCCATAATTCTGCATTAATTAGTTTCAATCCCAACCTCAATATTGTCTATCAAAGATATTCTCATATATAGGCATAGCCTATTTAGACTAGGCGCCAACATGCACATTTAATGTTCACAACTTGAAAAAGTATTAGATATATTGTCACCTTTTTTTCTTAAGTTTGCTAGAGTTTATCAGAAGTTTGACCAAGGTTTGTTACCTGAACTTCGTGTTTCAATAGCAACCATTTGCATGCTAACTGATAAGCATGATTACCGGCATCTAGAGATTTCCCGTTTTCATAAGTTTTTTTCAAATCGCTTTAATGTTAACCTCAACATGAAGACAAGGCAAAACATTTAAGCAAAACATCAAAACACTTCTTCGAGCAATCGATCCCACACACAGAAGAGTGCATGGTGAGTAAGGATGGGCCGATACTCGATACCAACTATTCGATACACCGATATTTTGACAATTTAAAAAAATCGATACTTTTGAAAAATATCGCACCTTCGATATGTTTTCGATACTGCACACATGACCTGAGCCTGCGGTCTTCTGGTCAGCACCTGAGGTTTAAAAATGCAATTTTGCTCAAACAAATATTGTAAGTTGTTCTTGTCAATTAATATTTGAATTTTTCTTGCCTTGACTTCACGTCCACACATTGCTGATGCAACAGTGAAGCAAAAAGACCAAAAATCAACATTGAGTGACGTGGCTAACATTTATAATGCCAGGACTGTCCTTTGAGTGCTTAAACAAATCACATGACATACCAATGACGTCAGGACGGAAATGACATCATGATATCGATATATCGAGAAAAATGGCAAATATCGTATCGATATCGTATCGTTTTGAAAAACCTGTATCGGCCCATCCTTAATGGTGAGAAAACTAAAAGGGGTACGTGGTCCAAGTAGGCCTTTCTCGATTATGCTAGTAAAACTGGCATTTAATGCTACTAGAAATTCTCCAATAAAGCCAAAAAATGCTAAAAAAATGCCTGATTTCTTTCAAAAATGCCACTTGAATTCCAAAGAATGCTTTGTTTTATTTCAAACAAAACGTACAAACTCTTACATTATATGCTCATATCAACAACAGGTGATACTGTGGTGGACTCCCGGGGTATCCATTGCAATCGAACAAAATCGAACCAAAAATCAATCGAACCCAATCGAACACCAATCGTTCGATTGGGTTCGGTAATCGAACAAAATCGAACATCTATTTTGCTGTGAGTTCGATTTTCGAACCAATCGAACATAATCGAACACAATCGAACTCAATTGGGTTCGATTTTGTTCGGAATCTCTCTCTTGATAAGTAAATCACGCAGGACAAAATCAACTTTTAATGAATGGCCAAATATAAAAACGTCCAAATATCGAACTGAAGGTCAATGTTTAGTAAAAATATATTTGGTAGAAGAGAACAAAACGACGGTAAAATAACTGAAATGCACTATTGTTTACATTTCTATATTAGAAGGAAGAATATGGTTTCTGCCCTGCGTTTCACCGTTACACTCAAACAGAAGTTGCGCCATTTCATTCACTGCAACACAGGCAGTTGTGTTCAATATGTGAAGAACGCACATTTGGCAAAATTTCTCCCAACCACGTGGCAGACTGGTGTGCCCGTGGCTATTGTGCAGACAATCGTCCTATCCTGGGGTATGGCGAATCGCCAAAAAAGGATTAGGGGAACGGTGCACCGCACAATATGTACGCAGTATAAACAAACAGGAGTTTGGTAATCGAACGTTCGATAGAGTTTGATTGTTGGTTGTTCGGCAATCAAATGTTTGATTGAGTTTGATTATTCACTGTTCTGTAATCGAACGTTCGATTGAGTTCGATTGACAAAATTTTATTGTGAGTTCGATTATGTTCGATTACCAAACCCAATCGAACGATTGGTGTTCGCTTGAGTTCGATTACCGAATGTTCGATTGGATACGCCCGGGTGGACTGTAGTGATCGATCTCTTGCTATACAGTTGTAGATGATGGAACTGGTCTATCTTGCAAGTTCGTGGCCGACGCCATCTTCGCTGATCTTGGCTGAGCAAGAGAAAGAGTTACCCGCTGACCACCCATACCTTTTTTTTCCGTTGGTGTAACACACACAAGTAACACAACGCACAAACAGTCGACTCGAAACAGACAGAAAACAATCAAATTAAGTGATCAAAATTGTGAAACTTTAGGATTATTTATCCTTCTGAGTTCTAAGTGCTGAAATCTGGATCACAGTCATGAAAATTGACAGAAGATGCTAGCAATTCTTTTTCAAGAAAAAAACGAAATAAATGCTCGTTTTCCCCAAAAATGCTGAAAACATGCTAGCATAAATAGAAAGGCCTAGGTCCAAGCCCCTGAAACAAAGTCGGACCCAGTGTTCGCGCGTCAGTCTAAATAATTCAAAAACTTAAACATTCAGTTTGGAACAGTTTTCTTACAGGAGCTATTTTATACAGTAGATTGTTGTTGTTTTGTTTTTCTGGCTATATTGGAGGCATTATGAACGAGTTGTTAGGACACTGGGTTTGAGGTCACGGGACAGTTCCTGTTCTAACCTGAATTTCAATAACTGATAAGAATTATAAAAGATGCGAGGTAAACGTGTAGAATATTGCAAGTGTAATGGGCTTTTATCTGTTGTCTTTCAGAAATACAAGCAAACTAAACTTGTTAAAATGTGTGAAGCCAAACGCATACCAATAATCCCAAAGAAAGATGTAATTGTGACCAGGAACGTAGCACTAGGAAATAACCCAGTGACAGGATATGTGTGTGAAGCCCAGTGGACTAAACCTGATGGCAGTAAGGTTGGTTTCATACACTAATTTACCATTTTCACACAACAGATGAATTATTTGCCAAGACGGATAGCGCATCAGATAATTTGAGGCTCTTTGAATTTCTCTCGTTTCTTATTCACATTTAATGGATAGTCCACGGATTTGTGCTAAGGTTAAAATTCGTGGGTATATCGTTTATCAGATATTTATATTCGATATTTAACAATTATTTCATGAGCGCGCGTTGGCTATAACAATCTCATATCCAACAAGTGCGAGTGGAATAATTATTTTATTATAAACACCCAATATTTGAGCTCCCCAGCTGTTTTCGTTGACACGTATGGGCTACCATTTTTGTGGTCAATGGTATATGAGCTCATATACCATTGCCTGTTAACCAATCAAAACTCAGGAACTACATTACAATTGCTTAAAGTTTTTAATTAATAGACTTATATAGAGAAAGGCCATCTGGTCACCTCGCCACCAGGGAGACTCGACACCAACTAACTCGCCACCAAGTAAAGTTTTCTCTCCACCAACCACCAACAAAGAGATAAACTAGAGTAATGTAGTTGAGGAGAATAAGACGTTCGAACGAATACGATTTAAATCGGCCGACGGATAAGTTTCTGCGCTTGCCTGTAATCAAACGTAATATCTAACAACATTGACTTAGAAATATTTGATATTTTTAGTATAGTAGAACCCCGGTAACTCAAACTCGGATAACTCGAACACCCTGCTCACTCGAACTAACTTCCAATTCCCATGGGTTTAACCCCCACTTTTCATTCATTTCTACTCGGCTAACTCGAACTCGGATAACTCGAAAACCCCGCTAACTCGAACTCCCTTTGGGGAGCAGGGATAGCGCAGTGGTGAGACCGCTCGCTTCCCACCAATGTGGCCCGGGTCCGATTCCTGGACCTGGCGTCATATGTGAGTTGGGTTTGTTGTTGGTTCTCGTCGTTGCTCCTAGGGTTTTTTCCGGCTTCTACGGTTTTCCTCCCTCCACAAAAACCAACACTTCTAAATTCCAACTCGATCAGGAATGCGAGGGCCGCAGGTTTGTTAGTTGCAAGACTGTTACGTGCAACTCTCGTTAAACAAAGTCGATTTATTTTGTTCGCGCCAAAACTGAACATATTGAACAAGTGATCAGCGTGTCACGCAGTGACCTTTGTTATCGCTTTGAACTCGTGTGATTGATGTTTTGTAATTTCAAGTTAACCGTTTTGCCGTCGTTAAATCACGTTGCACCCGTCTCGTCTAAACATATAAATTTATTTAACTAAATTTTGTTTCCCTTGACCAAAATTTGGGTCAAACTTACCCCAATAACTCACATTCCATTTCTTGCAACTCGCCACGGTTGCCCATTGCATGATTAGAGCAACGAACAGATCACGTATTTGACAGCCATTTCCCACTCTTTTCATAAGAATATATGATCTTGTTTAAGTTTCTGACAAGATAAGTTTAAATTGCATTGTACTGTATAATGAAGTGCTGAAAAATCAGTAAACTATCAATTATTAACTTGGCAAATTAAATATTCAATCGACCCTGATAACTCAAAACCCTACTACCTGAACTGTTTTTCTTTTCCCTTTAGAGTTCGTGTCAGAAATGTTATTTATTTTTCTGTTCATCAGTTATTATGTACGGGATTGGTCAAAATGACCGGCAAACCGAACCTTTGTCTGGACAAATTGTTCATCTTGCCCGTTGACCGTCCGTTATTTTGAGCCCTGCACAATAAGACGGATTATCCATGTCTAATGACTCTAGTGTGAAAACATCTATTGTGCACTTGAATGACATTGAAGACTGAAACATGTATTTGTTTGCTCTTTTTTAATTTTTATTTTTGCTTTTCTTATAAGGTTAAAGTGTGTCTTAGATATGAAATAGATAAAGAAGAAGAATTCGTACATGAAGCAGAAATGGCAAATCTACTCAGTCACCAAAACGTCCTTGCTCTCCACGGGGTGGTCATTACCAGTTCGTATTCACCGATGTTGGCAGTAGTAAGTTATTAATTAAGCTACTTAATGACCTTGTCTTCATTCATACTGTAATCTCCATTAGTCCAATTGTTTAACTTAATTATCACATGAAGAGATTGTCATGTGAAATCAGGAGGGATGACTTCAGTCATATTTTGTATACCTGGAACAATTCAAAAAGAAGCACTGTTAAAAGTGGATTTTCTGAAAAAGGTTGCTTGTGTTTATGATTATTTTTGGGATTTTGGATTTATTGATCGATCGATCGATCGATCAATCAGTCGACGAATCGAGAAATCGCCGTATCCTCATTTGTCCCAGTAATTTTACAGAGGTTCTACATTAATATGTAGATTTAAAGCCAAGCCGAAAAGCGGAGCTCCACACATTTTTTCTGGTTCTTAAATTTTGTGAAAATACTCTCATTGAAAATACTGTTATTGAAGTTGTTAAACGTATACTACTCAAGAAAGATCCATCGCCGAAGTAAATCGTCATCTCCAAGATATTGCGCTTTCAAAATCCTGTCATTACCCTAGCTTGAGCCCGCAATACAATGGAAAGATAACTTGGAGTGGTCACCTTAAAAAAAAAAACACATGAACTCGCGATATGGTCATGTGATACTGGTCAGCGGAAACATTGTTTTGACAGCTGTCAATTGACCATAAGATGGATGTCAAATATCAAACATCCAAGCCGACGTTCACGTTCGTAGGGGTATAATAAGATGACATTCTCCTCCCCCTGCTCAGGTTGCATTGTGACTCCCCTCCCCTTCCCCAAGAGTCTGTACGGGAAGGCGTACGCTCACTCGATAACCAAACCTTTTCGACTTCATATGGTTACCAAATTTCCTTACCCATTGTGCTCCGCTGGCTCGCTTTGCGCGCTGGAGCTCTGCTATAGTAGTATTATGGGAGTCGAGAACTCCCAACAAACCCGTTTGGGCTCTCAATCTATGGCCATTCACCTTAAATAAATGCATTGTGCCTGTATTTTTTCTTTATTGTCCAGGTGGTGGAGTTTGCAGAGCATGGACAGGTTATAGAGGTAGAGCAACATCACACTGTAGAAAGACTGTGGAAATATACAATCCAAGCTGCTACTGCTTTGGAACACCTAGATCAGAAGAAAGTCATTCACAGGTCTGTCCAACCATTTAACTGGTTCGTTGTTGCAGACTACCAGGTAAGCTCAGCTTGAGAACTGTTTCGTAGATTTACTATCATAATGCTGTTTACCACCAGTAAACACAACAGCCGGTAAGGTGAGTCAAAATAGAAATGACACACTTAAGGTGGATTTCCACTGACGCGTAAATATTCACGTACGTAAAACGTGCGTAAAAAATGATACGTAGGCAAATTTCCACTGTCGCGTAAAAAGTAATAAATAGCGTTTCTTTTTTACGTGCGTTGAACGTACGTAAATGCCCGCCATCCTGAATTATCAAGTTGGTGAATAGAGTGTGTTATTGGCGGCCATATTGGAGGAGTGAAACAATAAATTGTTTTTCCTTTGAGAAAAAAATCATTAACATTTTTATGCAAATATCTTGTTGTTTGACATACATACATACATACATACATACATACATACATACATACATACATACATACATACATACATTAACTTTATTTTATCTCAGATTTACAGAGTAGCTGGTTAGCTAATATCTCCGAGAAAAAAAAATGTAAAAAATAGCAACCTAGAAAATTATAAAAACAAAAAACACTAAGCGGAAAAATAAAGCATTACAATTAAATTAAAGTTACCTTATATAATACTAATATATAATAAATAAGATCAGTTTATATACAAATTACATAAAATTATAGTTTCGGACGAGGCGCTTAAAATCGTTGAAGGAATTGATTGTTCTGTATGTATCAGGTAGAGAGTTCCATAGTTTACAAGCAAGATAACTGAAAGAATTTAAACCAAAGGAAGAAGAAGACAGCTTAGGGAGGGTTAGAATGTTGCTACCTCTTAAGGAATACGAAACAGAGCGAAAGGAAAACATTTGTTTCAGATATGCAGGATAGTTATCAAGATACAGACATTTAAAAAGAATCAGTACCATGTCTTGCAGGCGTCTATTTCCTGACTCATCCAACATGGCTGCCTTGAAAACAATTTGTACCACACGCTAGTAAAAGAAATGCGTGAATATGTCCAAGAGGCATTTTATAAATACTTCCGAAAGAGACCATCAGGTAAAAAAAAGATTTGAGGTGACCTTCCCGGATTGCCGGTTCAAAGCCTACGTAGCGTGACGCCAGGCGTTTTCTTTCACTACTGCGTTCGTGTAATTTTTGGTTCTGTAGTCAGTTCTATAGATTATTGCTGGAAATGTTCGGGCTTTCTCAATGAGAAGTGCTTCTACATCTGAATGTTTTCCCATGTAAATCGACGGCGATTAAAAACAAAAAGGTTTTCCACATGGCAAGTGGTGTCATGTGACAAAATCCAAAAGTATGATTGGGTAAATCGCTGCGTAACCGCAGTCAGCCGCGGAAAAAGTTGTACTCAGTTCAACTTTTTTGAAAACACTCGCGATTGCTACGTGCGTAAACGTGCGTGTAACGTACGTAAATACCAAGAAAAAAACGTGGCATTGGAAATTGGACAACGTAAATTCGACGCACGTAATCGCGCGCGTTTTACGTCCGTTTACAATTTTTACGTACGTTAACGTGCGTCAGCAAAAACGTGACAGTGGAAATCCACCTTTAAGGACGTTCGCGCTAATTGTTTATGCGCATCCTTACTGCGCACGTAATTTATGTCGCAACGTCACGCACGTCATGCATGAGCGCGCGTGCTGAGAAATCTTTCCAAACACATATTGGGAGGGTAGCCGTTGTGTTAACTTCACTTGCAGTTTGCTCTCTTCTATTTTTTTCGAGATAAAATACCCTTGTGGGATAAATCTCTACCGATTGGCGAAAAAATGAGCCAAATTTGAATGTTAGAAGTTTATTATTTTTTCATTTTCTCTTCCGCGCGCGATCAAATCGGTCACATTTTGCAGCATTTTGCTGTTTTGAACGTTTGCAAATCCAATTGTTTAAGGCAAGGTTTTCTCTAAGGGACTTACAATGTAAAAAGTGAAATATATTTGTTCAATAGACCCACTTAAATAAATTGGGACAAAGGAAGTTGGCCTGCACCCATTCATTTAAAATATTTTGTTACCAGAAGCCGCAGAGGTCGTATCAATTGACGAAGTCAAATTTATCCAAATAAGCGCCTTCCTTGAGATATAATATCTTGAAAACGAATTTGGTGACCCCCCATTATTATTATTATTATTATTATTATTATTATTATTATTATTATTATTATTATTATTATTACAAGTGAAACCGGTAAAAACAATATATAATTATATATTCCATAGAAAACAGGAAAATGTGAAAAGGTTAAAAAAGTAGATTAGTGTGTATCAATCTGCAGCTTACTTTTATAAGTCGCCTCGTGTGACATGTGACAAACTATGTCGCTGCAACAGAATTTTGTCGCTGCGATGTGTCACACGAATTCAAACTGGTTTGCATTTGTGCGACACGTCGCAGCGACAAAATGAGCAATGGCAGCAGCGTGTGTACACGTCTGCGACAAATTGCTGCGACAAGTCGCTGCGACAAAATATGAATTAACTAATGAGTGCGCGTCATGTATTTTCGCCATATTGAATATGGAAAACTAGTTTGCATTCCCACTCTTCCAAATACGCTGTTTGTGCACCAAACAAACACCTTGTTGCAGCGACTTAGTTGTAAGCAGTACAGACGGAGCGACTTGTCGCCGCGACCTGTCACTGCAACTTGTCGCACAGTTTGTCCCGACCTGTACACTATTGAAGACACTTTAGCCTGTGCTAGAGTAAATTTATGGTCATTATTTATATTGAAACAAAGGGATAATTGTAGAATATCCCGCCATTATTCGTCTGGTCCCGTGGTCCTTAGTCCACAGTGAAATTTTGTTGTTAAGTTATATTTCACTCATAACGCAGTCCACAGTCATGCAGTTCATTGATCAAAATTGGATTTTATTATATAAACATCAGTGAAATACCAGGAAATCTTTCGCACGAAAAAATTATATCTTCACACGTGAAAATATCGATTTCGGAACATTTTCTGGCAAGTTTGCCCTGTTTCAATGCTTAATAAGCCAAAGAAAATAAGTTAAAAATAAGTTGAAACATCCTCGTATCTTCCTCGGCAATCTTCAGATATCTTCGGGAATTTTCGGAAAAGTTCGGAAAATGTTCGGAAACATTCGTACGACCTTCGAACAACATTTTGAAAATCTTCGGAAATCTTCGGAAAATCGTCAAGAACATCGTAATTAGTAGGTTTATATAATAAACAGAATATTACATGGTTGCTTGGAGGATATGAAATTTATCTTCTCGTCTTCAAATCAATATCCTACTCGTTCGCTGCGCTCACTCGTGAGATATCGATTTGAACACTCGAAGATAAATTTCATATCTCTGCGCAACCATGTAATATCCTCTATTAACTGTACGCCTGCCACCGCGGTCCACAGTCCCGTAGTGTTTTATTTGAAAATAATACAAAGTCTGCTAATCGCCTGCCACCGGGGCCCGTAGTCCCGTAGTCGATTCTAAGAAATGCTAGTAAATGGTATAATCGCCAGCCACCCCGGTCCGCAGTTCCGTAGTGGATTTAAGAACAGTAGATATCCTGAACACAATATAAAGGCTAACCGCAAGCAACCTAATCACAGTCCATAGTGTACCCAGAATTCTACATGTTAACAATATATAGTGTTGCCCTTACAAATATAGATAGCTAACCATGAACAGGCTAACCAAAGTGCATATTAGGCTAACCGAAATGAATAAGTAGGCCTCTCTAAACACAAAACATTCTGTCCCATGTGTTCACTATGGGACTGCAGACCACGGTGGCAGACAGGAAATGCGTGACTACGGACAGCGGTAGCAGGCAATCTAAACACCAAACTTTTTGTGTCGGACCGTGGACCGTGGACTGCGGTGTCATTAAAATCAGTTCCGCATGAAGTTTTAATATTTGTATGGTTACTGCGGACTGCGGTGGCAGTCATTTCAGTTATGCAAAAAAAAGTGCCGGGGTATTCTACAATCATGCCAAAACAAAATAGTTTTGTCATGAACCCAGAATGGTTTCAAAACTTACATGTAATAAAGTGTCAGTATTCACATGTAGCCTTATTGGGTTCTGGGATGTTCATGTTACATAAATAGCTATAAATGTCACTAAAGTATATTCAGGTTTAAACTGGCAACATGTGGGAAATATCAATCATGTGACAATTTTATTACATTAACACAATGTGTATTTTTGAGTTCATTTTGACTAAGAGGAATGTCATTGCACTCTTCAAGTCACCTGTAAATATAAACAAAACAAACAAAAACTGTTTATTTTGATGAAATTGCTATTTTTCAAGCATGCAGACTGTATATTAAATGGCCTTTTTCAGTGACGGTGTCAAAAAAAACCTGACTGCTTTCATGTTGGGCTAGTGAATTCAATAATTTTTTCCACTTGCTAGATAGCCAAATGACATTTATGGATTTTTATTTTTTGTTGTTGATCTTTCCAGAGAAACATGGGACTTTGGGTAAGCATATAATGGTTTCACCTTGCACAGTCTACCTGGGTCAGGCCGGGAAGAAATCAATTTTCTTTGCACCCTTCCTTTCATTAGTCATAATTTTGCAGAAAAAAATGTCAGTCTTCATTTGAATTTTTTACATTGCTAGCTGTAGTTTAAAATGCTACTGAAGGCCATCCAACAACTGAAAATACATGCCTTAAAAAATGTCAAACAGCTTTTTAATAACGTAGGCAAATGTCTGGTCAAAAAATAGATCTTTTAAAAATGTCTCAGGTAGTAAATGTGTGTAGAGAGGAGGATGGGAATTGCTGAGATTGGCTGAAGAGATCAATAACTACCTGAACTTGTTATAATCCATAGTTTAACTCACCAGTAATTCAGAAAGTCCTCAGTTCTGAATTCTGTAAATCCTGTTTACAAATTAGACATTCTAATAATCCCACAAATTACCTGTATACAACAAAATGCAAAAGAAACGTCAATTTATGTCTGGCAATACAATACACATCATAGAAAGATAGAAATTTAAACTTCAGAAATGGTCTCATTTATTTCTTTGCGGCCGGAAATGACCACATGGTCAATATTTTGACAAACATTTCCTCACGTATAAATAATAAAAGGATGCGATTCTTATTAAATTGAAGTAGCTTAACATTCAGATGACAAATATAAATAACAATTACATGCCTCGACGAACTGAGTGACATTACTATGACAAATCGCCTCAAAATCTACAAGATCTATTTTTTTTTTATCGTCGAGCTCGGCTTTAATTCCAGTGAGCTAAGACCAGCTAAGTTTTAGTACGATTCCATCTTTAGCACTTTTATAAATCTTCACATAAACGCTGAAGACATAAGCTTAAGCCAGTCTTCAAAATGAAATTATAGTACAATGAGAAACGCTTACCTCAAGTGACCAGTCTCTGTTAGAAATGTTTGTGCGAAAAGCTTCCACCGTTTCTCCTCATTCCATATTATTCTCCAGTATTGGGAATACAAATAAAGGATATCGAATACCCTTTGTTTCGGGACTCGTGATCGCGTCAAGAAGAAAGAACATTGACAAAACTATCCTATAGAACTAAAATTGCAAAATCTTTCCACAAGATCGATCGACGCCATTTTGAAAATGCGCCCGCAATACGGACCGCGGGGAATCCGCAAACAGGGGGGGCACAGCTGAAACTCTCCCCAAGCGCCACTCCTTTGTCTGAAAGAAATTACGTTCAACCTCGCCCAAAGCAACTACAATGAAAAGAAACTGATAACGCTATAATAAAGAGCATACACTCAAGCCTTTGGCAAAATTTTCTTTTATTTCAAATGCAAATGGTCGTTGAGTAGGAAGCCAACAAACTTTTCAATTGTATTTTTTACTGCCGTACTTTTTCACGAAAAAGTAATAATGGCTATTTTTAAAAACACTATTTAAAAAACTACAACTTTGCTCAAAAAGATCCTAAGAGAGAGGTTCTAGTAAAGTTTTCAAGCCAATTTAAAAATGTGATCCGTTCTGGTCACGTGGACGATGACGTCATAACAATAGAATTAATTAAAAACTACTTCACATATAAGTATCTACCAACATGTAATTTCTTGTAACCTCGCATTTAATGCAACGCCAGATACGCACTTGTACCCAGACTCCCATTTTTTGAAAATTGTGCATAGCTACCTTAATTTTGATATTTTGTTCGGTACCTGGGCAGTCCGAAATGCCTCACACCAATGTGCTTCAAACTGCAATGACTGCTTTTTTAGTAATAAACTATTTTCGTCACAGTGAGCAAAAACGAACTTCTGAGCAAAGTCACGTGACTAATGACGTCATCTACCTACGACTTATACAAGAAGTAGTTTATGGTAAGAGTTATTTCTATACGACGTACTACTCCTGCTGACTTCAAACTGACCAAGTTATTTGGCATTAACGATTTTTCAGTTGCAAAGGATTTTGGGAAGGTTTTTATTATAATTATATATTGTTTTTATAATTATTATTATTATTATTATTATTATTATTATTATTATTTTATATTTCTGACATAAGTAACTTGTAAACAATTAGTGGTGAAAGTTTAAGAAAAATTATTATAATGTCTAATAAGAGATTAATTGTCCAACGTTTCTTTTTTTCCAAAATGCTGACTTTCCACCGTTTTTTCATCATTTGCACAAAGCCTATAAAACCGGTTTTGTGGAGTTCAAATTTGGTCAGATATTTGTAGTCAGTTCGTGCGTCAATGTACTTTCCCAAGCAACAACAGTAATGGTGCTGATGATAATTTCGTGCAAAGGAACTTTAAAGGGAGGTTCATGAAATATAACTTGCGTTCTTGAAGGGCAAAAGATGTAATCTGAATTTTTTTTTATCGCCAGTTGAAGCTTGGAGGCCTTGCATATTGCCTGCTTGAGAGTCAAGTGTTAGTATGTCATTTTTTTTTATTATTATTTTGTGTATTTTTTTTTATGTTGATGATATCTGTAATCTTGATGCCAGCGCCCAGGCCGGTATGTCTGTTAACCTTTACTATCACTTCTTCTGCCTCAGCTAATTATTTTATGGGATGTTGGTTTTTGTAGCTCGGTGTAGTTATTCTGGGTATAAATAGTAGCCCTATGATAAAGTGAAATGTTACATTAGTGTGGGACAAAGAAAAATTATGATTCCCTGACTGGAATCGAACCCATGGCTTCCCAGATACCGGTTGGACGCTCTAACTAACTGAGCTACGAGAGAGTGTGGTGAGCTGGGTCATTTACTAGGTTGATATGTGACACGCGTCCTGCAACTGCAAGCTCAGCGATGTCGAAATCATGATATGTGTTATAAATGAGAGATGATAGATTGTAGCTCAGTGAATAAAAGATAAAGTGGAATTTTACACGAAATGTTACAACCCTACTGTCATTCACATCTGTGCTTTTGAATAATTTGTACTCGCTGTTATGTGGATTTGTCGAGAGAACCAACAAATATAAGTGTGAAGAAATGTTTATATAATTTAAAACATCAGAAGTCGAGGTGCAAATATTTCTGACTTAAAACTGACTTAAATGACCATATAACAGCGCTACGTAACAGGAAAGAAAGTCCCTTGATTTAACAGTCCAGTGTTTATCTCACATAAGTGTGACTTAAGTAGAAAGTACCCAAGTCAAGTCACTCACTCAATCTTGGTGCATATTTATATGCACCAAGATTGAGTGAGTTAAATTAAAAGGACGCTTCATAGGCGAAAACATATGCCTAATAGACAGCGTAATTAACTACACTGCTACTAAAAATATCCCAGGTCTGTTGCTCTTTCTTGATTTTGAAAAGGCTTTCGACACTTTAGAATGGCCCTTCTTCCAGAAAACTCTCGTATCCTTCGGTTTCGGCCCTTCTATTATTCAATGGTTTAAAACCTTCTATTGTGGCTCGGAAAGTTGTATCTTGAATAACGGCTGGGCAAGTAACCTTTTCCTGTGCGCAGAGGTGTCCGTCAAGGTTGCCCCCTCTCCCCATACCTTTTTATTCTTTCAGCCGAGATTCTTGCAAAAAAAAAAAAAATTAGAAAAGACTCGGACATTAAGGGATTGACAGTTAAAGAAAACGGGATAAAAATAAGTCAATACGCTGATGACACAACTCTCATACTTGACGGTTCAGAAAGGTCTCTCTCTGAAGCTCTTAGAGTCTTGGGTAGCTTTAGCAAAATATCAGGCCTAAGATTAAATAAAAAGAAGACTGAAGCTCTATGGATTGGTTCAAACGTAGGCAAAGAAGAAGTTATTTGTAAGGAACGTAAATTCAACTGGCAAAATTCAAAGGTCAAAGCGCTTGGAGTTTGGTTCTCAATTTCTCCTGAGACTACACTAAACCTTAACCTCTCGGAAAAAGTAGAAAAAATGCGAAATTGCTTAGTAGTCTTGGAGCAAATGTCATAATAAAAGGTCCCGTGGGAATTTTTTGCTGAAAGCAAACCACTAGTCTAGAAATGTTATTTGGGACCTAGTAGACATGAACTTGCTCAGACGGGAATTATGGGGGTTCGAAATTCTGACACCTGAAGACCAGGATGGAAACGAGGCTGGAATATAAAATCCTTTATAACTCGCATGAAAATAGACCGTTACTCACCAAACTTGCCTACAATAGGTGGGTTCATACTAGCTTAGTAAGTAGGCCTTAAGTATACTTGAATCTTACTTCAGATGTGAACGGGTCTAATTTCAACGTAAGTAGCCTACTTTGTATCCGTGACAACGCATCTGTTTCAAAAGAGCCGAAGTATACTTGTAAGTATTTTTCAACCATCCTTACGAGCGAACTTACGCACTATCAAAACAAATTCAGGAAATTGAATGTCAATCAAATGCGTTTTTCGGTGAGATATCAGAAGACGTAAAGACTTTCTCGACACGCACATCATCAAATTTAGCACTGGATTTGTAAACTTAAAACAAATCTACGGCAAACTACAGAACCAGTTTTTGGACGTGAGAAACCCAGGCTTTTCTTTTGCGTTGCGCGTTTTGTTGATTCATTTGGCTGTAAAGGTCTGTAAAACACCGGGAAAACCATCAACATTATATATTCCACAGCGATGGTTTAAAACTTCCTCCAATAACGAGAAAGTCGGATAGGCTTAGTGCAGTAGCAAATCTTGCTGTCGATGAAGGTTTTATGAAATGAAGAAGCCAAACAAGAAAAGAATTTTGACCTTTCGAGGTTGCGTGATGTAAGATAGACGTTAAAATTTTTGGCGCTCTTTCTCAAATTCTTGAATATTTTTCTGTCACCTGAGTCACCTGAAGTATACTTATAACATTAAATGTGAACGCTTATCAGCATAAAGTTACCATATGTGATTTGAAGTATACTTGAGCTCTTTGTATACTTAGGGCCTACTTACTAAGCTAGTATGAACCCACCTAATATGTCATTCTCTGTTCTCAATCGGTTTTTACTGGATTTTTGTTTAAATAGTGGTCACGTGACCTTGTAGCATGGAAACGAGGCTTGAATAGAAAATCCCTTATAACTTGCGTGATCACAGACCGTTACTTACGAAACTTGGCTACAATAATTTTATGTTATATTCTGCTCTCAATTGATTTTTGCTGGATTTTTATTTTTATTTAGTGGTCACGTGACCTTGTAGCATGGAAACGAGGCCGAGATACAACAGTCCTTATGATTTTCATATTTACCGACCGTTTATTACCAAACATGGCTGCATTATCGGTTTTTTGCATTTTTATTTGGAACGTTGCTCACGTGTTATTGAAAGTATGGAAGTGGTGCTGTAAAAAGAATTTCTCTCAGGCAAGTGAGAAAGAAACATCAACGTTTGGACAGACGCCAAACAAAAAGGCTTCTTTCACACATGCTCCTAGGAGACGGCTAGTATTAAAGCTGTTTAAAGTGTTCAGCAATTAATACATTGTGCTAGGTGACATCGTTCAAAATGAAATAACTTAAGATATCTCCTCAGCACTATTTGCTGCTCTTTGCATCTTTACTCAGACTCTTACTCATCGCTGCTTTCGTCATCATCACTTTCATCACTTTCATCCATGTCACTCTGATAAAGGTCGCCATTTTGCTGGTTCTCACATTCACTATCATCAGAACAGCTACACAGGTCTGTACAGAGAAGCCCAGCTCTGCGGCACTGGCATCGATTGGACGAGCATCGCTCCTTTGAGCACCGCACTTGACAAGTTGTATGATAGCCTCGGGGGCTGGTGCCAGAGTTGTCATAACAGGAACCCACTCTCCATTCTCCATTGCCCATCCATAATCACTCGGTGAGGGCAGCACAGGGTTTGGAACAGCATCCTTGTTCCAAACCATCAACTGAAAATGAGCACGCAGTATGGCTTGGTGCAGTGCAGCTTGTGTTGGTGGCAACCTGTCAGACTCTGCTTGCTTCTTTTTAAACAGAGACCACCTCAGCTCTTTGACAGTAGTTAAATCTGTCTTTGGTACGTAGATTTGACACACAAACTTTTCAATTCCACTCTTGATTTCGACGTCTGGCTGTTCCTCTCGACCAAGATTACCAAGGGAGCTCAGAATGGAATCAGAATGGAACCTGAAAAAATCCTTCATCTTTTCTGGTGCTGTAACAAAATACAACTCTTTTGGAAACACGTTTTCGCTTTTCTCCAACAATGTAATATTTTATCCCAAAACTGCGTTCCCAGTGAATCTGCAGTGCTGGGACTGAGGCCGGAAACATCAAAGAACGGCAATATAATTGACCTAATTTTCCTTGTTGCTAGATTTTACATTTGGCTTTGCAGAAGTAAGAAAAAAATCCCAGTTGTAGAAAGTTTTATATCTTTCTTAAAATTCTATAAGAAAGAATTAGAATCTTTCCATATTAGCTAGCTCTCATCTGATTTTCTTTCAATATAAAATTATATATATAAGTATACATATATACTTATATAACTAACTGCAGACAGTACTGTTTCGGCCTTCTGGGCCTCACCAGTGCTGATGCTAGGATGGAGGTTAAGCTGTATAGCCACCCCAAATGATCCCACACTTGTGGTATCACCTAAGCCATGCCAGAGTGCTCAAACTAGTAAAAACTATGTAGGTGGTCTCTTTTTCTTTTCATTATCTCCTATTACCCTCTTCCCATCACGAACATTTCCAACTCATCCATAATTTCATAGCTACGATTCAGCGGAGATCTTTTATCTCTTCTTCATACTCTGTTGAGTAGATTAGGTCATATCTTATCTTTTCATTGCAATTTCTCCCCCCCCCCTCCCCCCTTTTTTCGCATGTAAGCTTTACGTGTCGCTCAAATATTTAACTAATTAAATGCTTTATTGTTTACAAGTGTTATGTAATTTAAGGAAAACAGTGTAATAAGTGACATATTACAAGTGTAAATTGTATATATAATAAGCCAAACATCACATGTAACTGAGTAGTATGTACATGTAGTAAGAACTGTCGTTAGTGTATTAGTAGTGTAAGTGTAGTGTACTTGTTATTGTAAGCAGTGTGCTTTTTTCATTCAATAAAAAAAAAGATTGAGTGAGTGACTTGACTTGGGTACTTTCTACTTAAGTCACACTTATGTGACATAAACACTGGACTGTTAAATCAAGGTACTTTCTTTCCTGTTACGTAGCGCTGTTATATGAGCATTTAAGTAAGTTTTAAGTCAGAAATATTTGCACCTCGACTTCTGATGTTTTAAATTATATAAACATTTCTTCACACTTATATTTGTTGGTTCTCTCAACAAATCCACATAATAGCGAGTACAAATTAATTTCCTAGTTTACGTTGTTTTCGGCTTTGCCGTCGTGATTTCCGAATAGTATTTCTTTGGGGTACCCCAGAGGACGTTTTGTAGTGGAACACATTGGCTTTCAAGGAGAGGGCATAGGCAGTAATTTTGACCAATTCCATCGAATGTTGCATACATTATCCAAGTAGGTGGTACAGATCATGTTAAATCGGCAAATATACGACCTAATTTGATATTTCAGCTAGTTTAAAAGAACAACGACACGAACTGATTGCACTCAAATTAGGCCAGACTATAGTTCGTAGACTGTTCTTTCGAGGTCCGAGATCTATGAACGCGAATTTAGAAAAAAAATGTTTTCGGCTACATTCCAGTGCCGGTACCAGATTCTTCGATGTCAAAGTTGCATGCCTTGTGTAAATATTTGTATTCTGTAGACGAGTCAAAAACTTAAGCTCCTACAATTGCTCTCACGCGCCTCAAATCGCTAAGAAAACGGCATTAAAACAAACCTAAACAATACGAAAAATTAATATTTCTTCATCATTTTATTACAAATACAAGTCGTAAAAGCCTATTTTAGAAAGCTCAAATAATTACAATAGCAACTGGTGAAGAAATTTGAATATTCATATGGGCATGCTGTGACCTCACAAAAATAGGATGGTAAGCCTGTGGTCTGATGTGCTTCCTCTCTCACTCATCCTCCTTGCTGTTAAAGAGGGTCTTTTGTCACTACCTGGCTTTCTTGTTCATGGTGTTATCTATCTTGGGTCGAATGCGCTCTCCTTATCTCTGATTACTACCAGTTTCACTGAAAAGCGCCTCAGGGGAGAGGGGGAAGCAACTTCCCATGCATTCTCTTATATGAAATCTGAGCGATGTTCTAACAACTTGCAAAGCGCGCAAACATCGGGGTGGTAGTCAGCAGATGCCTTTATGGCGCATGAGCAGATCCTCTCATTCTGAACTTGCCAAAACAATGCCGGCCAGTGGGAGAGTTTGGTCACTTTTTATAGCAGTAAAAGAAGTTTTCTAAGTTGTGTCTTTAAAGAAGCGAAAATGTCTCCGGAAAGGTTTTTGTTGTCAACATGTGGTGTTTGTTGTGAAATAAAAACGTGGCGATCGAATTTTTCCGTGCCGATCGGAGCTATTGTTTTTGCTCTATCGTTTCAAGGTTGTTTGTCGACTTGGTTGCTCTTTGTAACGTCATTTGCGATCCCCACATGCGTTAAAAATCGTAGTACAATCATTTGCTTTTCATTGCTTAAAAGGAACGCGACATCACAAAATTATCATTCTGGTTTAATTTACCACCTGATTATTTGCACCCAAATTAGATGTCAAAAAACAAATAAAAATGGTCACGCTTTTCAGATTCGCGAAGTAAATATGCGGCGCTATTTTTCACCGGGCTGATTGGGGCCGAGTTCTGGCATAGTATGCAATACTGAAATACAAATTATGAGTGTCGAAGGAAGGAAGAGCAAATCCTTTTTTAAGTACACCTTGGCGTTTAACTTTGCAGGGGAAAACAAGATGCCAGTAAAATGAAGAAGGACATGGTTTACTTGTTTGCCAAACTATTTGCTGGCACATTTGGCAGTTATATACGACAGCATGCAGACGTTTCATCAATTCGGGTGAGTTATGATTATGATGATTATGATTATGATTACAACCCTCCAAGTTAAGACCATTTTAGTCGCCATGGCGACTAAAATTTTGGAGCTGGCGACTAAATTGGAACCAAAGTCGCCAGCCTGGCGACTAAAATTGAGAAGAAGGATTGAAAGTGTAAGCTTAATTTAGCGACTAAAATTTTTCACTGGCGACCAAACCTGAGCAGTTGGTGGCCAAATGGCCACAAAGGAAAAAAATAAACTTGGAGGGTTGGATTATGATCATAATTATGATTATTATTTTTTTTGGCCATATCAAGGCTGGGTATTCCCCTTGCAAACACGTTATGTCGCAAACAGAATGGTGTTTGGTAAGAATTCCTGATATCGCGCCTGCTGTGTGTGAAAACAAAAAAGAATCAATAATATTTGTGGGTAGCCGTACGAAGAATATAGGGGACCATGTAAGCAAACTGAAGAAGGTCAAGACCATATCGCAAATTTCTGTTCTGCACCTTCTAAAGAAAACGCACGAGGTAAAAAAAAAAAACAATGTTCGCAACCAGAACGATCACACAAAACAGCTCTTTGTTTGCTTGAAGAAACGGAGATCAATAAATCTTTCATTTGAGATAAATGACAGCCTGTAACACATCTGTATCGTTTTTTATTTCATATTTTTATTTTACGCACACACACGCACGTGCGCGACCAACGAAAAATACTTAATCTTGCAATATTATCAATTCCACGTCGACAACATCAACTTTGTAGGTTTTAATTCTACCAAAATGATTTCAGTAACTACTGCCAATCCAGGGAGAGGGTTCGTATTGACGTTTTAAAGTGTTCTGAAGGTATTGTTAGAAGATAATTGATGTAATAACAGGTCATAGAAATCCATTGGCCACATGAAGAGATACGTTGTTGCAGATTGAGCATGTGATATTTTTCGCTCGTTCTAACTCGTTCATTTTTACTTGCTCTTTCTTTTAGGCAGCTTCAAAATCACAAGATGAAGTACCGGTTTTTGGTTCCCTTTGCCCTACGCATTTTTACGACATATTCAGGCGATGTTTGCGAACAAATCCAGATGAAAGGCCATCGTTTTCGGAAATCAGGCGATCTCTTGTTGCAGAGGTAAAATTGCTTTTATGTTATCATTAAGATTTATGGTGTCAACACTAAATGTATATATTTGAACGAATTCGCAGCAACCTGGCCGCAAAGTTTTCGCTTGCACTTAGGCCGAGCCCGAGTTCAAGCCCAGCTAGCAGCCTTAACTTGTTGGGAAGGGGTTGGGGGGGGGGGGGGGCTTAATGTCAGGGATGGTGTGGTGGTCTTGCCCAGGGTCTGGAGTATCCGCTGATGCCTAGCCGTCAAAAGCTGGGGAAAGGGGGTGGGGGTGCCACTTTAGACTACTGGGCCTAGGTAGGCTTGGGCTCTATTGAGCATGTCTGTGTTAATTTTAAATGCCTAGTGTTGATTGTGAATATTTTGAATAACATTGCTTGGGGGTTCCCTGTAGAGAAGTCACCCTGCTGGTGTAGCAGGTGTTACCTGGGCTCATGACGTCCCAATCTCTAGCCAGAGGGGAAGTCAAAGGACTTATAGCAGCCTGGAGTATTTTGGGAGATGGGTGTCCAGGTTTTTGAAATATCACTCAGATATATATTGCTAATAATAACAAGTCCGAAGGACTCATTTAACGGTTAACCCAGTACAAAGCAGAGTAAGGCTCGCTGCGGTATAAGGAGAGGGAAAATAGGCTCTCAACTCTTAAAATCCACAAGTTAAGAGACGGGAATTGTGCAAAATGGTTTTTGCGTATTTGTTGCCAAATTGTAGGGAAAGTCTTCAGAAATACGTCCTGAAATAAAACAACAACAACAACAGCAACAAAAGTACATCTTTGTGTTCCCTTTAGTGTCTGGGTCCGATTACTTAAAGCATCTTAAGATTAAGTTGGATTAGCCTGTGTACAGCCGTCACTCTCCCCTTAAAAAAATTCCCCTTCACGATTATTTTGAGTAAAGGGGGATTTGTGCAACCATTCCCTGTGTTTCCCAAGGTCGTCGTTTACACTATTGGGAATAAATCAGCCAAAGGTGGATTAAAGTGTATGGGAAACAGTTCTGAAAAATTATTAGAAACCACGAGATCAGTTGAGTACGGAAAAGTATCATAAAATTTAAGTCTGTTGTCAAAAACCATTTTTGGAGGAAGGTTACGTTACATAACAATGCTTACACAGAAAGGAGACATAATAAATTTACAACAAATCAAATTAAACGAATGTATTATCAATGGCTAGTTTTGCGTCCCATTCAAGAGCATTCGAAATATTTATTAAAGTAGTGTGTTCAGCTTCAGTTTATTGAAGTGCTCCTTTTCTTACAGGAGCAACCTTTGAAGGTAAGGGTTGTTAGCAGCTTCAGTGCCGCATCAGAAGGGTTTCTAAGCTGTGATGCTGGAGAACTTATAACTGTCATCTCCAAAGACCGTCACAGGTACATTATGAAAGAATGATTGTTAAGAAAGTATGACTACGTATCGCAGAATATTATATAAACGCTTCATAGTCTCAGTGGACACTTAAGGACGCCTAAGGAGAGAAAAGTGGCGAAAGATAAAAGTTTTTTTCCCACGTGTGTCGCAAGGATTTCACACGGCATTACATGTACTGCATGGTGATTGGCTTACACAGACGGTATTTTTAGTGCAGAATGCACTATTGTGTGTGATGGTTTGGTGGGCTGTCGTCTGCTAAACCCCTAAAGCTTTAAAGCGCTAAAGCACTATAGTGTAAACTTTTAATCGCCAATTAATTAATTAATGTCAATTAATTAATTATTCCTTGTGAAGGGTTTGGGGGTGGGGAGCACCTGACCGTACACCCCAAGTAAACTCGTGGAACATATCTACGTTACTTTCATATGAAGATTTCAAGGGTATATATTTGTTTCAGAAAACTCTTTGTTCTCTTTGAAGTGCTATTCTTTCTAGAGCAAAGTACTTTGCGCCAAACGCATGCACAGATTAGTCTATTTACGATACTTGCAATTGAAGAGCTCAAGGATCTATATTTGTTTTAGAAAGCATTATGCTCTCCTTGTGGTACTATTCCTTCTGGAACAAAAAACTTTGGCTAAATGCATGCTCAGATTAATATGTTCACGTGTTTCTTCCTGCAGAAGGATTCCTGTGGACTCAGTGGCGCCAAGTAAAAACCGCAAATTAATTGAATTAAACACTAATGCACTTACGGCAGTTCATGTGAAATAATTCTTGCTATGGCAACGCCATTTCTTAGAAAAGGTGATCTAGCATGATTCTGAAAAACCATTTCTTGCATTAATCGACAATATCTGATCTGTGTTATATTCGATGTTGCCCTGTTTGCAGAAAATAAATCAGGTTACCATGTCAACACGTTACATACGTTTTCGACAAAAACAAATGAATCATGTTACACATGTTTTCGACAAAAACAAAAGTATCATGTTACATAGGATTGTTCAGAACAGGAAAAGTATCTCGTTCGCTGTTTCAATATCAAACTGAAACTCAAACTAACGAAAATTAAAATATCAGGGACGTGTTTAGAAATCTTGTATCAAATCCTCACGACGTGTGCTTTTCAATGTGGTAGGATTCTTGTAGAATCCGTGGCGTTAATTTAATTAGACTGCATCGCAGCGAATAAAATTCAGTCCTTTTGAGTATTATCTGTCAAAAAAACGTTTTCAGTGAATTGCACTAACTATATGCCTTTTTGCTGTATTAGCACGGTAAGATTCTTTTCGGCATGGTTTACGGTTATGGTTCGCAGGCGCATACGCCTGCGACGTAAAGTTTAACGTAAAGGTTAATGTAGGCTTACATCTTGGATATTGGACATCCATACTATTGTCAAAACGAGAAATACGCTGACCAGTATCATATAGCCATATAGTCAGTCTCATATAGTCACGGGCTCAGGTGTGGAACTCATCGAAGTTGCGTGTTTTTTGAAGTTGACCGTTGACCAGAAAATGTTTTTTTATTGGATCGCGGGCTCAAGTCGATTCTCTCAAGTTGGTTTCGTTTAAGTCGGGCAACGTAAATAATCGGGGAGCTCCGTTCTTAGGCTTGCCTTAATCTATTTAATACTCTGTCGTCATATCCCCATTAACGTACGGTACTTAATGTACAAGCAAAGGATCACGTCGATGAAATGACACAAGCTTGGTCAATTTCTTATATGCTTACTTGCAGGGATGACAAGAATGCCTGGTTTGGTGAAACAGAAGACCGAAAAATTGGATTTTTCAAGCGCGATTATGTAGAGGAAGTACTAGACGAGAATATCGATGGTAGGTGTGGGTAAATAGAGTACCTCTTCTCTCGAGATGGTTAAAACTGCACTGTTAAGTTTTTACGACCAGGTAAATATCCTTCATTATTTTGGTTTTCAGATTCAGTTATGCCACTGGAGATCCGTGCTCAAGGTCCCAAAGCCGAACTTGCTTTCCAAAATGCCTTGCGGAATGGAAAAGTGAAAGTGTACCGTGGTCGCATTATGTTTCTTGGGCAGGCCCGTGCAGGGAAAACAAGCCTGAAGAAATCACTTCTCGGCATCCCCTTTAACCCTGAAGAAGAAAGTACCGTGGGAGTCGAAGTTGACCCATCCAGGTGTGAAGTGGATGTTGACCAAGTTAGCAACTGGCAGCGCACAGAACAAAAGAAACTTGATGTCTCTGAGTTTGCTGACGACATAGCAAGAATGATCGCTAAAGACTTGACAGAAACAAGTTTAAACGAAAAGAGCATCGATGACGCTGATTGGAACTTGGAGCAGGTAATAAGTTAGCTTCTAATGCCACTTTTAAACTCCATGGAAACAGTTTTTAACCTTATTCAGACCGTTATTCTTATGGGGGACGGGCTTTTTTACGACCAGGGGATTTCTCCCCACCACATGTACATACCTCTAAGGGTATTGAAGTTACGAAGATGAGGGTGTGTAGCATCTCCAAAACAAAAATGGGTCGGTTGACACGATGACGTGGTGATGTCGTCATGACTTTTGAACAGCCGCCATCTTGGACATGCAAATTTGAAGTTCTTGACTTTTTGAAGTTAGAAAACGACTTAAAGTAAGACAAACCATTAAGAGGAAAAATTGAAATTTGGAAAACATG
This sequence comes from Oculina patagonica, assembly GCF_052425735.1. Lineage (NCBI taxonomy): Eukaryota > Metazoa > Cnidaria > Anthozoa > Scleractinia > Oculinidae > Oculina > Oculina patagonica. Next base: position 12,926,572 of record NC_135762.1, read on the forward strand.
CCTGTTAAAACGTAGTTTTCTTGATAATATCAAGTTAGAAGATAATGTCAATATGCACTTGTAAGGTCTTCCAATACAAAAAAAGGTTTAAATGAGCAACAAATTCTGTAACAGTTTTGCTAATTATCTCTATTATTGGCTATGTTTCCAATTAGGAGAACAAGGATGAGGTGGATGCTGGCGGTCCGAAGGAATCAGAGATTTCACTGGACATAGCCAAGCCAATACAAGAAACAGAACAGGAGAACGAGGCATCAGTTGGAGACCCTACCGCCATTGCGCTAGAGAGAAGCAAACCAGCAGAGCTAGATATTCAATTAGGTATTGATACTACTGCAGTTGTGCCGAATGACGTCACAGATTTGGTTGTGCAATACTTGCAAGATCTGAAGTTGGAGGATAACATCAGAACAAAGGAAGCCATTTTAACTCTGTGGGATTTTGCCGGGCAGCACCTTTATTATGCATCTCATTCTGTTTTCCTCTCCCCACGAGCTATTTACGCCTTGGTGTATAACCTAAGCGAAGATCTGAATGCTCCAGCAGAACCTTGTGTCAGGCAGGGCATTCATGACATTGTCCTGGAAAATCCAAACAATGAGACCAATTTGGAGAGTTTGTTGACCTGGCTGGCCTCTGTTCACAGTATTCGGCCAATAACGGATGAGGATGGCGGTCAAAATGAAGGGAAACTAGCTTACCTTCGTCCTCCAGTGTTTATTGTAGGTACTAATGCAGATCAACCTTTTGAAGATGTCAAGAAAATGGAAAAGTGCATTCAGAAAAGTATCTCGGGAAAGACGTACGAAAAGCATGTGATCAGGCCATTCTTTGCTGTTGACAACACAAGATCGTTTGGTGATGACGGGGTGCAAGCACTGCAGAAAAGGGTCGTGGAGGTGTTAAAACAGGAGCCATACATGGGTGAAGAGGTGCCAATAAGGTACGATGCTATGGACCGCCATTCTAGTGTCAAGTAATATATAAGAGGTTCAGTTAAAAAAGTCAATAAGAAAGTTGACTGCTAATATTAAACAAAGAAAACCTATTGCCAACTTGAATCTGCATTCACATCTGGGTTTCAGCAACTTTCTCGTTAACTCCCTGCAGTCCTTGAACTGTCTAAGCACTACTCACAATTACCTGCAACTGAAAAACAGAACTCGTCAAAATGACCTGACCCTTGATTGACTTGCTACCTAGAATGTAAAGATGCCTTAGCGATTTGTTATAATAACATGCAGAGTTATTAAGCTAAAAAGACTTTTCAGCTAAAAAGCTGAAAAAGTCTTTGCAGCAAACGTGTGAATTTTTTGTTTTCCTCAGGTGGTTTACCTTCGAAAAAGAAGTCGAGGCTTTAATAGCAAAGGAAACCTATCACATGGATCTTGAACAGCTCCTAGCTGTCACAAGACGAGTCTGCCGCATAGACGACGAGGAAGAATTGACTGCCATGTTGAATTTTTATCATGACCTTGGAGTGATCGTAAAGCATGGCCATACTGTTGTGCTGCAGGCTCAATGGTTGGTTGACCTTTTCAAACAACTCATAACTGTGCGACCCTTTGATGAGGTGGTAAGCAGAGATTTCTCTATGAACTCTACATTACTTCTGGGCTCGGAAGAACTTGCCATATGATTACTCATTAAGTTCATTGTCATTTTGGCCAGACCTAAATCTCAGCTTTCTTAACAGACTATCAGGAATCTTAAAACGAAATTTTCATACAGCGACATTTTCACCTTTCTCCTTCCATTCTATCCTATTTAATTTCGTTTGTTCAAAACGGGACGTCACTCTGCATAAAAGCAACATTGCCTATTTTGAAGCACAGTGTAGCCTCTAGTTTACTCAAATGTGCACAAAATTCTTACGAAAATGCCTCTGAACGACTTGATTTCCACTCGGTTACAAGGCGGAGGTATACTTAAAGGCCGTTTATCCACCGCTTAATATCGAATATCTCGTTTGCCTTTCAAGCAATCCAAACGAATTCACAGTGTATGTCTTCGGCGGTGTTTTGAAAATTTTTGGCGATATTTGGGAGGAAACAGTTTTTCTCAAAGGACTAGTAAATTTTAGAGAAATAAGAAATATTCAAGATTATATGTGATTTGAAAATTAGAATTTGAAGTTAAAAATTAGTAAGTGGACACCCAAACAGTCCCCTGACAACCTGGAGTGCTCTTGATGGTGTTCTTTATTGTATCCCTTTTTCAAAACCTCTTAAAATTTCATTCAAATTCACTTTTACCCCCGCCTCAAGTGAGGTGGCCCATGAAAACAAGAAACTCACTCTACGGTATTTTTCTTGTCATATCTTTATTCAGAATCCTCTGTACTCAGAATGCTGGCTGGAACTCGAAGAAAGTGGTATTCTCAGGATGACTCTTGTCGATCACGTTTTCGCAGATTTCATTCAGAAAGGTCTTTCCAAGGAGGACATTTTGGATATGATGGAGCTCTATGGGTTAATCGCCAAGTTTTCCTTTGGACCAGCATTTGGCGAGCAGGAGCAAAGATACTTTGTGCCTGCCCAGCTTCGATCATCCCCTTCAGGTCTGTGTGAGATAACGCCCACTAACAACGATCCATGCCCACTGTATCTCCATTTCCTCGATGGATTTGTCCCTCATGGACTGTTTCCTCAGCTATTGTCGAGATGCATTCGCTGGTGTTCCGTACATGGTCCCAAACAAGCTCCAAATTTATACCACAATGGGGCAAGGCTTTTCATTGGCAAGCGCACGATTTACAATCTGATTCTTATCTGCAAAAAAAGATTCATCAAGGTCATTTTGAAGCAGGGAAGTCCTTCTGTTGCCCCTCTGTTCACTGCTACGGCAGAAATAGTGCGTGAAGTTCCCGTTTTTCTTGAAGATACCTTACAAGACTTGTCACACGAGTTGTCCTGGTTACGTAACCTCCGGTATGAACTGTGTGTTGCATGCACCAATTGTTCAAAACGAGCTGAAGAATGCGTCAAGCACAGATCGATTTCTTGCGCACACGAAGACTGCCTACATCTCCTTCAAGTACTTCCCGAAGAACAGCTGATTTGCCCCAAAAGCTTCGGCAATGAAACAGTTAATGTTCGTGGATTGGAGAAATGGTTTGGAGCTCATAAAACGGAGGTAAAGATCCTTTCAAATTTGTTTAATTTTTTCTACTTCAGTTGTAAACACGTATTGAATTTGAATTTGATCGTTTCTTACAGATAACCTCGTTCTTAGAGTTTTCAGTAGTTGTTCTTACAGGACTTGCTACACAGTAAACACCCGCATATAAGAACCTATGATTTCGGGGTTCAGGCTGATCAAGTTCTCATTTACCGGGTGCTTAGTGAGAAATCAGCCTTCTTAAAATGTTCTTAAAATTTGTTTCAGAAATACTATACATTATACAGTAGAGGTTTAATTAACATACAATGTTTTTATTACTTACACTACCATTAGATAAATTTTAAATAAATACATATTATTTCTAATATAAGTAAACATTAACAATTAAAAAATTCAACATGAAGTTGTTATTTCTTATATATAAGAACATGATTTATTTATCAGGCTGAATCCACTTGTTCTATATGCGGGTGTTAACTGTACCTCAAATCTGATTATTTAACATCTTTGTCTCAACCTTGACATTCAACAGCGGCTTTTTGTTTTCAATGCTATCCATAATAATTTTCCTACTGAAATGTTGTACGTTAATATGTTTATTTTACTTTTGTTTGTTTAAACGTAGGTTGAAGAACAGAAAGTGACTTTGGGCCCCCAAGGTAAGAAAAGCTCGTTCTAGTTAAACGTTATTGCACGTTTTATATTTTAATAAAAACTCTTTGGTTGTACTCACTCTATGAGAGAAGTACTATTGGCGGCCTCGAAACATGGAAAGACTGTATTAATTGCAACTGTCATGCATGTGCGATATATCAGGTGTGCCTGAGCAAAGTGCAGCTGATGCTAAATCTTGTAGTTATGAGTGTATTGTTTGCTCCGTCCAGCTATGATTTGTTTTCCAAGGCGAGGAAGCAAGAAACTGAAAACAAGATCTTTATTCTAGTCGCTGCAGAAGACTAGTGTAGGTTAAGCTAGGTTAAGCTAAAGGAATCTTGCCACTGTGCAGGATAAATGTTACTGTTCCTACTTTCACAGCTTTGGATCAGTCATCATCCAAAACCGGCAAACCGTCAACCGACGATCTTCTCCTTCTTGCCTTTGAGCTGGGCACCTCATGGAAGATGCTTGGCCGAACCCTGGCTCTTCCTGAGCCAGTGCTGGAGCAGATTGAAGTGGATAACCGTTACCTTTCTGAAAAATGCTATGGTGTGTTAAGACGGTGGACAGAAGTTTTTGGGTCAGCGGCGACTTACGAGTCACTGGCACGAGCATTGCAGCATCCCATTGTGGGAAGAGGAGAACTCGCTGTCAAGTACTGCGATGTTTGCAGAGATATATATCAAGGTAAGAAGCGGACCTTTCGATTCCGCCGAAAAGGCTTCAACAAATGATAAGGTAACCATTTTCATCATAACCATACCTTTACCCTGTTTAATTATGTCGCTAGCTTCGCTTTCGCGCAAGGTGAACCAAATCCTACGCTGTGGTCATCCTAGTGGGCAGGGTAATGGGATAGTGGGATTTTCCCCTGTGTTTCGCAATGAAAATGCTAGACTTTATGCCCTATAATAAATCCTTTACAGACCAATCTTGTTTGGTCAAGATAGCCGGATTTTGACCTGTTCTTGTCCCTTTTTGCGTGATTATGGTTTTCAACTACGTCTCGATCTATTAACACGCAAAAACGGAATTTGGCCAATAGCCAAATATCTTGACCAAACAACCTATATACAAGCCATACATCTGATGCAATTTTAGACTTGGACACCGCACCCATCCCATCTATGACTGCTGATATTTCCGGCTCGAATTGCTCAGTTTTCCTGTCGTACCAGTGGGATTTACAAGACACAGTGAAGAGACTGAAAAGCAGGATGAAAGAGAGTGGGATTCAATGTTGGATGGACATCGGACAGATGGGCGGTGGCGATGCTCTGTTTGCAAAGATAGATGCCGGTATTCGAGCGTGCAAGGTCAGATTAATATTTTGTAATTCCTTCCTTTCTTCCTTTCTTCTTTCTTATCCAATAATACAATTCGTGAACTCTACCAGGACAAAACTTTGCCAGAGTTTACAGTATTCTAACAATTTTTTGCCCTGCTCGTCTACTCGATATCCCTCTCTTCACAGTCATGGTGTACGTCATTGAATTGAAGAATAAAATGTAACGTAACTTGTAGATGGACGATGTCTTTCTGAATTCGTTTGATGTTGTTATTTTAGTAACAAAACACGCTTCGAAATGACTGAAATGATCTTTACAGTGTGCTAGTTTTTTAAGCAATTGCATTTTTTAGCCTGAAAAAAATCAAGGCTACAACGGGATTTGAACCCATGACGTTCGCGATACCAGTGCGTCGCTCTACAAACTGAGCTATGAAGCATTGATGCCTTGGGAGCAGGTCAATTGTGGGTTCTTATGTCCCGCATGTAGAGTAGATGACAAAGTGAATATATAAAGAAATGTATGTGAACTGCGGATAAATGATGAAATGAATGATTCCATCTGTTTCTCATTGTTTATCGTTTCCCACCAATTTTCTGTTCGAATTTTCCAAACTGGTACAGTTTTGAAACGTATAGCAATTCGTTCTCTTTTTTGTCCTGGCATAGGTCTTCGTTTGTTGCGTAACAGAAAAATACTGCCAATCAGACGCCTGCCAAGGAGAGGCCACCTTAGCTCATAGCTTAAAGAAGCCCGTCATCCCTCTGTTGTTTGAAGACATTTCCTGGCCTCCAGAAGGTCAGCTCGCCTTGATCTTTACCAAGCTTCTTTACATCAAGATAACCGAGAAACGTGGCACCATTCCTGATGCAGAGTTCCAGCAGCTTATGAGAAAAGTGGAAGAGCTTGTGAAACCCTGAGAATTGATCGGAATCTGCCTTAGAAGTGCCCCAGATGTAACCTGAATGGAATGATGATTGTTTAGTTTAGATGGTAGCAATCAACCATCGTGTGGGGTGTTTTAACGTAGTAATAACGTGATGTCGACATGTCGTTGATGTCACGCCGCAGCCGCCATAATAGATGTCTTAGAGTGATGGGTGTATCCCTCCCTTTGCAAGACTCCCCTTCAAGTAGATGTACAGTAGTAAAATGATTTTTTCTTTGGCATTTCACAGGGCCCAGAGCCTCAGTCAAATTTGTCCGCATTTCAAAATTTCTACCGTGCAAAGCGATCTTCTTAGCGATCTTGTAAGCGTACTTTATCTGTTTACAGATCATACCCTCATGTGACATCCGCAGACAGCAATGTTTGTGGGCGTTAAGAGGCGAGCATTGTCAGAATGCGATATCATCAGACAATCTCCAATGACGGCGCTCGATCACGTACGGTTACAAGTTCGCTTAAAAGACTTTGATAAGATACTCTAATAGAAGATCGTTTTGCACGGTAGAAATGTTGACTATGTTTTAGTGTCTTACTGTGATTCTTCTGTACAAATTTCTTTTATTTATTCCGCCTTTTATTTTAATTATTTTTATTTATTTTTTTTTTATTTTTTTGGCAGGGGGGGGGGGGTGTTGTAAAAAAGCTATATTTTATAAAGTTTAATTCAATTTATTGTATTTTAATAGCGGCCAGTTAGGCTTGATTTACAGAAATTTTCTAGGTTCAATGTATTTGTCCATTGTGATTTAACTATTATTTCTAATAGATTCTTAAACAAACAAATATTTGATATGAACTGTTTAAGTGAACACTAAGCAAGAACCTAAATACTTCTAAAATTAGATAAATCAGGGAGCCACTTTATATTACCTTACCAGTCAATAGTAAAATGAGTTTAAAAAGGGGAGAAATCTGACGATACAACAGTTTTCGCGATACAAGTACGGCTTACTATATATATGACATTACCAGAAGTAAACTTCTATAGTAGGAAACTATATTAGTCCTTCCAAATCATAAATAAAGTAATTGCAATATACTCTTTTTTGCGTAGGTAATAACTATATGTATTTTAATCCCTATATATGAAGCTACTCTACAGGTTCTAGAAACAATTTTTGTTAAAAAGATCTGATTGCTACAACAGTTACCGCGAGTTGTTAATAGAGGAGTCATAACAGTGTGAATGTTATTAGGTTAAAGAAGCAATTTAAGTGAGATTTAGTACATTTAAACTACAAATTAAATATATTTTAGATAAAACACCTTGATTGTTTCACTCATTTCTACCTCTATTATTTGGACCAGATAGTTCTTTAATCAAAGTGGACCTTGTTACGCCACAAAATGTAATAACTGACACAAAATGTAATAGTAACACAAAATGTAATAACTTTCGACGCAAAATGTAATAGTAACGCAAAATGTAATAACTTTCGACGCAAAACGTAATAACGTCGGTAACGCAAAATGTAACAACTTTTAACGCAAAATGTAATACATAAAAGTAACGCAAAACTTAATAGCGCAAAATGTAATAGTGTTTTGGTTGGTATATGTTTGTTCGAAACATTCATTTATTTTTTTTTTAATTATTATTTTTCATTAATCAAAACTATAACAAAATTCTCGATCGGTGATTGGTTATCAGCAGCCCGATTTGAGCACTAATAGGACAGTGTACGCGTCATGCTTGTAATTGGACAGTGTAATAGGACAGTTTACGCGTCATGCTTGTAATTGGACAGTGTAATAGGACAGTTTACGCGTCATGCCTGTGTAATTGGACAGTACGCGTCATTTTGCGCGCGCTGTTGTTGTGCATTTTGTTGAGTAAACTGTTATGTTTTTCAGTTTTTATAAAAACGTTAAACCATTTGACTAAAGGTTAGTTTGTTTCTCAAATTTTGCATAGTTTTGATTAATTGGTAACAGGACTTCGTGTCGTCCAATTCTGTCTGTAATCATACTCGTGATTAAACAAATCGGACTCCCGCTTCGCGGTCGTCCGATTTTGTTTATCACTCGTATGATTACAGACCGAATTGGACTCCACTCAGTCCTATTACCATTATTTAGATCATAATAGGCAACCATCAGAGACTTGCTCTAGGCAAGAGTTTCAATATCAAGGCACAATTGATAGCAAAATCTTAATAAATCTTAATTTACTGGAGAACCCGCAATTAAGAGCCCTGAAATAGTTTAAAGTTTCAGTTTAGATTTTCAAGTTACATTTTTCCTTCCTCAGAGTTGCAGTTAGATTTCGTTTGAAATAAGATTCTCATCAATTTAATATATATATGCATAATTCTTTTACCGATTTTTATTTAAAAAGGAGCTGACTCGCTTCTAGCGTAATATTGCAAGACGCTAAATTGGACAAAGTCGCTTGTTTGTTAGTACGTTAATTAGCGTGATAATATAACGGATAAAGAATTGAATGATATTTCATTGTTGCCATATAAAGTTAGCATATATACCATTACAAATCGTAGTTGTTGTACCTTAATTTCAAAATAAAGAAAGGCATGTGTTATTTGGAGGGCTTTTTTGTATGAAAAAATACTTTTCTACAGGAATTTAACGAGAGTTCACCTATTCACCCATTTTCCCCTGGAAAAATCAAAGTAGCCTTTTGGAAAAGCTCGTGGCGTCCGCCAGTTTAAAAAAATACAGATGTTCTGTCCCTTACCCACATGTTATTCCTTATATTTCGAACAAATATATACCAACCAAAACTTTATTACATTTTGCGTTACTTTTATGTATTACATTTTGCGTCGAAAGTTATTACATTTTGCGTTACTATTACATTTTGTGGCAAAAGTTATTACATTTTGTGTCAGTATTACATTTTGTGGCGTAACAGACCTCCATTTCTGTAGAAAAAGCTTCATTTCAACAGCCCAGCATGCAATCAACGATCTTCGATAAAGAAAGGCTAAAAAAAATAGATTGAACTCTTTCAGACTAAGCTTTTTCGGACTAAACTTTCCAAATTGGAATATAAAGAAAACTTGACAACTTTTGATTGGACCTGTCGCTTCAGTCCCAGAGCTGATCAGTGACTTATCCATCGTTTACCATGGTTATATTACCATATGCTATGTGACATCTTAAGCTATAAATAACTCAAGATGGTTTCCGTACTTTGATTTGTCGAAATTACTGACGTGAAGTCAATATACCATGTATTTCTATGGCTTATTGGTTAAATCACCCAAACCTTATAAATGTCGACTTCAAGACAAAAGCGAATGGCCTACAATCTCCACTCGTGTGCTTCCCGCAGCCCGCGTGGTTTATTAAATGGATGCGATAAAACCATAGAAATGGTATGCTGCTTAAAAAAACTTATGCGTGGCAGTATGGTAGCCTCATTGAAGTATATAGTGTACAGAACGTCCTGTGTAAAGCAGTTTATCTGGCGACTTGCCAGTAAAGCTGAGCACAACATTACAGGCTCGTTTGAGGGATGCCCTGCAGAAGCTCTGGAATGTCGTCAAAACTGTAGACAACTCTTGTGTGGCCTTCCTGGTCTCCTACAATAAACATTGGGGAATCTTGGTTATTCTCAGATGCGTGGAATACACCGTCTTCCTCCTCTTCTACTATCAGGTCATTCTCATCAAACTCTGATATTTCGATATCTGGAACATCCCGCTGATGGTCCATTTCTGAATCGGTATCTGCTTGTTCGATGTGCAAAGTGGGAATAGTGAATTGCTTGAGTGAATCTTTCCTTTGTTGATCGATGGAATAAGGAGGTGTTTCTTTGCCATCGACCTCATGGTAAATACGTGTTTCAGGTTCATTTTGCTGGGTCGGAGACTGCTGCCTGTGTGCACTTTGTTTCTTCTCCTCGTCTTTTGCTTGAAAGTTGTTACTGTGGGCAAACTTGTACATTGCTTGAGAATCGCATGCATCCGATGAAATGTCATTGCTGTTATCGTCGCGTCGTCTTATTGTCGTGCTTTTTCGAAATTCCTTTAGTTGTGGTAACGCAGGCATTACTGTTTTTCCTGGTCTCCTTTGAGGCAGGTCTTCTTTGGACGACCTAACAGCATGTTCCTTTTCATTCAGTCTACCAGAAGAGATGTCATCATCATCAGATATTGCATTTTCACATCTGTCCTCGATGGCACTTTCATCCGATTTGGATTGCATTTCCGCTGGGGATGGACCGATTAGGTGCAGCAGCTGCTCAGAAAGTCTCCTTAGACTAGGATCGCGCTTTTCTTTTGGTCGTTCGTCAATCTTTGGTGGAAAGGAACACAGGGATGCTCTTTTCTTTGGTGCCTCTGATTCTGCTTGCCTGAGCTTCATCAAAGACATATCCGTCAGCATTTGCAGTTGGTCTCTTTCGCGTTCCGCTTGTTGACGTTTTTGAGTCATTGTCGAGATCATTTCTTCCAGCCGCTCGATCTCAAACTGTGACTCTTCTAACCTGAATTGGAATTCTTCCTTTTCTTTCACAGCCTGTTCCAACGCCTCTCGGGTATCTTTCATTTCGTTCCTAGCAGCTTCACGATCGATTGCAAGTTGATCCCTGTGTTTCACAACGCCGTTCAGTTGTGTTTTTAAACTCTGTATAGTGCGATCACTGGTAGAAATGTACCGTTGGTACTTCTCTTCAAGTTGGTGGATGGAATCTCTTCGTTTTGGAGAAATCAATTCTGGTGCATCAAAGTCCTTTCCAACGGTTTTCAAGGCTGCAATGAGCTCGTCTCTTTCAAGGAGGGCGTCATCAAACATTGATTTCAGCTCGTGCATGTTTTTCTCACTTTCGTATTTGTAAAGAGTGTACTTCTCTTCTGTGAGTCGTTTTACTTCTTCCGCAAGATAACGCGCCTGTTCAGCCTCGGCGGCGCGATCGTTAGCCTCGTTCAATCGCATCAGGAACGTCTTCGTCATCAGTTCCACTTCTTTCAGACACTTTGTCTCTGCCTCCTGAACTTGGCTAACGATGGTGTCTTTTACAGCTTCGGCCCGTTTCTGTAACGCCTTGGCTTTCAGCGCCTCCAACTCTGCATTTTTAAGGCGTTGTCTGAGTTCTTCTTGATTATAAGATGTTGTTATGTCTGTGCTGTCCCAATCCATCGCTCCGTTGTCATCCTCGAAACGTTCCACCATACTCTGTTTGTTTTTCCTAGCCGCGGGTTTTGCAGGAGAAACTTCTTCCACCAGTGTCTGTGCATTTAGCGAACCTAACGGTAAGAAAAGAAATCAGACATATGCTACGATTTAGAAGTGGCCGTATGATACTCAGTGTGGGCTATATATAGAGAGAGTTGTCCACGATACCCAATTTACAATATAAAAACACTCTCCTTCTCAATAGTTCTGAGGTGGTAGACAACAAGAGGAACGACAACAATAGCAACTTATTTGTATCAAGAAAACACAATGATAAATTTGCTATTATTTTTCTTGGGAAAGGGCGGGTGATATGCAGTGTTGACTAGCTGCTTGTTTTTATAACCCTCCCTAGTCTACTATAGCTTAGTGGTCAAGCGTCCGACTGGGGTGTGGAAAAGGTCATACATTTTAGTCCTGTTAGGAGAAATCGAATTGCTTTTTGTGCATAGCATCTTTCACAAACTGCATTAAAACGTGCTAATTGTGTTTTACCAAGCTTTACATTTGCCATCACTTCTTTCTGTACACCTTTTAATGTTGCGAATACGTAACACGCGAATCATAACTACAGTGTAGCCCTACCTTCCAATGAATGCGAAGAACAACTTGGTGTCGATGATCCAACTTTATCGGAGACTTGGTTGCGAAGCTCTTGAAAGGTAGGACGAGCTTTGGGTTCCTGAAAAAAAGAAGTACCCTTTTAATATCGGGAAAGTGAAGATAATACGTTCTAGAATCTTTGTTCTACTTTAATCAGAAAAGCCTATTTGCAAAGATAAGGCAAAGTAGGTAGAAATAACAGCTGTTAGTTCAAATCCTTTGTCATTTGCAAGCATGAAGGGCAGTTGCTGACAGTCAAAGTGTCACGTGTGATTTATAATTGCTAAATGCCACAACGACATACGTTTGTATGTGATACACAAGCGTAGAGTATCATTGAGGTGTAGAAGAAGCCTCTGTAAGCAGATGGCCCCTGATTTTTAATGAAGTTTTGACATACCGTTTGCAAGCATGTTGTAATCTTGTCAACGAAACTGCCAACGTGGTCCAATGTGTCGTCCGTTGGCGTAAAGTGTAAAACCTACCAGGAGAAACAATAACATAATTGTTCTTTAAAATGTTGTTGGGACGGCCTGACAAACTACGAAAACAGCTGATGGGTGGACCAGCACAATCCACACACCGAGGCTAGAGGGACACCATCATAGCATGACTAAAACAAAAGAACAAAAAATAGGTCTTTTTTGTAATGTAGGTTAGGTTGTTAAAAAGGGTACTATCACACGTTATGCATGCACCCGTTTTTCATCTCTAATTGCAAGCGGACGTTTTTTAACCCTATTCCGACCGGGCTTTTTTTTTACCTTCTCTGAATCACAATGAAACTTATAGGATGTATTGTATGTCCAAACATCTTTCTTTTGGTATACGTCACGTAAGATGGTGACGTCACATCACAAGACAATTACATCATGATGTCAAAACCAGCCGCCATCTTGGATCCGCCATCTTGGATTTCAAAATTTTTCCAAAATGCCAGAAAACCACCCAAAATTACTGCAAAGTACTCAAAATCAATACAAATGCGCTTTAAACCCGTAAAAATGTAAAAATAGTTCCATTAAAGTTAATTTTTATTAACCGAAACAGGCAAAATTACAAATTTGGGAAAACATGCTTGTCAAAATGCCGTTGCCATGGCGATGTCAAGTTCCTGACACATCATCCAACCCTACCAAATTATTGCCAGATAAATTTTAGGAAAACTCAAAAAGTTTGGCAGCGTTGGGTTGAAACTTAAAAAAGTTATAAGAGTTCAAAGTCACCGCGGGCCTCAAAAGCCCCCCCCCCCCCACCCCTTGGTCTGAATAAGGTTAAACTCCACCCTTGCATCTTTGAAAACTAGCTTAAAACCAAACACACTTAATACCTCTCCCTTCAGTTAATATCATTATCTTGGTGTTCAATTTCATGCATAAGCGAAGATAAAAAGTGAACATTTTTTGCACCGTTTTAACCAAAAAGATGCAGCAAAATCCCCATGATAATGTTCCTTTAGGTGCCGGCTTAGCTTATTTACCACTTGGCTTAAAAAGAAGATTATTAAATGTCCATAGCAGACAACCAAATAGCACATTCAATATACCTGTTGTAAAGTTGTGATAGGTTGTTGGCCCACAGTAGCAACAGCATAAATAAATAAACCTGCAAGATGTCGAGTTGAGTCAACATTTTAGTCCTACAATCTTACAATAATGTCAAATAGTATGTTTTTTTGTCTGTTCTGTAAGAAGATACTATAAAGCCTCCCCCTAAGAAATGTTTTGTTGTTGTTGCTGTTGTTTTGTAAATTGCACTTTACTGATTTCTTAATTCGAAACCGCTGTCACCTCCAGAGGTGAAAGTATACCATTACGAAAAATGACAATTTTGAAGTAAATTACATTCCCCAAAAGTAATTGTTGAAGATGCAGCATGAAAGCTTACCGTACGCCCAAACGTCGGACGGAAACGTTCCTGCGCACTGCATAAGTTCAGGAGCTGGAATAGGAACTTTGTTGTTATAAACGTCATCGGATAGTGGTCTTTTACACCAAGGAGATCTGTATAACATCATGCCAAAAAATGAAGCGCTAAGTTAAATTAGTTTTTTTTTTTTTTTTTCTGACAATACCTTAGACATTTTCGTCTTTTGTACACTATCACAATCACCAGTATTGTTTACAAATAACTTTAAGTAAACCTTTTTTAGGAATTTCACCAGTGAACAACCTGCGATTTCTACGACGTCAAAATACTTTTACATGTCCATACTAAACGTAATATCTTTTAGTGAGTAACTTTATAAAAGTTTTTTTTATACATATTTTTTTGTCTAATTGCTCTCTCCTCCTTCAGTGGGGGAGGACGGGAAAGGCGAAAACACGAAAAATGAAATTTCCTTTCTTCCCAGGCTCCACGTGCTTACTTTTTACCTCTCCCCAAACTCGTACGAAAAAAAAAAATAAGAAAAGGCCCCTGCGGAGGAGAGAGGTCTAATTGACAAAATAGGTATACATTTTTTTTGAAAAACTGTCGAAAGGGTTTTGTTTAGTCGATATGTTGACATTCTATCAAAAAAGAACTTCAGCCAAGTAGTTTTAAAGGTATTAGCCTCAAAACGTCTAGATAGGACATGTTTAGACCTCTTTCGGCGTTGACGTGGTATAGACCGTTTTGCTTTACAGGTTTGCATTTTTTATCAGCAACATCGGGCCAGCTGTAAAAGAATGCCAAGAAAGGACAGGATGACCTAATTTGGTCACAGTGATTCGATTTTTGACAAAAATGGGTAGTTCACACGGAAGGGACTTCAGTGGTCCCGGGGACTAGACGCAGGGACTTGTCTCCTCGCGTGTGCAGTTTGAGCCACCTTACTGGTATATATTCTATTTTCTTCGTGATGTTATGAATCTCACCTTGCACAATGGAAACCCGATATCTTTATAATTCCTTTGTCGCCAACAAGGCAGTTCTTGGGCACCTAAACAAAAGCAATATTTCATATTAGTTTTAAAAAGTAGTTTCAAGGGATATGATTGAGTACCATTTCGCTATGGTTACAAGATGGCGGATGCTCCTTTTGCATGCCGTCTTCTAGATCGATAGATAAGAAGTGCAGATACCTGTATTGTAAAGCAGAACCTAAATCAAAAGGCTGATAGGGAAACCTATCACCAAAACAGCAGCGTATTTTGTATATTTCAACAAACACAACTTTTTGAACTTACTAATTCTCCGTGCACTACCCGACAGTCGTGGAGATATACCATGCCATTGATCACGTGATTCATGATATTTCCTAATTCAGTGGGGTAGGACTGGAGCATAGATGAGTTTCTCGTCAGGTATTCTGACAGGTCGCCTGTAAGTGAGAAGAAGCTCATTAGTGGATTGAAAAAACCTATTTTGGTTGTAAAGAATCAAAAGGTGGTTTGAATAAATATTAGAGAGGTTAAGCATGACGTTTACGGCAAACAGCAAACGGCAAAAATGAAGCTTTTGCCGTCTCTCTTCAGTTGAATGTACAGTAGAGTGAAATTATTTGTATGTGCAATGAATAGTAGGAGACGTTATTCCATTTTTGTGTGCTTTATTTACGGATTAGAAGAAAAGAACTCAAAATCAGAAGTTATCTTTGCCGTTTGCCGTCTGCCATTAACAGAGACTTAGAGAGATTAAGATGTTTATTTTCGGACGGAATTCAACTCTGCCTCTGCCGTTTGGCGTTCGTAGCGGAAATGAGTAGTTTTGCGTTTGTCAAACATGGAATTTTTGCACCATTTTTGTGAGGGATTAATTTAGAATTTGAAAAAAGGTAACAAAATGAAAAGCAAGCTCACGTTTGCCGTTTGCCGTATAACGTCATGCTTAATCTCTCTATTAAGCATGACGTTATGGCAACGGCGACTCTTTCATTTTTTTATCTTTTAATCGAATTCTAAAATCAATCCGTCATAATAGTGAAAAAATCCCAAAATTACGACAAATACAAAACTTCTCATTTCCGCGTACCAACGCCAAACGGCAGACAGAGAAGTTATTTTGCCGCGCGGGAAAATAAACGTCATGCTTAATCTCTCTAACGTCATGCTTAACCTCTCTATTGACAGAAAATGAACTTGAGACTGGGAGGTCACTAGTCCATGCTGAGAGCCTTCACATTTCATACAGTGGGTCTCTTTATCCAATATTGTGTTGGTTATGCCTCCTACTCGCAAGTGACCTATATTCATTCGATTACTATAGAACAACGAGACCGAGTAAAAGTATCACTACTATCCCTGAATTTGATACTTGTCCGACGAAGGTTCTCGATCATCATTGTATCAGGTCCCCCAACATATTCCTGGTGCCCTTTTGGAGACCTAAAGCGACCACGCCCGAGTTTAAATGGTGTTGCTAGTAATGGTAAACCAGTTTTCTTATACACCAAATTGAAGAAACGTTGGCCCTGTGAAAAGCATTAGCCATGAACGATAAGACCGAATGGGCTTCTGGGTGGACAGAATTGGTAACCTTAGAAATATTCCATTTATTGGTAATCAAGATATTTCCTTTTTTAAGTGCCTATAGAGCATGATTTATGCAACTTGTCTTTTTATAATGTTTATTCTGTCCGAGACGAAGATTATTTCTTCCGATTACCCAGTAAACATTTGGGTCGCATTGTTCATGGTTTATGCTTTTTTGGTCAACGTTTCTTCAATCAGGTGTAGAGAATATGATAAAACACTGACATCCTGGTAGAGTGAAAAGTCCTCCCTGTGGGAATATATTTAGTAGTGACGAAAACGAAAGGGGTCCTAAGGAATCTTTTACTTATTTTTAGGATCCCCAAAGCAGTAGATAATTATAAACAAAAGATATTACCATTTGACAGATTTTCTTGAACCATAAAATTGCGAGGTCCTTTGATACCGACCCCATGTAGCCTCACTACATTGTCGTGATTAAGTATCCTGCGGAAGAAACAGAAATGGAGAATTGAAAAGTCTCTAGCATAAAACTGTTATCATGAGTAGTTACTTTTTCCATTGCTTTGTGGTATTATTGCACCTAACAACTGTTTTTAAATCCGAAACGGCCATTATACTCACATTAGTAACCTTGACTGGTTAATGAACTTTTCCTTTAAGATATCAGAACTTCCCTCTGGTAGAGCATGTATTAATGCGTCTTTGTTGTGGAACTTGCCGAAGTTCACACTCTGAAGAGAAAAGTCATTTTCTGTAATTTAGGACTCGACATTCTTATTTTAGCAAGTGTACTGTACGTAAGCTAGATCAAAGAGATTTAGGACCCATGACTCATCAAACTTCTAGTCTTCTCTGAGCTTGCGGACTGTAATCAACAAACTTAAATAGACTTGCTATACCCACGTGCCGTGAACCATGCGTAAGGCCTTCGAAGGCCAAAAACACCTCCCCCCCCCCCCCCCCCCGTCTTCAGTATACTGCTTTTGTCTTTAATTTGCCAATGTCTGTATACAGGATATAATTAAGTGAATGGTAAATACCGATAACGACATAAAAAGCAATTCCACCAACTTCACCCATTCCGGCTACTCTGAACTTCTTACCCACGGAAGATTCACGTCACTCTCTTCCCTTGCTTCAACCTCTCCCCAGTCCACCTTCCAGATCTCTAAAATAACAGTATTTGGGTTACTATTACTTAGTACAAAGCTAAAATGCTGACATGAACCGAAAGCCGCTCAGAAAGCATCAGAGAAAAGAGTTCAACTTGCATTTGACAGTAGACACCGTGATTCGTCAATATAGTAATTTAATTTAAGCAAGTTTGAATTGAAAATGTGAAATATTCAAAATGTTGTTTTAAATGTCACAATTATTGGACTCGCTGCATACGTTACTTAGAACTGTCCAACGCTTCTGTTTATGATGTGACACAAACTTTGGCGTAAATATATATATATATCTCTATCACCCTCGACCTCAGCCGATATTATTGCTTTATATGAAGGTAACTACGTATATACGCAGTGGCGGATATAGGGGGGGGGGGGGGACCTTATTTTCTGGAGAAATAGAGGCCCGAAGGACCGAGAAAAATTATTTTCAAAAGCGGGGCCCCTCCTTGTTCGGGAGACTGGATGATCGGGCCCCACACTTAGCTAAAGTTCTGGATCCGCTACTGATATGTATTGTTCAAAAAGTTGTCAAGATTATTGTATTGGGAAATAAAAGTTGTTTACAATCAAGCGTTACCAGTAGTATTGCAAAAGTCGCCTTTACAAACGCGTCACCGGTTTTTGAGATGCGGTGGAAAAGAGATCACCCTCTGTGCCCTATTACCCAATAATATTGACCACTCTCCTTTAGCAGTACTTACCATCGGCATTCTTGATGGTCGGATACTTTTCCAGAGTTATCCCTAGAGCTGCAGTAAA
This sequence comes from Oculina patagonica, assembly GCF_052425735.1. NCBI lineage: Eukaryota > Metazoa > Cnidaria > Anthozoa > Scleractinia > Oculinidae > Oculina > Oculina patagonica. Next base: position 12,944,684 of record NC_135762.1, read on the forward strand.
ACAAGACGTTCACCAACATCATTTATTAGCCACTTTAGAGTTTGCAATGCTTGTTGATTATTGTCGACTTCAAAACGAAGCATGTTAAGGATGGATAGAGAATCTTCGAAGTTGTGAAAAAATATGAAGTTGGGAAGAAAAAAAGACAAAAATCTGGTCCGCTCCCTTTTTCGTGACATTTCCATGAAATTTCATAGCTGGTAAAGCATCGACTGGTTGCGCGCAACATTATTTATACAGTAAGATACGCGGTTGGTTGTTAGCTACGAAGATTGCCTTATTCTCATTACAAAACAAATATCCGACCAGTTACGAGCTGTGGGTAATTTACCATTGTTTTAAATCATTAACTGGCACGGTCGTTTTCATCTTACTTGGGTGTTGTTTGCATTGGTCCAACAGTTGTTGTACACTATCAAACTGTAAAAAGTTCGCATAGGACACTGCGTCAGACTCGTCCTTAATACGATACTTCTGAGTTGTCTCATCGAGAAGGACCTCTATGTGCTTCACTGTTCTGTCGGTTCTGTAACGCAATTGATAAAATAAAAATTATTCCACTGGCATAGAAAGCGAAGACAATTCACGAAAAGAGAGCCAAAGGAGTACATGACCCTACAAGCATTGTGCTTAAAACTTTTATCGTGTATAAATAAAGGGTGATGATGATGATGATGATGATGATGATGATGATGATGGGACTATTATAGATAAGATATGACATTTAAAAGGTGAAAAACTGTTAGCTACCCTAACCGCAGTACAGTAGGACAAATATTGTGTTAACACGGACCTGACGTTTCTGTTTTCTTTTTCTGATCCAAGTGAAAGGTGCATGTGGAATCATTACCTTTCGCAGATACAAATTAAAACGATTTCTGATTCCACAATTTAAGTGTCAAACGGAGAGCTTTCCTAGACTTGAGGTACAAAAATTATTCCTTCCTTATCCAAACTGTTACACTATAAAATAATTATCAGGTACACAGGAAAATACCACCAACCTAAAAGATAGAATGGTCCGTGTCCCCAGTCCACTGGTTCTTAAGATGAAACATCCTGGAACCTAGCCAACAAAACAGCCAAGTATGAAAAGTATATTCGTTACAACATTAACAACAAGAAAAAATTGCACGAACAGGTGTATTCCTGGTATTCGTTAGTACACCATGCTGACGTGTGTTCTATTGCAAATCCGTGCGTCGGATCGGATTGCAGTTTCATGGTTAACTATTCGCTGATATACCGCGATCACGCGCAAGTTGTCCTAATTACTTATGATTTCTGGCTCAAAAAATCTAACATTTATTGTAGCTGTGTGATTGCTAGAATTTAGATTTTCTACTTCAACATTGAAACTACTCGCCCTCGTTTTCTATAACTGGACGTAAGTTGTAAATATCCCTCTTCTACGGACAGACAAACAGTTGAAGCTCTTCCGCGCCTTGTTAACTTCTTTGTACGTAGAAAAAGTAGACGTCAATTGCCTTCTTGTTAAATTAATTGTTTTTATATTTTGTTCATAATTTTACCCCATGATCTGTAAGAAGACGTTATAATTAGCTTCAATTATAAATCCTAAAGGGGGCAAAGTTTACTATCATTCGTTACTTCACACTACTGTACCTGGTCTCGCAGAATCGCTGTTGTGATAGAAGTGGGAATCTCGTCAAAAAACCATCTGTGCAGTGGATAAAAAAAGATTGCAAGATTACTCCAATACATGTTAAAAATATACAATGTTTAATCGTAAACGATAGCGAGTCATTCGATTTCCACGCTTTCTTGTTATTTGTTACGCTAACTGTGACGTTATCTAGTGGTCTATAATAGTTGGGAGTGAGATACAAGAAGACAGAAATGATAATAATAATGATAATGATAATCAATTTATATAGCGCATTTTTCATATGTAATGTTCAAATGCGCTGTACGCATACTTTAATTTACTACACAAAGGCCAGACCACAACACCGGGAACTTCGTGCCCTACTCTTTGCGAATAGTGTGTGGGTTCTTTAACGTCCCCTAGCTGTTATAAGACTGAGGATACAGGAGACGGGACCTACGGTTTATTGTCCTTTTCCGAGAAGACTAGAATGTCTAACCATTTGCAGATGTAATTACAAAGGCAGCACATTCTCCTCAGTTATTTTAAGACCCTGAGTGTTGGTCCGGTCTGGGGTTCGAACCCACGACCTCCCGCACAGCAGTCCGGCGCTCTACCAACTGAGCTAACCAGGCGGCGGCTAACCAGAAGGGCTTCAAATGAAGCAAGAAGCTATGCAATTTTACAACATGAAGCTTTCTTCTCTGCAAACGTTCTTCTCTGCCTTTAACAGAAACAAAACTAAGATTTTGTTTTGTTGCTTTTTCGAAGCAGCTGAACAAACAATAAATTTCCAATCATTTATTCTGTTCCAAACCCTTCAGCTGAGGTTGAGAGTGAGTCAATAAGACCTGTAAAGCAAAATCGTCCACTTACGGTTCTTCCTCGAGATCTTTGAGCTTCACAAGATCTTTTGGAATGTATCCATAGCCACTTGTCCTAGAAAGATAAGTCATGGAATGTTGTTGTTGTTGCTGTTTTCTTGTCGTTTAGAAATAGTAGAGACGAAAATGGATGCGGACGACCTTTCCTGCTTTTTAAATAATACCGACTTTGCAAACATCTTTAAAGCTTAGCCATTCTGAAACTTTAATTTATTAATGTTTCCTACTCTGTTAAGCCCTTCCCCAGCCTTCCCCAGATGATTAATCGTGACAGGTTTTGAACAAGAGAAAAAGCACGATATGACATAACTTTGCGCTTTTAAAGTCGTCCATCCATTACACGAACTCTTTATCGAGACTTTTTTTTGCAAAATTGTGTAACCAAACAGCTCCAGCATGTACAGAGACTAACAATTCTACTTCTATTTTTTTCTTTTATTTATTCCCTAGCTTATATGAGATTTGAAATAAAATAAGTTTCTCTTCCCTTTCCCATATCCTCCCCCGCGTTTCATTTCTCTAATAAGGTTCCCTCTCTTCTTGGCCGTCTCATTTTCGAGTGGCTACCCAATAGACAATATTCGTATTCTCGGTATTGGACTGGAACTAGCTTGCAATGGAGGCTCATGCGGGGGAATATCATAAAAAAACAGCTTCATGCCATTTGCATTTGAAAAGATTACCCGCATTAGCCTCCATTGCAAGCTAGTTCCAGTCCAATACCGAGAATACGAATAAGGCCTATTACGACCGAGGTGGGGACTGGCCGACTGGCCGACAAGTGAGAGTCGCTCACGATGTGGTTGAAAATGCTTTCCATTCCATGCTACCAGAGGCATCAGAGACAGTTAAGTGATCACCCTAAAATGAATTAAAAGAAGAAATAAATAAACAAACTATCGAACAAATTATTTAATTAATTGATTAATCAATCGATCAATTAATTAATTATTGTTGTTAAGTATGTTTCATTTGGGGAAATCCTGGCGGCATTCTTACTTTAATCATGTACAAATTTTGTTAGTAAACGACAGAATGATTATATGAAAGAACTATTGTTGTTAATTCTTACTGTATTGAAAGGAAGACTTCCAGGCATGTCAGAATAATGCGACTCTCTGGCAACCACACCAAAGCCATGAAAAGCGATTGCAAGTGATAACTAGCGGGGATAAAAATAGTCAACAAAATGATATTGAGTAATAAAATTGAGTAACAAATTATTTCACCTTAAATCGAAAATTAGTTATTGTATTTCACATGCACATCAAAGCAAATTCAGTACACATCATGCAGTACAGTTAAATTGCTAAAATAATAATCTTTATTGGGGTTTATATAATAACCTGAATTCTACGCGCATTTTGATTGGTTCTTACTTATGATCTATTAGAGTACAGACGCATATATGACGTCACGTAGTGGTGTGACTCGCGCGCGTGATCAGAGTTCATAGTCCAAATCAGAGTTTTATTATATAAAACAAATAGATTCAATTTTGCCGTGGGTCCTTTCAGTTATAGATCACAGAAGACGTCAAAATGTGGTAAGAACAACAGTGATCCACTCGCCTAGCGGCTCGTGGGCCACTTTTTTTGTTCTTACCACATTTGGTGGTACCACATCTGTGATCTATAACTGAACAGACGCACGGCAAAATGGAATCTATTTGTTAAATACAGCTAATTTTGTATTTGGGAGGGCCACAGGTTTGTTAGCTTTGCTATTTAGTGTTACCCTCATTTTAAATAAAGTCTTTATTATTATTATTATTATTATTACCTTTTGCCTCTTGACGTCTGGAATTCCTAAGTAATAAATGAAAAAAAAAGTGTCTTTACTCAGCATATAGTCTGCGCAGCTGGTGGTTTTTTGGGGGTTAACGCACGCAAGAGCAAGCGGCAAACCCGCGACAACTAGTGGCGAAGCCGCGAGGAGCCTAGGGAGAAGAAAGCCTTCTTCTCCGTAGGCCCCTCGCAGCTTCGCAGCATTCTCTCGCGCGCGTTAACCCCAACAAAACTGCCAGCTACGCAGGCTATTCAGCATAATATATTTATTTTCTTAGCTGATTGCTAGATCTTGAGGGACATTGATATGCTTCCTAATAGCGGTAATTTCAAAGAATTTTTTTTACGAGAATAGTAATTCATATCATAATGGAGCGGTTGAAACGTTCGCCTTGTTTCTTTGATTCGAAATATAATATCTTGATTTTAAACTGAAAAAAGGAAGCAGTTAGTCGATACATTCCATATTTTGTTAACTGGTGCCCAAGAGAAACTGGTTACAAAAAATAGTGAAATGTTGTGAGGATATTTGAAAGAGTTTTTGTTCAAATATATGATCAGTTCTTAGATATAGTTTGAACTCAAATAAAGGTGTTTTTGGTTGTTGTTTTCATTATCGCTGTTGATTTGTTGTTAATCGTTTGTTGTTGTTATTGTTATTGTTGTTGTGGTTGCTGTCGGTTGCCACTTTTACTGTTGCCACGGCTGTCACTGTTGTTGTTGTTGTTGTTGTTGTTGTTGTTTCTGTATTCAGTGCATGTGTTCTTGCCAATTTCGCCCGGACGGGTAATAGTGGTCTGGGAAAGAGCCTGTAGAAACTGCTCGGAAAAACAAAATCATCACCTACCATAAATTGTACTCGGCTTGCATCCTGTAGAGCTTCTAAACGTCGCAGCTTTGCAGCACGACCATCCTTTGCCCGTAAAACGACCCGAGTGGTACTGGGTCAGACTCACTGGGTTGTCCAGAAAGGCTAGAAAAAGTACACATTTTGGGTAAGAAAGACGAATAATTAAGATTCGTATCGGAAACGAAGGTATTGCTCGAATGAACTGACGTCCCTCTTTCGCGTGCTCTCTGTTCATTCCTGTGACAGAGATTCCATGACGTAGCTGCAGTGACTCTGATTGGCTGTTGCTCAGCTACGAATTTTCGCGCACTGGGAACAACCAATCACAGTCAGTGAACTTGAACTTCGTCATCAGCTTGAAATTTTTGGATTGAATATAAATTTCACGCGACTTTTTAATTTCGCGAGCTGGAAACAAAATCGATGTAGAGATTAACAAAAAGTGGTTACAAGCCATTGAAGAGATATAATTATTTTGTCTACCTATCATTTTCCACTATACAGATAAAAATATCAATAATTTAGGTTTTTTTTTTTTTTACTTTTACCTAGTCGTAATGAAGACAACCACGACTCAAACTCGTCCACGTCATAAGCCGACAGATAAAGAGTTCGAGTGTTTGAATTGTCCTTCTTGGTGCGGCAGTGATATGTCACCTACAAAGAAAAGTCGAGAAATGATTAACAAGTAATCTAATCTCATTATTTGTAGCTACTGTCATCCTATGCCTTTTAAAACTTTGAAGTGAAAACGGCAACATTTTCAATTGGAAGTTTCAGGGTCAGTTTCCTTCTTTTCCAGGCAAATTTTACTCCTTTCATTATTTAAGGCAAGATGGTGGGAGATTGGTGTTGTAGAAGCCATTGTTAGTTTCAGCAGTTGTGTTTTGTGTTAATTCTCTCTTGGTTTTGAGCATTGTTCATTGTCTTTTGAATTTGTTTTGGTTTTTCGTTGCCTCTGATCACAACACCGAGAAGTTGAACAACGTCAAGAAACAGAGATTAAGAGAGATGATAGGGGATCCTCGCTGCCGTTTGCTGCAATGCAATGGTTTTGAAGCTGAGGACTTGAAGCGACTGACGATTCAGGCTACTCACAATAAATAATGTTTTGATATGTTTAAACTAAAAACAACTCGTGCAACTTTCTCGACTTATCAGAAATAAAACCAAACCAATTGTAATCTGCTCACACACGTTTTCCCGCGCTTCGTGCCGCCTATATGTCTTTGCTTTGACTTTTGATTGGTTAGCTGGATTGTCTGTATCTTTTTTGGTTGGAAAGAGTGTTTGACTTTGGTTTTACGACACTCGTTTGAAAATCGCTCTAAGTCCATGTCCCAAATTGCTGTTTTCATTTTTTTCCTATTACGATTGCAATAGAAAAGTCTCTCCCGGAAGACAAGAGCCTGCCGGAAAAATTAATCACTAAGTTTAGTAATGCCTAGCCATAGCAAATGCGGATCACTTTCGACACCCAAGTAAAAATCGAATGTAACACTAAGTTCTTAAAACTATGGCGAAAAGAAAAATCTAGTGACCATGCGGTATTGACATTTGGACAAACTGTAGGGACTGAAAAGATTAAAGTAGAGGAATGAAGTTTACCAAACCTGAAAACAGAGAGCCTGGCTGAACGCGTCGTCATCTACTTCCTCCACAGATTGGATGTTAAATAGTTCAATGAAAAATTCCGGTTTATCTCCTTTTGTCTGTGTCAATTAAAGGCAAAATAACTGTTACAGAAGATAGAAAAGGAAAAAGCTAATGAGCTGCAGAAATATTTGAAAAGTTGGAGTTGGCGGTTTTTCGCAAGCTTAATTTACTTACGTACGAAAAAACCCCTCAAAACTCGCCGACAAAGATTGCGCGGGCAATGAAAACTGAAGACAACGAAGGGCCGTTTATTTGCTCTACACGAGCGTTTGAAGCAAAATGCCAAAAGGGTGCTTCCCTGGAGTTATTTTACGTTTTGTGAAACCAGAGGGGATCGGAGGGGTGCGCGACTTGAACTGAGAAGAACTGGGAAGAGTCTCTCCCCAGGCCTTTACGATCATTTGTTTTACAAACTTTGTACATCGTAATCCTCTTGTTGATTCGCACCTAATTACGCATAAAAAATCTCTTATGCAAGCCTACGCATTATGTTATGGGATAATCATAACAACAAGAAAATTAGAAGTAAACATTTCGCTTATCTCAGAAGAATGTGTGTAGAACTACTGTAAATTTATACAGGGTGTTGTAGATTTATATACTTATCGCGAGCTCAGAGTTAAATTAACTCGATACAACTATTGTCTTGTCAGACTGTTTTTCTTGCGTTTTTGCCGGTGTGGTTCTTCCCGGCGGGTGATTAATTTGCCTTGTTGCGAAAAAGTAACTAACAGTCCTTTGACAGACTGAGCGTTAATTTTCATGAGTAAAACACGGAATATGGTTGAGAATATTATATTTTGTTCCGGCGTTAGTTGTCAGAAATGAACGCGTAAGGGATCAGAACTCTTGTTGCCAATTGTTGTTAACGCGTTGCTCGCATATTGCGCAATAAGAAGCCGATTCGCCTTAAAAGATTTGTGTCATATTTATGATCCCTCAGGAAACCTAAAGCGAGCACGTGGATATAGTTCTTGAATTGCTTCGCTATAGCTATTTGCTTGAACTAAGTCCCAACACAGAAACCTACTTAAGGCAGACACAGATCGGCTTATCCCTTAACATTAACTTATATCTAACAGTACGTGAGTACTAGCAAGCCGTTTTCTATAATAATGATACAGCTATTGCTATTAAAAACTCACCCATTGTGCCGAGCTGTGGTAATATTCAAACGAACCATCGGTCAAAACTCCGAAAACTCCCTCGAACAGTGACTTGGCAAGGAAGCTGCGTCTCTTGGTTTTCCGCACCAGAATATTCCCGCAGAACTTGGCTGTTTCTTTCATGGATTCCATTAGATCAGAAAGATTTGTTGCGACCGTAAATTACTTGAGCAAACTCATTGCTCGCCACTTTACATATTGGAAATAGTGAGTCTTGTTTGTTTTACGAGTTTTTGTCGTACTGAAAATTCCTTCACCTCTAAAGTTTTACGGCGGCACAAAGTAACAGCAGAACTAAGCAATATACACGCGAAATGAGGTACTGTTAATAATTTTCCGTTTCAGTTCGAAATTTTCTCCCAACTGTCCACCAACTTTCAGTATTAAAGTTTGTTGTACGTGTCTCGCCCGCCCACTGATTAGCTCGTATATAGCTTCTAATTTATTAGATATACGTTTTTACACTCTCAGTAAATTGACACATGCCATGCAAGTCAGTTTGTTTTAGGTACAGCAATTTTACGCTGAAAGGAAGAATCTGTCTAAAGTTGTTGGAGAATGTGTACACTGGGCATATTTTCGTAGTCACGGGGGTTGTTCAGTTGACATGCTAATCAGATGAATGATGCCTGAGACGCGATTCGCGTCATTTGCTAGAAATTAACGTTGGCGAGCTCTAGCTGTAGCTTGAAGATCACTCGCTTTCTTAATTCAAAGCCTGCTATTTTCTCATCGTTGTCCTCCATCTTTAGAAATAAGTTACATGCACTTTAGGGCTATCGTGAGGAGATAGATCAGGTAGGCATACAAGTAAGTAACCGCTGACCTCGGAGGCTGTAAAATCTGGTGGCTGAAAATGAGTTCTAAAATGAGTGGATTTCAGAGAGGGAGGAAGGAATAATTCAAATTCTAAATAAGATGGTGTCCATAAATAAATAGTTTTGTGATCGACTGCCTTTCATATATCTTCGATAGAAAATGGTACCCCTTTCATATACCGTATTTATTCGATTAAGCGCGCATAAACTTACTACTTGCTGAAATGGTGAAAATTTAATAAGCGCCCAGCCTCAAATAAGCGCCCACCTCCAATAAGCGTCCACTCTCAAGGTCCAAAAATTTAATAAATAAGGTACTCTACAGATACTGCATCTGTTCTAAACTTTTCACCTGAATATTAAACCAACCTCGTTCCCTTTATAAACCCTTAAAATACTCTAAATAGGTGAATCAACACTCGGTGCGCCTGGTTTAGATACTTTAGAAGAAGCTTTTAAAAACCGTAATGACACTTTTTCCTACCCCTTTCCATACTTCAGCTCATGAAATCCCTTAAAAAGGTACCCTTTGAGGGCGAAGCCTCCCCGTATAGACTACTATCCCCTTTTCCCTAGTTCTAAAATTTTCAGTCTCAGATCAAGTACGAGTAGGCAGTTTATGAGTTGGATAGGTAGGCACTAAATTACAGTTGTATGTAAATACGAAAACGGCATCTCTTAATCAGTGTATTTGTTCTTTTTTTTTCACGGGGAACTAACTAAGGTCCTTTAGTACTTTATTTTAAACGTTTAGAGAGGAATTTTGTGGCAGGTCCATACCAGCACTTGGGTTGCCACATGCAGATCTGTCTCATCAAAAAGATTAAAAAAAAAAAAATAAAACTGTTGTATCGTGATGCTTAAATTTCCTTGAGCCTGTCTAGGTAGAATACGAGCTGCGAAGTTCTGGATTAGCTGAAGCTTGTTTACATTTTGCTTACTGGTACCTGACCAGACGGTGTAAAAATAAAACAACTTGATCAAAACAAGGAAGCTTATAAGATTGCTAACAAAACATATTTAGAAAATAAATGTATAACTCTGCTTTATATAATATCAGAAACCCATAAGTTTCTGATAATATCTCGCAAAACGAGGACCTCAACGACTGACAGCAGTGATGTAAAAAAAAAAAGACAGATTTGAGTCAAGAACCATGACGATGCCAATATATTATCCATAAAACGCAAGCAGGCTTAAGCGGAAAAAGAAAACAAACAAACAAATTAACAAAATCATATCAAAACGCGAAACAACACGAGTGGAGTGGGGTAGGGTGGGTGGTTATAATTTGGTTCTAGTCTACCCCGGTCGGTCGCAGGGGCAGAACAACTTCGGATCCGTCGGTGTGTTCTCGCACGGACTGTGAGAGCTTTCCATGACTGAGAGGATTTGTTGCCGAGATGTTGAGAATGGACGATAGAAGTACAGAAATAGACCCGTCTTCAAACATTGCGGATGATAAAAACGACACAACAGGTATCATACACTCGAGTGACAAGTTTTAATATAGGCTTTCCTCCAGCGCTATTAAAACCTTCCTTTTCAGTTGTTTTGTGCTGTCCTTTTGCAAGAGTACAGCAAAAGGATGATTGTCTTATTATTCCTTACGAGTGTAAGCGAATAATAGGCAGGAGAGGAAAAATTAGCCATGCCATTTGCGTTCACGACTTTCATGAATTAGATTTATACGAGCACTCGACTTCGAATGGGTTCAACTTCAAATGTCGATCGTGGGTTATGCGCACTTGGGATTTTTACGTGGAATAAGCTTTATACTCGAATAAGCTTACTCCTTCGGCGCGGCACGCTTTAAGAACGAGAAATATACAGCCAGTTTTTATCCGTGAGGGAAGTTATTTTCTTCCGTGAAGGGAGCGGTAAATTGAGCAGTCGACATCTTCGCTTATCGACGGCTTGGCTAAACACATGGCTTGTTTCTGCGATTGATATGTGTCATTTCCTGTTCAGATGTTGTCGAAAGAAACAGAAGTAAAGAAGGGAAAAGTACAAGGAATTTAGTCGGTTTCTGGTAAGACATTCGTGAATAAATATTCAAGCTACATAACGTAATTAATTTGACTAATTTATGTACAAGAAAAATAATAACATTATTGGTAGTAATTAGCCTTTGCTAACTTTTATTTTACTCTATGTCTATGTCAAATTGAAGGCCAATTTGAAATGTTGGGTTTGGATCTTGAAGAAAATTGAACATACCTAAAAACCCGTTGGCAAAAAAAAATATCAACATATTTAATTTTGTGCACCTCTCTCTGAAATACCGGCTAATTTTCATAAGAACCAAAACAAAAAGACTAAAGATGACCCCTTAACAACACAGTAAACAATGGGATATAAAAAACAGTTTGTTTGCCCCTACACCAAGGCAGTCAACTCCCTAATTTGGGGATACACATCTCTAAATGTCTCCGCACGGGTGGGGACAAGACGCAGGGACATGCCGACATGTAGCAACAAGATGTGTATCAGGGACATGTAGCAGCAACCAAAAAACACTATGTACACATACAAGAAAATGTAGCGGGGACATGGCCCAGAGACATGTTGCAGCCACACGTCCCCCTTCCTGCAACATGATGCAGGGACAAAATGTTGCAGAAACTCGTGTTGCATTCATGAGCCAAAAATTATTAGCACACAGGAGGGGGATGTGTTGCTGCGACATGTCCCTTGGTCATTTTCTCACAACATTTTCTTGCGTGTGTACATATTGTGATTTTGTTGCTGCTAGATATCCCCAATACACCCCCTGCTTCATGTCCCTTGAGTGTGAACAACACATGATTTTGTCGCTGCTTCATGTCGCTACGACATATCCCTGCATCTTGTTCTCACGTGTGGGGAGCCCTTTAAAGCTTAGAAATTACGACTTAATAATCTTTATAGTTTAATGGGGGTGGGGGAGGGGTGTAACTAAAGGGGGTATGATAACTGCAAAACCACACAAAAAAACTTACAAAAACCATAATGCTGCATCGAATTTGACCAAAAATTTCCACAAACCGCAAACTGCTTAGTCTAGAAAAACCTAGGTAAATAACAAATTCTGCTAAACTGCAATGCCGCAAACCTTTATTGCCCACTCTTTAATGGGTATTTGTAATAGTTTAATACATTTTATTTCACCTTGAAGGCTTCTTGGCTTGTGCAACAACTTTGGTTATGTTGTCATGTTAAGCGCTGCCCATGACATTCTGGGAGAAAAGAACAGTAACCCAGAACACCAAGTATGTTTTTTATTATTATCTTTAAATATGTTGAAGCATGTAGAATTTTATTTATTTGTCCTTTATTAGTTTGACCTTGAAATAACATATATGTACACCTTTTTTGCTTTTAAATGTGCCATTTTGAAAATGGGCAAACAAAAATTATTTGTCATGAAATACTGAGTTTGTATGGGAATTTAAGGAATTTTTTTTTTACATTAAATAATTTTCTGCATTATTTATGAAAGGTATACTAATGATATTATAAATGTAAATTATTTTTTTGGTTAAATTTAAGGGATGTGACTTGGGTGGGAAACTGGTTATCGTGTTTTTAGTTTTCCATAGATACAATGCAAATACGTATGGCGGCTGTTAATTTTCGGCTCCCCAAAAAATAATTTTTCAATGAAATTAAATTACTTTAACTTAAAGATAAAGTCAGAGTAAATCAGTGTACAGAGTTTAAAGGCTATTAATACTTCCATCTAAGGAAGTTACAGGGACATTTATATTGCCAAAAACATGAAAACGAGGCTAGGCAGGCCAGGGTGACTTTTTCCATACAAATCTCTTAAATTTTAATGAGTCATAATTTTGCAGCCATTTAACCCAAAACACTGAAACTTCTCAAAATAGCACAATATTTCATATATATTCGTAATGATTCGATTTAGCGCCCTCCTTCCATAACCCCCTTTCCCCCTTTTTTTTTCTTCCCCCTTTCCTTTTTCCCTTTTTTTTTTTTTTTTTTACCCCCCCCCCCCCCCCTAAGTGCCACCATCAGCGTTTTAAGAAACTTGACCAAACAACAGAAATGAATGACAACCATTTTTGCATAAGGTCTATATACATTTGTCTGCAAAACGGCACCATTGTATATGGAAAAATTTATAAATAAAATGTATGGTTGTGTAGGTATGGCTGTAATCATGACTCAAATTTTTCAGCAAGGCATGAAAATTGGCTCATGCATGAGCTGGCTTGTGATCAGAGTATTAAACTCACTGGCACTAGACTAATGTGACTAAATGTCACAGGTGCAAGAATCGGAAGATGAACACTTGTGTGTGTACTTTCGATCCAGGTCTGTCAGTGGATTTCTTTAAGAATGGTCAGCTTTTAGGAGATTTACCTGAAATAATTTTTTTTTGCCTACCATCTTTTGTTTTGTAGAAATCAGATAACTCAAGTTTACTCTTAGACACTGCTGGATCTTCAAATTCCTCAGATGGATTGGAGTGCAACCCTCTATCAACTGGGGTAGTGTAAACTTAAAACTATTTATTTCATGTACAGTTGACTCCCGATGACTCGAACCTTCAACAGAAATTGAAGGTTTGAGCTATTGCTTTGAGTTACTGAGGGGTAGGTTTCGAGGTATCGAGGGTTCAAGTTACCGAGGGTAAAATTACAGTAAAACTAAATGTGTAACGGCACTCCAGGGAAAATCAAAATTTTTTGGTATGAGTTAGTGTGAGGTTCAAATTAGCATGGGTTCGAGTTTGATTGGGAGTCAACTGTATAACCAGGAGTTAAAGAAGCTTATGACATTTAATTTTTATTTCTTATACACGTTTACTTTAAGTCCAGTTAAATAATCATGATATTTTTAGTTTTTAAATTTTTAACTTTTAAAACTTCACTCTCTGCATGTATAGATATTTTAGCTCAATAGATTAATTTAGTTAGGTATTTTTATATTTTATTTTTATATTTTAGCATAGTGATTGTAAAGCGCTATGAAAGACTAGCTAAATAGCGCTATAGAAATTATTATTATTATTATTATTATTATTATTATTATTGTCGATGTCTGCTCTGGTATAAACCCTTACTTTTCAGTTTGTCAGCTAGGTTGCCCTATTAAAAAATAATATTATTAAAATTTGCCAGTTCTTATTTTTACCTGTACAGAGAGTGGACACTTTACAGTATTTTGATAGTCCTAATCTGGGTTAGTGACTGAAATGTACCAAAAAATGTTCTTGAAATGTGTACTTGTCCAAAAGAATTGAGACTTGCCTGTCAGTGAGTGAATGCATCATGTGTGAGTGCTACATATGTACTGTAAAAGCGCTAAAAGCCCCTGGGGCGCTTATTTCTTTCCAAAACCTTTGACAGGGGGTTTTGATAGAGAGGGAGCTTAAGGAGGAGGGGGTGGGAGGCTCATTTCAACCCATATATCAGTAAGGGTGCAAATGAAGAAAAAAAGTGGACTTTTTGATGTTTTAATAATGTTATATGTTTTCTTTTTTTTTAAATCAGTTGTCATGAATTACCATGTATGGAGGAGGGGGTAGTGGCTTAATAGAGGGGGGGGGGGCTTGTTAAAGAGAGGGCTTAAAAGTTTGAGGGGGGGGAGGGCCTAATAGAGCTTTTATGCTACGGGTACCTTCCACCCACTGTGTTGAGAGAGTAATGAGAGAGAAAGTAAACATGTCTTAAATGACCAATGCAGTTCTGCCTCAACCCTAAACAAACACCTCTAACCAAGAGTAATAAGGGCAATAACTGTCATGAAAGTAAATTAACAGGATTTATGGCACCACGTTTCATGTGGTTCACCACCACATTAGTGTGCTGGACTTAGGATCAAGCGTTTTGGGTTCATTAGCCCTGGCCAGCAAGGGTCACTGTGTCGTGTTCTTGAGTAAGACACTTTACTCTCATGGTGTCTGGCTCTACACAGGAGAATAAAAAAGGGTTCTGGGAAATTGATTGCTGAGAGTTATCCAATGATGGACAAGCATCACCTCCAGGGGAGAGTAGAAACATCAGCCTAGTCAGGGGGATAAATGCCAGCCTGATTGGCCACTAGGCTCAAATACAGACTTGTAACTACCTTTATATGGAGGAAAATTGATAATGTTTATCATGATCCATGTACATACATGCACTCAGAAAACTAATTTTCTAAAGGCTTATATATTCTGCTTAATTTATATGCAGACTGTGTTGCTGGCTGATATTTTACCAACTCTCATTATCAAAGTCACTGCTCCATTTTATATGAAAAGGATACCTTACAGGTGAAAAGAGTTAAATTGCCTTTTCCAGCTTATTGTTGTTATGGTAACAGAATAGGTCATTTCTGAGTTGTCTTTTATCTCTCTGTCAAAAGGAGTCTTTGTGCGAAACCCTTTAAAATGCTACGCACAAGATGGCCTATTAAAATGCATTACTTGTACTAGACAGTTAAAACATATTGCCAAGAACAGAACCGGGAACTGGTGTCTTAAAATTAAGCAGGGAGCCGGATACAATTTATGCACAGAAGGTATCCATGGCAACCCTGCTCTATTGCCTTATGGGCCAGATCCCAGGAAAAGCCTTCTGCCGCCTTCAAATTCTGAATTTGTTTTCATCAAGAGGTAACCGTAGGCAAGCATGTTACATGTAATAAACTAGTAGCCAAGCAAACAAGCCTGTGTAGCCCCCTTGGTGTAAATTAAATAATGGCAATTTTTTGGAACTTCAAGTATTTTCTTACACTTAACCATTTTCCTTACTTTTTCAGCATACGGATGGCATTATGTGTGTTGTTTGCCTTTGCAAGTTTCTTCATTGTGGCCTTGTCGCATGTCCTTTGGTTAAGTTTGTTAGGTGAGTTTGACGCTTTACACTGTTCAAACTTGACCCAGTATGCTGTCGACTTACCTACCTGCATGGTCAGTCTACCTTTTCAGCCTGCCTGTCTGCGTGCCCGCCCGTCTTCCCCCCGCCCGCCACCGCCCACCTTCCCAAACATTGACAATGTAGTTTGTCAATCATGACCTGAACTATTTTTCATGACATGAATTTTTTTTTTTTTAATCACGACATGAATTTTTTTTTAAACTCTCAGGTGTTGTATTTGCAAGTATAAGTTCAGGATTTGGAGAAATAACATTACTGAGCTACTCAGCACATTTTGACAAGTGAGTTAAGCTTTGCATCTATTGGTGCAATTAAAAGTAATGTTAATAACTACTCAGAAATAACATTAAGTAAAGTAGTCATGGCATTCATTAACTTTTTTTCCCAAAACCAATTCGATCTTAAAGATTAATTTTTTCAAAACCGCACCCTTTTACCCATTGACTCCTGAACCGACCTATACTGACCATGAAAGATCCTGGCATTTGTCCCGCTTGTGATGTCATCACCTTTTACCCAGAAAGACAGGACATCTATGCTAAAATTGTAAAGCAGATCAAGAGCTTTCCAACGATACCTAAACCAGCGTGATTAGATTGATGGAGCTTGAAATATGCACCAAAACGCTTCAAAATTTTAGTGAAAAGCTCAGAGGATAATTTCCCCTTTTCGCGGAAATTCTTCTACTAGAAAGAAGCCTGGTGGAAGGTCAAACACTGCAGCAAAAAGAAAGGAAGAAGAGAAAAACGAAAAGCGAAAAAAAAAAAAACCCGAAAAGCCTAAAGTGGTAGGATGGTTTATCCCCGGGTATCTCCAAACTTTGATTTGTGCGCATGCCGCCGAGCTTCAAGGGCCGTTTTGAGTGATTTACTGAGAGCTATTTTAGCTTCTAATAGACCTTAAAAGGTCAAAAACATCTAAAAAGAGCGTTTTTCTTTAAAATCTCCAGGAGTCAAAGGGTTAATATTATTAGGAATGTTCATGGAGGAGGTTTATTGATACAGGATATATTAAACAATGTGACATGTTTTAAGCTTTTTTAGTGTACACTTCTGATATTTCAAGTGCTTTATTGCAAGCATAAGGAAGTCATGCCACATAGACTGAAACATCTGCTGTGCTGTTTTTTGTTTTTGTTTTTTGTTTTGCTTTTTTTTTTAAATGATTGCTATTTTTTCTACTTCATCCAGGGATGTTGTATCAACATGGTCTTCTGGGACAGGTGAGGAAGTTTTGTAGCTACTGTACATGTGACTGAATATCCATAATCTTCTATCATCTCCTTGCCTTCTAATTGAGCACTGCATATTGTAAAACTCATGGTGGCTGATATCATTCAATTGTTTCATGTTGTAGGTGGAGCTGGGGTATTTGGTGCGCTGTCTTATGCTGGGTTCACATCTGCTGGAGTTTCTCCAAGGAATACGGTGTTGATAATGAATGTCATACCATTCACATTCGGTGTTAGGTAAACTTATTAGTCACTTGATCTAGAGCTCTGTCTGGGTGTTTACTTGGTATAAGAATGCATGCTTATTAAAAGTACCGTATTTATTCGATTAAGCGTCCTGGGCGCTTATTAAATTTTTGGACCTTGAGAGTGGGCGCTTATTTGAGGTGGGTGCTTATTCGAGGCTGGGCGCATATTAAATTTTCACCATTTTTAGCAAGTGGTACGTTTATTTTGTAAGAAAACAATAAATAATAACAAAATGTAAAGATGTACCAAAGCAGAATTTTAACTGTTCATCAGTTGAAAGTTTCTGTAAAATACTTAGAAAACTCGGTCTTCGGGGACGTCTCTTAGTAGTACTTAGTCAATTTCAGTCTCAATTTCAGTAATAATCAATACTCCTTTGGTGCACTTCAGTTTTTTTTTAGGGAGGTGGGGGTGGGGGTGGGCGCTTTTTTGAGGCCGGGCGCTTATTAACTTTGCCTACCTATAGGGTGGGCGCTTATTCAAGGTTGGGCGCTTAATCGAATAAATACGGTAGTTATCATCCATTGCAACAAAGCCTGAACATGGATACTGTGTTTTATTTTGTGTCTCTTGTTTCTTCATTGCAGCTATTGGTTCATCCTGGAGCACCCCAAAGATCTCAGTGAACGTGAACCTTTGTTGGAAACAGCAAGGACTGACAGTGTCACGGGTGCTGGTAAGAAGACCTAGCCAGTTCATTCTGTATGTCACGTAACAGTCTATCACAGTCGCTACTGCAGGTAACAAGTTCTGTTATTTACTACGTGGCTCACAAGCCACAGGGTAAATCTACGATCTTGTAGCTTCCAAGGTAATTCCACGAGCTAACTTTAGTAATAGTATTAATCATTCTTTGATGTTTTTTCCCTAAAAAACATTTGAAAGTAGTTCTGTACATCAGAAAAATGACTTTAAATATCATAACATAGCTCCTTGAAAATAACAGTCTACTGAAGCTAAAAAATGCTAAAATAGCAAGGAAACATTTATTATAAATCTCATGCAGCATTCGTCCGTATTTTATTAATTTTTCTTTCTTTCTTTCCTGTCTCTTTTTCTTGCTTTGTTTATTACAGACAGCCAACCCGCTGATCCGTTAACTTTTAAAACCAAACTTCTTATAACCAAGGTAGGAAAAACTCTTTTTTATCTTTAGAGATATTCTTACGAAATCACTTCACCACATTATGGACGTTCCAAAAAAAACTTTTCAAACCTAATGCACGTGCTTTGTTTATCACTCAATGCTAATCATGTTCCCAGACCCTCCGTTGCTACTGATCAGCAGTGAAGATGAGCGAGAGCCCTGGGAAGGAGACTGAACTTGAAAGCACATATTTTATATACGAAAGCTACATGTATACTACGAGAAATTCCAATTGTATAAATGCACTGCTGCAAAAATTTTTAAAATCTATTTGATTTTCCGTATCAACCTGAAATAAATGTTGGCACTGAATCGTATGTTTTTGTTTTTGTTGTTTTACGCTGTTCAAGCTTTTTATTACATACAACAATTTGGATAGTCCACTGTAAGCTATTATTTTAACAAGCAAAAGTTTTGCTTGTTTATGTTTAATTGTTTTGTTTTTTTCCCTGTCTTTTTTTACTAGTCCCTGCTGAAATATATGTGTCCATTGTTTTTTGTGTATTTTGCCGAGTATTTCATCAATCAAGGTTTGGTAAGTGCTTTTGTGTTTAATTTTGCGGCTTGTGAAAAGGAAAACTACTCTGTACAAGCATAAACGATGAAAGACAGCCAAGGACACGTGAAAGCAATTAGGTTCATTAGCTATATTTTTTCCACATTTTAGCTGGATCTGTTCTAGCCTGCGAACGCAGACGTATTTCCGACTGTCGTTTCTCTCCGCCGAAAAATAGCTGGAAATACGTCTGTGTTCGCAGGCTAGATCTGTTCCAAAAGAAATGCTGGCAAGTGTTAGTTTATTTACGTTGTCGGCTAGCAAGTCTAGTTAGACCCAGTGGGGTCTAACGGAACTAGTATATGGAAGAACAGATGAGTTCATATTGATTAAGCTAAGAAGGCCAGATCCAAGGATTTGTGATAGTTGGTCCTAACTTTGAGACCACAGTACCAGTGGCCACTCAGGTTTTTTTGTTTTTGTTTTGTTTTTTTTGTTTTTTTTTTTCATACGCATTTTTTGTTTCTACAGCATGAACTGATTTATTGGAATAGAATCTGGCTTACACCCTCGGAGCAGTACAGATGGTAAGGCGACCGTTAACAGTGCCCAGACCAAACAGATATGCAAGTTTGCACCTTGTGTCTTCCTGTGACTTTGCTCGGCCAAGGACTAGCGCGCACATGCGTTGGCTTGCGTTCCACCACTTTGAAAAAGAATACATTCACAACGCAATTCGCTTTTAAGGGGCTCTATCACGGGGACTTTACCGGAGTTTTGGTCGAAACGATGCTAAAATTTCCTAATATATGACTACGCCAAGAACACCAAGAAGTGAATAGTTGAGGATAGAGCAAATGGCAATTAGTTTTTAATAGCGATTTTTCCAAGGCAGAATTTAAACAAGTCTGCCCGACTTTTTCAATAATGAGATCAAAACCTCGTGCGAGTGTAATTCATGAAAACGTCCCTTTAATGGCTTCAGTGCACTAGTCTAGTAATAATAATAATAAATAAAGACTTTATTTAAAATGAGGGTAACACTAAATAGCAAAGCTAACAAACCTGGGGCCCCCCCATTTTTTAAAAAAATTTTTAAAAAAAATAATTTTTTTTTAACAAAACCAGTTGATCACTTTCAGGTTTCTATTGCTGTAAATATATCGTTGGCCTTTGAAACTTCGTAGTCATGCTCATGATAATGCCACTCCAACCCTTCTTATCGGACTTGCAAATCGGCTTGCAATATACGCAAGTAATAAATGCGGTTATTTGCGTTGGGCAGCCAAACCGAACAATTTGCGTCGCCTTTCGAGCAAATTTGATCCTGATCAAATTGACCACAAGACACGGAAAATCAACGCATTTCGCTCAAGTCTTGGTCGAATGAGATCGCACTAGTCGACACAAGTATCGAGATGCCGGCTCAACTTAAACTGCCCATACTTTGTTCACTTTTTCGAGCCTCATTCCGCGTGGTCCATGCTATTTCAATCGTGATTTAGCAGATGATTTCCCGAGTGTTATCGCGTACATTTCATGTACGAGAAGACCTATTCGCCAATTTTAGTACTTTTTTACCGAAACGCACTAAAATCCCCATGACCGTGTCCCTTTAACGACCTGTAACGGTATCGATCTTTGCCCAGGTATCAAGTGGACTATCAAATTGGAGTGTTCATTTCTCGTTCATCTGTGAACATTTATCCTATCAAAAGAATTTGGATCCTAGCTCTCTTGCAGGTGGGTTATCTTACATCTTCTTTTCATGTCTTATTTTGTATCTCCTTTAAATGTGTTATTTTGCTCTTTCTGATTTTTATTTTTCTGTTGTTCGTTCGTTCTTTCGTTCGTTCATTTTGTTTGACTCTACAGTAAATGTTTTGTAAACTTCATTGGTCATATCCCCTCTCATTTACGGGTTGAAAAGAGGATTTTTGAAAAGGAGTCCCATGTCGTTGTTGTTGTTTTTTTGTTTTTTGTTTTCTTTGTTTTTTGTTTTTTGTTTTGTTTTTGTGAAACAAACGAATGACAATGAAGATGAAGTATTCAACATGACACGAGCATGGGACAAAGAAAAATTCTGAGTCCCCGACGGGAATCGAACCCATGGCCTCCCAGATACCGGTTGGGCGCTCTAACCAACTGAGCTACGAGAGACTCGTGAGCTGGGCCATTTTTTGGCGCGCGGGAGTTTCATTGTGTGTTTGAATGGTCAGTGTGAAGTTACAAAACCTGGTCTCCTAGTACGCTCGTATTTCCATATCCAGTCAAAGATCATTTCAGTGTGGCGTCGCGAACGACGGCTGTCGAGACCAAACGAACAAATAAACCGCAAGAAAAAGTGGAAAAGTTTTTGAAGTGTAACTCTAATCAGTATTCCTGAAATTTCGGAAATTTACTGGTACTAAAACGTAAATCGTGGAACTACCTCCTAATTCTATTTGTCACCATTTAATTACCCATGACATTTGAGTCATGTTGGGCACATTTTGTTTTTTTAGTTAACAACTCACAGAACACAGCAACAAAACTTAATCAGCCGTTTGAAGAAACCTTTTTTTCTGTTCTCTTGCAGCAAGTGAATCTTGTCATATTACTATGCGAAGCTTACTTTCACTTCCTGCCGTCTGTGTGGATCATGTTCATTATCGTCTTATATGAAGGACTTCTCGGAGGTGGCTGTTATGTCAATGCATTCTACAGGATATCACAAGAGGTAAAGTAAACGCACTTTTGTGTACGCTTCAGGTTCTGTCTACGACTTTTACAATGGTATTTTGCTTTGGGGTGTGTCTATATGGAGTGTTATTTGAATATCATTCAGTGCCTGTGATTGGTCCTGCTTGAATACTGGAAACCAATCAAAAGCAACTACGGATCAGTTTGCTAAGAACTCGAGATTGAAAACACCACATTTTCGGCCTAGCAGCCACTCGACTTAAATGTAAATTAGCCGAAAGAGGCCACGTGGTCCGTTTTGTGAATTATTTCACCCTTGACGGCTACAGACTTTGGTTTGATTGGAGGAATATCAGTTTTTAGGTTGCAAATTATTTTTTTAAGGGGAAGGAAAAAAAAAAAAAAGTTTTAAATAAAAATTGGTTGTTTTTTTTAAAAAGAAAAAACAAAACTTTCCCATGGAAATTTTCCCTCTGACAAAAAAAAAATAAAAAAAAATTAATAAAAAAAAAAAATATTTTTTATATTTTTTTTTTCCAAAGAAATTTTTTTTTTTTTTTGTTATATAAAATATTTTTTTTTTTATAATAAAAAAAATTGTGTTTTATTCTTTTTTTTTTTTTTTTTCTTTTTTTTTTTCTCTTCTCTTGGGTGGGGGTAAACTAGCCTTACACATCAAGTTTTTTAGTGTTGGAGTTGCACTGCATTAAAAAGCAGAAGGGAGTGCGGTTTGAAGGTTTGATATGTCATTTCATAGTGTAAACTAACACACCATGTTTGTAAACTGCATAGTGTTTGTAAACTGCACTGCATATGCATAGGGTAGTATGGCTTGAAGGTGTTTATTTATGTCATTTCCTATATAACTATTATACCATCAGGTTACTAATTTCGGAGTTGCACTGCATTATTAGGCCTAGAGGAGTGTGATTTGAAGGTGTGGATATGCCATTTCATAGTTACATGTCAGGCCCTATTTTTCTTTGAGTGAGGTGTTGGGCCCTTGGGGGGGAAGGGGGGGGGCGGGGGGGGGGGGGCGGGGGGCGGGGGCCCAATTTTAAGTTAACAAACCATGCTTGTAATCTTGGGCCTGCACAGCATTAGAGGACATAAAGGGTTGTGGTTTAAAGCTGATGAGGTTCCTATCCCTTATCCAGGTCCCACCAGAGCACAGGGAATTCTCAATGGGTGTGGCCAGCATGGCGGATAGCTGTGGTATAGCACTGGCTGGGGCAACCGCCCTGCCTTCCCATAATGCTTTGTGTTCGTATTGGAGAAACAAGGCCTCGAGCTAACGTTTGGCGGGGCGCTGGAATTAATGTGATAAATTTTACAGCTGAAATTTATGAATTTCGGAATTGTTTTCCGACGAGTTTCTTATTTCTATTTTGAAATTGAAATATGTTTGGAGATTTATAAGGATTAAATTTGTGTCGGAATTGGGGCTGAAGAGGGGCCAACCATGTGGGGACATTTTCATTTTTTGATATTTGTATTCAATGAATTCAAATCGCTTTTGGATATATCTGTGAAAAAATTAGTGTCAATAACAATAATTAGGGCTATGGTTTATCATTAGGGCTATTGAAAACTATTAGTTTGTTGAGGTTTTCTTCATCTGGTGGTAATTTTCAGGATATCGGAATTGGATTTATTTATTGTACATTGAAGTCCCACTGTCGCTTTTGATTATTTAGGATAATCACCAAAAACCGAATTCGCTAAGTTGCTTTATATCGTGACATAACTCCATATTGGATCCGTAACCACCAATAGCGAAGGTGGGGTCTAAATATAGAATGAAATGTATAACGCCAGGTAAAAAAAGGTTGTGAGAGAAAAAAAGTTTTTTTTTTTTTGATTTGACGTTGTCTGGCGTAACCGCCATCTTGGTATCCGGAGGCACAATCGTATCTTCGTAAAACGTTGGTTAAAGTGATGGCTACAAGCACTTTCCGAAAATTGATTGTGCACAGACCTTCCAATTACTGAAGGGAGTGACTATTTAGCGCTCATTTGTTGTCGTGAGATTTTTTTTTTTTTTAATACACGAGGTATAATTAACACTTAATTTTTTTTTTTTTTAAAAAAAAAAAATTTTAAAAAAATTTCCCCCCCGGGCCGCCCGCCCCCCGCGTTCTCTCTCCCCCCCTCTTTTTTTTTTTTTTTTTTTATATATATCTCCCCATATAAAATACCCAGGGGGGGGTTTTGGGATTTTTTTTTTTTTTTTTTTTTTTTTTTTTTTTTTTTTACGTAATAATTCAAGATGGCGGTTGTTCGTGTTTCATAAACGGACATGCAACAAGGCAAAAAACTACACCAACCATAATTCAATCACTTTTTTATTAAAATATTGTAAAAATAGTGTAAACGTATGGATTAGGACGCTTACATTTAATTTAACATCTCTTTTTTTCATATCATCTGAATTCAAAGAAACCATTGACCAAACCAGGGCCTTGTCTGAAGAAAATATAAATTGTTTGAAGTGGTTATGTACAAGTGATATTAAATTAAAATATTCAATACTATTTACATCGTTTAGTCTATCATTATTTGCATCTTTTTCCTTTCTTCGACCGCGTTTATTCTTTCTGCAAATAAATATTTAGCTACATGATATCTTTGGAATGTTACATTGTTAAAACAACGGTCGACTTTGCAGCTTTTTAATAAAAATCTTTAATTATGGTTGCTGCTATATATTTTCCTTTCGTTTCGAAATCTCAACCAATTTTGACGTTATAATTTTTGTGATCTTCGAAGAATATTCGGAACATTTGAAAACAAGGTTGTTCGCACTCAGATGAAATTTTTTGGCGAGCCACAGATAAAATGCTTTGTGTTATCTCCTCTGGAAGCTCTCCTAAGCTTATGCCTTAACTTGCCTTTCAGTGAACCTTTAAATATGTAACAATTTATATCTCAGATTTTGAAATTCCCTTTAAATACTGTTACTGGTCAGAGAAAGGTATTGTAACAAGTGCACGGCTGAATTATTACTACTTATTAAGAGTGTGTTGTTTTGGGGTTTGGGGGTTTTTTTGGGGGCGCGGGGGGGTTTTTTGTGGGGGTTTTTTTGGGGGGGGTGTTTTTTTTTTTTTTTTTAATGGATATAAAAAAAAAAAAAAAAAAAAAAAAAAAAAAAAAAAAAAAAAAGTTTCTTTTTTTTTTTTTTTTTTTTTTTTTTTTTTTTTTTTTTTTTTTTTTTTTTTTTTTTTTTTCTTTTTTAGAAATTTTCAAAACCCCCCCCCCCCCCCCCCGCCCCCCATTAAAAAAAAAACGAAGTAGTGTGATGTTATACAGTAAATCATGGTTCCTGTGTTTGTTGGCATGATATTTACTGTGGATGGCAAAAGAAGAAAGCCAATTTAAGCATCGTACATTGTACATAGAGGTAAAGTTTTCATCTGATGGTTAAGGATTAGCTTGTTTAGCTTACATTCGTTTTACGGTAGGTCGGACAGATAAAGTTATTTTTTCAGGATTTAGGGCTTCGCTGAGAAAGTTCTTTGCCGTTAATAATTCTCTGAACATTCACTGAAATCCCTGAACTAAGAAGCTTAGGATAACCCGAGCAGAATTTTTTTCCAAACGAGTTATTATAATTTATGTATCTTTCAGTGTTTTGTCTTTTCTCATACATTGTCTGCTAGTTCCACGTTCCATAACTTCACTATGTGATTAAGTGTGACTCTTTACTGTCAATTTCCCGTGCAGTTCAGCCAGACATTTGTTGTTTTTTCATTGTATTCACTGGCCCTTTTTTCATTTGCAGCATCGCTGCTTCATCTGTTCAAATGTTTCACGATGTTTAATAGTCAATTCACTTCTGGAGTGGACTTGTATTGTTTTCTTTTGTACCACTGTACTTTGTTGCATAATTACATTTCATGAGGTACCACCGGCTATGGCCTTTCTAGTGGCTTTATAATTCTCTTGGTATAAGTTGCCACTTCAAGTCAGACCTTTTTCGCTGACGTTCTGTTGAGCTATTTCAGGCTAGGTTACCTCCCGTACCAATCTCGCCCTTGCCTTTTACTGTCACGGGATTGGATGTGGGCTGTGTTCTTGTAGGGAATCACACCCAAATGTTTCTTCTTTCTATTCTTCTTTCTATTCAGCGAGTTAATTCTTAAAGACAACTCATTCCATGTGATGCCTAGTCTTTGATATGTTGATCTTACTATGATCATTACACAACGCTTTCTCTCTGTTTACATCTTCACGTCTAATTGTTATCACAACCCGATCCGTTTTCTTCCAGCCATCACGGCACTGCTCCGCATCTCATGTTGTGCCTACGTCCACGCTTCCCTTTTCACTTATTTTTTCGGCACTACCATGAAGTCTACAGATTTCTGGATCGCAGCTGTGTTGACGCCATGTTTAAGCTTGCCATTCTTCTTGATGGCTATGTAGAATTCGTGGGTAACGTTCCCTGGGTTCTTTCCACTGTACTTGTGAGAGGCAAACGTGTGGAAATGATTTGTCCCTAGCTTTTCTTTAAACAGGCATTCGTCTGTTGGTCGAGTCTGAAAAGGCAAAGGCGAAAACATAAGTTGAAATGAAATTGAAAACGTCCATATGTACTGTGCATTTCTCGGCTTTGAAATTGGACATCAAAATTTGTGTATCAGTCATTTATTCAATCGATCACTCATCCAATTATTTCTTTGGTAGATCAACGAATCAGCATTTATCAAGTCAACCAATCCATCACTCTGTCTATCAGTTATCAACGAAATAAGTGTGGCAATCAAACCATCAATCAAATCATCAATCAATCAATCAATCATGCAAAACGAATTGATCAATCATTTGGGAGTTAATGAAAATATCTATTTTTTTGGTCAAACGAACAAACCGACCAGCTAGCCAGCCAACCAACTAACCAACTAATCGATCTATCGATCAGTCAGTCAGTCAGTCAGTCAGTCAGTCAGTCAGTCAGTCAGTCAGTCAGTCAGTCAGTGTCGCGCGGCGTCAGTCAGTCAGCAGTCAGTCAGGGTCAGTCGTCAGTCAGTCAGTCAGTCAGTCAGTCAGTCAGTCAGTCAAGTCAGTCAGTCAGTCAGTCAGTCAGTCAGTCATTTAGTCATTCAGTCAGTCAGGTCAGTCATTCAGTCAGTCAGTCAGTCAGTCAGTCAGTCAGTCAGTCAGTCAGTCAGTCCATTAAAAGGGGTGCTTGTTTCCTTGCCGGACTGTTTATTTCTAACTACGCTCATTTGTCGTGTTGGAAATCCATCCTTAGAAAGGAAACAAAAAGTCGCCAGCAACACTTACCATAACACGGCAAATCCCCTCGTCGTTCATACAGAGGTAAGACTTTGATGCCACTCCCTTAAGTCGAACTATGCTAGGACCCATTGACTCCATCTCGATTAGTGCTGCAATGGGAGATAGAAGAACGTTCACAGGGATGCCACTATAGTCTAGTGTATTTGCTGATACCTAGTGCTACATACCCTAAATCCCTTGTTACTAATTATTTTTCGCAAATTTTGCCTGTCGTTGCAATCTGTTGTAGCCTTTCGAAATCACTCAACGGCAGTTCTGATGGGTTATTTGATATTTCAAATTCCATGCATGACACATATCGCATGCTTTTTACTCAACTTCTCTATAATTTGCGTCACCCTTTCTTGAATATTGTTGGGGAGCTTAAGCACCGCCAGTCATTTTTGAGTTGTGGACAGGAAACGGAGGTCACATATTCTTCTTTGACGCGTATTTAGCGACTTTCTTTCAAAAACGACAAGTTGTAAATGATAAAACGAGAGCTTTCTAACTCATTAGTAGGAGTACAAGCGCGGGAACACGTTCCCGATATGATTTACTCAACGGTGAGGGGGTAGGGTGAGGTACAGACAGACAATTCATTGTGATCAAACGCAGTGTCCTAACTGTGACGGGGATTGCAACTTTCTGCTACATACTTTGAAAGATGCGTAGAGATGTTATCGTTCCTTATAATTTTGGAATACTTGTTCAGATTAATTAGTTGTCCAGTCGGGTGCTAGCTGTTCGTGTTAACTTGCAACAACAAAAATGTTGTCAAGAAGTATAGACTGCGCACGGTAGATAAGTGATGACGTAAAGGTGAATTACGATGTCAAACCCAGTTGGTCTACCCGCGGGGCGACCCCCCGGATGGGCACATTTGAAAGTTGGTCAAAGTATAACATTCCTTGAGGGGGCGACCCCCAGGGTAGGAACTCACTAGAAGCTATTAGAACGCATCTAAAAGCCTTAATATCGGATTCTCCGAGGGAGTTACCCCGTAAATAGTAGCTTGTTCCTTGGACATGAAATGGTTCAAAATAATCTTGACATTTTGAGGCTTTTCTCTCCTCTCCCTCGATAAAAGTGTTTCGTCAGAATAGCACTGCACTAACTTAATAACAGAACTATTTCATTGTGTTTAAGGACTGGTTATTCAGAAAGTGAAATACATGATTCCGATGGACTGATGCTTGAAGTTTTAACATGACCAGTAGATTTTATGTACACGTTTTCTTTGTCGAGGCACATTTTTACACAGATCTAGCCATTTCATATTTATTTCATTGATGCATAAAGGAGGGTTTTTTCAGAAAGGCTTGCGTGAGTAAACGCATCAAAAGGGCAGTGCAAACATTCTAATAAAAAGCTCATAAAATAAGTGATCCCCCACTAAACATGTAAGTAAAGGGCTCCAATAAAGATAAACAAAAGCTAGCTAGTTTAATATTGCTCTTGCTTTTTGGACTGAATACTTGAGAAAAACAACCAATAGGATATAAAAGGAATGCAAGTCGGTCACGATCGCTAGAATGGACTTTGTTTGAAAACGCCTTTCCGGCTTCGGTAGAAAACGGTCAACGCTTCACCTCCGACACTGAAAACAGTGCAACACTTGAACTTATCCGGTTTTCCGTTTTCTCTTTTCTCAAAACTTAAAATAACTCTCAAGGATTTGGAAAGATAGCGTGTATTTTAAAAGGACTTTTAAGACCACCCTTTGATGGTTTTAAGCTGAGTAGGCTCTTATCTTGGAACAAAGAAGGAATATCGGCCTTCGACGGAATCGAATTGCTTCACTGAGTATCAAACCATTGTAAGACTGGGGTCGGTTGATGGAGCTTTTTATTTAAAAAAAAAATACTTTCGGGTAAAAGTTCTTTTGGTTTTCATACTGTTAAGTGATGCGATCTTTTGCTTTTTTTTTTCTCTGTCAGTTAGCGTGCCAAAGGGAAGCCCAATGGTTAACCTCGGTTATTTTATTAGTAACGTTTAATGGTTTTGTAATTTATCGCATAATGCGGTTCGCGGCTAATGCATCCATACATGTGGTCGGATGTTTCAAATGCGGTCGCACGCATTTTACTGACACTTGAATACACGTACAGCAGTGGATTCCACGGGTGTTAAATTTAGATC
Organism: Oculina patagonica; assembly: GCF_052425735.1. NCBI lineage: Eukaryota > Metazoa > Cnidaria > Anthozoa > Scleractinia > Oculinidae > Oculina > Oculina patagonica. Next base: position 12,973,553 of record NC_135762.1, read on the forward strand.
ACGGTAGAAATGATTACTGACTAATCTAGGATGCTTGTGGTTGAGTGCTTGCCCCCAAAATATAAAAAAAAAAAAACGGAACAGACACCACACGAGGTAACCAAAAATTCCGCTTTTTGCCGCGGTGTTTAGAGAAGTCACCTTAAAAGGAAGTGGTGAATATATTGTCACCGGGTTTTTTGATTCTATTAAGAGATATAAATGAAAGTTATGTGGTCGGAAATAAACCAAACTACGTAATAATCAAATTATCACTCAAGCGATACATGACGATTGCTGTAATATGGTAGCTAAAAAAAGACAATCGAACGTAACGTGTGAATTCGATCTGTGTGAAGAAGCCTCGCGAAAAAGGATTGAGTCCGACAAGACCAAATTTAGTCAAATATGGCGGACCTACTGCAGACCTCTCAACCTCAAAGCACTGGAAATCTGGAGATTGAGGTCAAAAAATCTGGAGATTTCAGTAAAAACCGGGAGATTGATCAACTGACGGACAAAAATAACTAAAAGAGTCCTAAAACCAGGCGCTAATCAAATGACTTGTTACTCTGTTTTGGCGTGAGATTTCTGTTTCTCATCGTGAGATTGAAGTGAAAACCGTGAGTCTCACGATTTCTTGAGAGGTCTGCTACTGCTCGAAGGTGGAAGTTGCTGTTACTTCTTTTTACGTTCAAAAACAAAAGAAGATCAATTTTTATCGCAGCGTTCTAGATAGACACTATACAGCTACAGCTCTATGCCCTCTTTCGTCACACTGGCAAATTCCAAACTCGTCAGGACCCTCGTGTTAGAAGCGGACGAAGTAACGCTCGAAACATAACTTTCGAACTCTTGTTTTGTTTTTCAGTTTTGCTTTTTAATCTTAATTTTACGCTTTCACAAATTTGCCTCAATAATGGCTTTAACCAATCAGGACGCACGTGGTATATGCACTGTATATTGCATGCCGTATATTGTGAGTGTTACTCGAAAGAAAGAAAACAACTTAAAAACAACAGCGCCAACAAGCAGACAGAACTTTTGCGTGCTAATCAATTCTACCGTTTATCAGACAACAACGGTCCTGCAGTTTGTAAAGTGATTTGTGTGTTGCGTATTTAATTTTTGGCTTGAAATTGCGCCCAATATCGCCAATCGGTAGACAGTGTTTGCATAATTTATGAAGTCAAGAAAAGAAAGGAATATATTTCATTACCCTTCTTTTATACGATACTTGACTTATACGTCAAACTCTCTTACAAGTGCAAGGTTCTTTGTTGGAAAACTTTCAACTTATTGGGTCGAACTTATATCTCCAAATATCGGATGTAGTTTCACTGTTTTTGACTTTCGTTTCTTCTGCTGTTTACTTCAGGTTTTGCAAGTTTTGAGATATTATTGCGGAATATTATCGCGGAATTAGATCGACATTAATTTCCCGCCCCTCCAGACGCTGTTTGATACTTAGCTTGTCTCTCACGCCCGCTAAAATTAGCCACAAGCTAACTTTAGCCAACATGCTTCGCTATGTGTAAATAGTTTTGGAAGTGTCAAGACACATATCAATAATTTTGCAAGTCGTCTAACTTAAGCTCTCCTTGTGAGCATCACGCAATAAAAGAATGCCAAGATTTACGACTGCGATATTTCGAAAACACCATTTATAGCAGCGTGTTACTTAGTTTGAAAAGCACGCTTTACAAATCAGCGATCTCAATGGCGAGCTTCGTGTTTTGAATATAATTCAGTCATCGCGTGATCTTTTGAAAGTTGTAATCTACTTAGGAAGAGATTTACGGATTTCGAATGAGATTTAACGAAATCACAAAGAAATGTATTTACTTGTGAATCGATCAAAGTTTCAGCTGAAATGAGCCTACCTAGTTACTTTGCAACGAAAACGAGGTCTAACATTTTCATACAGTCTAGACACCTATTTATACGAGTTGCCCTTTAGAAGAGCAGGGCAATAAACAACAAAAATACTAGCCTTCGAGCAAGGCCTCTTAGCTAGGGGTCAGTGAGAGCTTGCTTGCAGAATATAAAAATACTTGTTTTGCGTAATCAAAGGCCGCCAAAGTCCAGGCATTTTGTACGGTAAATATAATATTTTTTCTATAGACAGTGTAAAACTGGCGGATTTGCGGCGCGCCAAAGCAATTGTGTGTCGCCCTGCAGCCTACAGAAATGCTTTTATGATGCTCAGTAATATAAAATTGTGGTGATATTATCATCTCGATCTTAAAACCACATCCGCAACCACTTCACTGGCCACCATAGTAAAAGGCGACGCGCTTTTCCGGAAAGACACATTTTGAGAGCTGGTTTTAAAAACACTTTAGCCTTTGGCTATGTTTTTCAGTTTGTTTTCTTCTATAACGACTTACTGGCGCGCGTTTTTGTCGCCAAACGCTGTTCTTGCGTTTTGCCACTTCCCTTGCCCGCGGGAGGTCCCATTCCTCGTTTCCAAGGGGGGCGCGTACATATCCCGCTGGCTCCGGAAATGAGTAAACAAATAGACTAATGAACTGCAGTGTTTGTTTGAAGACGCGGTAGTTTCTGCAAAAGGTCTCCGCTAAGAGCGTGTTGTCAACTCTTGACGGAAACCGAAGGGTAGATTTCTCCGGCCGCAGCGCGATTTTTTTTTTTCCGGAATCCGTTTTGGTAAAATGCAGATCTCGTGTAACTCACTGTCCGGCGTGAGAGCGTGAGCCATCAATTTCACAGACAATTAAGTGACATTACCATCGGGACATGTAATAGTTTAATTAGTGCAGTTTTCTTTTGAATACGTGTTACGATAACTGCTGTTCAAATTGGCGCTCTTCAAATAAATGTAATAATGGAGGTCATTTTTTTCATTTTGCTGGACTCACAAATTACGGACGCACGCCGCGCGACGACATTCCAATTAAACACTCCAGTAACTCATAAGCATCCGTCGTGTTCTTTGTAAAGACCGCGAACGAAATGTACATAACATGTTTCGTGGCGTTGCGATTCTGCTATGTTTAACTTTGGCTGATTGCTAGCATAAGTCTAAAGTTATTGTCTCTTTGTTGCACGCAGTTGCCAGCCCACTATCATTTATCAAGTTGTCTGATAAAACTCTTCCACGATACGAGATTGCAAATCTTACACTTTAGGCAAAGAGACTCCAGTCACACTATCTGCAGTCATGTCTTTAACGTTATTAAGATTCGCTGTACTTTCTCGAAGTTTCCACCATTGTTATGTTAAGTGAGGCCGTCTCTAAGGAAATCGGTTTCTTGTTTAATACTTTGATTTGCCGAATCTCTACGAGACAACGTGTTCTTACACTAAGGTAGAAACGACTTTGGTATATGTGAAAGATCGACTAAGAGAACTCTCTGTTATCTCGTCAAAATATTGTGGCGATTAATTGTAAGAATGTTATGACGCAGGAATCGATGGCGCGTAGCAAGCTCCGCGAAGACCCCTTTCAATAACTCTGCTCGCCTTGTAATGAAACCACAATTTGCCCTGAACAAACTTTAACTACTTCGCGCTGTTTATAGTCGTCTGGCGGTCCGGGGGTTTTGTTTGTCGTCCATTATCTGTTGTAAAACAGGCTTGTTTTAAAATGCGTCAAAAACCCACTACCGTAAAATGGCATTTGTGTGTTGATAGTGCGTGCTGCATGCTCATTAGCATGGAAATCAACCAAACCAAAACATTGCGCACGGCCGAACAAATGAAGGAATAAAAGTACTAGTGTGTGTTAGGTGTTGATGTGATGTATCAAGGAGTACTTACTGTCAGGATTGCGAATGCTCCTCGTTCCTCTAAGTTTTCCCGCCGCGGAAATTTTCAGAAAGAACCCATTCTTGTTGAACAGTCGAACGACTCTTGTGTTGGTTGGAACTCGGAGAATGTTCATTTTCTGCAAGCTCGTAGACTTAGGCACTTCTTGGTTTAATTGAACGGGCGCTTGGTGAATTTCTGCTTTGCTAACAACGTGCTTGGAAGGAAGGGCCAACGACGAACAAATTAGCAGGCAAACGATGGTGACACACGTTACCTAGATGTGGCCAAAAAATAGACAAAAGAATATTATGACTTGTTAATAATTTAAGCAAACTGATGAAAACGTTCGGTTGCCATTCGCGCGCGAAAATGGCGATTATGCTATTTACAAACAAAAAATCGCTTTAACCAAAAAAGTGCTTTGAAACAGAGGTTGTGCTTAAAAATCATGGAGAAAAATTTACACTATAGTAAAGGTACCCCCTTAAGCGTGCTCGTCAGTTTCAGTATAAAAAACCGCTTACCGTTCTTACGACCGTCTCCATCGTGAAATCTCTTCTCATCTACTCGCATTAGAAAATGTAACCGCACTTTACGCCGATTAGCTCTCATAATGGTTTTATGACCATTTCCTTCCTTTGCTTTGGTCTTCTTAAACAGTTTGAAATTTATCTTTCATTATATTCCGTTTCAGTAGCGCTTCATTATTCAATAATGTGAAATCGGCTCCTTTTTGCGCGCGCGATCTACTTGCTCCCAGAGACCAGACTAGGAGCGGTGATATTGTTAGGCGAGTAATTGCTTTTGGAAAAAATGTATTTAAAATGCCGACGTATTTTATGACAGGCCCCCTATTACTGAGCCATCACCCTTCCTAATATTGTGCTATTTGTGGCGAGAGTTGTATAAACATTAATATCAGGAAACCCTTGTAAATAGTAAGTGCTCGTTGGACAGGCAGTGGACATTGCGTTCGGAGAGAATTTTGCAGCAGCGTTCGGCTAAAGAATGACATCGGCCGTTTGAAATAGTTGGAATTCTTTGCTTGTCTTAACTGCTCTTTTTCGGCAAATGAACAAAAGCTCGATAAGTCACTGAGAAAACATCATGAAAGCGTATTGGGCGGCTTCCGCGGCATCAAGTGCAGTTCTTTACTGATGTACACAGTCAAACAGTCGAAAATTGTTTCCAATTTGTGTTTGCGTTGAAGTGTTGATTCAAAGCTAATGGGCAAGGGCTTCTCGTTTACCAAGTGCCAGTACTCTTCTAGAGAGTAAAGCGCGGCCGGCACTTGGGGAGACAAAAAGACTGAATTACTTCTATTCATTAAAGGCTTTCGTTTGCGTGCGCTTCCATGGCGAGATGATTCCCTTTAAAATTCTATTCTTGCGTTATTATCTTGTCATGTTCATTTCGCACGCAACTTTCGTTTTTACTCAGCGGAGCGAATTTCTTTAAAGAAAGCCCTTCGTATTCTGCTAATTTCACACTTCCGGCCCGCGGTGATTTCATTGTATGCCCATTTATTAATTACAACCGATCCTACTTTAAAACAAAAATACCCATTTAGAAGTGCAAAGTCACTTCCTAAGCAGAAGAGTTCGGTCCTTAACTTAGCAATTTGTTTCTTCAAGTTTGTCACTTTTCATTAAACCAGCAATTTCTCAGCACATTAACGAAGCAGTGCTTCGCGGCATTTCGAGTGTAGTCTTTGTTGATTCAAATGTAAGAAGCTCTTGATCCAAAAACTATGCATAAATTATTTTCTGTCTGCTCTGAAGTGAAGTAATTGCTCTCGCGAGACATTCTAAAAATACCATGAATTCGCTTCTTGCCGGTGTAAACAGTTGCGTTACCATGACAACGCTAGTGAACACTGTTTTGTACGTAATAAGCGATGGTGTGAAAATGTTGCGTCTGTCAGGAATGCTTCCTTCAAGAAACAGACGTCAATCGACCTGGGAACGTTAAAATCAAATTTACTAGCTGTGGTATTGTATCTAAAGACTTCTTTAATTGGATCGCTAGTGGATTAATCTCGAGAACTAAATGCTTGGAAAAATCACTTATTTTTTTGGTGCCAAACACCACATAACAATTGTGTTTTATCTACTCAAGGACATCAAGTAACCGATGAGTGGTTGTGCTTTGAATTTCATCGATATCTTGGTTTCGTGTCTTCATCTTTGAAAAGTCTGTGGTCGGTACGACCAAAACTATTTTTGGAATTTTCAAGAGAAACCCCATCAATTAATTCTTTCCGTTTTCGCCTCACACCCTCTTGAAAGCAGATTGTCGGGTCAATTTCTACCCCTTGTACAGTGACATCATGACGTAAGGACTTTTCGGCATAAGATTGTAAGCTACACTTATTGCGTACTATTTTGAAGTCCATTTCAATATAAAAAATGAACCAGGGGCATTTTTTCTGGTTTCGTGAGGTTTCGCTTGGTTTGATCCCATCGCTTGCTTTGAGTGCACTTGAGTTTCAAGAGTTATGAACTATCGGTTAGTTTGCATATAAACTGTGCAGACTTAGTGAAAATTAAACTGTTTGCTTGAGGTCAAATTTTATTTCCTTTTTGCGGTTTTGAAATTCACTGCCTATGCAATGAATGATGCGGATAAGCGAATAAGCTGCTTGTTGTTTAAGTTTGCAATGGAATGGCTGGGAGAAAATGAACTTCTTGTAAAAACCGTTGAACGCAGAACGCGCCTATTTCTTTTTTTTTTTGCGGTGTAGGGGGAAGGGGGCAATTAAATATTCTTATATTTCGCCTATCTAACTTTTTCTAGTTTCCACGTTATCATAAAGTATTTATGACAATTAAATTCCTTAACTACGTTTGAACCCTGGAAGCAATCTGCCCATGACATTGCCCATGACATGCAAGTGCAGTGAAAGGTCTAATGCAAGTCTTTTTACATTTTGCATATCCTAATAGTTTGGAGATGAAGAGAACCCAAGCATAATAAAAATTACAATTAGTACTGGGTTGCACGGTGAGTTAGACGTAACCACTGTTTATGTAAATAAAAATTCTTAAGTATAAAAAAAATGTTACTTTATTATAAAATGTGTTGACCTACCCACTCAAGCATGATCGGCTTAAAAGCCCTTTAGAAGTTGTGTTCCTCTGTCAGCTTTTCCGTTGCGTATAAACCATCATTACTAAAGAAAAACAACAAGGAAACTTCTTAACCACTCTAGATTACATTGCCATTATCAACTTTATGCTTAAGATCAATCCGCATTACTGTGGTTTTTTTAGGACTTTTCGATGTCTACCAGGCTCTACGACCTGGCAGACCAATGTATTATATATATATATCATGATATATATCGTGATGGCGTAGGAGTTTGTCATTTTAATATTTTCTATAGCGTGTCTGGTAAAAAAACAAAAAACAAGAATGAAGGAAAAACAGGGACGGGACGTCAGAATCATTTATCAACTTCAAATCTTGCTAATTAAGTGACACTGTGTAAGCTTAGAGAAAAGATTTACAGAAACATTACGGAAAGGTGCGACAAATGAGATCCGGAAATGGACCCCTTAGCAGCTCGTACAAAAACATCGTTTTGTACAAGCGTCTAGACTCAAACGCTCGCCGCCGAAGCCAGCGGCTTCTTTGAACGTTTTGTAATGCCAAAAGCTTGAATTGTACTCCTTCCGTGGTTGTGTTTTGCTTACGCTGGTGTGTGCATTGTATTCGAGCTTAAAATGGCCCCTTCTCACGTCATTAATTCGCTTTGTGTTCCTCGCCGCCGGGGGAGTGTCTTTAAAAAGCGTATGGTCAGCCTGTCCTTAAAGTCTTGCGCGACAAGTCACACAATTGGCTTAACTTTTGAAGTCTCACGGTCGACAGAAAACTTGTCCTGCTTTTCTTCATACATTTTAGATTGTTCAGTTGGGGGTGAATTTGAGTTTAATCGGTACATAGGGCATGGGACACTCGAGGCTTGCAAACACATGAGGTCGAAAATCCGTCGTGTTTGCCTGTCGTTGGAATTCAACAATAATTGTTATGAAAATATTGAAAGAAAATCCGTTTTAATCACTACTGTTTAATAGCGGTTAACTTTGAAGCAAACTAAGATTGATACACAGACCTCACTAATGTGTTAGCTGAAAATTCAGATAGACTTGATCACAAATTACTTTGAAGTATGCTTTTTCCTTTGATGTCTGTGTTCGTGCGCTCTCGAATATTTGAGGGTTTTATTCCAGCTTGCCGTATCGTTTATTTCTTGTTGCATGGTTATTCTAAGTTAGTCACTGCCATTTATAGAGCAATAGCTCTTCATTATAGCTTTATTTCGTACTGAGTAAAATAGATTCCTTAGAAACAATTTCAACTCTTCTGACAAGAGCTAGCCGACCTATTTCTGAGAAGCCCTGGGCCATTGTCAAACCGTAAGGTGTTCACAAAAACGAGCTTTCGCAAAAAAGACTTTTCAGTAAACAGTACTTTTTGTCGCAAACAATTTCAGGTTAAAACGACAACTAAGCTCTGACCAACAAGAAAAACAGTATTGGTAGAAGCAAGTAGCAAGTAGCTTTGTATATATTGCATGAAACATAATTCTGTGACTCCCTTCCAAACCACTTTCTTCTATTATGCTAACGCTTGTGTTTTCAAGAACGACCATCACGTAATTTCTCCACACATTAGATTCTCAAGTAGACAGAGTTGAGAATATAGAAAATGATCAGTTATGAGATGTCTCGATGCGCTACCATTAAGACTAGCTCGCGTTTTTGCCGCCATTGTGAGACTTGTGAGAACTGTGCGAAATACAATTTGATGTAAAATAACGGAAACCATAATTTGATTTCTAAAATCGTATTTACAGTATATTAGTGCTATTTAAGTAATTTGGCTGTACTGTTAGCGTCAATTCAAGTTTTAAGCCTTCTATGTATGAATCTGTAAAACCGAGGCAGCTCACAGAGGCATGCATCCTCCCCTAAAGAACTGTTAGCTTCACAAGCTAGAATTTGGCGTTGTTAGAGGTGTGTCACGGTTGCCAAATACTCGCTATGAAAATTAATGCTTGCAAAAAAATTACTTCTATGCATCTTAATGACAAAACCATTTTTTCATTGCAACCGAATGTGTCTCCCGGGCGTTATAATTTAAATTTTCAAGCAAGCAAGATTACTTTGAAAACTGTTCAGCCCAACTATTTCAAAAACCTATATTGTAATCCGTTTCAATCTTCGTCGATTTTGGCCATCCGTATCTTCTTTTGTATTTGGTGTGTTATCATTGAAATGTTTCTTCACCGTTTTAAGAGGTTTTCTTTTAAATTTCAACGAATTTGATGGTCATTTTCCATGCCTAAATTTTTAGCTAAAATCCGTGACACAATCCCTTTAGGCTCGGTTGCCTAAAAGACCTTTTGGACTTAGGTACTTGTAACAAACATTCAGTGACCAATAATAGAAAGATTAAGCAGCACGTTCTAACGGCAAACGTCAGAATTCTGTCGATTCTATTTATTTTTTCTCTAATTATTGAATATTTTAAATCCATCAGAAATAAAGAAAATAACTTTCTTATTCACACCAAACACGAAACTACTCACTTTGATGTTAAGCGGCAAACGGCAATTTAAGGCAAAGTTTGTTTTTTTTTGCCGTTAGCGAGAAAAACAAACGCGAAGCTTAATCTCTCTAATGATATTATGTAGCAATTCAGTGGGACCTACCAGTCGTTTGAAAACATTAAAAACGGTTAGTGGATTTTCCTAGTCGATTGTTCACTCAAGCCACTTTTGATGACGGGTCCTTTTTTTCCGTATGAGTATAATGAAACTCGTACTCCTGACAAGTGTGTTTGCAAAGCTCATACACTAAAGCCGCGCTCGCAAAATGTCGGCGTCTTTGCCTCTTCGAGACATGGCGTAGTTTTCCAACTTTGAACAAAACAGAGGAATAAGCCAGAAGGCGATTTCGTGGAACCATTGTTAGACAAATGGGCTACCCAGTGCAAGCGGAAACTTTGTGTTACGTCAAAACCCCTTTGCCAATCTTCCGACAATGCCCGTCTCCCTTATGTATATCCTAGATCTCCGTGGGAATGGCGCCATTTCTACCGGGCTCCGACAGTTTAATCCGAGCCTTTCCACAGAGTTGACTAAGCTCAAATTAAAAACCCGTGCTGTTTGCTAATCCGCACTCAGTGAGCTGTAATTAATATAGCCTCGTTCGCCACGCTATTTTGAAAAACTTGCAGTAAGAAAAGAGAAACAGTAAATTTGAACCCACTTCTTGTTTAAAAAATTGAGACTCGTATTAAGGCTGTTGATCTGTGATTTATCTTTATCTATATATTTCTTTTCACGTGAAAAGATTGAAGAGACTTTCGGTTACAGCCTGCATCACGCTAGTTAGCTTTTGGCCTGTTTTGATTAACTGGCTAATGTAGATGAAGTTCCGGCCATTTCAGTCAAACAAACTCAGTGACTTACCAAAATCCTATTATGATACACAAACCTCACGTGCTGAGATAATCGCGGATTCAAAACAAAGTTTCTTTATGTAAAATGTCACAGCCCTGTATTCGAACTAAACTTGCCTACTACAACATGAAAATCATCCATAAGTGAGCTTAAAACGTACCGAATTTCATGTCGCCCTATTTTTTCATTCCAGTAAATAGCTAACTGAAATATCAGCTGCGCACCCTTCCTTATATAAATATATTGCTCGAAGTCTACTCCCTGTATAATTAATTATTTCAGATGTATTTTTGTCTCAAGGAAACATCGTGTATAAATAAAGTTATCAATCAATAGAACCATCAATCAAAAATGTTCAGTGTGTTCTTTGAAAAAGCAGACAATGCATTAGAACTGTCCCTGCCTACTGAGATGTATTTCCCTTGTCTGAAAATCCGGATGAAGAACACAGCATATTGTCGTGTTAAAAAAAAATATTTTTTTTTACATATCGTACAGTGAAATTGACGAAAAACTCGTGGAACACACGCTAACAAATTGAGTTGAATTGCACCGATAGCCCATTGTCAATAGCCAATCAGGTTCAAGCCAACAGCAAAAACATGATCGTTTGGTCACCGCGTTTTACAACAAGTCACATGATTACCTAGCTGTGCTTTTGCCTTAACTAAAGCATAGTGAGAGCTTCTTAAGTACTGGGCCTTCTCTGTAGGAAAATGAATATTTTATGGAAAGCTTGATGAGAGCAAACACCTCTAGTTACTCCAAATAGCTGCAATAAATCGATTATATCACGTTATTTCATTTCAGACCACTCTTATTTGATTGCGAGCTGCAACGTAGCCAAGAGAAAATGAAATCTCTTTTGGTGACCAAACCCTAAAAAATAGGTCACCAAGGGTGACATGAGTCTAAGGGCCTGTTTACATGGAAGGCGGGTGCCCCGGCTAACCGAGTTACCCGGCTAACCGAGCTACCCTGGGCGAGCCAACTTTTCATACGTTTCTTAAGAAAATGTATTGAAGCCTTTACATGCTAGAAGGGTAACCCGCCTTGCCGGGGCACTCGGTCTACTTGCCCGGGGCACCCTTCTAGGCGGGATAGCTTTTTGCCATGTAAACGGTTATGCCCGAGCTATCCCGGCTTGCCGGGATAAGTTTTCGCGCGTGTTTTTAAACTAAATTTGAAGTTAATGGCATAAAATGTATAAATTCTGACCCAAACAGTGCTATTTGATCAAAATTAGTTTTATCAGTCGGCTGGAAATATTTCTTTGAGCAACAGCTAATTAATTCGAAATTTTCGTGGGAATGATTATCCTAATTCACGACACAACAAATTTAATTTCAATTTGGCGGCCAAATACTGTTGAATTTCGATTGAATTTCGTCAAAAATGAACGCAGTAAATTTCTGAGAACTTGCACGTCAAATTAAAAGAAGTTTGAAGACGAAAAGCCTTGATTATTCAGTAAAAAGTCATATTTTTCTTCAATCATTTGGAGCTACATTGTTTTCCCACGCCGTGACACGCTTCAATGACGCTGTCTCATCTCTGGTAGAAGGGTTGTGAATTCTGCATGTAAAGGCGGGCTAGGTTTTATCCCTTCTAGCCGGGTAACTCGGTTAGCCGGGGCACCCTCCCTCCATGTAAACAGGCCCTAATGCCGTATGGCATAGTGATACAGATTGCGCGGTTTTCGTAAGCCGGTTAAAATTGGTTAGAGGTTTGTGTTCGGGAGTTTAATTTAAAATGCTTATAGCAAGCTAGGGGCATCGTGGATGATTATGGATGAAAACGAAACAGTCATAAATGTTATATGCTTCACAAAATTTAAAGTATGAACAGGAGTTGATGTTACTTCTTCCGTATTGTCCGTAAAAGCAGAAACGATTAAACATTTGGACAAGATTGCGTGACGATTTACAAAAAGCATGTTCATTACAACAAGGGTTGAAGAACTTCACATCGTTTTCTTTCAGATTTTTCACCATTTTGATGATGACTCGAGAAACAGATTTTGCAATAAAAGCACTTGAAATAGTGACTGTTACTCCATTGTACTGTAAGCACTTAGTGACAGATTTTCCTAAAAACGGGTGTAAATGCTCACGTCAATATAATGATGACCTTTTGAACGCTGGAAACTAGGCAATTATTATCGATAGGCAATTATTATCGAGCTACCATACACAGGAGCGAAGACTGTTTATCATGATGTACAAATTTCGCGAATCATCACTTCCATATCAATGTAACCATTTTATGATTTTTCTAGCTGTAAGAAGAACTTAAGATCTCTGAGAGTCGTAAAAGCATGAAATTCGATTTCAGTGTATGGCAAAGCGGCCAAACAAACGCATTTGGATTTAGTCGCGTAACTTGATTTACATTTATCCATGTACATCTTTTATTTTTGAAGGTTTTTGTTTGCACTGTAAAGAAAAAATTGGTCAAAATTCGAATGACTTAAATACAAAAACCGAGGTAAAGTTTTCTATTTTTTAAAACAAAATAAATATTTGGTCGCATTGTGTAAATAAACGCGAGTCGCCGTCGAAATATTTTTTCTCAAAGACGTCTTGCTTAAACACAAGTGCTTAACTGAACTGAAAACGAAGATTTATTTTCACAAAAAGCTTACAAATGTCTTAACTGGAAAATTATTTCGTCCTGTTCAAGTGTTGAATAATCGTGACTTGAGAAAGAACTTTTAATTATGCGTGGGAACACGTGTCGCTGATTGGCTGTTTTTAATTGAAACTAATCGTGCGTGTCCGTACGGAGTCCGTTCTTGCAGCTGATCATTGTTTTCTACATTACAGCGAACGATTATCGATCCCGAACCATTCCCTTGGGATTGCTAACAGCTTTTTCATATAACAAAGAGTCTAATGCGCATGCGCAAAGCGCACGCAAGCATTAGACTCAAAAACGGAAAAAAAGAAAGCAGATTTTCCAAGAAATATAGACTACATGTTTTGATTTTGATTTCTGTTTCTCGGCATACTCTTGAAATCAATCTCAATTTTGTCTAGTTTTCAAAACTACCCATAATTTAATCATGTCTTAATTTCCTCCTATCACGCCAGCCTTTATTGGTCTGTCTAATACCCGGTTTCCAACTCGAACCATTATATTGATTTCATTCTCATACCGTTTTAGAAAGGTCGGCGTGTCACGGCGTTGGAAATTCTCTTTTTTAAAAATAGTCCGACCTTGGCCTTGAATATAAGAAGGCGGTCATCACTTTAAATCATGCAATTTTTTTTGTTATTTAGCATTCAGTTTTTAGCTCTGTATTTTTAGTTACTAAAAGGGCGCATTACAAGGCCTTAAAGTGAGTAAGATATATCTTGTTCAGATCGCGACGGAAAAGTGGCCCTTAGAAATCTCCATCTTAATTTAAGTGTTATGTTTTTCCAGATTTTTGGAGTGTTGACCGTAAACGTTTTGTGTGCCCCCACCCCCTCCTCATGCAGTCGAGTCGATCACGTGAGGGTCGCCTGACGCATAACAACTTGCACGTGATTAGTTCGATTCTCGAAAAATCGCATGTGAAGTGACATTCTTAATCCGACGCTTAAAGTATTCTGTTTGTCTAGCCATGCTACCCGGTGATATTTTGAAGTCATGGTTGTCAGTGCCATATCATCAATGCAAATCAATGCAATAATTCACATCTTTGAAACCCTTGTCAAGTTTTACGTACAACAACTTGGTGTAAAATTAAACCTTTAAATCACCTCCAAAGATCCCCTATACTGCCCCCTTATCGAAAAAGCCGGTAGATTTTGACAGACCACAAGTCTTCGTGAAGTGGCTTTTGTTAGAGTAGTCGACACTCGCTATGCATTGGCTCTGCAGACGTGTATTGACCTACTGATCAACCCACCCAGTGCATTGTTTAGGTTTTCCATGTTTTACACAAATCACCTGAAGTGATTAAAAATGTTGTTTGGCTGGGAAGTGAATGCCAGATCAAATGATTAATCACCGTTTTCTGTTTGTTTTCCAGCGTAAAGCACCTTCCCCACGGTTAAAAACATTCTTAAAATTACCATTTAAAGTGTTCACCCGGCTTCGAATGTTTTATCGAACTGGTTGCGAATTCAGCTGGATTATTGTAAACTCAGCTCCAATCCCTTATCGTGAAGTCAAGTATCTCTTGGCTAAAGATACTAAAGACACTTGACTTCGCGATAAGGGATTGAAAATAAGAACACGCATAACCACAAGAATAGGGCCAAGAACAACAACGCATAAGCACAAGCACACGAATAACAGGCATGCTCGTTCATTCTCAGTAGGCCGACTCCCTTTCTTTCCCCCTTTATCGTCGTCCGACCGACCCATATACTTTTACGCTAAAAATAAAGTTACGAGGGAGGTAATGACCTAGTGAAACACTTTTTTCACTTTAAATCTGAAATATAAGCAATGGTTTTGCGCTTACAGATATTCAGTTTTAACTTTTCTCGGCTGAGTTTAGCCACGACATCGATAGTTTCTTCCTCCATTGCCGCCATGTTGGTGTTATAACCACGTCTCGTTAGAGAGATTAAGCACAAACGCGAACTTGTCCTTCATTTTGTTTTCTTTTTATCGAGTTCTGAAATTAATCCCTCATAAAAATAGGGAAAAATAGCACATTCACGACAAACGTAAAACTATTCATTTCCTTGTATGAACGCCAGAAGGCAGACGGCAGAAGTTGAATTTTTGGCGTTCGCGGGAAAAATAACGCCATGTTAAATCTCTCTGTTGTTTCTAGGCTCCACGGCAATGATTCTTGGGTACAGGGCCTCCTAGTCCCAGCTTGCTTATCATTTTTTTTTTTTTAAATAAAAAACAACAACAATTGACCGACCGACCGACCGACCCAAAATTCCACAAAATTAGGAAAGAGGACGGATTTATATTGTCCTTTTGAGCCAAGATTAGAAATCCAAAGAACAAAAGAGAACTTTGCAAATGATAGAATGTTCTTGAATTTAGAGAAACGATATTAAAAATTTCGGCCAGTCGTATAGACTGAACTATTATTTTTCAGCCTGAAAAGTGAACCGAGCATAAAATGAGATCAGTGTTTTATTCCAACCGCTGACCAAAAATGTGGCAGAAATACGTCGAGTGGCAAATTACCGACTTGCGCGGGGAATGGGAGCTAGCAAGTGGGCGGTATTGTGGGCGGGGATAGGGGTATGCCGGGGGCTAGGCAATTCATATGCGTTCACGTGAGGGAATCTTAACAATTTTAAAAGTTCTGCTTGCCCAAAGATAACAGAGACATAACACTTAAGCAAGACTTCGCTGGCGTTAAGAAATGCATTTTGTCGTTGTTTAATAGCCTACAGCAAAATTACTTTGACCGTTAAAATGTTGCGGCGATTCGGTTAATGCTTTCAACTTTTTCTAGCTTTGATCAAAACAATTGCTTTGCAAAGCGCCAATGTTTCAACGTCGGGACTTGGTTTACATTTTTTAGTTAGAATTTAGCACGTATTTAGAATAATAAAGGTATACGGCAAAGTTGTTTAACATTCAACCATCTTCGCTCTCGCGCCGTCTTGTCGTGTGGGTGGGCGCCGTCATTTTGATTGTTTTCCCTTGCCTTTTTTAGGACGTCTTACTCTTTGATCTTTGAACTAATTGATCTTTTCAATAATAGAACGTCCAATTCATGCGAGACTGCGTTGCGTGTTTACAACATGGTCCGCTGCGTACTCACAACGTACGCGCGTTTAAAGCAGGAATGTAGAGAAAAGTTTAATCTGCACACCCGAACGCCTAACGATCGAAGCGTCTTCTTCTAGATTTTTCAATTTAAGCGAATAACAATCGAAAACAATTCTGAAGTTTTCCGGTACTCACCTAACTTCGCGCCAAGCCGTCGCAATGTGACAGTCCATCGCAATTTCTTTACCTGATTTTGATTGATCGATCATCCATGGCTTTCTTTATTTTATGCGTCTGTTATGTGTATCTAAGGCTGTTGGCTTGAAAGAACTGTAAGCCAGCTGGGAAATAAGGAACATTGCATCAGATAAACAGTGCCGATGTTTTGTCCGTACGAAATATCTTTTGTTTGTAATATTCGTTCGAAGTTTTGAACTCGTTCAATCTCAACAAAGCTTAAGTAGCAGGTGTCTGAGTAGATTGGTCCTCATTTTGGCAGGCTCTATACAGTAAATGCATGTTTTTTACGCTGCGGTCAAGGGTTATGACGTCCTTTAGAGTTATATCGTGTTTTGAATGTGTGTTTCTTGATCTTTTTATGTTCGTTCCACTTCACAAGCGCTAATTCCTTAAACACCTGACTTTATCAGTTATCTTATCCTTTGGATATTATTTTTCTTTATTATCGTAACATTTTCTTTCTTTTTACACTTTCTTGTGTTTTTTAAACGTGGCCAATAAAATGATGTTTCAAAAAACACATTGTACTCGAGAGAAGGTAATCTTTTCTACCCTACCTCTTGCCTGTATATATCAGTGAGCTTGACTATGTCAAGACCCTAGAAATTTGCGTTTAACGTATTATCTGCTTTATATGGGTTCCAAATCGTTTAGGTTCGTAACGTCGTTGCTTTTGCTAAATAACACAAGTGTTATAATTTCCAGTATGCACCGTTATTCTTCATCTTCCCTCAATGTACTTTAAGGTTAACTTAGTGGTAAACTGATTCTTGAAAACATGGTCATGCGGAATAATGTAAGGTAAATAAATCTTTTCTCTTTACAGCCATCATAGAAAAACTGTGTTATATTAGAGTTTTATTTTTACTTAGAACTTTTAAGCTTGCAAATTTATACTATTTTTTCTAAAAGAGAAAACTTACGTTTGATAAAATGTTCTGGTTAATCCATTTGACATCGAATTGTCCGCCACTACTGCAGTGATTGGAAGAGCTCTAAATGCATGCCTGTTTTGCAAGCATTTTATCGTACTATTAAAGAGAATCTCCGTAGCATGATTGTAAATAATGTTTGTGGGTTGACCTTGAATATCCGGAATATGACGAGGTTTGTGTACCTCCTCATTCCATACGTACCGTGACATATCACGGAAAAATCACGAGACAACTGGTCCGCAAAATATTTGTAAATAAGAATCGTCCAGAGCTTTTTAAAATATAATTACGGTCATAATAATTACTAAGTCGTTTTGTGAAGTTGCTCAATACATAAGTAAGCCACCCCCCCCCCGGAGGGTGAAGGGGGGAGGGGAAGGAGAGTTCTACCTTATACACGCTATGCTATACGGATATGTGCCAAGGGATGGGATCCCGTTGTTGGCCCTCCAGTTTTGCGTTTTAGTTTGAGATGAAGTCTCTGAATGGGGGAAAATTGCCAAATTTATATCCTTCTGCTTATCTAAATCAGGTTGTTTTGAAATGTTAGAAAATAAATAGCGGATGTTGTAGTACTGTCGTGAAACTTTTGTATATAACAACATTAATTATTTCGCTTCCGATCTGAGATAGTCAGCTATTTTTCGTTAAAACAAAGGCATATTACGGCCACAGCGAGAGTGTCTCCACCCAAACTTTTCCAAATGACTCCCCCCCCCCCCCCCCCACCTTTCCCTAGGCAATGCATGTAAATTCTAATTATGCCATTTGCTTCACTAAATACGTGCTTTTCTTCGGCTTTGCAGACTTAAAAGAAGTTTCGTAATAAAATGCCCGCCGAATGTTTTACTTAAGGTATTTTGAAAAAGTCGTGCGACTTTCCACGAGCACCGCGCTGTTAATCTTGTTGTTATCTTAACGCAACGCTGCATTTACATTCAAATATTTAAAAACTGACGATGATTCAATTATTAGCGGAGCCCCATACCAAAGACGCATTGAGCTGAAAAATTCTGGCTGTACGTAATAGGCAACGCGGCGCTTCGCACCTTGCTTCTCGCTCGTGTAGTAATTGTTATGAACTATCCGGTGGATGTCAAAAATTCACTACTATAACTACTTGGGCCAGGTGTACAAATAGCCGTGGATACGGGTCAGCATTTACTCCAGATACCATCCTGGGCCAGATGAAGCTTTACTTGTTTTCAATTTCAGAAAAATAAGCGCAGCGAATTGTTTTGTAAAGTTCGTACAAAATGTGATTCTTTGGTTAAAATTTCAATACAAATTCACAAAAACTCCAATAGTACGTTGCTAACTTCTTTCGGTTTTTTTTAACTTTTTTTATAAAAAAACGGAATTTCTTTCGTTTTTTGTACTTTTCTTATAAAAAAAACGGAATTTCTGAAGGAAAAAAAGAAAAATTTTTTGAAGCAACTTTTTAACGGCGAAGGTGAATTAACAAAGGTGAGCTCTGTGATGTAATGATGTGTTTTGTGGAATGTTTTTTCAAAATACTTTTTCAAAGTTTTGGGCTTCTATAAAATGGATGCACTAAAGCCACAAATCGTTTTCAAGTAGCCAGCCGTGCGTACAATCACACATATTTCATTTTTAACGTAGCACTTTGTTAAAAAAAAATGTTTTACAAGATTCCCTCTTTGACCATTTAATTATATGGTTACATTTAACTAGTGAAGTGTTAGATCGTTTTATATAGGCGAGTTTGATTTGTTTCGATTTAATTCAATTAGCAGTCGGTGATGCATTTCTTACAAGGCAATTTCGAAGTTCAGATTATAAACTTAAGCTACTCTGCATAAGAACCCAGTAATATTGAGTTAATTGTGTAGGAACGCACTCAGCAAATGTCAGGTACCCTCTAAAAAGTGGATATGGCTAACAAGGACAAAAATGTGAAAAGCTAGGCTTGAGGTTGGATCGAAATTCTTTTAATAACAGTTTTGTAAACGTTGTCCGGGTTTTTCGTTAATAGAGAACATTGTAGTCTCTCTGTGTATTGCAGCCCTTCAATGGCAGAGTACTATTGACTGACTAGACTTTAAGACTTTAAAATTGTCAACATTTGATATGATCGATATGTAGCAGTCAGTATGACGTCATTAATTTAAACGTCACGCCAGACTACTGTTTTAGGAAAACTAAACCGTGTAAAAAGAAAAGAAATGTATGTCTCAAGCTTGAAAAAATAGAGCAATTTCTACCAGAGTACTGCAGAAAAGAAAACATTATTAAAGTTTTGATAAAAATTTAATTTGATAGTAACTTTTTGCCACCACACTACAGAGGCAATTCTCTTCTCGAGAAGATTTAAAAATAACAATTAACGAAAAGATTGGGGAAAACAATGGGGAAAAATTGGGGTTGCTTATGTGTAAATTTACTCGGTAAGGCTTCTTTCAGTTGCTCAGTTGATTCCAATTACATTTTTAGAATTTGGTTCCGAGTTGAAAATTAATGAGCAATAAGATCCACGGGAAAAGAACAATTATGTCAAAATGTGGGAATAAAAAACCTAACTTCTCTTTATAGGGGGAATGTTATATAAACCTCGACAGTTAATTTTTCGTTTGAAAAAGAACATACAGTACCTTTTCAGCTTTATTGCTTTTTCAATTTCTGAAATAGCACGCTTAAACAATACAATGTTATAATATTAGAAGAACCATTTATCTTTTAATACACATTATATATATACACATACCCTTACAAGAGAAGGGCTACAGCGGCCAGAGTATTATTTCTTCATGATTATTATTTGATTATCATTCGCCTTGATTACATAAACGTCAGTTGAGTTAACTATAATAGCAAGATAAGATTCCCAACGATTTACATACTATTTAACAATAGGCGACGATAATTAAAACAAAACAAACTGAATGCAAATACATGTAAAAAAGCAGGGAAAGCCAAAATGATCTAAGTTATATTTACAATTATTTCCGAGTAAAAGGCTCAAGTTTAACTTTGAGCAACAAATGTAAACTAGAGCGGTTTCCAATCGAGTGTCATAATGCAATTACCAAAGAAGTTACTTCTGCCAATTGCAACGACGCAACAAAACCGGATAGAACCCGTATAAATACACGTAACGGGCGCAAAGCGCGGGAAAAAGCACGTGACTAGGTCGTGTAAAATCTGATTGGTCGAGGAGATGGCGCGAGAGTTTTTACCAGTTACATAGCGTAGTAGGACTAAACCAAAGTAATTACGAATTTAAGTTTTTTTGTAAAAACTGAAAACCGCCCCAAATACAAAACCAAGCGAAACTTAATCATCGAACTTGTCAAACGATCTCAGCCGTCCAGCCTGTCCGTAAACTACAAGAGACGACACCACAAACAGCGCCAAGAACAACCAGAAGAAAATACGATCGAGTGCACGAGCAATCTCTTTCCAGGTCTCCTGGTTCTCGTCTTCTTCATCACGGACAACTTGGATGATCGAAACGGCAGTTGACGGCCTTTGCTTTTTTGGAGAATCATCCTGTGATTGCCCCTCTACATCTCCTAGCTCCACGTTGCCGTTGGCTAGTGTCATGTCAGTATTTTCTGCACTGCCAACTCTGGTGGTGATTGGGGAGCCCAAAGTGACACTCTTTTTTCTTTTTTTCTTGCTGCAACCAATCCTGTTCAGCACTGAAATGCAAAAAGGGGTAAATTAAAATAATCCAGACTTTTAAGGCAGTCTTCGGTTTTTGACATACTTGTTCCTTTCGTTGCTTCAACAAAAAATTCATTGAAGTGCAAGTTAAAATACTAACGCTTACAGCACACTGTCACTTTGGAATAAAGCCTAACCACATAAACATGCAGTCACATAAAATGTGGAGGTAAAAAACCTTGCGCGAAATTTAAACACGCGAAAATTAATCTCAAATCATATATCAAAACAATAAAAAATTAAAATGTTTGAAAATGCATTTCAAAAATATATTTACGTTCTGTTTTTGACTAGCACCCTTCCTCTGATTACTGTTTTGAGCTTGTATATTGGCTCAAAACCTCTTTAGTACAGTCAATAAAGTCAGTTAACTTTCTGTTTGCAGGTTCCTTGTAGTTACATTGTGTCAAACCTTTGTGTATTTCCAGTGGTTCCTTAGTCTTTAAAGACTGCCGTGAACCAAAAAAAACTGACAAAATCGCGAAATTTAATACGCTTTTTGCTAATTTTTCTTGCAATTGCGAAAATTAATACTCGCGAATTTCAGCTCGATGATGATGACTCGTTTCAAATTTTCGCGAAATTAAGTTCGCGCGATAAATTAGTAAGAAGAAGGTAGTATAATCTCTTGTGGTGCGGTTTTTGTTGTCATTATTTCGAAGCAACAGAAGTTATAACACCAGCGATGACGGCCGATGCCGTTACTTTCAAATCAGTGAAGTCGAATTTTGACCTCATAGAGCATTGTCTATATGTCTCATGAATAACACGCAGTGGATTAATATTTAATAGACCATTTGCATTATGACGTAAAAGCGCAAAGACTTCTGGTAGTTGTAGTTAGGTTCGCGGGAAATTTTGAATCGTCATCAAGCTCGCTTGCCCAAGAAAATCGTTAAAATGAAAAAAAAATTATGCACGAAATTTTATATTTGCTGGGTTGCGTTTTGTAGTGAAGTTTTAACGAGTGTTTCCTTCAAGTCTCAGTCGCGCGGTTATTTAGTTAAATTCCTAAAACTTTTGCTTGCCAGGTATTTTCCAATAATATACGAAGACGCAATATTTTACCCTTTCTAAACATGGGGGAGCACAGTACGTGTCTTCTACACTCGTAAAAATCTTTGAGGCTCACCTTTCGAGTCGCACAAGTAATCGTTCATCAACAAGATTTAATATGGAAATAAAATTATATTTGCTCGCACGGCCCTCGCTCGGATTGAAACCACAACTTGTACTCGACGAGTTGACATTTCCAGTCGTACATTTCCAGTCGTACAGTTCTAATTTGACGAAAAAAGAACATGTTTAAGATAAAAACAAATGATCTGTATTCACCAGCTGCGACAGGGAAATTTTGATTGATCAGGCTTGAAAATCCTTTATGATTGACCCTTCATGATTCATCGATGAAGCTCGATTGAACGAGGAAAATTATTTGAATCGTTTCTCTGTCTCACTGTAAAAATAAATTGAACTGACCGTCCCGCCGAGCAATCATGATATACCGTAAAATTCCGGTTATAAGCCCCTCCGCTTATAAGCCCCCCCGGTTATAAGCCCATCTACCTTAAAACAAAAAAAATACATCCGGTTATAAGCCCCCCCGGATTTAAGCCCCCCTCTGCTGAATGACGATACTAAACAGGGCTAAATGTTGCTTTATTATGTGTTTTTAACCTAAAAACGTATTTCGATCAACACTCCCATGGCTCGTTTCGAAACGTTTTTTTTATTCCACTTATAAGCCCTCCCGGATATAAGCCCCTCCGCTTATAAGCCCACCCAAAACCCCTTACGAAGTTGTATAAGCCCAGGGCTTATAACCGGAATTCTACGGTATGGTAAATTTTCTAAGCTTTTCAGTGAAGAATTAATTTACCAGTGATCGATGGAAGCGATCGTTTGATGAACGTCTGAAAATAGATTAAGAACATAGTCAATGGCTTGCCTGGCTTTACTTGATTCCACACAAATTTAGTTATATCCTCGACTCGTCCTTTTTAAGCAATCTGTTTCCAGTGCGCTTTTTTTTGAAGCTGTGATATTAGGCTAAAATTATTTACAAGGAGAAGTTGTCGGCCGCGATGAATGAATCTCTAGCAAGTCAACTCCGCCACAACGTACATATTAAACTTACTTGAACACAAACAACATTTGTCTGTCTTGGTTAAAACACAGAACTCAGTCAATTTTCATTCCAAAGCTATCATCCTGTTTTCTATCATTTTGACAGGTAACTGAAAAAATTAATGTTTAATTTTGAAGCAACAAGAGCGTATAAAACTTTGCAGCTCAACTTCAGATCAAAATAAAAGTCCTGTTTGTCCACCTTCACGCTTGGCTGCCCTTAGCCAATCATAAGCCAGAAATGGTGTTTTCCCGCGAACCTAACTACAACTACCAGAAGTCTTTGCGCTTTTACGTCATAATGCAAATGGTCTATTAGCCGGTGAATGACATTAAATCTAATCGGAAACCTAAAATAGCTAAATATAAAGATATATAAAAGATAAAGGTTTTTGAGGCGATACTCTCTTAAATTTGCGCATCACATCGTCACCATCCGTCCGTGATAGGCTTTGCCACTACCATTGTCTTCATAAATATGATTGGCTTGGCTCCAGTTGGAAAGAGACCTGTTAGTTTCTTCACTAACCTGTTAAGCAAGCCAGGATGCGAGGTGGCTCGGAGGTTGCGTGGTGAGCCATCAGTACGAGGACAGTCGCGGCCAGAGCCAGTCCGATTTCAAACATGATCACGATGTAGTAAACACCAATCAGCGGCAGCGTTTCCGACTGCTCTGGAAGCTGTTCGGTAACAACGAGGAGATACACGCTGACAGCCAGCAAAATGGTTGCACACAGTCCAATCCGCTCGCCGCTTTCCGCTGGAATGAAGAAACTCACAAGGACCAGCATGCCGATGATCATGCAGGGGACGATCGAGAAGACGACAAAGTGCGTGGGTCTCCGTCCAATGAAAAACGAGACGACAACCTCGCGGAAGTCTCGTCCGCTAGTGACCACATCTGTTTTGATCTCTATACTCCTCAGTGTCCAGTAACCATTAGAGGTGCTGAGTTTGAGATCTGAGTAAAGAGCAAGAAAATCTAATATACATAATTGAGTCCTGTCAGTACCAATCTGCTCTGCGGATTGGTACGAAATCAGACTGACACTCAAATAAAGACATTGCTTCCTTCCTTTTTTCCTTTCTCGTAGATTCCATGTTTATCAAGTTGGGTGTAATCTAATTATAATCAACAATTTTATTGTGTCAATCTAACATTTTCTCCTCAGACACTTTTACGCTTTTCTACTTAATTAGTAGCTCAAATTTTGGTTTGTTACTTGCAGCACAAAGTTAAATCAGTTGTTTAAAAACAAACATAACATAGTTAACAACCCCACCTGGCAGGGGACAGACCGGTTGGTTGTTTACAAAGCTTGGAGGAATTGAATTCGGGACCACCGAAAACAATTCCATATCTTAACATGGAGGAGGATTTGAACTCGGCACCTCCAGATTACAAGCCAGTCCATTGCATTATCTACTAGGCTACGCCGTCCCTTAAAATCCCGACTAACATAACAAGCCCCTGAAGGAAGGCACGTCTGCCAATTTTAATGTGTTCCTACCTTTCTCGGGATCATCGCTCTCGATGTTTTTGGTGTAGATGTCCATAAGTGAGCGATCAGCCGTCAACGAACGAAACACCATGCTGCATCTCTGTTTGTCAAAAGGAAAGAATTGTACATCGAGCTTGCACGTGCTTTTAAAGGTTGCCGGCGACAGCCACGTGTTCGATCCGTCGTTCTTCAGAAGCACCCAACTTTTAAACTTCTCCAAGTGGCCTGCTTGAACGATCAAATCGTCAGCACTGAAAGACAACAAAAAAAGAGGTTTTTAGAATACAAACCCTACTTGAAAACCCTAGCTATTTAGCTAAATGCGTCTTATAGTAAAAACTGGAGCATGCGATTATGTCCTTCAGGCGCTGTTCTTCTGAGTTTTGATTGTCTCTAGGCTCTAGCTGGCATTGTTTTTTGGTTATGCAATTCAGTTTTGCACAGCGAGAGTAATTCGATGTCCAAGGCTAAAATTTACTTTTAACTTTAGAACTGGTTGACTTACTTGTTATTCAGCACAATGTCTGGCACCCATATTTCCTTTGGATCCACAAGAATCTTTTCTACTCCGTCATAACTAAAAGGATCCCACTGAAGGTATGGGTTGTTCCATTTCTATTAACCAGCGAAAACAAAAATTAGTCGGGTATTTTTTAACCTTGTTTTGTTTTGGTTCTGATAAGAAACCAGCTGAGCATAGCTCGATAGTATCTTTTTTAGATTTAAGACACAGTACCATCCTTATAGAGAAGTGCTAAAATTGAATTGCAGTGATAGTTTGTATAGCGATATCGTGGTGGTGAGGGTTGTTCCGAAAAGAGCCGTTATCCGTTAACCTGAGAAGAAGTCATTTCCAGACAAATGACTTTAATTTTTACTATCTGCAAATTCAATTGACTCATGATAATCTCAAAAGGAGAAAGAGAACTTGAGCCCTGAGGACAGATTTTGCAGATACATCTGCATCATGTGACGCCGCAGGAATTTTTCAGTCTTGTTTACCAGCTAAACACTCCCTATCTATCTTACAGAGCAAATCTTACCTGTGTTATCACGGTGTCCGTGGTTATAACTTGATCCTTGTTGTTCTGAGAAATAAAGAAGTTTTTACAGTATATTTAGGTATTTGCAGTATTAGCATTTCAGGCGAATTGTTTGACAGAAATATTGGTTTCAAACCGGATAAATACTTGTAAAGATGATTCGAAAAGGTCTATAGACATAACAAGTAAAGGATATAAGTCTAACTTTGGTATAAATTAAAACTCCTAACTAGAGTTCTTCTGTTAAACCGTCAAAGAAATCGTTTAGTTCAGGTCAATCCTTCTACGGGAATTTTGTCTTCTTTGTTGAACACCTGAATGAGATTTCATCACGATTAGGGATCGAGGAAAGTTTGAGATATTTTTGGCCGATTATTTAAATGAAGCCAAAGATAAACCTGTTTTGAGCATAGTCGAGGTTTATGTGAGGATGCAAAAAAAACCAACAGCAATTTCAGCTTGGTATGTTCACGCAGTAGCAGGGCGTTTGACGCTTTTGGACAATTACGGTATCATGCACGGAAGGAAAATTGGCGTTTGCGTTCCAAGTGAAATTGTGTGCAAGCCATCAATGGTAACCCCAATAATGTATATATTTTCTGAAAGCCTATATAATATAGATTCTAGTTTTGGAGTTTTTAGTCTATTATTTTTATACATTTGTACTTTGGGGAAGCCTGTTCCAGGCTGTCGGTAGTTGGGCTCCCCTTCAACTTCCGAGAGCCTGGAACAGGCTAACTTTGAGGCAAACAAAGAGTAATCTTAGTTATCCTTGCTGATGTAAGGTCTGTACGTGAGACCTGGGTCGCTTGCAGGGAAACGTGCCAGTTAAGCTCATAAGATATTGCACTTACTTGACATTTGCAAAGAATCTATTGTGTTATGTTATGTAAAGCATCACTTTTCTCAAGGGCCAACTTACCACTTCACTGAGAGCGTTGAACTCCACATCAAAAGTGACATTTACCACATCCTTTGGCTGCAGCACTGGACGAACCATTTTGTCGTACGCCGTTAACAGATCGACCCTTAACCGGTACTCTGCTGACTGTTTTATATCATGTTTCTGCCCTAAAACGGCTTTAATAAAAACAAACAGCGAAATAAGTTAGCCCCCAAAATCACATAAAGCAAGTTTTTGTTCAAAGCAATGCAAAGGGTTAGGCCAGCTTAGTTATTCCTCGGTCACGGCTAATCGAAAGCATGCGCAAAGAAAATATTAATTATTCAGGACTGCATTTACATGTTAAATAAAACACTCTATCCATTAGAGTAAATTCGTGTAACCCGTTTTTTATATGCAAATGCGCCGTGTAATATTTAAATGAGCTGTACAGGAAAACAGAAAATTGCGGACAAATCGTAATTATTTGCATGTGGAAGTCAGGTTAAAGTTCAAGCATTTACCAATATGTAAAAACCAAAACAGATAACGGGGATTGAAATTTATCATGCCTTGAATTGTCTTGCGATTTTAGACAAACATTTTATATTCAACATCCCGTAAAGAAAAACAAATTAAACTTGACTGTAACACAATTCTGCGCGAGCAATCCAATGGGGAGCTTTAGCAAATCACGATGACAAACAACTTTTGTTTAGCAAACAAATGGTTTAATGAGCAGGAAAATAGCTGTGCACGTGTTCTATTACTCTTGGCAAATTTCTTTCCCATCTTCTGAAAAACAACAATGTGAAATGACTAAATCCTGCGTGATTTGAACCAGACCGCTAATTTTCGATTTAGGTTGAACATGTTCTTGAAGTGCTTAAAGAAAGACACGTCCTGTTTATACTTATTTTCTGTATAACTATTAAAGTGATCTCTTTGAGGTTTGCTGACCACTCGTGTATTGTTTTATTGTACACAAACATTAGAATATTATACGACTCATTAACATATAAAAACGGGTTACACGAATTCACTCTATTGTGACACAACTCAATGGAAACAGAATATTATTTGGAGCTTCGATGTCATGAACAAATTAAAATAGAAGGCTTCTTCTTGTTTCAGCGAGCCTGCGGAGACACTTTTGAGAGTTTGAAGGAAACCGAAACTGTTGCGTACGGAAGCATTTGCCAGCGACTCAGTACCGTTTTTAAATGTTTATTTTCCCTTATTTCTTCAGCTCCACGGAATGACGTTGTTCCTAGCTCTTAAATAATGCATAGAATTAAAAAATTTAGATTATTGAACTAAACCATGCAATCCGTTCAAAAGTTTTAGCATTGCTTGCTGCTTCCAAATCATTCAGATGCTTCGAAGAAGAAAATAGAACAATGTAACACGTTTGACCAATTTCAAGTTCCATGTAGTTTATATCTGTTTATGCGACCATCGCTTCCTGCATGAGCAATATAGCGAATGGCGTGATATTAGCTCTGTGTTTTATAACTGTTCCGTTTAGCTTTGAAATTCGTGACGAAACTCAGAGCTTCAGCAGATCAAGCACGCCATCAATTAAAGCCGGCAGAGAATGGAAGGGTTGTAATGCTGCAGAGAATACTACGGCGTAACTCAAATGTTTGTTTTTCCTATAATAAAATTGAGAAAAAAGGAAGAATCGTTGTATGAACGAGCCCTGTATAAAGTTATTATAAATATACACACGTTTGTTTAACAAAATATTAAATGAAATTCGAATGTTCCCTACACATCCACGGACATATTGTGTTAGCTCATGCACACTTACACGAATCATTGTCGTTTGAACCGAACCAAAAAAACCCAATTCATCTTGCAATGCGATATGAATAATGTATTTCTTATTCCTTCATTGTCAAAAGGATCATGGTAGAAGTCAGTCCTATTATAAACTGCATAAATTTGCTTTTTTAACCGATTATAAAATTGCTCAAAAAAAATTGTGAAAATTCTTAATGTTCACCGCGCTCTGTATTGTTCTTTGCACCAAATTAAAAGATGCAAAAACTCCTGTTATCAAATAATGTACAACGTCCTAAGTAGCTCTTAGTGCACTTATTGTTGGTCATAATCTCGTGAGTCAGCGTCTAAGAGAAGCGTAAAAAACACGAAAGCAACAATAACGGATTGGCTGAGAACGCTGGTAATACAAAACCGCGAATAAGCATAGGGGCTACACGTGCGTTTGGCAACGATCGGCAGTCGCCAATTGACTCTTTCTACAGCCTTGAAAACTAAAAGTTACTTGCGCTTATTTTTCCTTTTTTTTCTTCTCATAGTCATGTGTTATATATAAAGTACTCTAGGAATGACACTAAAGATATCCCTAAGTTTTCCACTATGCAGCTCGAGAAAATCATCTACTAATTTCCTTGTTATATTCATCGATGTTTTCTAAAGTTTTGTTTTTCATTTTACTTCACGGTTCACAGACCCAAGAACAAAGACAACTCACGGCATACGTATTTCACCGTGAAATGATCCACGACAACCCCCGGCACTTGTTTAATCGGGTTTTGTCAACACGAACTTGTAAAGATTATGTGAGGCCAGTACTGCACTTTTTTTAACGGTCTTTCAACCTTCGCTAATTTTATATCATAGTATGTTTCAGGTTTCGCATACGGTGACTGTAACAAGCATACTAATTTTATAACAATATGAATAGTTATTGAGATTCGATTGAGATAGTTATTGCTTAGAAATATACTAACTATTATAAAACTTAAGGATAAGCTTATCTGGTTTACTAAGTTCGAAGAGAAATTGAACACCTAGCTATAGTATTACTTGTTCCCCCAAAGCGTGCAATAGTCTGTTAAAACAAATATAACTACGTATATTTCGGTAACAACAGCTGACAAATGAGCTGATGGTTGTTGATGCATGCAGCTGCAGCTGCGCTGTTTTCTTTTCAAAACGTGAAATACAAACGAAACTTACCTGGCGAATTTAGAAGCAAGAGCAGACAAAAATGAGCCAGCCACACCATTTCAGTTCAGGAGCGCTCAACAACGCCACACTTCAATACACGGAAAAAACAACATCCAACGAGCGCGCTTTTATCGTGACTGAAATGTTATGATTGCCTGATGTGTTTACGTATTTAACTGGTCATGCTAATGAAAATTCTTTTTGCATTAGATAGACCGCAACAAGTGTTAAATTGTTTTAAAAGGAAATTGTTTGGATATGACGAAAGCGGAACATTAATAGAGCATAATGACGTTTGAATACATGTTGTTTTGACAAACTGTGCCTAATACATGTATATCCTCGTGAATGTTGCCTACGATAGACGAGAAAAAATGATTGCTGCTAAGTTTTGTAAGCAAATGGAGCTAGACTGTGGTGATTAGGCAAATGTGGATAACTTTAAACAACTATAAGACAAAAATGACTCAGCGTTATAAAATGATACATTCGATGCACATTCAAGTGTGCAAACATCCCACTGCTATAACAACAACTTACTTAAGCGGAAGTTAACATCTTGAGCTCAATATCAGTTGCATTGCCTACGATTTATTTTGTCTTTTATCTTATTTTGCCTTTTTCTTGTCGGTCTGACGAAAAGATCCTGAAGATCTTTGGGCGGGTTTAGAAGACTAAAAGTTCTCTTTAAACTGGGGTAGCGCTTTTTAAAATAGAAAAGTCGAAGAACACAACCTTCTAGTTTTGTTAGTTCAGTATATATTGTATCAAGAGGTTTTCAAACAGCAGGTGTTACTGTAGCAACGATTATGGTATCTCGTTGATTAAGAACAAGGCTGATTTTCTCGAAATGTATGTAAGGCCCGGACCAAACGTCGAACTTCACATGAAACGAACTAAATCGCAATGTTGGTCGACCCAAACAGGTAAGGCTCGTTGGGTCAAACATCAAACATTTGTCGAACCGACCGTTGAACCAAATTCAGAGCAGCGAGCTGTGAACGAATGTTTCGAGGCTAGAAAATACATTAACATACAAATTTTAAATTCATTCGTTAAGTTCGTATCATGAAAAGATCGACGTTTGTCCAGCAGTCGATCTTCACACGTTCTATCATATTTCAAAGTACATTAGTTACAATCCCTGTAGACGAGGTTAGAAAACTTCTATATGACAGTTTTGTTGTGCAAAAAGTTACCATTTTAACGAGATAATTTCAGCTGTGCATTTCCGCAAAATTACGGCCGGGATTAATAGGTGGTCCTAAGGCAAAATTTTATCTGTATATATATATATATTTTTTTTTTTTTAATAGTTTATTGCAAACAAAAAAAGAAAAAAAAAAAAAACAGCTACATACATGTACAATGTGTCTGAGCTTTAAAAACAATACGGTACTTATTTACAGTGCTTGCTTATGTTAATTCTTTATCAGCTAAAATTCCTGTCCTTTCAAACATTACATTATTTACAGATGCAAAAGCTATACATTTAAGGAGAATAAGTAGACAAAACAGAAAAAGCGAGGTAAACAAAAAAACTTCGTGACGAGTACAAAGACTAATTACGGACAAAAGGAAGCAGAAAGATAATAATAAAATAAAATAAATAGATAAAATAAAGTACCTTACAAAATTTCACCTAAAAAAAAGCCTTAGAGTTGAATTTGAGACTTTGAGCTGCTTTTTTCGATAGATATTTTATCTTTTAGAAGGGCTAGAAAGGTTTCGAAGTGGTAGTGTTGTTCATCTCTCGAGGCAGTGTAGATATAATATTTAGCAATGAGTACAGAGAGGTTTAAGCCAAGTCGTAAAGGAAAGTTAGTTGTAAAACCATAGATAATGTTTTTCTCGTGTAGCTCAATGGAATCGTCATTTTTGACGTTCCACCACGTAGCAAAAAACGTAGTATATGATATTGCAATACTTAGCATATTTCATGTATTTATCCATTCCAAAAACTTTTATATTTCATCGGTTTTCTTTTTGTCACCTAGGTGTCACGAAGAAAAAATTCTCGCGGCATTCCTGGTTGAAAAAGCCGAGGAAAACAAGCCAAGTATTGTATGCGACCGTGCTCTTTAATGACGGTCGCTTTGCTTCTTTGCAAGATTTAATTCTCAAGCTTTGCCAATCACTAATATTTTAATAGGTGCTGCCTCCAGTCACATCGTAGCTCTTTTTTTAAAGGTAGGAATTAAGAAGTTTAATAGACTTAAGCGTGTGGACTGTTTATTCCATGTTCATATTGCTGCAATTTTCATGATCAAAATTTGTTTTTTTAGGGCTGTGTTGACAGGTGCCCAAAAGGCATCGAAGCTTAGAAAAATGTTTCACTGGCAGTTTGAATAAACGGATCAGTTCGAGTTCTAACAGATATGTTTAAATATCATCAGTCGATCCTGAACAATGACGTGAATGTTAATTGTCAATAGATATCGCACTATAGAGCGGTTTTCAATGTAGTACGGTTGTGTTGAACCAAAACCAAACCATTAATGGCCTAGCAATCACCACAAACGTGACAACACAACAAAGAGGCGATATATATCATTTCGCGTCTGATTGGCTAACTAGGTAGCGCGAGTTTGTAAGCCAGCTATTGAGCGTAGTAGGCTAAAACCAAAGCAATATTTCGGATTATTTTTAAGGCTCAATTAAAAACCATTCTCAATGGGAATAATCTTCTCTTTTTTGGGATCAATTCCCTTCCCTGAGAGCTCTTGCCACTTGAAATACCTTGCCATAGCAAAGGCTACAATATTAAGTCAAATAACTTCCTAGACGCAGTTAAGAATTACTTCCTGCCGAAGATTTGTAAACAAGTGTATCTTAAAAGGATGCTGAAGTCATTTAGAAAATAAACTTTTTGGATGCATTAAATCAAAGCGCTGCTTCCCCGATCGCTCTGTCACCAATAGTATTGAGGTGTCAACTAGAGAGTTCAGTCTTATAAAGATGTCATTTCTGCTGGGACTGGCCGACGTCTCTTCCCGGGAGTAAGCGACCAGAGGAAGATGTCTTAAATTCAGGCTATGTTGGCACCAGTGTTGGTCAAAGAAGGGGGGGGGGGGGGGGGTGAATAGGTTGGCGGGTCGACGGATTTGGTCTTAAAAAGCTCACGGGTTGTGGATTTTTGAATACATTGAGCGGATTCGCGGATTTCGAAAATACAGCGGAGCGCAGATTAGCTGAGAAATTTGGCCTGGATTCCGGAGTCTTCATGTCAGTAGCTCAGATCGTGGACACCAAACGAAGTTCGGATCACTTTGGTCGATCTTCGTCGGTATGTTGGCAAAATTTTTGCAAAAGCAAGCAATGAACGAAAACCGGCATAAAAACAACATCTACTGTTTGCTGCAGTGAAACTACACCACACAAAGTTTTCAAGTAATGCGGATTCGGATTTCAACGAAAATAGTAGCGGGTTAACGGATTTGGCCAAAAAAATTAAAATAACACGAATCGGCGGATTTGCGTACCCTATTCACCACCCTCAAGAAAAAACGCTTTTGTTTGACAACTGACAGAAAGTTTGCTTTTTTTAACAATTGGTAGAAAGGATTTGACGTCAATATTTGTAAACAGTAAATATTATTAACTTCTTTTTGATAAGGTAAATGAACTGCCTTTATCGGAATTTGATGATGAACATGTTAGTCAATGTTTTGCCGGAGCGAAAACCTCGTATACTGCAAGTAATTTCGCTCGGGCCGGCAAATCGGAACCTTGGATCGTGGAAACGACCGTCACAGAGAATTACAAGGAATTGGAAACGTCAGCTACACAAATCTTATACGGCGGTACGTTACCTTACCAACGCCAAGTTTATTTCACTTCCTTGCCAACGCGGCAAAACAGTGAGTAATTCATTAAGAAAATAATGCTCCCTTGAGACCGTGGATAATAATTTATTGACTTCATTTGTTTTTTTGTTTGGAGATTTCATTTCGTTCATTTCGGTATCATGCCGCGTCTCCAGGGAATACGAGCTGCAATGAGTCATTTCTTTATTAACTTATGATGTATTGTTGTTTTGAGCTAGAAACGCCAAGTTCAAATTATTTTCATGGGCTCGCTGTTGGTCGATCAGTTTTAGTTCCTTGCTTCTTAACAAACTTCTAGAAACCACTTTAAAGTACTTACTTACTGTTAAGTATAATGTACTTAAAACTCAAGATTGCTTTTCTGCTGTTTTGCCTTCATCGAACAGGAGGTAAGTGACGCTATTTTGCTTTACAAAGTGTGTCATCTTCAACGTTCCGTCGCATTTCGACTGATTTGTCAGCACAACATCCTGTGTTTTGTCGCGTACAAGAATCGATCAGTATATAATCTTTGGAACTCGAAGCGTTACAGAATTCGAATAAGAAAAGTAATACTAATTAAGGAACTACAGTATACAGAGGCATTTTTGAAGTAGTATAAGTGAAGTGACTCGTCGGC
Source organism: Oculina patagonica (assembly GCF_052425735.1). Classification (NCBI taxonomy): domain Eukaryota; kingdom Metazoa; phylum Cnidaria; class Anthozoa; order Scleractinia; family Oculinidae; genus Oculina; species Oculina patagonica. The sequence goes on from NC_135762.1 coordinate 13,007,293, forward strand.
TCGTCAAAATTCATTATCTGTAATAGGAAGGTACATATCTGTGCTGCAGAAGAAGCGATTAAAGAACGAGAAAGGTTCCAGGTTGGAATCGTCTGACGAACCGACGAGCCATCTCAATTATAGAGTGAAGCTAGAAAAGCGGCCCTGTTTGCATTTTGCGTCTCCCAAGCAGAAACCTGACCAAACCTGTCCAAGCATCACTGTATAAACTAGCTTGTAACTTCATGTACGATTATGAGCCAGCGAAGATCAAATTGCGTTGTAGCGGTCAAGGTAGATAAGAGTTTGTATGGGAATATTTAAGGTAAGGCTTTTTTAATGAAAAACGGCTGCAAATGGTCCGAAAAAAGTGAAGGATTTGTTTTTAGACATCGTCGACCAAAACGCATAGAACGCGCACCCCGCAGGTTTGGAGATCTTTCGAGAATACCGGTTGCTGAATTTTGCGGTATTGTTAAATGACAAGGGAAGGTTAAGTCTGCGTTCAAGCCAAGTGGCCCATCTGCTCCATCAGCGGAGATTATCTCAGTTTCTGTATCATTATGCCACAAGGAATATTTCTACTCCCGCCTGGATGGAATGCTAGTCTTCCTAGTCCATCGCAGGGTTAACTCCCAGCTTTTAATTCGCCGGTACCCATTTTTGCACCTGGGTGGAGAGAGTCACTATGAGAGTAAAGTGTCCTGCCCAAGAACCCAATACAGTGACTTCGGCCGGGGCTTGAACCCGGACCGATCGATCCGGAGTCCAGCTAGCCTGAGTATAAGGCTTTTCTAAAGGAAAAAGGAGAAAGAGTAGAAGCGCGAAAGGCTCTTCACTTCCCCCCTTCCCCTCAGGAAGGTCTGATACTCAGGCTAGGGTCCAGCTAGGTTAAACATTAGGCCACCGCGGCTCTCTTTCATCGCGCGCTACTTTTCAATTAACGTCAATACGTTGACAAGGACTTGACAGGAGTGACGCAAGTAAGGAAAAATCATCAGAGCATATTGCCCTGATGTACCTTGAAATTCTTATAAGTAGCATTTTAAAGTCAGTATAGTAATCTGTAGGGAGAAATCTAAGTTTGAACTCATGTGAAAAGTAGGCATTAACCAGACACTTATAGCTCTTTTATTGCCACACAGAATGCACATGGCCAAGAATAAACGTATCCAACGAACATCGACTGCGCCAGGAGCTGTTCCCCTCAGGAGCGCCCTTTGACCGGATGGTACGGCCCGTGCTCGACTCGTCGGAAGCCGTGAAAGTTAAGTTCAGGGTAGAGCTCAAAGCAGTTGTAGATGTGGTAAGTTCTACAAATGCAAATTATGGAGAGGTAGAGACATATTACGTTGACATGCCTTGGAGAAATTAACCTGTGATCGGGCGTTCTTTATTTCGAAAGGGAGAGGGTAAAAAAGAACGCCCTTCTTTCCCCAGAGTGATAAGTAGGGAGGGAGGGCATGATCTCAGGTTTTGGAGAGAAGGGAAACCGGATTTGCAAACTGCAGGGTGAGGAAGGTTGTCTGATTTGGTATTGACACTGAGATCATTGGTGATATCTTCTGTCAGAGGGTAGGGTAGAGGTATGACAAGTTGCAGGGGTGGCTAGGGTACGTTATGACTTCGGGGCTAGGGATGGGTGACGTAGGAGAGGGGTTAGAAAAGAAAGGTTCGAAATGTAGCCTGCGTAGCTGGCGGTTTTTGGGGGGGTTTAAATCGCGCACAAACAGGAAGCGAAGCCGAAACAACGAACGGCATAGCCGCGAGGGGTTGTGCGCGCACTAAACCCCAACAAAACCGCCAGCTACGCAGGCTAGCTAAAAAAACCTTCTCAAAGTTGACTTGTGGAAAGACTTATTAAGCTTGAAGAAATAAAATAGGGGGCAAAAACGAGAGTCTTCCCGTTTTAATCTGTACAATTTTGCTTTTATTTCGTAAGCAACCAACATGGTTATAATTGTTCACGCTCTGTAATGACTGGATGTGGCTAATAACATTTGTATCCATTTTTTACGCAGGATAAAAAAGGACAAGTTGTTTCGACAGACACGTTCATCATACAGGTATGTTATAACTATGTTATAGTTACTTTAAATATTGTTCACTATTTTAAGGTAGTAGAATTGTTCAAAGGTAAAAAATAAACCATACCTAAAGACTCGCTCTTTTCAAAGATATTAATGAAGTTAACATAAATGCAAGAGATGGGGGCTTCTTTCAGCTTAGGAGCGGAGAAAAAAATGCCAAAGTTGGTTGCTACAAGCGCCATTTTGCAATGTTTAATCCATATCGTATTATCGAATATTATTGATTCATTGGTTGCCTTTGTTTATTTTTTTTTTCTTCTTGCTTTAGCGTTGGAATAATTCTTTTCTCATGTGGTCACCCAGTAAGTTTGGTGGTCTGGAGAAAATTCTTGTGAGTCCTGAGGAGATCTGGGCTCCAGATATTGCACTACAGAACAAGTAAGTGGGCGCTGAGGGTGGGGTGGGGTATGTCTCTAAATCAGCGAAACACTATTTCAAGTCACATAAAAGTGTTTTGATTTGGATCGATTGATTGATTGATCGATTGATTGACTGACCGACCGACCGACCGACCGACCGACCGACCGACCGACCGCCTGCCTGCCTGCCTGCCTGCCTGCCTGCCTGCCTGCCTGACTGACTGACTGCACTGACTGACTGACTGACTGACTGCACTGACTGACTGCACTGACTGCACTGACTGACTGACCGACTGACGGACGGACTGACTGACTGACTGACTGACTGACTGACTGACTGACTGACTGACTGCACTGACTGACTGACTGACTGCACTGACTGCACTGACTGACTGACGGACTGACTGACTGACTGCACTGACTTACTGACTGACTGACTGACTGCACTGACTGACTGACTGACTGACTGACTGCACTGACTGACTGCACTGACTGACTGACTGACTGACTGACGGACTGACTGACTGACTGACTGACTGACTGACTGACTGACGGACTGACTGACTGCACTGACTGCACTGACTGACTGACGGACTGACGGACTGACTGACTGCCTGCACTGACTGCACTGACTGACTGCACTGACTGACTGCACTGACTGACTGACTGACTGACTGACTGACTGACTGACGGACTGACTGACTGCCTGCACTGACTGCACTGACTGACTGACTGACTGACTGCACTGACTGACTGACTGACTGACTGACTGACTGACTGACTGCACTGACTGACTGCACTGACTGCACTGACTGACTGACTGACTGACTGACTGACTGCACTGACTGACTGACTGACTGACTGCACTGACTGCACTGACTGCACTGACTGACTGACGGACTGACTGCACTGACTGCACTGACTGCACTGACTGACTGACTGACTGACTGACTGCACTGACTGACTGACTGACTGACTGACTGCACTGACTGACTGACTGACTGACTGACTGACTGACTGACTGACTGCACTGACTGACTGACTGACTGACTGCACTGACTGACTGACTGACTGACTGCACTGACTGACTGCACTGACTGCACTGACTGCACTGACTGACTGACGGACTGACTGACTGACTGACTGCACTGACTGACTGCACTGACTGACTGACTGACTGACCGACTGCACTGACTGACTGACTGACTGACTGACTGCCTGCACTGACTGCACTGACTGACTGACTGACTGACTGCCTGACTGACTGACTGACTGACTGACTGCACTAACTGCACTGACTGACTGACCGACTGACGGACTGACTTACTGACTGCACTGACTGACTGACTGACTGACTGACTGACTGCACTGACTGCACTGACTGACTGACCGACTGACGGACTGACTGACTGACTGACTGCCTGCCTGCCTGCCTGCCTGACTTCCTGGCTGACTGACTGACTGACTGACTGACTGACCGCCTGCCTGCCTGCCCGATTGGTTGGTTGATTGATTGATTGATTCGTTCATTGATTCGCAGTGCAGATGATAATGTCGCTCAAGCAGGCTACACGGAGAAATTCAAGACATGGATAGTTATCTACCACAATGGCACAAGCGAGTGGATTTCACCCGTGTCCTTCAAGAGTGCTTGCAACTTCGATGTCACCTTTTTCCCATACGACGAGCATCGCTGTGACATGATTTTTGGTTCATTGACAATGGACAAAACGCTTATGGATATTGAAACAGAAGAAATGCATGTACGCAAAGACGAGGACAAAGAGAAAGAGAAAGTCAAAGACCACGATGAGGACGAAGAATTTGGTACGTATAAATCATCCACGTATGTAAAAAATGTTTTAAGCACGCTGTTGTTTTTGTTGACATACGGGACTTTCAGTTTTTTATCGTTAAGTCAATTTTCTTAATTTCGGTGTCATTGAAGATGGCGGATTTGAAGGCGTTGTTGACTAGGGTCCTTTAATAAGGTTTAATAAAGCAGATGATCACGTGACATGTTTAGGAAAGAGAGGACGCCAGTTTTTACGATTAGGGAAACATTTAAGCTTGGTTGGAGCAAATCTAACTAATGATAAGTGTATAGCAAATGATCAATATCTACTTTTAAAGTTTATACCATTGTTATATTTCCGTTATTGTTATATTTTTGTGAGGGCCACAAGTTTATCAGTTTGATTACTGTCAGGTGTCACCCTCATTAAATAAAGTCATACTTACTTACTTACTTACTTACTTACTTACTTACTTACTTACTTACTTACTTACTTACTTACTTACTTACTTACTTACTTACTTACTTACTTACTTACTTACTTACTTACTTACTTACTTACTTACTTACTTCTTTCTACGTTAACGTTGGTATGTCATTTCCATGTTTAGGTAAGCAGAAGAGTAATATCCTGTAGGTTACAGTAGGAACTGACGTAATATATTTTTTTATCCTTACAGAACAGGTGGGAAAAAGTGGGTCCTGGTCAATCCAAATGATAGAAGTGAAAAGGAGGGAAAAACGCCTAAGAGGCTGCCCGAATCCATTCACCGAGATTCGCCTTAGTTTAATCATTCGCCGTAAGCCGTTGCACTTCGTTGTATTCTCCATGGTGCCGTGTATGTTAATCGGAGCACTGATCCTCGTCAGCTTCTTCATTCCTGCAGAAAGCGGTGAACGAATCGGTTTCAGCTGTACAATCCTCCTCGCTGTCAGCGTCTACCTGCTGATCGTGACAGAAGCACTTCCCGAACAGTCAGACACGCTGCCACTCATCGGTGTGTACTACATAATAATCATGATAGAAATAGGGCTGGCGCTGACCGCTACCATTGTCGTACTCAAGGCGCATCACGCTACCATAGAACCACCAGCTTTTCTCAAATGCTGCTTGTTCATCAACAGCATTTATAGATGTTGCCGGAAGTCTAAGGTTAGACGCACTTCGAAAATTGAGCCACCTGTCCAAGTGACCGTGCTCGACTGCGATAATGTCGATAATGTCCATGAAGAGAAACGCAACGGCGCTGAAGAAAGATACCTAAAGCCAAGTATGATTGACATGAGCCGACTGTCAGTAAGCAGCGGTAGCGAATTATTTACTCGCCCCAATAGCGTCGTCGATGTGGAAGAGGAAGACTGGAGCGAGACCTGGCGCCAGATTGGCAAGGCTTTAGATCGACTTTTCTTCTGGACGTTTGTCATTTCGTTTTTTATCTCTACCGTTGTAGTGTTTTCGTACGGCCCTTCCTTAGCTAAGCCTTTGAATAATGAAGTTGATAAGTTGTACAACTTTCACTGATACAGCCCATTTCAGCCGTGATGACAAAATACAAATTGCTCACCCCCATCCTTTCTAATTGTACTGGTTAAGGGAATCTGATTGTACCTAACGACAATTTTCTGTGAATAGTGATTTTACTTAGGACATGCAACATTGAGGGGTTTTTTTTCTGCAAAGAGAAATTTGTGTATATGCTGTACGGAGGCACGCAAGAGGTGTGCAAGAAGGGTGCTGGAGGCGCGCCTCGAAAGCAGTTTGCTCGCGTGGTTCTGCAAGCTAGATTTGACTGCACTACAATTTTAAGTTTCTTTATAACAAGACAAAATAATTATTTATCTTAATTCCACAAAGACGTTGCCCGCTATGCTCTTAGGCTAACTATGCAGATAAAATTTAATTAAATATTTTTAAGGATTTTTTACGGATTATCCACGGTCTCATGGCGTTGCTTGAGATTGTGAAACGCCTGTTTTGACGTTGGATTAATGTTGCCGTTTGGAGTTAGATGTCATTGCTGGAAAGAGATTTTACAGTTTCAATAAAAAAAGTGTTTATCATTTGCGCATGGTTATCAATGGTAACAAAGTTGCTATAGTTGTTGTTTTTTAAACAAACGAAAAGTGACCCCAGTCCTCTCGCGCTTAATTCAAAATGGCGGCAACTCGGAGTAACCGCCATATTTGGTACAGTAGGTAAAGTTGAAGGTAAAGTCTGCGTTCAAGGCAAGTGATCCATTAGGTCGGAGCTTTTCTCGGTTTCCGTAGCATGAAGCGACTAGGAATATTTCTACTCCCCTCTGGATGGGAGTACTAGTCCATCACAGGGTTACCTCCAGTCATTAAATTAGTCGCCGGTACCCATTTATACACCTGGGTGGAGAGAGGCACTGTGAGGGTAAAGTGTCTTGCCCAAGAACACAACGCAGTGCCCCGCCATGTCTCGAACCCAGAACTCTTGATCCGGAGTCCATAAATAAACCTGAAAATAAATTGAACGTTTACGTTCAGTCCAATAAGTAATTTAATTATAATATAACGAGATCGACATGTATATAATTATAATTTGCCATGTTCTGGCTAAACAATGTCATGATAAAATTTGCGTTCGTGGTTTTTCTGAAAGTTGTTTTATGACAATTTCAAGTCGACATCATGGCATATTGCAGCATCGTTTCAGTAAAACTAATCTCACGCATTTTATGTTGCTAAATAATCTTTTTTTAGCGCAGAAGAATTTTAGCAAATTTGTTTGTCCTCAGCACTAAAACATGTTTTTTTTCTGAAATAACTGTATGTAGAGAAAGGAAGCTGAAACTTTAAAATACGTTGCCTCCAAGCTGTAAAAATAGCTATCTTCTAAAGATATGACTTCAGTTCAAATTATCACACCATAGTATTCGCGTACTTTTGATTGACTAAATGTATTAAAATTGCAAATGATGAACCATGCTATTAAATGCCATCTTGACGGTTTCTTAGCTAAGTCGGTTGAGAGCACCTTGCATTATTTTCGCTTTGCTATTTTACTCGTTCAGTCGAAGAACATTACATCGTGGAACGGGAAATACGTGTTATCCTAGAGAATTACGTTTGGTTTTACTTGGTTTGGATCTGTGATAAATATAGAAATAGAACGGAACTGCCCCATTGAAGCCACAATTTATTTTGAAATGTGATTAACGAATGTTTCCGAGAGTTGTTTTTAATTTAACGGGTACTTAAATTAGTAACAAATTTGAAGTTAGCAGGTTACTTGAATTGGGAACTTAAATTTGCGCCAATTTCGTATGTTGCAAACTAAGCAGTATCTAGTTTCGGTTTTGCTTGTTATGTGCCCTGACAGCTTCGGAGCCTGAGAAACGATAAATGTATATATTTTTCCTTTTAAATAAACTGCACATAATAATATGTATACAGATGGTCATTAGTAATATTTCGCTAGCGTTTATAACATTTTTTCTGTTGTAACTTTTAGACAATGGACGAAGTTGCATAACTAGTTGAAAAACCTTGACAGACTCGTGGCTTTTTTTTCGAAATGTTCAAAATTTTGTTAGACATTAATATCTTGAAGGAAGAAAACAAGAAGGCTTTGGTTGGGCTCATTTATTTTTCTGACAAGACATCTTGAAGCTGTCGATCAGTGCAGTACAAGTAATATTGTTGTATAAATATTGCGGAGATGTTGCGAATCACACGTTCTGTTTCGGAAATATGTGATTGACCGCTTGTCATTCCTCAGGATATGAAATTTAGTGAGAACGGAAAAAACGATAAACAATCTGGCAAGTGCTTAGTAACAATTTCTAAACACTGCTAGCGCAAAGGTGTGCAACTTGGAAAAGCGGCGAAAAAGATGTTTGTAACAGCTAGAGAAGAAGCCTCGAACTGCTGATCAATTTGACTCAACTGTAACAGGTACTCTACGCTTGCTGATTCAAATAACAACCGCGCGATAGGGAAAGAAGAGATCCTTTTCTTCCTTAAGTGCTTCGTTTCACATCAAAATACCCTCAATTTAGTTGCAGCTATTCCTGGTAGGTCATTACTAAGACACTAAAGTACGGGCAGACGTCAGTTATTTTCAATCGGTCACCATATTCACCTTTAAAAACACGCCAGAATTAATTCTCATGCATTTCTTTAAAATCGTGAAAGTTATTGACTGCAGCTAAAAGAGTCAAACACTCGACAGAGTTGAGTGTGAAACATTCGGTTACCATAATTTTTAGATATTACAAAACTAGTGCGTGGGTCTTCGGCGCCTGCACTGAGCAGCTGAGTATCCTTAGCTGTCTACAAGCGCCGATTTCTCCCAGTTGTTGAAAAATATGTATGCACTTTTTTCTGGTCTTTGCTTTTGATTATTCGAGCTTGGAAAAAGTTATTTTTATCATTTCAGAGATGCGTAGAAAGAAAGGAGCAATGTTTTTCTAGTTTTTACAGAGTTGCGATAATTTGAATGTTTGGGAGATCTGGAAAGACTTAAATGTTAAATTCACAAAATCTTTGATGAGAATCTCTTGTGCTTTAGATCACATAAAAATACTTTGAATTCTTTGTTTCCATAACATGGACTGTTTCACCGACCGTGCTGTTTTCAGTCCACCGCGAAAATCTCTAATGAGCCCTCTATAACTTCATTGACGCACAGAAAGACAGTTCATGCTGCACGAGATAAACGTTTGAAATAACGAAACTTTCTTGCAATTCGACTGGACACTTTATTATAAGCTGCAAAACAGAGTCAGGCCAAGCGAGAGTAACCCTAAATATCAATCCAGCTCCAATTACCATTGGCAACTTTTCTCAATGAATGTAATACACTGGATACCTTTATGAGAAGCTACACCAGCGAAGTTCTGCTGGTGTGCCTTCCATCGATACTTACAAAAGTCAATATAACTGCAAATGATGTTTCGATTTTTTCATGGAACAGTACTTCCGTTTCATTGAGCAATTATGGCAAATCCGTATTAATTTGTTGGAGGTAATTTGACACTTTTCAAAGGCAAATTGGTGAAATTGCAGTTGTAATTATAACTATTTGCAGTTGCTTAAAAAATATTAGTTTTTTGTGTCTAAAATATACAAGCAATGACAGCGTTATTAAAACCTTCTGTCAATTAGCTGCCTTGGTATCCCCAAAAAAGCCTTGGGAAATCAGTGAAAAATTATAATGGTACATTTTCTATCCTTACTATCATTGCCAGGGTGAGCAAGCAAGCCCCCATGGATTTAGTGAAGTTTGAGTTATTTTAATCGAATTGAATTCAAACATTGATTCTGAGTTTCTGGGGGATTTGCCTGGATGTAAATTGTTACAACTTACATGAAAGTTAATGTGGTAAGGCAACTGGCTGGAATGATTAACATTCTGTGACTTACTTTTGTAGATAAAAATCTTCAGACATCAGAAACTGAACATCAAGAAATTGTCTGATTTGGATATAGTGTGCGTTATTCAACTATACAGAACTGAAAAAGCTCAACAGATCTGTGAAAAGATACCCTTCTGATTAAAATTAGCTCGTTGACAAGTCAACAAAAATAGAATAAAAAGTAAATACATTTACCACAGAGGCACATATGTTAGTTAGCTCAGTACACAAGGTCACCAAACCTTCAACCAGTATTTAATTTGTATTTTTTAAATTTATTTTCAGGCGGATGTGCGACCCCAGTGGTTAAATATTCGCTGTTCGTCTTCCTTTAGGTTCATTGTCGCTTTTGACTCAGATTTATATTCAGTGGTCTGGTACTGCCGATTTAGCTGGTACTGAGATTAGGGCCGGGCCTATACAAGCTTCGAAATCAAGGGGAAGAAAACGGAGACAAGAGCAAAATGAATAAAACTACCGCCCCTCGGCCTCATCCAAGGCAACCTTTTCTGCCACCAGAGCTAGCGTCTCTCGTCGACACAGTCAACATGGCACATTTGATATCAGGGATTTATCTATCGATAATCGCTGTCATAACAACCTTTGGCAATGGTTTGTTACTTCTGGCGATTATTAAAGACCCTTTCAAGTCGTTCCGAACGCCAACTACTCTGTTTGTCGTGGGTCTTGCGGTGGCAGATGTTCTTACAGGTGCTGTTGTGGATCCTTTGACCGCATTTCTTTATATTGCTTCTTACTTGAAGTTGTACCGCGACCCAGACGTGAATAAAGTGTGTGAAGATTGCGTCAAGGTTAACAAATACGTATCTTTTATTACGATGAACGTATCCTTTCTAATCCTTCTCGCGTTGACATTTTGCCAGTATCTGGCGATATCGTTCCCGCACAAACACCGCGCTATTGTAACACGCCGAAACGCCATTATCACTCTGGTTGTCATAGCGATATATTCCATTGTCTTCTCACTTCTCCCTGAATTCAACGTCCCTGAAAGATTGAAGCTGGAGATCGACACGCATTTGAACACGAATGCAGTAGCGATTATTCTGATCCTTTGCTATGTATTACTCTACCTGGCTTATCGTGGACATCTCAAAAGGGTTAGCAGTTTGGACGAGAACGATGCCGCGCGAAATCGAAGAAGAGGACAAGAACGCAAATTTACTGCAGTGAATTTACTGTTAGTCACATTTCTTCTTATCTTCACCCTGCCTTCCATGATCCTATGGAATCTTCGCCTGTACAAGTATTACGATCTTCAATCCCTATCATATGGTCAGAGCCTAAGACTTGAGCTTGCAGGAACACTTATTTTTGACGTTCTTGTCATGAAGTTTGCTCTGGATCCTTGTATTTACGCGTGGAGATTGTCCAAATACCGCCAAGCAATCAAAAGGATCATTAAGTGCGGTCATGTTCCTCGCGTGGATGGAAACAGCTCAACGAATACGTCGTCGCGCGTCATTTCAACATATGTTGAAGGCGGAGAAGGAATGGGCCGAGAACGCGCGCAGACCGGCTCCACCCTTCTGCCCCTAAATTCACCCCAGCGAGTAGTCCCGGTGCCCAAAGCCTGAAGGCTGAAATTGAAATGGGTCCGTTTCGAATTTAAAAAAATTAAATAACAACAATAATAATAAAAAACAAACTACAGGAATTAAGAAGATTCAGCCCTACCAATAAAGCGACTCACTGATAGGTTGTTGCCTGATTCTGTTGGTTTATTTTGTTTATGCTTGTAACGGTATAAATTTGGTAGACAAGAAGTTTGAAAAGTAAGCGAACTCATCAACATCGGTCGGCTGCCACTTACAAGACGCCAAGAGTTTTAATTTAATACTTAGCCAAAATGTCTAGAACATACTACATGGTAATAATAACATGTACCCCATTTATCATATAAGAATGATCCCGCTATACTTATGACTGAATCAGATGCGCAAGTATGTGATAAAGAATTAACTATTGTAGTATTTTCTAGGAGAAGTTAGTGTACAATAAAATGTAAAGCTTACATTTGACTTGTTTCGCTTCGTCGTATCCTTGAAAAATAATCCCGCTTGCAATGCTTCTGTTTACTTATAGAGGTGCATCGCCTTTTAAACTAAGTGCTGGAAAACTAACTGTTTCACCTCTTCCCGTCAACACAGCAAAGCAACCGAGTATCTTTTGAAACTGAGTCGCATTGAGTCTTTAATTTCTTGACTTAATTTGATCCAAAATGAGTTCTAACGTTAGCTGGTGTTAACTCAGCTGAGTTCTACGTGATAAGGAGCCCACGTAGCGTTAGGGGTATCAAATGGTCTTTCGAACATTTGCGAGCATGCGACCACAGCGTTTTTCTTTGCGAGCACGAGCATTGACAAAAATTAGCCTTGCGAGCAACGAGCACTTTTCAAAAACCTACCTTCACTAAAAACCGAGCATGCGAGCACTTGTAAAATTGTGCGAGCACCCACTAAAATTTTGCGAGCATTTGCGAGCATTGCGAGCACTGCGACATTTTGAGGGACCATTCATGACCCCTCGCAATGGCCGGCGATCTTTTTATTAACGTAACCGGCTAACCTTTAATCTGTGATCAGGCGTTTTTTTTATACTAGTGGCGTCCAAAGGGAAGAACATTTCTTCTTGATTTTTCCTCTCTTCTGCCGCAGCGTAAAAGAAGGACGCCTGACCGCAGCCGTAGCTTCACCCTTCTACTTATTCTCTTCTTTACCCGGCTCAACATCTTAATTAGTTTTACAATTGCAAATCGCGTAGAGAGAGCCTGACACAGAATTGCTTTATCCAGTCAAAATCTGGAGGTATGTCCACCTCCACCCTAAAGCACGGTGTTTCGAGCGCTAATCGGTCTATCAGAACAGTTACTTAACTTGAATGCGGCAAGAAGGATGAGGGATTGCCCCCCCCCCCCCCCCCCCAAAAAAAAAAAAAAAAAAAAAAAAAACGTTGATTTCCCTGCGGTTTTCAATATTATTTTTTCATGGCGTAAGAAGAAAACTCAGCCAAACAGGCTGCCGGTGAGTAAGCGCAAAGGAAAGCAACCTTGTGACGTGTTTTTCCTCGTCCCCCCTATTACTTCCGCTTCCGCTGTCTTCGTGCATCGCTCCTCTTATTGCATGATGGGTAAATTGTAGTTATTGAGCATGCGTGATACTAGCACGTGTTCATATGATGTCACGACGGGCTCACGAAAAGAAATTTTTTCACTGTATCGGTGACTTTTTCACAGTTTTTACGGACCCAGAACTACCTAATGATTGTGAACTACCCAGGGACTACCGGTCGAGACATCTTGTGAATGTTTTTCTTGCTTTAAGGCTTCAAAACGCGGTTTACCACGACGATTACGCGCCCAAACATCAAGAACTCTACGGTCCCAGCCAGACGTAAGCGAGCGGCTTGCGGGAAAATGGCCATAAAATGTATGCATTCAGACCATTCTTCCGCCGAAGAACAGCACAAATACCAGAAGATTCAAGCTGAAGAAGCACAGGAGTGTAAAGGTAATGAAGGTTAGTGCTAAATGTTAGTGCTAAATGACATAAACATGTTAAGAAATTGTCCAAAAAATTGCTTAGATCGTGAACGGAAGTTACCTAAAATTTGTACGTTATCACAGTGATCGTGCAATTATTAATTGTTAGCTTCATTTTACGATCAATCCATTTTTAAGATCGATAGTTTGAAGTTTCTGCATATAATTATTGTGTTTGAATTATTCAAGTTTGTTAGCGATAAGGGTTTCTCCTGTACAAAATTGTACATGCAGTAGATGTTTTGATTAAATCTTGGGTTGTTTACAAACCGGCATGTCAGTTTCACGTGCCGTAAAAATATAAAACTGAAGGTGATACAAGATGGATTTCTCTCCAGAAGTCTCACTGTGTTCTTATAAATGAGAGTTACAGTCACATGTACTCAATCACATAACAAAAAATGGCCAGGGTAAACTTTATAATTCCGGTTATGTTATGTTTCAGTTTTCTTTGAACATAATTATGAGCCCATTTCTTTCTCTCTGTTCTTTAACACCCTTACAATGCAAGTACACTGCATTGTAAGGGGCCGCCTGAACAAAAATTTACCAAACAAAACAAATCTAGCAAACCAATCAAAACTTGAAGCAAATACACATACTAAGCTGGCCAGAAGTATAAGAAAATGCATGTCAACAAATCACAATTAGTTTTGCTTTCACTTTCTGATTGGTTAAGAAAGTGGTACAAATTTTTTAAACCAACCACTTGTACAGTAAAGTAAAACCAAAGCAAATGCAAGTAACTTCGAACACTCAAGCCAAGTGAAAATCTCTAGAGCTATAATTTCAAGTAATTTAACAGACCTTTATATTTCTTCACTTCGTTTCAAATTTAAGCTGTACCCTTTACATGCAGATGTGTTGTCTGGATGCTTCAGAGTTATTTAACACAGGCTGCATTCTGTGTTTGGTCAAGATGTTGCCCAAGTAGATTTCATGTTAACTGAATATTTTGCCCGAAGTGGAAAACATCAAAACTGTAGTATCATTCATTTAACTCTGTAATTCAATTCAATTCATTTAACTCTGTAATTTAACAATGTAATTATGTGTACTTGTGTCGAAACACTGTGTTGTTTTCGGTGATGACGATGTTAGCCAAGAAGTTAGTTAGTACTCAATGTTGATAACAGTGTGGGGTCTAAGATCAGTCAGATAATAAATCGTTTATTAGCCAGTTTCAAAGTTTGTAGTTTTGCTGTACATTCTAGTTTATTGTTTGTATTTTGACTAAGTTATAAATTTCTGGCATTTTTTGTTGTAGCAGCTAAACCACAAGACACACATAACCTGGTCCATGTGAAGCATGACTGGTTTGACAAGGTAGATTGAATGTGTTTGTTGTAAGTTTTTGTAGTTCCTTTTCACTCCAGTAAAGAAGAATATTTCTACATAGATGTACATGTTAGATAGGGGCAGAGCTTTCAAGCTTTGTACATGTTTGCATGTCCTTTCTGCTTTCAACTGTCAAGTTGATGCAAATTCTACTGTTTTGAAGTTGAACACATCTCTTTATGCCTATGTGGTGTGGATGTTAATCGACCTTTTTCTTTGTGTTTCTTCCAGGGAGATACCGTAGTTATCCACTTGTACGTGAAAAATGTCAACAAACAGCTCCTGGATGTTGTTCTTTATGAAGATGAACTTCATGTTAAATTTGCTACAAGGTTTGCAAAGAGATTACTGTTGGCCCATGCATATTTTGTAATTGTGTCAAAAAATTAGAAGCCAGTGCAATTCAATTCATACTTGATTGTTTATCAACTAGAAAAAAAAGATTCATAGCTATTCATTCAGTTGAACTAGGTTGTCCGTCCGTCCGCTGTCTGTCAGTCCGTCCCTCAGTCAGTCACATTCAATTGATAATTTGTTATGGATTGTTACCAACACTGAGCTGTCCAATGATCAATATTATAAAGTTATTATCCAGTGGCAAAAAGCTTTTTTTGATATAAAATTCAGCTTCTTAGCAAAGCCTAGAGGACACACACAAAAGAAATATGGACCTTATGTTGACATGCTTGTTCAAGTTTCTTTGTGTCCTCCAGGCCATGCTTGCAGTGTAAGTAACAAGCTGACTTTTACTACATATTAAAAGTACATATGTAGCATATTGAAGAAGGACACATCTATTGTTTTGACATCAGTTTCAATCTTTTGCTTGTTTTGAAAATTACATGATACTATTTCATGTACAATGTACTTGTGTTGTGAAAGATTTCTGATCATGTTGTGGTACTGAATTTTTTTCAGCAACAATGAGTTTCTTAAGATGTATCCTGGTACATCAGAAAATACTCTGTTTTCATGGAATCTAAAACTCAGGTTTGTTGAATTTTCATTATTTTGAACTGCAGAACTTTACATGTGGCTTACACTTGCCAGTATCTGAAATATTCTTCAAATCTTGGATTGATGTTCAATATCGCTGACACTGTGTGCCTATTTTAAAATGAGTTGGTGATACACACAGTGTACCCTGAAACCAGCAATAAATGTATTATTTTCCATTTCTTTTACAGCAGTGTCTGTTGCTTATCGCGAAGTGAGCTCCCATGTACATGTACAAGTACACTGTAGCTTAGTTCTTGATTTGGATTTTTTGCGTTTACCACTGTACTGGGGATTAATAGAAATTTTTTTTACATACAACATTGGCTTCATTGCCACGGCAAATTTGACCACTAGACAACTACTGAAAAGTTCCCCAGTTGGTAAAAAAAAATGTTCAAATTATTTCTGCTTGCCGTGCCTTGTGTTTAGAAGTCATTGCTGGCCTAGTGGTTAGCTGGTCTCCAGATTGTGGCAGCTGAGTCGAGGATCAAGCCCTGGCCAGAGTGATTGCATTGTGTCTTGGGCAAGACACTCCTGTCAGTCCACTTTCATAGTGGCATGCCTCTTTCTTCCCAGATGTACATGTACAGTACATGTATAAATGGGTATCAGCAAATTTAATGCTGGGAGTAACCCTATGAATCCACTCCATGGGGAAGTAGAAGTACTCCTAGTCTATGCTTTGGAAACTACTGAATTATCTGTAGATCTGGTGGTATCAGAAACTATGTCTTGTCCTTGAAGATTTTACCCATTTAAAATGGATTTTATACGCAGTGAGCCTAAAATAGTGACAAAAGCTGCTTGAGTTGGAAAAATATAAAAGCCCAATAATAACGTACTTTTTCAAGTTGTTAATATTGTTAAAGGGAACCTCCACTCCGAAAACAAAGATTACCTTGTAGATTGTTTTGAATGATGTTGTGCCATTGATTGCCTACAGGGGGAATGTCGAGATAGCAGAATCAAACAGCAGAGTAGCAATAGCCTTTGTACAGGTGTCGCTAAAAAAGAAATCTCCTGCAAGATGGAATGGCTTAGAAAAAGTCAAAATTCCAGGTATTTATGTAAACTAACAGCCTTGAACCATTACTGTGCCTTTCAATCACATGTTAATTCTGAAGTTCAAAACCCAAGTAATGATTGCGTTTACGCTGCCGTCATTCATAATTATGGCAACAGCCAACAAACAAAAAAGGAAAACAAGAAACCAACAGTCAGAATGGATCAAAATCTATCAATCAAAACCAGCGAACATGACCTTTTGAACTGGTTGAAGTGAACTTTCTGTTTCCTAAGAGGTCACTTAGATGATTCAGATTGATTGCAACAATAAACCGTACTGTTGAGTTAGCAGAGTTTGAGTGTTTTTGAAAGGCGCAGTGAAACAAACAACAAAACAATCCTAAAAATTCTAAAAATTTGCTCTAACAACGTCGCAGTGTTAAACATAATATCATAGAGTGCAGGTCTAACTTTTCTTTAGAATGTCATGGGAAACAACCTTTTATATATGCATGTGCACTGTACAAAAACTGTATGTTCTTAACATGTACTGGCTATGTAGTACAAGAAATTATATTGATTGGAAATACATTGCTTCACAAATCAAATTTTGTAGAATTGATACATTTTTTAGACACGATTGTCATGTCAAACATGTTTTATGGTACATTTGTACAATGAAAAAAGGTTTTTCCCCATGAAGCTTTAAATGTGATTTGTTGTACATATTTTAATATTGAAACTAATTTGTTTTTCTGCCTTCAGGTCAAAAAGGAGACAGTGCTTTATTAAGTGACAGACCTTTCAAACAACTGTTCAAACCTACAGAAACATCTCAGGTGTCGCAATCAAGGGAGAAAATGACCAATGGAGTTCATGAGACTGCTAGCAACACAGACAACTCTGAGATTACTTGCTCAAAGGAATCTAAAAACTTTACCAAAGAAAATGCTTCTAATTTAAAAGTTAAGGAGGAAATAATTGTTACCACACCTGAGGAAAAGCTTCTTCCGAATGGGGTTTCTGAGTCAAGTGCAGTGGAAGATCCTTGTGATGCCTGTGGGTCTTCTGACATGGAAACTATGAACTCGCAATTCACTACAGATTGTATACCACAAGATATTGATGGTGATGACATGTCAGTAACGTGCAATTTAAAAACTCCACTAGAATATAAACCAGAGACAAAATTTAGTGAAACGAGAACTACATCAACATGCGATGAATCAGCAAATGGACATGTCAATTTAGAAACTCCAATTGAATCGTCAGGCATGGAAAAGGATTGTGATTATCAAGCTCAGCATGCTACGGCAACATCCACTGCTGAGAGTCTAACAACATCATTCAGTACTTTATCGACTACCGTACAACCAAGTACATCAACTTCAACCTTGCCTTCAGTTTCATCATTTGACTCAGCTTCAGCGTCAGTAAGCCAAACGGCGATTCCATTACCACCACCTACCCCACCTCCTCCTCCCCCTGCCCCTCACTTATCTGAAGTGCGGGGATGCGGCGATGGCCAAGCGAAGACAGGAGTGATGGGTGGGAGTAAGAGTAGCGTCACTCACCTTCCGTTTAGTGACGCCATCAAAGCTGCTGCATCTAAAGGTGCAGACGCAGTTGAAGGAAGCTTTTATGAGGAGGAAGATTCTGATGAATGTGTCCACATTGGTCTCACAGGGTTGGATAATCTCGGAAACACCTGCTATTTGAACTCCATTATCCAGTGCTTGGCAAACACAAGGCAGCTGAGAGACTTTTTCCTTGGTAAGTTGAGCATTACACTACCGGTGCCAGAAGTTTTCCTTGCACAGCTTCTGGTGTTGGTCATGTCTCTATTGTTACCATATGAAGAACCTCTGGAACAGAGCACTATTCTTGGGTAGTGCCAAGCCAATGACAAACCTGCTAAATCAGTCTACATGTAGTAGTCCAGAATCTGGACAAGAAAGCTGATTGGCTTCTTATGGTTTCCCATGGGTCTTCTAATCTAAGCAATGCTGTGATTGGTGTATAAATATTACACATCAACAAAATCCAAATTTTTTTTTCTTGTAATAAATCCAACATAAGAAACAGTGTTTATCTGGATATCAAAACACCAAAAGAGAGTTGAAAATACGAAGCCCAGCAGAGTATTTTCAACGAAATTCAAGGTGTTTGGATACCCAATAAAAGACTGTCTCAAGTATTTGATATACAGTGTAAGGGATCTTCTCAATCTAAACAAAAACTACGGAGTAAACAGAGAAATAAAATCGTAAAAATCTATGCTAATTAAGACTTGGTATCCAAACCTCCTTTGCGGTTATGATTTTCTTTGTTTTGACTACAGCTGTAGATGAATTATCAATGTGTTTTAGAATGTAATTTCTGAATTTTTGTAGGCAAACAGGTAAATAATAGAATTTTGCACATTAATCAAGGTTTCGGCCTTGAACTGGTAACACTAGCCTTGTCTGGGTTTTCCTGTCATATAATTCAGTCACAAAAAACCTTGTGTAACAATATAGGAGATTGAGAGAATGTTTGTGACCATTGTGAAAAAATTGTATTTTAATAGGTGATGAGTATAAAGATGACATAAACACAGAGAACCCACTGGGGACTGGAGGAAAGCTTGCTGTTAGTTTTGTCAACTTAATGAGAAACCTGTGGTCTGGAAAGGATAGATCTTTATCTCCATATAAACTCAAGGTAAATTAATTAATGCATAATAATGGTGTGGCTCAATTTTACTCTTGATGCAATCTGGTATTTTCCTTGTTTTATAATCATTATATATATGTATTGCATACACCAGAACAAAGTAAAATACCAAATTGTACATGTACCAAGGATAAATCAAAGATCTCTTCGAGATATCGACTTTTTTTTGCATGAAGTTAGTATGAGTAGAAGGTTTATCCTGGGCATTGTTGTTCGAACATATCATAGAAGAATTCAAACGTCTTTCAGTTCAAGCATTTTTTTATTTTCGCGGAGTAAATGCTGTACTTGTCAGTCGCGACGGCTGGGTGCTTTGCGACTCATATACTTTGGCTTGGTTAAAAAAGGTAAACTTTGACGTTTGCCTTTAACATGTTTAATCGAAATAGTTGTTTCCTTTCGAGTTAGAAAGATTTCTACTCGGCTTAATGCAGAAAAATAACGCCTGATCGCAGGTTAGGTTACGCACGACAGAGTTACCTTTTGTCTCGTCACGCAATCTTAACCCCACATTGAGAAGTAAATTTTCGTTTGGATATTACCAAAAGCCGCTTCTCCTCGCTATTCTTTACCTTACGGCTACACATCCCATTTCTAACGACTACATTTCCAGCAAAACAGTTGCTGTTTATTTTTCTAATGGCGATGCATTAACTTCTGAACGGAAGAAACGTTTAACGTTTACTGCTTCCACCGGAAGTAATTTCACAACAGGCTACAAAAGCACTTATAAATATCACTTAACACATTTAATGATGTTGCAATTAGCGAAGCGCACTAATGACGTCACAGACTGATTTGACCCCCGGTGTGAGTCAAAATTCGGACAAACAAACCGCTCTTAGCCTGCGTAGCAGGCGTTGGCGGCCACTTTGGAGGCATATTTAGCGATTGTTTCACAAAACCATGGCCAGATTGGCTCGGACTTCGGAAAGCCTTACCTGTGCAACGTAGAAAGCTCAAACCGTGGTTTGAAACAAAAGGTTTGTCAAACAGAGCGATTATTCAATAAATGTGTAAAATGTTTTACTCTCAGTTATTGAATGGATTATAAAGGCCCGATTTGCTGCCGGGATTTGCTGAAAGAAAACATTTATTTTTATGAGAAATGCAAAACTTTTACACTGCGATTCCCTCGCCGCTCGCTCCAAATTCTTCGCGGTTCCCTCTATTTGCCGTTCGCCGGCCCGTCTCAAAGCGAGCACTCGCACTCGAATCCCGCCAGCTACGCAGGCTACAGATCGGATGGCCGGCGATCAGTGCCGTCAAATTCGGGAAGAATTCTGAACTTCTTGCAACCGACGATCTTTCCGGTGCCTAAATGAAGCAATCCTTCGCAATTATATAATTGGATAGTAATTCGCTATCCGCCGCTCGGCAGCCTGAATAATTTTGCAGTGGAAATCAACGGTGTCATTACCGGATCTTCGACTAATAAATTCAATTTTGGGCCATTTTTTGGATACCTTCAATCTATTTTTCACTTACTAAAGCAAAAATGTTTGAAATCTATCATTTTTCGAGCCTTTCGAGAATCTCGGCCTCAAATTGTGCCTTTCTCGCCCTTTTTTTCTTGTCAAGAATGCGTCCCCTCCATACAAAGCCTTTGCCAAAACTAAAATTGTTGTCCGACTCACGCAGGGGGGGGGGGGGGGGGGGTATCATGTGGCGAAATCTATTTTTAGTAATAGTGCGCTTTGCTAGCTAGATGATGTTGCAATTCTAAATTGTGCAACTCAGCAGAAATAATCAATTGTCACGAAATGAGTTCCCTTTGGTTAACTATTAGCAACGTTTTAGTGTGTTCGTGCGGGTAATGTTTGACCTCCTGACCTCTTTCAGTGCTTTGGCTAAATTAAAGGCACGGCGCCGCACAGTAAAATCTTTAGAAAAGCAGTCACTTGAGAAACACACAAGTCGTGTTTCCGTTAGTCACGGAGTGAACGTGACATGAATTTCTGCCTAGCCGGAAAAATGCCTGCTTACGCATGCAAATATTTATTTTGTTCCGAATGTTCAATAAAATAACCCAAACCAGTTCATTTAAAAGAAAGCCAAATCACGCCAAAATAAAGAGTAGACTATAAAAGCTATCCCATTGTGTTTCTCCGTTAAGCGTCTTCCGACAAGCTTTTGGTAATTCCCCTGACGCGATGACGTGTATCCCGTGCTTTGACACATTCTTGCTGAGCTTGCAACTTACGTTTCGATAACGTTTCGATTCTCAAAATACTGTAAACTCAAAACAAAAATTGGGATATCCAGAAAATAAGTCGTTGTTTTGCAATATTTAACACGTTCTGGGTAAATTGTACGACTTGTACTCGCTCCGAGCCAAACGCTTGAGTAACACAACAATAAATATTTCACACAAACAGAGCGCAGAGCATTCAAACTGAAAATAGGTGAATGATTATTTATAGCTACAAGCGAGAGATCGCGTGACATGGGTCTGACGTAGTGGTAGTTTTAAATAGCTTGGACATGTCCAAGCGGTCTTTGTTTTCGCTATGTGATTTTAGGTCAAATTGATATTAGCGCCTAAAGACTTGTACTGGTAAAAATTGCGTTCTTAATCGTTTTAAACTTCGCTGCCTTCTGTAATACTTTTATTCGTCCATTATATTTCTAATTTACAGAAATGTCATATATCTGCTAAAAATATTAATAGATAATGACTGGAGATCTTAGCAAGCTCTACTGAGCTTTTCTTAAGAAGATCCCCATATGTTAAAAACTAACAATAATATAGCAGATGGATATAATTTCTATAAATGTAGTATCTAACACGGGTTTTGCTATTTTTAAAAATTAACTATAATCTAGCTTAAGGAATACATATGATTTTGCACATAGACTTCGAGCGCTGAACCCCTTACATTCTTAATTGGTTATGTGACGTAAGATTTGGGCTACTCACGTTTTTGATCCTTATATAATGTTTGTAAATTTGACAAGTCACGTTTTTTCTACAAGAACGGAAGTGCTGAAGCACAACTATAGAGTGACACTTTACAAGTCACGCGCTTTGATCACCCACAGCGGAAAGTATTCCCTTGAGAAATTAAAGCAGTCCCTTGAGAGTTAACAAGAATGCAATCCCTTCCGGTTCAGATTTTAGCCCAGGTAAACGCTATTCTTCCTCTTTTTGCTTGTAAACAAGCAAAAAAAGTCGAAAAAAGGGAAATTGTACATGTAAATTTAAAGCAACTGTGTCATTTAGCAGGAAGAAAAAGCGTTAATCATGCTTTGTTCAGTGAAGCACAAAATGTAGCAAAAGTACAAACAATCATATAGAAAAACATGAGCTATTAATAGTCTCTATTTCTTTGTTCTTATTGATCTCTTTTAAAGAACCCATCATTAATGTTGATTAATTGATTTATTAATTTTTAATAGTTACTGCAGTACAAAGCAGGATTGAGGTTTTTTAATTCTGTTTTTTACTAATAGAGAAATTGTGTTTCGTTTTTCATGATGAAATGTTGAATTTAAAACAGTTACAGTTCTGATGTAATGTATATGAAATGATTCATACATGAACTGTGGATGTATATGAAAGTGATAAATGATCGTCGCAGTGAATTTTTAATTTAAGCAATTGGAATAAAGAAGCCTGAAAAGAAAAGGGAGGGAGGTCAATTGTGAGTCACAATGTGTGGCTTCAATAGCTCAGTTGGTAGAGCATCGCACCGGTATCGCGGAGGTCACGGGTTCGAATCTCGTTGAAGCCCTGAATTTTTTTTTTTCAGGCTTCTTTATTTCAATTGCTTAAATTGAAATTCACTGCGACGATCATTTATCACTTTCAGTTACAGTTCTCTTGTGAAATAAATAACATCATTTCTTTGCTTTATATGTATTTTACAAGGCATGCTCAAATCCAGTTTGCCAGGATTGACACATACAGCTCACAATTTACAGTGACACTCTTGATTGAACTTGACAATTTTTTTTTTACTTCTGTAGGGCATTGTGGGTGAAAAGGTCTGCCAGTTTAAAGGTTATATGCAACAAGATGCACAAGAGTTTATGGCATTCTTACTGGATGGTCTGCATGAGGTAAGACTTATAATTCCACAGAAAAAATAGATATATTCAGTGTTCTCCCTAGGATTTTGGGAAGGCCAGGCGGTATTCGGACTGTGATTTTTAAATGCCGTCAAAACCTGATTTGCGGAACTTGTTCCCCCACGTTTCTATCACTTTTCTATTTTTTTTTTTTACAGAGTAAAAATTTACTAATTTTGCTTTAAGAAGCTTTTAGTTTCTTTTCTGAGTAACCCGAGTCGGCTGAGTTCACCATTCTTTCCACAAACACGAGAATTTCGTTAAGTATTCCATGTACGACACCTTGAAGTGCTGTTGTATTCCTTTGGAAATTTTTGATAAAGCTAAGATAGCTGGCGTTCAAGGAAACGAATGAATTACACTCACAGGTTTGAACATGTTAATGCAAGGGTAAATAACTTTTATGATGATATTACAGGTGCAAAAACAGAGTAAAGAAAATAAGTGATTTCGTCTTTGCTTATGGATAGCAATCCCCAGATCTCAAACAGTAAGGTTACTTTGTGTTAAATCTTCAATTTTAAGCCAGGCGGCAACGATTTCCTTGCGAATCAAGCTAGGCGGCCCGCCTGGCCTAAAATACCCAGGGAGAACACTGATATTACTTCTTTAGCCTGCATTGTAGCAATCATGTGTACATCTGACTTAAACATGAAAGTGATAAATGATCATCGCAGTGAATTTCCAATTTAAGCAATAGGAAATAAAGAAGCCTGAAAAAAAATTCAGGGCTTCAAGAGTTTATGGCATTCTTACTGGATGGGCTGCATGAGGTAAGACTTATAATTCCACAGAAAAAATAGATATATTACTTCTTTAGCCTGAATTTTTTTTTTTTTCAGGCTTCTTTATTTCCTATTGCTTAGCCCTGAATTTTTTTTTTTTCAGGCTTCTTTATTTCCTATTGCTTAAATTGAAATTCACTGCGATGATCATTTATCACTTTCATATACATCCGCAGTTCATATATGAATCATTTCATATACATTAAATCATGACTTAAACATGTAGCATAAATGCAGCACTGTACATGTACATGTAAAAAAGGTTATTTGAGATGTACAGTCAACTCTCGCCTTGGGGACACCCCACTATTGCGGACACTCGCTATTACGGACAAAATCCAGATCCCTGGCGAAAGAGGTTTGACTGGAATTGACTCCCGCTATTACGAACTCTTGCTATAACGGACACTAAACGATGTATGTAGGTTGGACTGGGAGGCTCATTCCTCTGGAGCTTATCCTGGTTTCCATAGCATGAAGTGACTAGAACTATTTACTTTCCACTCCCCCCTAGGTTTGCTGCTACCGCATTAAATTAATTTGTCCATTTGTAAGCCCGGGTGGAGAGGGGCACTGATTAGAAAGTAAAGGAACTTGCCGAAGAACAAAATGCAATGACCCTGGCCAGGGCTTGAACCGGGACCACACTATCTGGACTGGAGTCCAGCACACTAACCACTTGGCTGCCTTGCCTCCCAAGAAAAGTATCAAATTTAATTGTTTTTTTTGTTGTTGTTGTTGTTGCAATATAATCTTAAGGACCTAAACAGAATCAAGGAAAAGCCTTATGTTGAGGAGGTTGAAGGAGCAGGAAAGCCTGATGCTGAAGTGGCTAATGAGGCATGGAGGAGATACAAAAGCAGGAATGACTCGGTGATAGTTGACTTGTTCCAGGGGCAGTTGAAATCCAAGCTAACTTGCCCCATGTGTAATAAGGTAAGTGGGAGTTTTTAATTAGTGAGTAACTGGAATCTAGATAGTAAGTTGTAATGACACAGCCTCTAAGACAGTGTAGTGAAACAAAATGGTCCGGCCAAAGCTTAATGTTAACTTAACCCTTTAACCCCTATGAGTGCCAATTGGCACATAATGTCATAACTTGGTCAATATTTGTCCAAATGATTTGAAATTTTGGCACCAAAATTGTCTCGGAAAGATCTGCATTTTGAAAGCATAAAATTATACCTCCCCCCTATTTGTGACTTGATTGACCACCCCTATAACTTTTAAAACTTTTTTGCCTGATACATTTGTGGTAAGCAACATAACTGAAATTAACCACTACACGTCTGAGAGCTGCGCAATAAGATACAGTTTAGGGTATACCCAAAATTTAGGGAGATAAACAACGTTTTAAATATTTTTCTTTTAAATGTTTTAACTCATTTCTTTCAAAGCTGTAACATTCTTTTTATTTGCTATTTAAAGTGTTTTATGCAATTTACTGATCCACACCTTTCAAATGGTATCTCATACATGGAAATCTGGTTGAAAATTTTTAATATACGAAAAAAGGCCATTTGCTTTAGGGGGTAAAGGGTTAAGATGGTTGTTATGTTGCAGATATTCACAATCAGTTTATTTTTTTACTTTAGATCTCTATCAAATATGATCCTTTCATGAACCTGTCTGTTCCATTGCCAAAAGAACAGAAGCTGTTACCGGTGTATGTTTTCTTCAAGGATTACAACAGAGTTCCTCTTAAGGTACATATTTGAAAATGTTACATTGTAAGTTAACCAGTATTGTGTAAAGGCCGATTTACACTGTGCAATTTTGCGGCATGCAACAAGCTAGCAACATGCCTGCGGCAATCGTTAGCGAGTTGTAGGTTTGATTTACACAACACAATTGGTGTCGTAGGCCTGTCGTAAGCATGTTGCATGGGACAAAACGTACCATGCAAATCAGCCTTAATAGAAACAACATTACAGATGTACTGAGTCCCTGTCACAATTAATGAGACAATTTGCTCCAGGTTGGAAGGTGTGACTCATTTGTCAACCTCTTACCCTCCCCACCCCTCATGTTCAGTTAAAGACTTTTGGACACTATCATGATTTTATCAGAATTACAAAAAAGATGGAGAGAAACAACTCTCAACAATCGTGATGCAGACTGAAGAAAGTTTTTGCTAACAGTCATGCACGCATGACTAAATGTAAATTCAGTAAGGTGTCTCTTGATGAGGCTGACATTATGTTGAATAATTTTTACAAAGGTTTGATGTTTTATTGTTCATGCACACTGTAGATTAGGGTCAAGGTAACCCAAGATGCAAACGTGGAGCAACTCACTGCTGCTGTAGAAAGGATCACTGGAATTCAAGTAGAGAATGTAAGAAACTAAGCAAGAGGGTGCCAGTTCATACATTTGTGTAGTCGTGGTAGAGTTATTACCATATTTTCTCGATTAAACACTGGACCCCGATTAAACGCCGGCCTCGTATAAATGCCGTGTCAAAATTGCTTATTTTTAAATAAACGCCAGGGGCGTTTGTTCGAGGTCTCGGCATTTATTTGCGGTCACGCTAACAAGTGAAAATATTCTCTTAGACATACTTGTATGATATGCTGCTTTCCAAATTTCAATTACTGTGCAAAGGTAAAAGGCTGGCGTAACATAGCTAGGATGGACGCTGTACAACAAAATAAAACCTGCAGCTATTAATGTTTGCGTTCCGGTCCCGTCTTCATGACTGACGCATTTTTTTCCTTACAAGTGTTAGTGCTCACAGTCATTGAAATCTCAAGGATTCCTCCAGCGTGTGTTTATAAGTTAAAGGAGGTTGTTTAAAAATGTGGAGGATATTGTCGACATTGCCGTTTATGAACTTAAACTTTGTACCCATAATCTTTATGCTCCTTTATTCATATACCGTTCATGCTATGTTTGTCACGCATTATGCATTGTACGTTATCTCATAGATGAGGGTATATGAAGTATTTCATGGCAAATTCCATCGTGCATTTGACAGAGGGTGCAGCTTGTCATCTGTGGCTCCAAATGACATCACTGTTGTGTAAGTATTCTCTCTAGCTGTTTTGCTCGTCACTCACTGTAATTCTTACGTTATGGCTCGTTCAGTCTTGAAAAGTGTCCAATGTCCAATGCTCTGAAAAAGGCCACTAGGGGTGAAAACGTTTGAGCTAAAAGACATAGAGAGAACACTGACTGCAAAGTTAGATGTTCTAGTACACTGGAGTAGGAAACCTGTACTGACTTAAATGATTAAAAAATATTTGTTTTAAACAGACGGGTAGGTCTTTTTTGTGAAATTGTGAGCAAATAGATCTAGGGCTTGAAAATTATTTTTGTCCTCAAAATGCTAAAACTTCACGAGCCATGTACGTGTATTATACCAGAACAGAGCAATGAAATAGCTTTGCAACAAAGCACTGAAATTTTAGCTCGTCTACGTGAAGAGAATTTAGTATCTTACAGTTTGGCTTGATATTGTTACTTTGATCGTTTGTGCACAGTTATGAGGTGCTTAGTGAAGAGGAGGCAGGCGAACAAGTGTATGAAGTACCAATTATACAGGTAAGATGCAGGGATGTCCCTAAGGGCCGGCTGCCGACTATTTTCACCGGCTGAATAAGAACTTAAATCGGGCTGAAATTTCACATGAAAACAAAGACTTGGGTTTTCTAATGAGCTGGCTTGGTGTTTTCTTAGCTACATTCCTGAAGATAACAGTGTTACTGAAATTGAAACTTGCCGCAGTCAAATCGTTCTCTCGTTTCCCCGGCTCTTAAGATGTACAATGCAGCATACTGTAAGAAAAGACAAGAACCAGACTCTCTTTCAGTAGAGGTTTTTTTTTTTTTTTTGAATTCTTAAAGTTGTCCTTGTTAACTGGAGTCCTAGTTTTTTGCCTGAAGGGATCACTAAATGTTTCTTGCATTGTATGGTTACCTACCGCGTTCTGAAAAGCGTGGACAATCAAGAACAAATTTTAGGTGGCAGGCTTTTGTTTTTGTTGCTACATTGATTGATTAAGACGTGTTGGATGAAATAATAAAGGGTCTCGGCAAGGTTTCACATACATGGCTTGCTACCCGGGCCTTTGAAAGAAAAAAAGAACAAACAACAACGCCCTACATGTAGCCCTAAAAACAATAACTACTGTTTCACTGGAGGTTGAGGAGCAGTACAATTACAAGCTTACGAGAGTTAATTGCTACACTACTGATAGTGAACACTTTGCACAAATAAGTTTTAAATTTATAAGAAAAGTTTGATCAAGTGTTGGATTTTTGTCACTGCAGAGAACAGTATGCCCCCGTGTGGTCCCAGGTCACTGTGCAAGCTGCTACAAACGCCCGAGACCTGGTGAAGTCCTCCGAAGGTGTACGCAGTGCTGGGGAATAGGATACTGTAATCAGTAAGTAAAGGAACCTTGGGTTATACCACACAGCGGTCAAACGCAAAAATGACGTCACCTCCGGTTTTCGGCGCCTCGAACTTTTCTGAGAATTTGTCTCGAAAGTGTGCAAACTTTTGTAGGAAATTGTTAAAGAAATGGTACGGTGAAAGAACAGTTCAAGCTGGGACACTCAGTGGAGATGAATTATCAAATTTCCAATCCATAAGCGGCGTATAAACCTTAACTTTCCAGGGACGGCGTTAACTTTTGGCTTTAAAGCGAAAGTTTTCGGAAAATTTAAGACTTTGTATGGAGAAGTTTGGCGGGAATTGCACAGTAACTGCGCAGGCGCGCCACGTTTGGGAATTACAAAAGACGAGACGGGTAGCAGCTCTCACAAGGTGTTAGATGAGTTGCTTGCTACCCTTCGAGAGAACAATAATACAAACAACAGGAACAATGCCTCTATCCTCCAAAACAGTAGCAACTGCTACACTAGGGTAGAATTATAAGCTTATGTGAGCTGCCACACTTATGCAAAAGACACTCGATGGTTATGAAAGGAAAGCAAGGAAGTAAACTAGTCAGTTATCAGTGCCCTGTTGTAGAATTCGAGATAAACCCAAGCAAGAAAATAGTCCATTCACAAATTTTTTACCATCAGTTGCGTGAATTCCTCTCCTGGGAAAGATGTAACTCACGCGTGGATAAACTACTTGCGTGGAAACTCGTGCGCGCTTATTTGGTGGCTGTCTATATAAGAGAAGAAAAGAATGACTGGTCGTTAGACATTTTTTTTTATTTCTTTTGCTTTATACAGGGACTGCCAGAAGGATCACTGGGCGACTCACAAGAAAAGCTGTAAGAGAGTACCTCAACCCATAGGAACTCCTTTTATACTCAGCGTTCCTGCCTCCAAGGCAACCTTCAAACAACTTCAAAAGATGGCGGAAGAGTATGCAAAGTAAGATTAATGGACATTTTGAAGGGCAAGAAACATGATGAGTTTTAGGCGTGAAGTAGTACGGCATCAGATTGCCATGCTTACATTCATGTATTCAGTTAACTATATACTCATGCCTCATTTCATCAACATTGCTTAAAATTAATAGCTAGGACGGCTCATTGTAATACGTTTCCTTGTAAACATATTTTCGCCCGCATCACCTTGATAGAAAAGGGAGCTTTGAAAAGTGTGGCCGGCGTATTAAAATTGTGTTTGAATTCTTTGTTTGCAGATATTCAGTAACTGTGCAGCCTGGTGACACTGTCCAGGCGAATTCGTCGACAACAGGTGAAACCTCCTCTGAAGAAAACACGGCTTCCGGTGAGTCTTAAAAAAAACACAAGCACAACTTGAAAATATTGCTCTATAGCCCTGTCTCTTTCTCTCTTCAGTCAACAGAACAGGCTCTGTAAAAATTCAGTAAAAATTCCGCCTTGGATACTTAACTTGTACCTGCATTGTGTTCTGAGAGGCTGTAACATGCAATCAATAACAAGTGTCCAAAAGCTTTAGTGTATGTCACGTGTGTGCGGCATGTATGTCATGTCTGTGCGTCATGTTTGTCACGTGTATGAGAGGCTGTAACATACAATCAATAACAAGTGTCCAAAAGCTTTAGTGTATGTCACGTGTGTGCGGCCTGTATGTCATGTCTGTGCGTCATGTTTGTCACGTGTATGCAACATGTATGCTTTATCTAATCCTTGATTAATCTATTGTCTTTTTTTGTCTTATTCTCAGGCGTCACTTGTGTAGTGGGTCCTCCTAAGGGTAGCTTCCCTAAATTTTACATCAAACCTGTGACTGTGTACGGTGATGCTGTGACCGGACAAGAGGGAAATCGTCTCTCAGAAGAAGGTAAAAGAAAGGGGAGGATTACGCAACAACGGTGTCTTGTATCAGATCAAAAGTCTCATTTGCGATCCTCCGATCCGCCTTAATCTGCCTAAGGGGATCAAGAACTGTAAAGAGAAACAGGAACATTGACATTTATGATATGGACTTTCAAGTAGAGAATTCTCGTACTGCAATTTAGATCGAATATTTTTTTTTTAATATATAGTTCTTCTTTTATTGTTGCTCTCGAAGTCGCTTTTACTATTTTTCTACATTTTTAAAGACACTGTTTTTATTATTTATGTAAATAATATGTTTATATATAAAGTTCTTATTCGAATAGTCAAATCATTGTAATTCTTTTAGAAATTGGTTAATAAAGTTTTTTAATATATAAAAAAAAAATGCAATGTGATTTTTTTACACGATGTACTGCTGTGAGTAATATAACTTTTGCTTAATTTTTGCTTTACTCTTCCAACAACAGAGTAATGGAAACTTTTACAAACACGATATAATATTAGCAGGCTTTCTAATATCGATGATCTTTTTTTATGGCAACAGGGACAGAACCACTCGAGTTAGAAGGCAAATTTCTTTCCATTGACTGGAGAAATCATCCTCGGTCGCAAGAGTTTGTCGATGTGGACGAAAAAGTTTTGGTAAGTTGGAATAATGGGTACAGTCAACTCTCGTCGTGCGGAGACCTCGCCATTACGGACACCCCGTTATTACGTACAGGAGTTGAAGTCTCGGTGAATAAGAATTACTGAAAATAACTACCGCTACTACGGAATTCCTTTTTTACGGACACCAAATGGGGGCCCCGAGGGGGTCCGTTTTAGAGGAGGTGGACTGTGCATGTATTTTTTTTATTTGGGCATAGAAATCTGATCTGCCTGTACCTCTGCCTTAACCCTTGTATGCTCTTACTGAAGTTGGGCGAAAGAAGTGTTGTGGCGCGCGCTAAGCGTGTGGTTTCGCGGGCTCACTATGCGAGAAGTTGTAAATTTGAACGTCCGCGAAGTTTGTCGACTTTCAAGGCCACTTTGTGGAAGATTTATATGGCGAACACGCGTGAGGCGTTTGAACTATAACCACAGACCAAATTGCTGGAAATCTTTACACGTTTGTTCTTCACTTCCTCTTCCATTTAATGTTTAGCTGATAACCTTACTCACGTGCAAGATTATAAAGTGAGGTGCCAACATTGATCGGGGGGGGGGGGGGGGGGTTGGGGGATCCTAAAACAGTATAGAAATGATGTTGGCTATTTTGAATTGAAAACTCACTATTTTTTACAACTTTCCCAACTTCTTTTGTCTGTGGCTGTAGTCAGTAACTCCATTGAGCAGTTTGTAATCAAAAGTGATGAAATAGGGAATAGAAACTGTGTATGACCTTCGGATACGAGGCTGAGCCAATTTATTGCTTTTCCTTTCTATTGCCATTTGCATGACACATCATCGCTGTTTGGAAGGCGCAAGTAGTTAATCTACAGTGCCAGTGAAATGTAAGTTGGCAGTCAGTGATTCTCAAAACTCGAAAACGTGGAGTATCGATACCTCTAGTCGAAAGCTTTTAGTTTCATTCGAGAAAACAAAGAGCTTACCAGTCGATTAATTCTCCTCGAGACTACATCTAATGCGTTTACGTCATGAAATTCTTGTCTATTCTTTTTAAACACAGGGTGCCTTGATCGATAACAAATGTTAATTTTTGTTTCAGGAATGTGAAGAACATCCATCTTGTAAATCTGAAACGGTTACAGGTGAATATTGATTTTTTTTTGTCCTGATTCAGGTTTCTAGTCGATTTTGTGATCGCCAGATATGCTTCCGTGTACATGAATGGTTTTAATATCTCACGAGAGTTCTGTTTTTTTTTTCTACAGAATCATATAGTTGTTCGTTAAAAGAGTGTTTGGAGCTGTTCACCGAACCAGAGACATTGAGTGAGAACGATGCTTGGTGAGCTAACAGGCCATCTCCGAGTTACCCTTTGTCTCTGTTTCACATCGAGTCTACGTGCAAAACCATTCATATGGTATTGAGTTTCACCTTCAGATCCATTTTCATGCAAATCAAACTTATTTTCATTTGAATGGTTTCGCACGTAGACTCGTTTTGAAACAGAGGCAAAGGGTAACTCGGAAATGGCGTATTTCTCAACATTAGCTGCGAAGCGGCTAGCCAATAATTACGAACAAATTTGTCTCTATGAAATTTCTTTCAACCCAAAAGTCACATTTGGTGAATAGAATTGTTTTTGGTCCCTGGTAAACTGGAGAAACGTGTTATTGTTGTTTGCTATGTGTTTACTACATACTAGTTATGCAACGCTTTCGAGTGGTATACTATGGAATATCCCACGAGTCACTTGTATTTTCTCGGTATACACACGAGCCTTTAGGCGAGTGTGTATGCCAAGAAAATACAAGTGACAAGTGGGATATTCCATAGTATACCACGAGAAAGTGTTGTGTAACTATTTTATACCATGCCATAGAAAATACGCTTACTAAATTTCGTCGAGAATACAGTCGCAGCGCACTATGGGAAGGTTGGGTTGAATACCGTCGAATATACAACGGCTTTCCTGTATTCTGATTGGCTGTATTTTCTATGGCATGGTATAAATGGTAGTTGTGGAGGCGTTGAAATCGTGTGCAAGCGAAACTGGTAAACAAACAAGAAAAAATAAGTTGAAAATGGCATGATATTGGTACAGTTGCCAGAACATTCGATACTGACGTTATATCATCTTTAAAGAGTCGAGACTATACGAAAGAAGTGAAAAGCACAAGTTATTTTTAAGTTGCCTTTTTACCTCAGTCTCATCGAGTCTTGGTTCGCAAAAATAACATATCGAAACGAGTTTGATTTGCAAGACAATGGAATGCGCAAGTAAAATGCATTTCCATATGAAAATTTGTGCACTCATTTTGAGACCAGAAAAAAGCCTATCGGAAATGGCCTATTGAGCTATAATGCATTAAAAAATGTTTTTCTTGCGCATGTGATTAACGTTTTACCCGCTGACTAACAGGTACTGTCCTGAGTGCAAGGCTCATCGCGAGGCTACCAAGCAGCTGTCAGTATGGCGTCTACCGGAGATCCTGATTATTCACCTCAAGAGATTCTCGTTCAGGAATATCCTTTTCAAAGACAAGATCACCAAACTCGTCGAGTTTCCATTAAGGTTAGTGAACTATGGCTAGGATAATAAGGATTATGGGGGTGACGAATGAATAGTATTGACTTTCGTGACGGTTCGGAAGCAATGAACAGCAACCTTCAGATTAGAGTAAGAGTACGAGATTGAGTACGAGTACGACTTTTGAAACCTAGAACTTGTACTTTCGATTGTCACATTTCAACAGCGATCTCACACCGACAGTCTCCTTTTCATCTGATCAGCAACAGGGAGGCGTGAGGGCTATTGTAACGTAACTGAATTGAAATTCTAAAGTCATACCTGTAGCCGTTCTCGTACTTCGATCTGAAGGTCCCTAAAGCCGGGCTGACAGAGCCTGATGTACCCATTTTTTGTATGCACGAACCGCAGTTAGCCTCTACCTCTCAAAAACCTCTATTTTTATTCGTCCGTTATAAACACTACCTCTATTGTTTTCTAAGGCTAAGGGTATTGTTGTGACATGCTTGTTCTAAGAACCAATGACGTTTTTCGTGTCGAGGTGTAGTGGGCGACCCACGAACCGCGCTGTTAGTTATGAGACGATTTTATGTTGACACGTTGTGATTTTATTGTAGTAAGGTTGAAATTATTGAATCGTCTAATGTCGTCTCCTGTGTACTAGGGGCCTTGACATGTCCCGCTTTACTCTGGGCAAAGATGACAAAGAAGGGTCCCTGTACGATTTGTTTGCTGTGGCCAACCACAGTGGAACTGTCAACTTTGGTCATTACACCGCATTTGGCAGGCTAGCAGAGGCAGACCAGCCTATTGACGGACTGAAAAAGGATGGCTTTGGTATGTATTGCTCGTCATTTACTTATCTACGGGTAAATTATCGCCTCGTATATTTTAGAAGAGTGCAATGTCTGAGAGAAAAGAACGAACCCCAGGAATTTCTGTGAGTCCATAACTTCAAACAAGACAGGCCGTCCCGTAGATTTATTCTTCCTCAGGCAGTATTAATAATTCGAGATAACCATAGTTGATAATGCATCCTTTATATTTTACTTTGAGACGTCGTTTCCCTAAGGTACTCGCGTCCCTTCTTAGTTTTTAAAACTAAAAGACAAACGGGAATTAAAAAAAAAAACATGGAATTGCTTCTTATTTCATACTCAAGGTGTACTTACTTTCGAGGACGTTCTCAGAAAAACCAATAGGAAAAAATTAGTTTTGCGACTCACGCGAGCCTCTGCGGTGGGGTATTCCCCCGCTTAAGTTGCAGCTTGAACTTTCCCAACCACCTACAATGAACAAACTTAAATTTTGTCCGACGGAATTCTTAAGTTTGCCTAGCTTGTGTACTCAATGGAAATTAATTCACCTATGACCTGTTTTCATATTTATTCTACAGGTTGGCGTTATTTTGACGACAGACATGTCACGGAGACCTCAGAGGAACGCATCGTGTCCAAATACGCCTATGTGTTGTTTTATAAAAGGCGGCCCACTATAACCGACTTGGTCAATCCAGTAGTCTCGCTAAAACAAACTCAACAAGCCACGGAAACAACAAAGGCAAGCCTGGAGGACGTTGACGAGAATGAATTAGATTGAATGATATAATTGTACATATAGTGTAAATACGTAACTTAAATAGTGCTATAAAAAATTTGCTTACTTAGTAAAAAAGGAAGAATTGTAAAAGCAACTTCAAAGCTCATTGCGTCTCTCATTGCTCTGTGTTACTTTTGAGCAGTGGGCAGGTAAATTAAGCGCGTGGAAAGTCACGCTGTAGTTAATATTTGCACTTCCGATCGGCTGAGACAAGCTGCAGTGTTTTGATTGACCCATTCAAAAAATACCAACCATTCAGGAGGTCGAGCGGTATTACGGCTGACCTATCGGAAACAAGGGCGGGAAAACGCGACACGGTTGTAAATTAAGCGTGGGAAGAGTCCCGCTGTAGTTTATATTTGCACTTCCGATTGGCTGAGACAGAAGCTGCTGTGTTTTGATTGGGCCAAGCATAAAGTACCAACCAATCAGCAGGTCGAGCGGTATTTACGGCTGACACATAGGAAGAAACGGCGGGAAAACGCAACGCGTTTGTTTTTACTTGCCTTCTGATTGGCCGAAGAGAAGGTTGCCGTGTACGTTGCGTGTTCTTCGAACGGAAAATAAAATTGGGCCATATGCCTTTTGCATACATTTAGGAAGAAGCTAGTACTGTTTTGCTGGTGCTTTTTCGTTTTTTGGCAGCTAAGGTTTGCATCGTAGGAATTTGTTTTTTAGAGAGTTTAATTTAAGGGAAGAATAATGCATAATCTTACAAAGCATGTTTA
This sequence comes from Oculina patagonica, assembly GCF_052425735.1. Lineage (NCBI taxonomy): Eukaryota > Metazoa > Cnidaria > Anthozoa > Scleractinia > Oculinidae > Oculina > Oculina patagonica. The sequence goes on from NC_135762.1 coordinate 13,043,070, forward strand.
GTTATTTGTTCTTATGTAAAGTTAAGATCCCCTGAATAATTCTCCTTTTTTTTTTGGAATGGTGAATAAAAAGATACTTAGGGTTGGTCGTCATTGTTATTTTTGATTGCCGATTTATTAACGGTTGCTCTGGCCCATAGGACTACAAAATAAAACCTCGTAATTTAACAACCTCTAAAACTTTTCACTGTACTGTACTTGGAAGAAAAAAGGATTGACCTGAGACTCGAAAACCTAGGTCTCGTTTACACGAATCGCTCATTAATCAATTAAAGCAGAACTTGGCCCCATTTTATGTTGTTTAGACTCTTTCCTCTACATAATGCTTTCTGTTATCAAATTTTGGAAGGCAATAACTAGTTCGAAACTTACAAACTAAAAAGACAGAATTGGACCTTAGTGATTGCCGTATCAATTAAAGTACTTCGTGACATTTACAAACACTTATAGATGTTAGTGTGCAGTTCATTGATTTTCCTACCGCTGTTCTTGGTGGATCGTTCTCTGATATCAACTGTTTATTTTTGTTGTGGTTTTTACATTCGGAAATTCTCCCAATAAACAAATAAAGAAAGCAATTACATGTAAAATACTTTAGCCATTTAGTGAAGCCAGTTTCGATACAACTTTTAAGTTGTTGCTGGTTTCCATCACTTTTCATTCAAACGTATCGAAACATGGCTTCTCTAAGGGCCTGATTACATGAGCCGGGCTGGCCCGGCTAGCCGGGCTGGCTCGGCTAGCCGGGCTGGCTCGGCTCGGGCTGGCTCGACAACCGGGCCAGCCCGGTTAGCCCATTATAAGAGCTAACCGCAAGCAATCTAACGTGGTGTAATATGTCATCAGCTGTCTCCACATGGTCTGAAGCAATGCTTCGAAGTGATTTCCGTTTGAAAAACTTTGCCGACAACTCTGATTTGGACTATGAACTCTGATCACGCGCGCGAGTCACACCACCGCGTGACGTCATCCATGTGTCTGTACTCTGATAGATCATGGTAAGAACCAATCAAAATGCGCGTAGAAATCAGGCTATTATATAAAAAACAATAATCCCAGCGGACTATGTTCTATACAGGATGGGGCATTTTCACCTCACATAAGCACGAGGCATCGTAAAATTACGGTTAAGCCCACTCGCTTATAAGTCCCCTCCACCGGTTATAGGCCCATCTACCTGGAAACAGAAAAATACATCCGATTATAAGCCCCCCCCCCCCGGATATAAGCCCCCCTCTACTGGATGACAGTACTGAACAGGGCTAAATGTTGCCTTATTTATATGCGTTTTTTAACTTAAAAACGGATTTCGATCAACACTCCCGTGGCTCGTTTCGAAACGGTTTTTTTATTCCGCTAATAATATAAGCCCTCCAGGATGAAAGCCCCTCCGCTTATAAACCCACTCAAAGGCCCTTATGAAGTTGTATAAGACCAGGATTTATAACCGGAATTTTAAGGTATTTCCCATCCCGAAAAAAAGGAAGTTCAAAATATACAGAAACTCGAGATAAAGTACCCGGAATGGACTTCGATTCCTTTCTCAAGCATGTCACGCATTTCTTCCGTATGCCACCGAGTTCGTCCTGCTACGTGACGAACTGACCGATTTTATTATTTTTATTATTTTTAACGTCTGAAAGGGCTTTTAAAGGATTTATTTCAAGGCACGTACTAGATCCTTAAAAACCTCTTTTTCTCCTCTGCTTCTATTTAATAATTTCCCTCACGTGATTTACTAATGATATTAAGCATAACGTGTGCAGACTAATTCTTGGAATAACGACGATCTATTGAGTTCTAGATCTATCTTTATGTGGAGATTAATCGTCTTTCACTTGATGTGTTGATGGCTCCTTTCGTCATTGATGTCACGCATCACGCAATCTCTTTAACGAAGAGGATCGAGACAAAGGAAACCAATGCCCATATATGGGTACAGAGCTTTTGATTGGTTGACGAATTTTCTAGACAGGATCGACTGGTCGCAAAATAAAATTGCTCAACTTAACTGGAGCAAGAGTCAAATTGGAACTCGTCCGAACTTTGAGGATGCGTTGGGACTTGGAAAAATGTAGCTAACGTTCAATTCATTAGTAGCCTTCTTCTTCTATGATGGCTGCGAACCTTCCTTACGAGATAAGCAAGTTTCAGGAGCATTCAAGGCTACTAAAGCAGATAAAACGAGACACGAATCGATACTTCCAGGAAATTCAAGATTCGGGGCAGTTTAGCCAAGATGTCTTGTCGGCATACCTTCCCGAAAACGAGTATCAGTCTTTATCGAGAGTCTGCGAGAAACCCCCAACGATCATTGTAATCGGACAGACGTGCTTCGCTAAAGTCTGCGTGATAAACGAGCTGCTAGGAGAACCGGTTCTTCCCGTGGTCGGAGAACTCGACAGTCGAACATCATGGCGAATGATTCGGATAAAGTACGGCAACATTTCGAATGTGAGTCTCGTTTTGCCGGATAGTTTTGAACTGGCGGCGAACCTGGACGCATATGAAGGCTCGTGGGAGTGTGTTCCGAGAGCAGATCTTGAATTGAATGAGATGCAAAAAGACGACCCAGCGATGGCTACTGCAGTAGCTGAAGTCTCATTGAGTCATCCGTTGTTGAAAGCTGGGGCAGAACTTGTTTGCTCGCCGAGCAATCACGAAGGGGATGTGGAAAATATCTTCCGTGCCTGTTGTGAAGATGTACTTCCGATTATTCTTTACGCCATAGAATTCGATATTTTGACTGAAAAGGTAGGTACACTGAAAAGCGAGAATCCATTCAAAACTCTATTTACACGAATTCATTGTTTGAGATGTTGATTTCGTCCGCGCATGCGAAGATACGTTTTCTCTTGCATTCGAAAGAACTCGAAGAAAGAAAATTCCCCTGAAAAGGCTTGGCTGGGATACAGCGAGACAAGACGCTCGAACGCCTTGTTGATTGTACGAATTATGTAATGTGGCTATGTTGTTTTTGTTGGTTGCATGTGTTTGCTTATTGTTTAGAAATGGAGTTGTTGTGGTTGCCCTTTCTTGTGAGGTTTTGCTTTTAATAACAATCATAAATATGAAAAATGATCAAGTCATTAGAACCGCATGGATTTCCACATAATTTATAGTTAATTGTTGTGTGTATGCAATAGATTGTCTAGAACAAATGAACAATGTTGAACACCTTGATCCATATGATGCAATTGTAACCTACATGTGTGAGACACACAGGGTTAGGTTACTATCAACAAAATATTTCTGGGAAAATGTGCACTACCGGTACTTTAAAAGAAATCACAGAAGGCTATATATCACTGTAAAGCAAAAAAATGTAGAATCCAAAAATTATAATATTTTTAACCATTTTGTTTTGACACGCGCAATCCCATTAATGCAAAACTGACAGCGTAATGCTTAACTGAATTACCAGCCGTTATGTTACCACGGACAGCCAAACAGACTAGACTATATCACTCAAAAGATACATGTAACAGGCTAACAAATTATTTGAGGTTTTTTCATGGTTACTAAGAATGTCTATTTTGAAGTCAGGCAATAGAAAATTATTTTGTTGTTGTTACACACCAGGACATTAAAAAGAAAAATTAAATGTTTTAATTTCCCTAGCCACACACACACTTTGGTACGTTAATAGTTGAGGGACATTTTAGCCAAGTTTTGTTAAAATCTGACAAACAAACAACCCTCTTAATTCAAGGAAAACAAACCAAGTTTGGCTTGGAGTGGAAAGAAATTCACAGTTTTCGCACCTTTATTTAAACATGTGACAGAGTCTTACAAATGTACGAGGCAGGGAGGTGTGTGAGGCAAGACAGTGAGGCATGCGAGGCAAGGCAGCGAGACATGCCAGGCAGAAATCCCTACTCCAAATAAAAAGGCTACACAAGCTACCAAAGCTAACAGTAGGCTAACCGGTGTGCTATATATGCTAACAGGAGTGCCATTAAGGCTAACCTAAGTGCTATTTAGGCTAACTGAAATGGATCACATGCCTCGCTGCCTTGCACGTTGTATTGACCCCATGTGTCAATGTGGTTATACTATTGACCAATGATATGCCATAAAGAAGCTCCTTGCAAGTCTTTCGGGAAAGATCATTTCACAATCTTGCAACATTACAGGAGAATGTTTTTTTTTTATGTTGGAAAATTTATAGAACTAGATTATTATCATTACATTTTTGTACAATTAATTTTATCACTTTCAGGACAAGCAAGAACTCCTACAAGTGAAGGCTCTAGCGCCAGACATGGCTGTTTTCTTTGTCAAGTGTAATAGAACTCCACCTGCCGAGCTTACAGAGTCCATGACAGAATCAGCTCGTAATGACATCATTCAGGCCATGGACCAGGGAATCATTAACAGTGAACCAAAGATGAACATTCAACAAAATGGAAAGGCCACTAAGACAAGACTGTTTGAGCAACTTTGTGAGTTAGAGTACTTGTCATTGGAGGAAGACGATTGCAAAGTGCCTGAGAACCATGAGCTGACAAACAATACCATCTTAATGTCTGCACGACCTAAGTCAAATCTAATAGAAGACTTCTCACTTTTTCCATGTTTTCTGCTCTTTGTGCGGCAAGTGCTCAAATACAATGTGGTCTCAGCTGCAACAGTCCTGAACGAAGCTCATGTGAGAGTTCTAGGAATGTTCATAACTACAGCATTTGACATGGCACGTGATATGGTTATCACCCCACGAAGACTGGATTATGCCAGGGAGAAGGAGGAAGATCTGTTTAAGGCACTGATGGAAAGTGCAACTCGCAAGCAGGAAGAAATTAAAGAACTTATACACACCGCAATATGCTCACTATCACCAGAAATTTTAAAAGAAGTTGAAGATCTGAACTTTGGTGGAATAAAGGTCTCATCAGATGGTGAGCTAGCAAATCCCAAAGATCTCCAATACTGCACCACAGTGATTCAGGAACTTGTTCTTGCAAGAATAAACAATTCTGTAGCAGAAGGATTGATCAGCTCAGTAAAGTATCTCCAAGACAATTTTGTTGGAACTCTGAAGCGGTGCATTGAAAGCTTAGAAAAGATGGACAGGGAAGGGGTTTATGATAATGGGGAGTCTGCAACATCATCACTTAGTCATGTGAGTACAGCTAATTCCAAGAAGGTTGTCGGAAAAAAGCACAAAAGTGCACACGACAAGACCAAAAGGTGGTCTGGGTATTTATTTGAATTTTGCATATTGGCCAAGAGGAAATGTACAAGTTTGTATTTTTTCTCAAGAAGATTTTGTTTTTTTCTCTCAGGAGGTCTTTTTCTGTAGCTTTACTTTTACTGACGCGTGTCTTTGAGTTTTGAAAATTCTTCTAAAAGTCAGCGTGGCTAAAAGTACCTCGTTTCCACATGCCAGAAGAGAAAGAAAACGTCAGTGCAAATTCGTATTTGTCGTGTCACCATCTTATTAGTATTCAGCACATGCAGTAGCTCTCTTCTTCTACCCAACAACAGAGAAGTACCTTTCAGTCTTGTCGCTTGCACTTTTGTCCTTTTTTCCGACAACCAAATATGGTTGTAGTCTTTCAGCCATTATTAAGAATTATTGTTGTTAATTGAATATTTCTCTTAGGGTGCATTCCTTGAGTTGATCCAGATCAGGATCAGTGATCTAAGATCATTCAGATGATGGTGTATCAAAGAAACTGGCGAATCCTTACCCAGAGCAGATTTGCCGGTTCCTTTGATGCACCATCATCTGAGTGATCCCGTATCACTGATCCTGATCCGGATCATCTCAAAGAAATGTACTGTAAGACTGGGTTTTCACTAGTGATGGAGTTGGAGTAGTAATTGGAGTTGTAAGAGCACTTACATTAGACCTAGGAAATATTGAAAATCAGAGGCATAAGCAAAGTGGTTACTTGACTGAATCCGAGTCATAAGGAATCACTGGAGTGTTTCCATTTTCTTCCTATCCCACCTATGACTCTGTTGCTTACAATCCCGAAAAGTATCTATTGTCAGAGCCACAAGCAGAAGCAGGCAGAAGAACAAACCAATCACAATGCTAGTTTACGCACCCTCTTGTTCATACTTTTGTGGAGAAAACAAACAAACTAATAGTACTTTGGGATAAATTAAAACAGTGATTCATATGAATAAAGAAAATTTTCTTTTTGCAGTGAAAAGCCGATGACAGGTTTTAATGATTTATTGCAGGGCTGTCTTTGAGTTTTTAAGCAGCCATTACATTGAAGTCTTCACCCGTATCATCATTTCGCTCTGTACGCAAGTGTGACACAACACAAATCAACACTTTCACTCGTAACATCGAGTGAACTCAGCTGTAACCGGTGCTGTGGGTTATGGCCCTTAATGACAGCCCTGCATTGTGTATTAAACGAAAGTCAGTTGCGATGCGATTATTGTAACGTAACGGAAACACGTTTTACATTTTTGTTAATCTTTGGGTATGTTTTGTATGTCTGGCATGGCACGATTCGCGGTCTTCCTTGTATTAGATGTTAGATGGAGCAATGACAAGCCACTGGAAAAAAGAACAATTATTATAAAGAAAAGAAAAAACAGTTTTATAAGCTGGCTCGTACATACTATTTATGCATATATATATGCGTACATGCAGAGTATACACATATACGCATATGCGCATAAGCATACAGGTATTTTGAGTATATTTTGGGATGCTTATTTCTTAGCGGAACTGTTAAGTTTTAATTTTCCTGTTTGTTTTTTTTTTCTGACAGGTGTTAGACTCAGCATACCAAATTGAGGTTACAGTGAGAGCTAGTTCATCACTAGCTCGACTTCTGTGGGAGAAAATGAAGCAAGCCCTCAAAAGTCTTCCTGGTCAAGCCCCTCCTAAGGTTGATGGTGCCTGGAAAAAAAAAGTAGCTCAAGACATGCTTACCAGTTTGAGTGAAACACGGTTAGCCAGACACATATGCTTGCAGTTCAGAATGCGACTCCAGAAATCGCACGAGGCCTTTTCAACATCCTTGAGAATACTTGAAGCACATCACTGTGGAAGACTTGAAAAAACTGAGGAGAAACGCATGAGAGTGCGCAAATGCCATGCTCCCAAAATTGCCAGACTTGCTCTGGAAAGTACTTCACTGAGAGATATTGTTGTCTATGGAATGCCTCAGATGGGTCGGGAAGTTGGGAGGGGACAGTATGGAGTTGTGTACTCATGTGAACGTTATGCGGGCCACAGCCCATGTGCTATCAAATCCGTTGTCCCTCCTGATGATAAGCATTGGAATGATTTGGCCTTGGAATTTTTCTACACAAGGTATAGTATGTGTATGTTTACGGCAGAATCTGATTTCTCAAACCCTCAATTTCTTTAACCTTCCTAGAACTCAACCCAAAAGTTGTTTCCCTTGGAAAGATGAGCGCTGCTATCTTTGCCTGATTTCTCAAACTTCCTGATTTCCAATTTTCATTTCCCTTTTGAGACATTCAAAATATCAGGATTCCACATTTGCTTCAATCTATTTTTTTTTGTTAACATTTCTCAGTAACAGTGACTTTGTTAGGGTAAAGTCACTCTTGGAGCACTGTTCCACACTTTCTGGGCATATTCTGGTTTTCGTAATTAACAATTGAAGGGCTCGGTGCAAAAAGGGTGGTAGTGATTTTCCCTTGAAATGAACATTATCGAAACAGCTCCAAATTTCGCATGCAGATTTGTTTACGTGTGCTTAACACTAGCTACTGTCCTGTGTTTCATTTCGTTGTTCTTTCCTTTGTTTTCGAAAAATAACGTATGCAAAAAAAAAAAAGATTTTGTAACTTACATTGTCCACAGTAATCCAGTACTAGACATATTTCTACCCATCACGTGTGCAAATCTTCCCTCGAGGCACTTTATTACAGTCGTCCGGGATGTAAAAACAGCTTTTCAGAAACCAACTTTGCTGACCGCCATGTTTCTCATATTTAATTTGCTCCCAGGCGGTGGCAGCGAGGGACTGGGACTCGCTATTCTATTGTGACGTCTTAAGTCACATGTTAGTGGTTCAAGTACAGAGACAAAAATGGCGCTTTTCTTAGGAAAATAAACTACTGGTTCGTTTGAGCGCTAGTGCGTCCGCTTGGCAGTTGAAGTACATCATTAAGTCTGAAAACCCGTAAGTCCCACAGCATTTCTCGAAGAAATGAGAGATGTTCGGCCTTTGTATTGTACAATAGTGCTTTTCAGCGTTCAAGAGAAAGTTGTCTGACAAAGGCCGGCGGAGCCAAGTGGTAAATAAAGTCTAAAAACACAGATCTCTTGTCGGGAACTATGTCAGCATGAGTTTTGAAGTGTCCCCTTAGGTGCTGCAGCGACAAAGTTGCTGAGAAGCGAACTGGTTTTAGACTTTAAAAAGTTCTTTAGATGTTTTGCAGGGCACCTTCCCTTCGCAAAATTTTTTGTGTGGCCTCATTAAATATTCATCAATCAATCTGTCGATTCGTGCGAACGAAAACCTCAGAAGTTTATCTTGTTTTCGCGGGATTTTGTAGATGTGTGATGATGTATAAAGGAGTGGAGATAGAAGTGAGAGCAAGCCGGCAGCACTTAACTAAAAGCACAACTAGTATAAAGTGAAAACACCAGCAAACATATTCAATCAATCAGTCTATCACAACAATCAATCTTTATTTCACTTTCACCTCAAATTACAGCTAACGGTAACAGATTAGAATAGTCTTGCCTGAAACAACAAAAAGCAGCTAACCGCAAGGGTACTGCATTCAAACCTAGCCACAAGCAAACTGGCGTGAAAGCTTCTGCACGAAAAGCGTGATCTAAGTGTTAAGGCTGACTCTGATCCTAAACTTAACTTGAAACGCTAACCCTAACCCTTATCCTTGGGGTTTAGCTTTTTCGTTAGGGTTCAGCAGCCCTTAACCCTAAATTTGAAATGAAACCCTAGCCTCAAACCTTAACCCTAACCCTTGGGGTTAGGTTTAAGCTTTTTCACTAGGGTTAAGCTTTTGTGTTCGGGTTAAGCTTTTGCGTTAGGGCTAGGCCTGTAATCCCAAAACTTTAGCTGGTTTCATTGTTTTGAGGAACAAAAGGTTTCCTTTGTTTATCGTTTGTGAAAGAAAAGTCCTGAAGAGGCCGCCAGCAAAATCTTGTCTTTTGCATTTTTTTTTTTCGGAAACAAAGGAAAGACTAGCAAAGTGAAACGCAGGACAATGTTTAGCACATGTAAACAAACTAACATGCGAAATTTGGAGTCGTTTTGTCCATGTTTGTTTTCGGCCAAAATCACTCCCGCCTTTTTGCACCGAGCCCTTCAATTATTCACTGAAAAGGAGGTAAATGGTGGTGGATATTTACTGGGCTGCGAAGCGGCGAGGTAAATATCCACCACGTTCACTGACACTGAGATGAATAATTGTTTTAGTATATACCACACAAGTTGAATAACAAGGGGACCTAAACATCACTTACGGTAAACAAAGTGACGCGCGAAGGCAGTTTGTTTTATTCTTTAGCTGCTACTTTGCTAATCACCTCCGAGTTAACCAATCAGCGTGCGCGAAAAGCACTATTCACTTGTGTGGTATATACTAATTTGATATAAAAGTACCTTCTTGGGTGCAATGCTAATCTAATGTAATGTTACCTTCCTCCCCACTTCCTCCTCTGTGGGAGGCACATGGTGTCCTAATGGTTTGTTTGAGCCCTGGCCGGGGTGTGTTGTGTTCTTGTGCAAGACACTTTACTCTCTTAGTGCCTCTCTCCAGCCAGAAGAATAAATGGGTGCCAGCAAATTTAATGCTGGGAGGTATCCCTGCGATGGACTAGCATCCCATCCAAGGGGGAGTAGAAATACTCCCTGATGCTTTATGCTTCCGAAATAGTCAAACTGGGGTAAACTCCGGGCCACTAGGCTTGACGCAGACTTAACCTACCCCTAACTCCCCTTCATCATTTTGTCATGTTGCTTTGACAGTTTACCAGCCCGAGTACCCTTTTGATCAATATCAAATTTCATTACAAGTTGCTAAGAGGCTGACAAGAAATGTCTTTATTGCATTTTAATTATATTTTATTCAGTTCTGTGATCCCCTTGAGTTATTAATATTATTCGAAATACATAATTGCATTAAGGCACTGAATACCAATTTTATGAGATATGACACAGTTAACAGAATTTTGATGTCGAGCTTGGGAGTGTAAAAGTTAATACATGTACTTGTAACAGACCACCATAATAACATAGCATTATAGTTAACATGATTTATTGCAAACAAAAAATCAACAACCAAACAATGCATAGTACATGTACACGATATATACTGGATATGCCATTTTTTCTTTAAAAACTAATTTTACATACAAACTTCTGTTACACTGAACAAGGACAAGCCTTCTGTTGACTACAGGATTTAAAATAGTCTAACTGTAACTCAAAATTTCTTCTAGCCTACGGGCTACAAGACGTACAACATTACTAGCCCGACTGCATCTACGCTACCGGCTTGCTTTACTTAAATAAGAATTGGAAAGATTTTTTTCAGGGTGTGTTATATTTAACCAAAACTGTTTTGTTTTCCTTTCATCAGGTCCATACCCAAACACAGTCGCGTTGTCTCCATCATTGGGTCAGTGATTGACTATAGTTATGGTGGAGGCAGCTCCCCAGCTGTCCTGCTGGTCATGGACAGGCTACAGCGGGACCTGTATCAGGGGATCAAGACTGGGCTCAACTATAGAGGCAGGCTGTTGGTTGCTCTTGATGTGGTGGAGGGTATCCGGTTTCTGCACAGCCAGGGTCTGGTGCACCGCGATATCAAACTGAAGAATGTGCTGGTGTGTATATAGACATTAACTTAATGGCTGAATTACATGATAACTAGAGTCAGGGAGAGTTGATGGATGACAGTATGAGAACAGTTTTCTTCAATTTTCATCAACTATTATCATCGTGCAGTCTAACGAGTCGAGAGTCAGTTTGGCTCTTAAACAAGGACGAATTCTTGTTGACTCTCTTGAAACTGTGAACAGGTTCAAATTCGATGAGAGCGGTGGTCAAATGAGAGTGAGAGTTTGAACTCTGTTTGGCTCTTGTTAACTCTCGCTGTCGTTTGATCCTGCTTTAGATGAATACAGTCTGTGGATGATGACTTCACTCGGAAAAATAATCATCCGCTCAGAAGTAATCCCTTGTTTGTCATTAGTTCTCCAATGCGGTCAAAATGTTACATGTACTTATTGTTAATTCGGTTGTTGGTCCACACATGCTGAATAACACACTTTGATCATGCGGAGTTAATCACGCGCAAATGCAAGGGAAATTTTGTTATGTTACTTTAAGAATGTTAAATGGATGGAAGAGATACTTGGCAATGCTTTATGTTTGTGAAAAGAGAGCCCATTTTGAGCATGACGATTAAGAACTCGCAGTTGTTCTAAAAGTGTATTGAGTAAGAGGACAAATCTCCTAGCCTTGATACTGTAGATAATACTAGGGTTTTCTTCGTTTTTAGTTGGATGCCAAGAACCGTGGTAAAATAACTGACTTGGGATTCTGCAAGCCAGAGGCCATGATGTCTGGTTCCATTGTAGGCACACCCATTCACATGGCCCCAGAACTCTTTTCCGGTCGCTATGACAACAGCGTGGATGTGTACGCGTTCGGGATCCTGTTCTGGTACATTTGCGCCGGGACGGTTCGTCTTCCCTTAACATTCGAGCAGTGTGCAAGTAAAGACCACTTGTGGTCGGCTGTTCGGCGCGGCGTCCGACCCGAGCGCTTGGCGAACTTTGACGACGAATGTTGGACGCTAATGGAGGCTTGCTGGTGCGGCGACCCGTGCGGCCGACCGCTTCTTGGAGTCATTCAACCGAGGCTGATTGAAATCATCAAACGAGCAGAGAATCGGCGCAGTGGCTCGGTCAAACAACGACGGGATAGACCTTATAAAGAGCTAGAAGCGTTGCTTTAACGAATGAATGTCTGGCAGAATGTCTGATTAAATTGGAAAGTTCGATGAGCAAGCGTTGGAATCGCACTGAAAAGTGGCCTTGCTTGCCAACGGCCAGCGAAGTACCAGAGGGTATTTGAAGTGCCTATCAAACGAGATTTAACTTGTTTCTCTTGTCCTGTGCGCCACTGGGCGCGATAAAGACCTGTAGACCTGTATGAGAATGATCACCTAAAATTGTTTTTTGGATATTATTAACAGCATTTCCAGTTTCAACTTACTGCACTAAGCGTATATCCCACTGACATCAAAGCTTCAAGGTTATTTAGCAACTGTATAATTGCATTTGAACACGGTTTAAAATGAGTGCATGGGAATGAGAGAAGGACAGTGTGTAGAAGAAGACTAACTGACGAAGCCTCGCCCCCCACAATGTGTAGCCTACTTCTCCAGCCCCCCTCCCTACCCCCACAATCATTCCCCCACACCCACAATCACCCCCCCTCCCCCCGCCCCCCCAAAAAAGTAATTGTTAAAGATAGTTAGAGCTTAGGAGTCGTAAGTGAGAGGCCAGGAAATACAATGTTTTGTAACTTGGAACATATAAAGCTAATAATCAAGATTCCTGTTTTGAATTACCGGGCTTTAGGCAACAAATCCTAAATGTTTGCGACAAGATGTTTGTATTTACATACGAGTCACTGTTAGTTGAAAGAAACTCGTATATTTGTTTTTCAAAGGACAGGTGAATAGACTACTGGGATCTTTATATAGGGGCTACACATGGAAATCGATCGAGGGTTTTTGAATTATGTAAATATTGCAACCAACCGATATTTTATAGGAACGAGAAATTAGACAATTATTTTTATGAAGTGAATGGCAACCGCGTGTTCTGCATTTCTCTTAAAAGCCAAATGCAACAAGCAAACAAAACAAACAAAAAAGAACAATGTTACAGTAATATACAATCGACAATGGTGTATAATCCATGCGAAATTGGGAACTGAGTAAATTCAATGAGTATCCATTTTTCTCTCGAGACAAGTCAGGAAGCAGTAAATCGAAATGAAGTGTATATAATATTTGTCTATTAAATTATTTTTCGCTACTCGTGTTGTGTCTCGTTGCTGGCTGGCAGTCATTCGCGTGCGAAGATAGCAATGTCGCTTGGCGGGGAGTGGGGTGGGGGACTCATGATCAAGGCAAGAGCTATCGGAGAAATAAATTTCGGCAGAATGAGAGAAAGGCGACTACCTCCGATAGGTGACCACGACCACTTTAGGACTGATGGTTTAACGTTTTCTATTGTTTAAAACTTGGCATCCGGCCCTACCACTTGTGCCAATTACTCAGGGGTAACGAAATGCCTTGCTGCCAATATTAAACAAAATAACATCTAAGAGTTTGCTCTTAATGAGTGCAATTTATTTTGATGTTCGATAGCCGGTTCATTGTGACAGTACACCGCTAGAAGAAAGCAACTTGAAAAAAGCACTAAAATCTCTCGAATTGCCAGATAGTCTAAGATGTGTCCTTGAATAGAGCGTCTCTGGGTTTACGGATGCGTTTCAACCTTGTTGACAAAGAAGGAAAAGGAGAGATGCCCTGGGAACGAGGCTGGTTGCATTTGTGCCCTCTCGAGATCTTGGGCGCTCTCCATTTGTTCGCAAATTCCGGTTTGGGGGTAAATGGAAAACGTTTTTTCGGTTTACCCGACTGGAAAATTCCCGGAAAAAGTGGAACTGCTCAAAAGGTAGTCCCGTTTTCCCGGTTGGAACGTCCCGACTGGTTGCTCGCGTTCATTTGCATTTCCCGGTAATCTCTACCAGTTCCAGGCCCACCGCAACCAAGTTTTCATCGCCATATTGTAAACAAAATGGCGTCAGAGGTCGATGTAACAGTGTTTATGTTGCTTGCTCGCAAAGCACTCAATTTGTTATGTTAGAATCTCGTTCGTTTACTTTTTAAATGTAGTTTATTCAAGTTTGTTTGTTATTTTAGTTGCATTATTGTTGTTTAAAGCACGTAGTTTTGGGCACGCGTTTTGAATGTATTTATACGCAACATTTCAGCTAAATTGATTAGAATTCGTTATATTGTTAATTTTCAGTTTACGATCGTTGATCGTTCATCCTTGATTGTTGATTGTTTTTAATCGTCGCAATAAATCGCCGTTAACCGCAACTTTGGTTTTCCGTGGTTAATTTGCACCTTCGAAGACGACCCGTAAGATAGTCTAGGCTTGTACCGAAAGCGTAAAAAAACATTAAATGCTAAAAGAGGTGCTCGTTTTTTGCCAAAAAAGTGCTAAAATAATGCTAATTTTTTTAAAAAGTGCTCGTGGGTTACATAATAATGCTCACTTTTTTCCGATTTTAGTTAGATTTTTCAACAATAAAATATAACGATCAATGTTTGATGTCAGAGTACGCTCTCGAGCTATCTCTGCCTTGGCTGGCTGACTTCCATTGTTCCTTGATGACAACGTGGATGACGTCATCTTGGAAGGAGTGTGATGAACTGGGTTTCTAGAAGACAATCACTGACGTATCAAACCGATCAAACCTATTCCCCAGGCCTCCTCGGCTCCTTTGACTAAAATGAGGGCATAATGCATCTTTGGACGCCATAAATGAAGTCAGATTGTGCTTTTTAACACAAAATTATACAAATAATCAGTCGAAAATCCAAAATAATGCTAGCAGTGCTTTTTTGGATAAAATGTAAAAAAAAAAAAATGCTCGCGAAGCCAAATAATGCCAAAAAAAGTGCTAGCACTTTCGGTACAAGCCTAAGATAGTCCCTAACACCTCGTTACCACACGCCTTTAAAGCGACACGCCTAGAAGATTGTTTGTTTTGTCTTGATTTCATTTTGGCCCAGTCGCTGCAAGCGCCACACTCACAAAGAAGAGAAATCCCATTCCCATTTTCCAAAGTGTTTGTCCCATTGCCAGTGGTAACATCCCAGTCCCAGCGCACGAATCCCATTTTCCCAGCCCAAAAAGAGGCAAATCCCAGCTCCCATTTTACCCTTTCAGGACCCTCCATAAACATATCATATCAGCAACAATCATAAACAGATGTTTGGTGGCAAACACAGGCGAAATTTGTGACAAAATGGAACAACATTTTCCCGTTGAGAAATTCCCGGGAAGTCACACCAAAATTTCCGGATTTTTTTTTCTAAATGGAAAGCGCCCCCTTGACTCGCGATCATAAGCAAGTAACCTTGAAATTTTGGGTGGTTGCTTACAATAGGTTCGACTGGACAAATTCTTAATGTCAGTTTTGGCATCCAAGCAGCAAGGAATGAAACTTGTCCAAAATGAAGATTTCGGATGCTGATCGAAGCGGGCGGCCGGGTACTGGGCATTCGGCTTAGTAACCGGGCCTCACGTTGCGACAAAAGCTTGGTTACCCAAGTCCAGAAACTTGCAGAAAAATGAGTCGTTTTTGTGCCTTAGACAACTAATCTATTAATAATATGGACAGAGAAGCTAAGAGGAGAAAGAACACTTTGCTGTGAGTAATTTGTTTTTATTTACATTTCCTTGTGTCCGTGGTAGTATTACTGGACTTTGGCTGAACGAGTCATACGTGTGACTTATGCAAGTCTTATGCAGTTCTCCGAGAAAAAGATGCGTGGCGAATCCCCATTGACGTGCACACCACTTTGCCACCGCAGTCGCCATATCATGCCGTAAAGTAAACCTCACCGTGACTGTTCTTCTTCCTTGTGGCAATTAAACTATAGCCTGCGTTGCAGACGAACAAAACCCCGGTATAGTGCGTCTGCGAATTAGAGCACAAAAGCTTGTTCCGGCCCCCCGCGTGTTACCAGGGATTTCTATAATAACCTCTGATTGGCTTTTGAATAGGGCCGTTCTTTCGTGCGCCGTAATTGGTTGAGTGGATCTCGATATGCTGTCAGTTGTATTATTCGGAGGCGTTTAAAGTTGAGTAGAGCCATAAGACATTGGTCTGGCTTTCCGTTTGTATATTTTTCCCGGATATTTTGACACCTCTGTTTTACATTTGTCATATGTAATTACTATCGCGGTTAGTCTTGGAACATTCATATTTGCAAGATATTTTTTGAGCTTTTGAAATATTCCCTCTGGTCCTAAATTTTTCGTGAAGATGTCTACTACTTGCATTCTGCATTTGTAATGCCGGGTCCGGCTGTTTATTGTGTTGCAAGGTGTGTTGCTTCTCATCACGGATGACGGACGTTCGTTGTGTGACATTCTTTCACCACAAGACAAATGTAGATTATTTAACATTTATACCATGACCTTTTTGCTTGTCAGTTGTGTATGCTTCTTGTCGTTATCGTTGTTTTCTTTTTTTTATGAGATAGTTCGAACCGGCTGCTTTTTTACCGCTACAAACGCTAATTCTCACCGATCTGGTCCGATCTGCCGTGATCGCCGCCAAGTTTGTTTTGTATCTGGTCTTCGTCGAAAGCGTAACTATGGTTTCTCATGATGCACTCGACCAATTACGACGCACGAAAGAACGGCCCTATTCAAAAGCCAATCAGATGTTATTATAGAAATCCCTGGTAACACGCGGGGGGCCGGAACAAGCTTTTGTGCTCTAATTCGCAGACGCACTATACCGGGGTTTTGTTCGTCTGCAACGCAGGCTATTAAACTAGTGCAACGAGTGCATAGGAATTCTCAACATGCCACAGATGAGCTGTTAGGGTTTCTACGACTCCTATGAAAAGAACGGGCTTCACCCTGACCTTCATATGCCACTAACTGTCTCACATAGTTCCAAGGCCTTCTAAGCCAGTTAAGGTAAGTTGTTGTTTGAGTATATTAGGATGGTTTATAGTGTCGCACTGAAAATGTAAGTCTGGACGAGAAGACGAATGAAATCAGGTCAGACTATGTGTAATCGGTATTTACAGGGTGGTGAAAGCAGATTTTTAAAAGGTCCTTTACTTAAAATATTTCGAACAGATGCATCGTGGCTGTAATAATTTAATTTATGAAGCGCTACATTAAGTACATGTCTTTCAGGTATATGAAAGGGGTACCTTTTTTCAGTAAAAGCCTAAAGGTATACGAAAAGGGTACAATTTCTGTCAAAATGGTATATAAAAGGGTAAGGGGTTAGAGCTCGGGGTAACCTGAGATCATGCCCTCCCGCCTGATCGCAGGTTAAGCTCGGGGCGGAGCCTCCCCGTACAAAACTTTTTTGTGTACCCCCCGGGAGTCCAATGTGAAAGTCCGCGATCATACCGATCGTTAATGCTCAAATGGGAACTCTGTGCATTTCCAAATTAAAAAAAATCGGAATGACCAGAGTACGCGTTCTTTGTGCTAATAAAGGAAATGTGGGCTCTGGGGACAAGAATGGACACCGTGGGACCAACACTAACTGCCTGGAAGTGTCCGTCTAAGAAAATATCTCGGGTCACCTGATACGGACAGTAAGTTGGAAAAATCGAGTGAGGGCGACGGTTCCCTTTTCTCAAAATCCGCAAGTTTGTTTGTATACTTTCCAAAGAAACTTGCAAAGGTTTGGTCAAATTTGATAACCTCGACCAAAACAAACCATTAACCAATCGCTGCTCAAAGTTTCGTGCACGTGACATTATTTGCCTAGCAACAGTCTAAAATTCAATATGGCGGGCGATAGGATGCGAGGAAAGAGTACAGAACAACATTACGAAGCAATTTCTTCGAATGGATTTCATGCTTGCATCATAATAGATCGTGGAAATGGAAACAGAAACGTATCGAATAAATTATTGTCCAAAAGTTATATGTGTATTTTGTATCGATCTCAAATAATGTTTGTTAAGCAACAACGTACTGTCCCGAATAAAAATGACAAAGTGAAGGAAGACAACGGTGTTAACCGGAAAAGCGTTGTTTATTAACATTAATATGACAAGCTTCTTTCTTCATTTAGGCTTCGTTTCCTTGCATGGGAGAAGGCGGTGCTGGTTTAGTTGTTCAACAAATTATCTGTATAAAATATAAAAGACACAACAACAGTAAATACATTTTGCTTTTGCAAATGACACTGAAGACTGTATTGAAGTTTTCGATTGCACAGGAAGCGATGGCCCAAGGGGAAAGCTAAAATTACGTTTAATTTGCATATGCGAAGCGTCTTTAGGATCAAAAACGAAGACATCTCTCACTATGAAATGAAAATGAATACCTGTAGCTTATCTCAAAAGCCACATCCGATCCCTCGCTTCCCATTTCTTCGATGGCCAGTGAAATCACAAAGAATGAATGCCCCATTCCACCGGCGTGCTTGACATTTTGCTTCTATTTCTGATGCACCGGCGTTCGCTTCGTTGTGGGCTCGCTTAATATATTTCTGGCAACAACAAAAATATAGCGGGGCTTTTAATTCGTGTTATACCAAAATGTGTACGTACAGAATTTTATGTCAGGATGTGTGCCAGTAATATTGTCGAAACTTGGTCTTGGTAGACTTGGTATTTCCGGAAAATATTATGTGAAAGATCAGTTTATTGTTGTATATTCGGTGATATGGAAAAATTCGTTCAGTGACCGATTCGTATAATATAGACTTCAATTCAGTGCACTTTCGTAACTGAGTTCACTCGATAAATCTAACACTCAACTTCAATCTTCACTATTTAAAGACTGGGTTTAGCCGGCATTTCTGGAAAATGTTTCTCAACCACGAGCAGTAGATCTCTAAATTGGTTCATGGATTCTAAAATATATACAACATACCCTTCAATGCGATAGCAGTCCAGTGGATATCAGCATCCGCCATCTCAACGCCTAGGAACACATCGATTAATCAAAGTCTCTTCGAGATATCGACGTTTTTGCATGAAGTATGAGTCGAAGGTTTATCCTGTGCATTGTTCTTCGAACTTATCATTACAGTTTCTTTGTAGTTTAGTTTAACAATTTCCTATCTTCGCGGAGGAAATGCAGCCATATTATTTTGTCAAAAATGGCTCGTCCGCGCTGGGTATGCTTTCGAATTATATTTGAAGATGAAATACGAAAGAATTTTGCTGTCTTTGACTGAAATTCCACTTGAACTGCGTAGATACGATCGCATGTTGTAAAGCCGATTCATGCAACATTTCTGTCAACGCGAGGTCTCGTCCCTAACGACCTAGGCTGATGTAGCGACCAAATTTGGCCTAATTTTTAACCGCTCCTAAGCTAAAAGAAGCCCCCATCTCTTGCATTTGTTTTAACTTCAATAATATCTTTGAAAAGAGCGAGTTTTTTGGTATGGTTTATTTTTGACTTTTGTAATTTTTAAACGATGTAAGTGCTAGTGATTATTTATTCGTGTTTTAGTTACGCAATCCATCGTTTGTGCGACGCTTTTTATAGATCGCCTTTCAGACACACTTGCGTTGTGATAAGAAAGCTGACATGTCACTTTTAAAATTGTTATATAACGTTTGTAAATGTGACAAGTCACGTTTTTTCCATGAGATCGCAAGTGATCACCCACAGCGGAAAGTAATCCCTAGAGAAATTAAAACAGTCCCTTGAGAAATTAAAAAAGTCCCTTGAGAGTTTACAAATATGTGGTTCCAAATTTTGTTCACATAACCCCTATTCTACGTTTTTAGCTTGTAAACAAGCAAAAACGTCGAAAAAATGGCCGCCATTACTAACAGCCGACATCGAAAATCAAAATATCCCCGTGCACTTTTTTAATAGCCGTGCACAACAATAAATACACGTTGAATCGCAAGAAAATAGCTTAAAGATAAACGACATATTTTTTGTGACTATGGCAAAAATCTACAAGTGCCTAAAATTTAATGACAAAGTAGAAAACATACCTGATTTGGATGCAAAATTTCAAGTGCTGTTTCACCGTACGAGTAACATTTCACATCGTTTACGCTGCTCTTCGACCGCCATCTTGATAGTAGAACTATGGGTAAATAACCCGAGTAAAACCGAACAAATAACGAATAAAGCGAAGTGAATACGAAAGTCCCCGATTTCTGAAATGGCCGCCATGTTGTGACGTAACATGATGAAGCTACAATGCTACGATCGGTATGATCGCGGACTTTCATATTGATTATAATTATTAATTTCTTAGTTTTTAGCAAACGTTTTTATTGTTCTTATGTATGGAGCAACACAACTGAACGTAATCTTGATAAACTCCAAGCGGCAGGGAGTGCCCCAGGTTACTTGACTGAGCAGTTCATTAAACGCTCCGACGTGTCAAAGCGCTCTACTAGAAACGCACAAGCTCTTGATATCGCACTATTCAGATCTGCTAGTGGACAGAAAACCTTCTACTATCAGGTTGTTAGTCTTTGGAACTCTCTGACACCCGAACTTAAACTTTGCCAATTCCAGAGAGAATTTAAACAATGCTTGAAGCGCCTACTTTTAACGGAATTCTTATGTTAATTAATTTTTATTTTTATTATATTCATAGTATATTTACAACTCTAAAAAGCCTCATCAGGGATGGGTTAATACAATTTGTATGTATTTGTATGTAAGTGTGGGTCCCGAATGCTGATTGATTGCTTTCATTGGTTAAAATGAAGCGAACTGGGAATATGAACACCCACTGATTTTAATACTAAAGATTACTTACCCAACTGCCTCTGGTTGCCCCTGTCGTCCGCTCTTAAGTATTTTTAAATAATCAAAAAGCACCTTTCCTGTTTTTGTTGGTTGTTTTATGCAATGTCCTTTTTAGAGAGAAGTCGGTGATGAGGAAAACTTCTATATTTCGCTTCTACATTTCTTGTGCTTGCCTTAGTGATCGATGAGGAAACGAAACACTGCATAAGCACAAGAAAACTGTTTACGTCTGGCTGTGTCTAGCCAATTTTTAAAAAGCACTCGTTAAAGCACTCGTTCCAAAGTCCCTGAGATTCCCCCGCGTCTGAGCATGAAGGCGGAGGCCACGGTTGATTTTGATAAAAGTTTTCCGAGGTTATCCGGAGGAGTGTAGACAAAAAAAGGCAAAATCGTTTTTGTTGGAGTAGCAAAAGAAATGGAGATGACTTATTTCTTTAAAAATATCTTTAACCCCAAATGTTTCGTTTTCCTCAATAATGTAGTCGCTTTCGCTTTCTTTGTCACAAGAGTAGTAAGAGACAATAACACTCGATACTTGTGAGTTTCTGCCGCCATATTTGCCGTGAGAACGGAGCCTTGAAACTAGTAAACATCGTGTTCGCATGCTTATGCTTATGTCGACGTTCGTTTTCACTTGGCACACACTCATCTTAAGCTTGTGCTTGTGCTTACGTTGCTAGTGTAGTGTTGCGATTGAAAACAACGTAAGGGCGAGGAAGCTGTTGTCTTAGAAGGCGACATTTGCAAACAAATGTCCGCTCCGATACTCTGGGCTCCAACCAAAACCTCAATTAAATTAAAATAGAATAATAAATAACTATTTAGTGTCAATGCACTGAATGTATTTATCACTGTTGTGCTAATTGTGGACACTGTAAACAAATAAACAAATATTGAAAACCGAACATAAACTTTTAAAAGCCCCAACCAGCAGGAGGCTAACCAGTTGGCTATTTACAAAGCGTGGAGGAGTTGAATTCGGGACGACCGAAGACAAATCCATCTAGTAGTGGCAGGGAGGCCACGCCGCTCCATGCAGTCACTGACGTTTTTTAAAGTAGACTTTATTTCTGCCAACAACGACCTCAAGTTTGAATGGGATGGATTTGTGGTAAATTGGAGGCGTATGGTTTTTCCTTAATAACGAATGTTATCTTGATGGTTTGCGTGGATTCTTATGCCCATTAGTGGATTTAAAATTGGCTTTAATTCAATAATTATTAAGTTCTGTTAAACAACTTACTTTGGCGATCAAGCTTATATCCCTTCAGTTAATGAAATATAATTAATGAGGCGCGCGCTTTATTTAGTAGAACTGCAGTAGGTTTTGATTTAGGTCTCCTTATCTATTCATTGGGACTCTTCTTATCAAGGCGAACTTGGTATTTACGTAATCATTTTTGATAGAGCTTAAATTTTATGTTTATTTTACAACGTACTTTTCCAGAGTCTGTCGGTACATATTCATAGAACTTCCGGTGAAATCGCACAAGAACTTATATTTTAATGCACATCTTGATGCTTTGTGCATAAATTATAAATTAAGGCTGTGTTTCACTCGTGGCCGAAAAAGCCAATTCTTCGGCCGTTAATAAGTGTATTTAAAGTCGCCTTTAATTCGATAAGAATTTAGTTTTGTTAAACAACTTACTCTAGCGATTAAAGTATATCCCTTAGTTTATGAAATATAATTAAAGAGGCACGAGTTTTCTTTTATCATGGGAAGCAGTAGGTTTTGATTGAGGTCCCCTTATCTTTTGGGAAATGGCATTTCTTATCAAGGCTGATGAACATACGTGATCATTTTGGATAATTAAACCTTAACGATACATTACGTTTATTTTATAAAGTACTTTTCCAGTGTCTGTCGGTACGTATTCATAAATCACCCGGTCAAATATCGTACAATGATGTATTTGAAAACTCAAGAATACACAAGTTCAGTTGGAAAAGTTCAGCTCCACGAGCTCCTTTCAACGTCTTCAACCAAGGTGGATTGGTTTTCAGTTTCTTAATAAACGAGTGGTATCTTGATCAGTAAGGCGGGGGTTCACGTGAAAGCTCTCTTTCCACCGTTAAATGTAGGTTCAATGCGAATATCTCGTTAGCGTTTCACGCAAACCAAAAACTCCTTATCCTATGCTCATTTCACAAATCTGTGCTTTGCGGTGTTTTGAGAATTTTTTGGTGAATTTTGAGGATTTTTGGGAGGATATAGTTTTTCTCAAAGGAGTAGAAAAATTTGGAAAAACAAGAAATAATAAAGATTAAGTGTGATTTTAAAATTAAAATTTAAAGTTTAAAATAAGTAGGCACTAAAAACGTCATCGGACAACCTGGAGTGCTCTTGCGCGGGGGTCAACTGTTTGATGGTGTTTCTCCTTTCCTTTCTTTAATCCTCCTAAAATCTCACTTAAATTAACGTGTACCCCCGCCTCACCGCCAGAGCTCCGGCTCTTGTTTACGAAGCCGAAGTAAGTTTTGTTAAACAACGTACTTTGGCGATCAAGCTTTAAGGAGGCTCGATGTAGTTTTTTTAGCCGAAGGGTGGTTGTTTTGAAAATTAAAATTATCTAGGAAGCAAATGTTCGATTTTTGCCAAAATACACCATAATGATCAAATATGACCAAATTTTAATTTTTTACTCGTCACTTTGTCACAAAGGTTACCATAGCAACCATTGACGTTTTCTTTTGTTCTCAAACAAGCTTGGTTTTCTCGAAATCTAGACTGACACTTGGTATTCATTTTTTTGATATGTTCAAGTACAGTAGATTTACTACCTGTGCTCAAAATTTTAGGAAAATCTGTAAGAGCGTTTTAGAGTAAATCAAGAATGAAGTTTTTGGTATATTCTTATAATTTCTTACAATCGGCAGTCGATATATTTTAACAAATTAAAGCAAAAAGTCTTTCGCTTTTAGTTAATGGTCTTTGATGGTGTAAGTATTTATATTTCAGTGAGAGAAACTGTGCTCAAATAATACGAAACAATTTTAAGGCGCCTATTTTATATTAAAACGGTGTTTTTCTGAAAATTTCATTCTTCATTTACTTGAAAACGCTCTTACAGATTTTCCTAAAATTTCGTCAACAGTTAGTCAATCTACTTAACTTTCACATATCAAAAAATAAACACCAAGTGTCAGTCTAGATTTCGAGAAAATCAAGCTTGTTTGAGAACAAAAGAAAACGTCAATCGTTGCTATGGTAACCGTTGTGACTAAGTGACGGGTAAAAAATTAAAATTTGGTTACATTTGATCATTATGGTGTATTTTGGCAAAAATCGAACATTGGCTTCCTAGGTAATTTTAATTTTCAAAACAACCACCCTTAGTCTAAAAAAACTACATCGAGCCTCCTTAACTGATATCCCTTTGTGAAATAGGCGTGAGTTTTCGAAAGCAGCAGAAGGTTTTGATTGAGGTCTCCTTATCTTTTGGAAAATGTCGTTTCTTATCAAGGCGAACTTTGTACATACGTCATCATTACATTATGTTTATTTCATAAAGTACCTTTGAAGGGTCTGTCGGAACATATTTGTTAAACTTTCGGTCAAGAAGGTATATTAGACCACAGAAAACTATACAAGTAAAGCTGGAAATGTTCAGTTTCGCCTTTCTACCAAAGTTGCAAGTTCTGTCGACTTTTTCTCCACTTCCACCCTACTCTTGACGATATGCAGTGCCTTTAAAATATTCAGCAAACCCTTGCGGTATTTATCATTCAGTATAAAATAAATCAGTGGATTCACCGATGCGTTTGAATACAAAATAAAATGGACTGCAAAACCAACGTGTCCAATGCCACAAGGCACTTGTCCGGGAGACCACACGAAAAACATCAAAATAGCGAAAACGTTAATTGGGATTATACAGACAATGAAAGCAATAAGTATTGCAATAATGATTCTCACAACTTTTGTGTCCTCCCTTAACCTTCTCGATGTGAAAAAACTTGAAGGATCATTGAGTCTTGCAATTCGGCTCTTCTTGAGATTCAGGATAATGGCAGAATACAATATTGTAACGACACATGTTGGAATAATGATTAAGAAAACCAACAATATAAGATAGTAAGTTTCTTGAGACTTTCTGTCATCAAACTTGGGAGCCCAGCTAGGTGTGCAATATGTTTTCGTATCTTTTGTTACTAACCGAAAAATATAGAAGTACACTGCATGTAGACCCATCGACGTAATCCATATTAGCGGTATTATAACTTTACAGAGTTTAGCGGGCTTGATAAGTTGTTTACGCAACGGGAACACAATGCCTCTGTACCTGTCAATAGCTATGGCTACAAGACTCAGAATTGACACTGCAGTTGAGATGTCTTGAAAGAATGAAGCAGTTTTACAGAGAAATGAACCCAACGGACCGTCAATTAACCATCTACGAGGTCCAAGCAATATTTCTGTGATCTTCCGCGGTACAACCAGCACTGTTATTAGTATATCGGAAACCGCCATATTGGCAATAAGATGGTTGGTAATGGTTTGCATTCGCTTGTTCTTCTTAATGATAGCAATGAGCACAGAGTTTCCCAGGACTGAAAGCAGCAGTAGGACACAGTAAGAGAATATTTTCACTCCGTTGGTAATGTTTGTATCGCTTGGATAGGGTTTACAGTTGTTTTCGTCGAGCGGTGTAGCATTTGAGCCATTCACGCTCCAAAGTGAATTGCTGTGTAGCGTCGGTGACTCTGAAGTCATGGCCATGTGATTCGTTGAATAAGAATAGATTGGCACAATCAGCAGGGCTTTGATCTTTCCTTTGTTTAGCCAAACTCAACTTTTACCTTTTCATTCAATAAAAAACATATCCAATGTGCTTACGAATTAACTGCGCTTCTGAGGGCCCGATTAAAAATGATGAATGTGTGATCTTGGCCGGACGTGCTTCTTGCGTCGTTTGCTCTGGTAGAGATTGGCATACAGAAAAATTCAACGTGTCGTCGCCACCCGATATAGTATTTGATTGGTTCCTGATATGTTTTTTTTGCGGGCTTCTTATTTCTTGACTTGTGGAAAACCAAACTTGTATCACGGGCGGAGAATTCAAAACAAGGTGTAAGTATTTTGCATTTTCAATATAGCTCGTGGTTACCCTTAGGGAAACTGCTAATATAAACACACACGTTTACATGAAATGAAATTTCTTCTGTCAAATGTACGTATTTTCGCTGATTGTGATACCTAAACGAGAACACTGTCGGGTTGTTTTCCTAAATGTTGTGTAGTTCACTCGTGTAATTCCAACATATCTATATTTCATTTTTCAATAATATTTTTTTAGTTGTAAGGGGAGCTTTAAATTTATTCATGCGTTCTAAATTTCTATTTTAAAATACTGGACCAGCGAGATTGTTCCTGCCCTGTTTTGTGGCAAACCATTAAAAGAAAAATGATAAATGTTTCCTTCTATTTGTTTCCCACCATAAAAATCTATAGAACCAAGATATAGAACATGTTCATGTTTAAAAATAACCAACGTTGAAGATAAAATGGTAATTCAATAGAAATAATTTAAATATAATGTAAAATTATGCAACACGTTTATATTTTTATTAAAATGTCTAATTGTCATTTATTTGAATGTTGAGATATTTAATATACGTTTAAACTTATACTATTAAGAAAATAGCAACCGCTTATCAGAGTGGTTAGTTATTATCACGATATAGCATTTAAATTAGGTACAAATAAAACAATATTAAAAGTCAGTTTAACAATATTGGTTCGCATTCATGGCTTAAGTTTCCACCTACAATTTGCCTTTCATTTTACCGCCACGATAACGTCTTGATAATCAACGCCTGAGGTTTTAAGCCAGGTCAGTACACGAGCAATTTTAATGTGGTAATTTTTATGTGACAACTTTTATTTGCTCGTGCAGATGAAAAAATTGGTCAATTTTTATGTGACAAATATATTTGTTGACAAGCTGGCGTGTTAGCTTTTTTGTGAAAAATAAAAGGTGCCATTTACAAAAATTGCTCCTGTAGACGACTCGTCGCATAAAATGTGGCAAATATTGCGTCAGCATATGTGGTCCCCAATCTAATAATCGCTGTGTCATCTACACGGTCAAATATATTTGTCACAGAAATTGCCACATAAAAATTAATTGCCCGTGTAAACTTTTTCACCAACCCTCCTCCTCCCCATTCCTGCCTCTTTCTTGTAATTATGGTCGTTATATTGCTATGTATTGGTTTATTGCCCTCACCTTCGACGGCAATACATGTTTGCAACGAAAGTTTGAGTTCACTACCTATTGGATATTCAGAGTTTAATAAACCGGCTATGTGTCAATTTTCACATAGCCATTTTTTCTCCATCTCATTGTTTGCATTGCCTTTACGAACGGAGCACAGCACACATTTCATTCTGTTTAACAATTTGAGAGTTTGTGGGTAAATTGAAGCATAAAAATTAATTGCTCGTGTAAATCCGGCTTTGTTAAGTTCGGCGTGTTGGTCATACAAAACACATCACTGATTTAGTAACCTTTGCTCGTTGCATGTAAAACATCTACCCAACAAACTGGAATGTATAACGAAGAAATAAAAGGCATAATGCGAGCATAATGCCAATATATAGCTGCTGTTCGGTGTGGTATAGAGACATTCGTCAAATTGCATGAATTGTGTCATCGGCAGTCTTAGAAATATATCTACGGAGTGTCGAGTGGAAAATGTAAAAGTTGAGCGACAAATTTTTAAAAAGTTGGCTGTCAACCTTCAAAGTAAGGCACCAGGCTGCTATACTTAAAACGTGGTAAAATGGTAAAATAAAGTCTGTCTTCAAACCTAGGTAGCTTACCACATCCAATTTTTCCATACAAATCTTTTTAGTTTTTCTAAAACTTAAACTATCATAAAATTTCGTTCTTGAACTCTTCATTTTGCTATTTTTGATATGTTCTTTCCATTTCTGGCATTAGTTAAGTTATAGCCTATAATTTTATCAAATTTTATCAAAAGCTGGTCGCGTGATGGCCGGCAGCTTGTCTTAAGCTGCCATCCTTCGCAAAAAAGCCAAGACTTCCTCAAAAATTTTCGGAATTCGAAGAGCGAAAATTATGAATAGTAGCAACTCTCGGATGTGAAACGGTTAGCTCTGTGCATCTAGTAAGATAAGAAATAGAGACCTGAATGTTATTGTGAAGAAAATGAAACGGGATTCGGCCGAAGCAAAACATCGAGTTCAGAACGAAGCTGGGATCCAATACACATTGCCCACTGCACAGTTTAAGGGCCACAAGGATGTCTTTGAACTCTTAACGTTCTGTCAAGACCCATACGCCGACGCAATGAAGTATTAATTTTATAAATGCAGTCCTTTTCAGTGGAGTAGACAAAAAAGTGAGTTGACTTAAAGATTTTGTCTAATCCAGTGATGGTGATGTCGACTTCATGTAATTTCAAAAACGTCTCAGTGTTGTGCGCAAAAGATGTAATGACCAGACTGGAGTATCAGCATAAACACAACATCGCCCACAGAGACCTGAAGTTGGGGATCACCCTAGTTCCTGACTAGCATAACAGCACAGGTGATGAGGATTTGGCCAATATCTATGTAAACTTGCAGATTTTGGTCTGAATCCGCGGAATTCGGAAAACCAAACAAACTCATTCTTTCAGACGAAGACCGAATCAACTTGCGGTGGTACTCCTGTATTCATGACACCAGAGATCCAATTACAAGACCTTAAGGTGGCTGGCCAGGAGGACCTTAAGAAGGCCGATATTTGGGCTTACGATTTTCTCCATGATACCGCTTATTTCTCTTATCCATATCGTATTAAATGTTAACGGTATGGTATCACAATACAATACAATACAATTTTAATGTCCAAATGGTATTCCATTTTATAGTTTCTGTGAGACGACAGCAACTATCCTATCACGACAACAAATATGAGTCTTTCCGAATAACTCAGTGCTGGCGAATTAAAGACGTTTTCAAATTATGCACCAAATTTGACCCACGCTCAAGACCAACTGCAGCTAACGCTCTTCGGCACCACGATAGAAATCAGCCAGAGGCATGTTTTGTTTGCTGAATTAACGCATGTTTTGTTTTGTGAATCAGCCAGACGCAGCTTGTGAAAATGAGGACTTGTAAGACGCGGAACGGAGTTGTTAAACAAGGACTTGTAACACTAGGACTTTTAAGACGCGGACTTGTAATTAGCCTGCGTTGCAGACGAACAAAACCCCTTTTGTTCGTCTGCAACGCAAGCTAACTTGTAATACGTCAACTTTAAACGCGGGCTTTTACGACGCACATATTACACTAAAGAAGAAGGGGGAAATACTCACCTGCTGCTCGTGTTTCCGGCACTGCACTTCTTTCGTGCTTTCCTCACTTCCTTGCGTGCTTTGTAACTTAAAAAAAGTAAAGGGGGGGTCAAGGCTGTTTCTGTAACAAAGCAATGTGTCGACGCAAACACGTACGATCGTTGAGGCCATTCTGTGCGCGCAACCTAGGAATAAAGAACGTGCTTTCTTTTGTTATAAAAGCACTCAAGAAGTGACGACAGCGCTCAAGAAGTAAGGAGGTACACTCGCCTGCGGATTGTGTTCCACCCTGCACTTCTTTTATGCCCTCGTCTCCTTTTTACGCACCTTTTAAATAACTGAACGTACAAAGCACGGTCAAGGCTTTTTTATTTGATAAATAAAGTTGTCTTTGACGGTGGTCAACAGTTATCGTTTGACACAAAACACCTCCGGTCAAAACACCTGGGAAAATATTTGAATAAACAAGTTTTAAAAACTCTCTGTATTAGCATTGAAGTTTCAAATTTCTGTCTTGACCTTCTCTTCATTGCATCCTTTCTCCTGAGCAAGGATCCTGCTCGACCGTAAATGTCGGATGAGTCAATTTTCGTTAGACAGAATGATTTTGAGAATTATCAAAGGATAAAAAGAAAATTGTAGTTTCTTTGGATTGTCCTTAATGTGAATTTGACATCTTTTTTAAATTATATTTATTTTAATTAATTAGTTTTCGACAGTCGTCTACCATTATCGTTTAAAATGCAACACTTTCGGTCAAAGGACGTCAAGGAATATTTAAACAAACCAGTTAGTTTCTTTGCTTACACAGAAGTTTCAAGTTTTACCGACCTTCCCTTTACTGCATCTTTTTTCTTGATATGAGAAGCTTTCAAAATGTCCCGCAAACCCTTGCGATATTTTTCGTTCAAAGTAAAATAAATAATCGGATTCACCGAAGCGTTTGAATACAAAATAAAATGGACTGCAAAACCAACGTTTTCATTGCCACAAGGCAACTTTCCGGGAGACCACCCGAAATAGAATATTAAGGAATAAACGTTGATTGGGATAATACAGACCAAGAAAGTTATAAGTATTGCAATTATGATTCGCACAACTTTCATGTCCTCTCTTAACCTTTGTGATGTGATACAACTTGAAGGACCGTTGCGTCTTGCTGGTTTGCTTCTCTTAAGGTTCAGTATAATGACAGAATACAATGTCGTAACTACACATGTTGGAATAGCGATGAGAAAAACCAATACTATTAAATAGTACGTTTTCTGAGATTGGCTTTCATCAAACTTGGGAGCCCAGCTTATCGTGCAATACGTTTTCGCATCGACTGTCTGTATCCGAAAAATGTAGAAGTGAACTGCATGTAGACCCATCGACGTGATCCATATTAGCGGTATTATAACTTTACAGAGTTGAGCGGGCTTGATAAGTTGTTCATGTAACGGGAACACAATTCCTCGGTACCTGTCAATGGCTATGACTACAAGACTCAGAATCGACACTGCAGTTGAGATGTCTTGAAAGAAGGAAACACTTTTACAGAGAACTGAACCCAACAGACCGTCAATTAACCATCTGCGAGGTCCAAGCAATATTTCTGTTATCCGTCGCGGTACAGCCAGCACTGTTATTAATATGTCCGAAAGAGCAATATTGGCGATGAGATAGTTGGTTATGGTTTGCATTTGCTTGTTCTTCTTAATGATAGCAATGAGCAAAGAGTTTCCCGGAACTGAAAGCAGAAGCAGGACACAGTAACTGACTATTTTGATACCTTTGGTTATATTTCCATCGCTTTCAACCGGTTTACAGCTGTATTCATCGAGCGGTGGTGTAGCATTTGAGCTGTTTATAGTCCCAAATAAGTCCGTTGTGGATGAAACTGGAGTGATATCCATGAGTCTTGTGAATAAGTTACAATCTGTGCAGTTGGTTGTCGTGAATTCAGTGCAAAATAAAAGAGACGATCCACGGGAAAGTCAGTAAATTCGGCCAAATGATAAATAATCCAGCTTCCAGCTGACCGCACTGAATTTACTTATGTAGAGTGTTCTTGAAGCTGAAAAATTGCCATGCGTCAGATCCAGAGTGTTGTCAATTCATTGGTTGAAAGTTCAATCATCTGCTAAGATCATGTTTGCTGTCTTTCAATTAGTACAACGGGATAAGCAAAAAATCGTCGCGATATTCTAATGTTCAAGTTTAAGAGAAAAAAGGAATTATGAAAATGCCATTCCTTGAAAAATCATGTAAGACAATACTGTAGTACTTTCGGTTTCAAGCTAAGTTATGGTGGAAGAAATAATATTTTATACCTAGCAATATTTCTAGTCGTTTCAATTTGAGTGGACTAGGCTTGTTATTCCGATTAAGATTAACATAATATATTATTTTATCTTGTAGCATTTAAGCCTTTGAATTATTGTAAGGCAGCTGGCGGTTATAAAGACTTTTCTGTGACAAAATGTTACCGTGCATTTAATTATACTTGAAAGAATACACTTGACAGAAGACTGTCATATGGAATATAGCTAGGATAATCTGTCAGTTCCACGCACAATAAAACTTTGTTAGAACCCAGAAAAACATATCCTGTCCGCGTTCTTTCCACCAGTTGTTTTATTTTTACTATGGAGATTAGGTTTTTTTTTTTTTGCCAAAGTATCGCCATTACTGGACTGACAAAATTTGTTTGGCTCTACCAAAAATCTAGACAAATTTTGTCTCAACCAAATTTTGAATTTGGCAATCGTGGACGCACTTGAAAACACCAAATTATTTGTTAACCACAACGTGTCAATCATGTTAAAACCGTACACCTTCGATAACTTTCCGTTCGCTAAAAAGAGTCTTACTTTCCGGCCGATAGGAGCCGTATTTTTCGCTTTTAGTACAATTCAATAGTCTTGACTCGCCGCGCTTTCATTTTGATCAGCAGCGGTACTTGTACTCGGGCGGTTTGAAAATTGTGCCAAGCCAGGAGTACTTGCATACCGGAGGTGTAATGGAAAGGAGATTTGCGAGCTATATATATATTATAGTTGTTGTATGGAGTCGATGGTCATTATAATCTTTGCCGTCCTCCATGTCGAACTATCGAGAAAAAATAAAATATTTTGGCGGAAATCTGCCTTGAAAGCGAGATCAAAAATACTTGTTTGACGTTTTCATATAGATTAAGGCGTGTTAATTGAAAAATCTGTCAGATTTGACGCTTGACAAAAATTTGTCCTGCTCCGAGGCAGGACGACGGCGCCTTTGAAGTTTGGTAAGGCTTGACAAAATTTGGTAGATCTGAAAATCACCGGGCGCACTTGTCTCACGGAACTGGTGACAGATTTTTTCGCAAAATAAACAAAAATTTGCCCAGTGTGTCCGGGCCCTTACTTGAGACAAAATAAAAATGTATGGTTAAAAATACAGTTAAGCGATCACTCTGTTGAGACACCTACTCGGCATGTCCATTACTAGCTGTTATACGATGAAAGCTATCACAGCTTGTTATAGGAGGGTCTCAATGGGGTGGTGTCTTTTACGGTTAACGGTTGTTTAAAAGTTTAGAATTAATTTCCATTGTTGTAGAAAGGCAAAGGTTAATTTCTAACGCTGTAAAACATATCTTACGGTCCTAGGACCATTCTCGCATAAAAAGTAATCTAACCTATTTTATTTAAAATAATTTTGCCGCTAATGTTCACGAGGCGTTACAGTTTTGGTTCAAATAACCCTTGTCCTTAACATATTTTACGACTAGCGATTAAGTTTTTTTCAGTTTGTTTCGCCTATAAACAGCTAAATTTTTGGCCATATTACGGCTAACGGTTAACCCCATTACATGTTCTGCTAAGTGTTGGCAGCTTTTTAATGCAAACACCCGCTATCAAACGGCAAGTGTCCCGGGAAGTGTTGACGCATTTGTATTCCCTTTGAGTAACTTATTGATCAACCACAACAAAAAGTATTCCCTTAAGAGTTTACATTAACAAGCAATAGTCGAAAAAACCGTCAAATCACCGATGATGGTCATTTTACTTTCAGTCGCCAAAGTAAAGTGAATGGTGAAAGCTGGCTCGGTGTACCACAGTTCATTTGTCGGAAAATATGAATTTTACATAAACAGTAGCATCCATTCGACGCAAAAATATGCACTAATATTTGTCCGCGGACAACATTATCTGTTCCGAGATGAACATTATTTCTTATACACCATTTTAATAAGTCGAGACACCATTTTGAATATTTAACTTTCCGCCAATGACGTTGTTAATGAAATATTCATTTGTGCCTCGACGTATTAAAATAAAGTATCTACCATTGTAATAGGCCGAGGTGTCATTTTGAATATTTTATTAATGACGTCATTCGCGGAAAAATACAAATTAAAAATGGCCCCTTGACTTATTGAAATGGTGT
This sequence comes from Oculina patagonica, assembly GCF_052425735.1. Lineage (NCBI taxonomy): Eukaryota > Metazoa > Cnidaria > Anthozoa > Scleractinia > Oculinidae > Oculina > Oculina patagonica. Next base: position 13,076,311 of record NC_135762.1, read on the forward strand.
ATATCTAATCAGTAGAATGAAGCCACAGTTTGGCGATATTTACGCATTGTTTCGTACATACTGCGATATGCTTTACGGCGCAATATTTCCGGTAAGATTTGTAAGTCCTTCTTGTTACGATCTAGTTTTTGGCGTGATCAGAACTCTCCTTAACTACAGTGGAACCCCGATATAACGATCTTCGATATAACGATATTCCCGATATAACGATGAATATGTTATGTCCCGGCAATAGTAAAATGTATGGGACGATAAAACGATATAACGATTCCTCGATATAACGATATAATTTTACTGCCCCCTTGCATTGGCATATCGTTATATCGGGGTTCCACTGTAGTGCATATTTCATTTACATGCCCTAAGGGGGAGATTATCTTTTTTTAATTAATTAAGACAGAGCGCGCAAAACAAGAATTTGTACAAGTAACATCCAGATATTTACACATTGTTTTGACGGGCAAGGCATATTTTTTTTATATATTTTAGTTTTTTTCTAGTTTTACAGATTTTTAAATGTTATTAAATAAAGTAATAAATAAATAAATGAATAAATAAATTTATAAGTTAAAGGTAGATAAATTAGTAAACAAATAAATAAAAAGAAAAAAGGGAGCGGCTGCAGAAGCAAATTAAAACTGATAATTTCAACTAAGTGTTTCTAAAAGTTTTTCCCATTTCTCTAGGTGCAGATTTAATTTGTTCTATTCTTTGGCAAGGTATTCGTCTATATTTTAAATCTTTTTAAGGTGTACAAGGAAGATGAAAAGGCCTGGAGCAATAGATTCTCGTCTGCAGAAAAAGATGGCCTGCTTTGCTATTAACACAATATGATTCAAGGGCATAACCACGTAACTACTAGAGATTTCTTTCCAGAAAGCTCTAGAGGATTGGCAAAATACAAAGAGAGGTTCGGGGATTTCCTCGTAAAGGAGATTCAACTAGTTTAAGCTTGCTTAATTTTAATAATTCAACTAGTTTAGACTTGCTTAATTTTGCATAAGTAAATAAAATTCTATTCAAAGTTTATACTGAAAATCTCTGGTAACGTATCTAACGCGACTTGGAAGTGCAAACTATATTTTTTTTCACACTAGCTCAGAATTAGGAAGCATTTCATTAAATCTAGATTGTGCTGTAGGAATGTCACGCAAATCAGACACCTGTGCTTTATACAACTTTTTGCTATTTATTTTCTGATAGCACCAACACATACTCAAGAGGGTCGAAAGGGTGAGTATGTGGGAGCGTGTTGGATTTCAAATCTTTTTTCCAATTGATAGGGATAGCGTCTATTAACCCGTTCCAGAAGAGGAAATTTTTGGACTGAAGACTTTTAAGCTGCAAATCCAACCACGTATAAAAGCTTACATCGGCCTTAACCATATCGCAAATTCTATGTATGCCCACTTCAACCAAATCCGAGTAATAACATGTTTTCTTGATAACGAGTAGGTTCTTGTTATTCTACACTATCTCATGCAAAATATCCTCGACATGATCAGGCAAGGTTGTGTTGAATCTAGACCATAACGTCAAACATTCAACATAATAAGGGCTCACTTTTACAGGAACATCATTAAGACTAAAGTTACACTTCAAAAGTCAAGGGCCTCCAACCGGCTTTAAAAGTGTATCTAAGACAAGTTTCCAGTCAGCTGCGTATCCTGGGTCCACACAGCGTTGAAAAAAAAAACATCTGCGCTTGAATAAGAGATTCCAAGTGTATCATTTTAAGCCCCCCATTTTCAATGTTATTTATTAGAGCACGTCTTTTGACTTTGTCCTTTCCTTTCCGTATAAAATCAAAAATAATTTTGTTGGCGCTCTTAGTTATTTCCTTCGAGAGAGGAAACTGTGATGCACGATATAGAAACTTTGAGATAGCAAATATTTTGACGATTTGGATCCTGCCTAAAACAGTTAAATTCCTCCATCTCCATAAATTAAGTTTCTTTTTCAAAGAATCCAAAGTTGATTCAAAATTTAATTTTCCTGCTTCCTTTTTATTACACGAGAAAAAGATACCTAAAAGAACACATTTTCATGCCAACAATATCAATAACACTTAAAAAAATGTTTATTTTCCAAGCCGTTATGTCCAAACCGCGCTGGGCTTGCTCGCCTAGAAATGTTTTGCTCTATTCCTCACAAGGACTCGAAGAGTTGAGGACAAATCGAAATTACTTATGTAAATTTTCAAATTTGACTTTCTAATCGCTTGTGTTTCCATCGGGCTATTTACAGTGCGACTACTCGAACCGCGCGACTTAAAAGAAAGTCAACCATTCAACATTAATTGAGAGAAAAGGAAACGAACCAATAACGTTGAACAATACAAAACCCAAGAAAGTTGAGAAGATGTGGACCTCTAGCCTTTGGAAAACTTTTAATTTTTTTTATTCGTTAGATTCGATCCTAAGTTTTCAGCGGCCTTTAAAGGTTTCGAGTTTGCAGTCGTCCGAAAACGAGTTTTCAAGCTATTTTTTTTTTTCGAGTAAATTATTACAATTATGCTATATTGCCGCCAAGGATGAGATCTTTAGAGTGCATACGGTGCAAATGCAAATTCAAGTAAAAATGACTTACATTTGCCTTCACTTGATTACAAACAGGTCGCAAAATTTGTTTTAGAGCTGTTGTCTGGATGGTTTAACGTCATTGGTCTGTTTACGAAAAAGATAGCCATCCATTGTTCTCAACTAACGTTTTGATTGGTCAACTTTCTTCCAAGTGGCCCGGTTCGAGTAGCCGCACTGTAAAATTGCGTGGTACTTTCTATTCCTTAAAAACGAGCTAAGTGTCTTAAGTGCCTATAATAACACGGGAACGCGCGAAGTCGTCGCTGGCAATCTTTTAAATGTCGAGTAGGATGTCTTCTTAGAATTGTCCAGTTTATGAATTCGTTGATGACTGAGCAGAGAGACGGGGCATCTAAACTGTGAAGAGCTTTGAGCTATGCTGGCAGCCTGTTGTCACTATTTTCTTGCTGTTCGAAGTCTCTTACTGTGTTCCTTCCTTTTTTTGCTCACTGTGCCCTGCACCAATGTGGATGGCATATCTCCAGCCAGGTCTGTTGCCTTCCTTTTGCTCCCAGTTCTCGGTGCTTATACCGCCGCGAGTTTTATTATTAAACTTCAGTGCTACGCCGAGTGGTAGCAATTCGATAAAAACGCTATCCCGCCAGCGGCGATAACATTTTTATCTGCACATGTGTGATACTATCAGCACTCAAAGATAAAACCTGTTTCTCCGCGCGGCCATATAATATCCTCATCCTCTATGTCTCAGGTTATGTTTCAGGTTATCTTTGGAGATAAAATAATATAAAGATTGGGTTTTGCACTGCCGTCGATTATGGGTTGTGATTGGTGGATTTCGATTCATATTTGGTTTCTATGGTTTCTTTATTGGTTGGCGTGGGAATTATGATTGACGGAAGTGTAAATACATCGTTTGTCGAATGATGAACTTCCGAGTTCTCGTGTTTTTAAAAGGCACAGTAGCAGTTCAAAAATGTTATACACCGTTTATAAAATTGCTATGAACATATGAATGCATAGGGATAATTATTATTGTTCTCTTTTAAAATCTCTGAACAAATTAATAGCTTTTTCCCATTTATGAATGTTCCCCTTCTTTGTTCGTTCGACAGTGTTGTTATGCAAACATTAAAAGTTATCTCTACCTTTAAAGGGCTATTAGCCTTTCTCAGAGCAGGGCCATAATGCAGTTATCTGACAAGCCTTTAAAGCCAAAAAGCGCCACACCTACTGTATGATTAATGTTTGTTTTTTTACATTGGGCCTTGGAATTGCATTCATTCTTGGGCCAGCAACAATACCTACAGCTACATTTTTTCCTTCTGAACGTTTCTCCTTAAAGATAAATTTACTTCTCTCAGAGCGGGGCTTAACAATCTCTTTAGCTAAAGACCCTGTTTTTTCGTTTGAAAACTACCCGATGGTTTAATGTCAACGCATTTGAAAAGTCCAACTTGATATGCTAGTGGAAAAGAAAGAAAGCTGACAAGTTATATTTTTTCCATTTTTGTATGTACGTAGATTGTCGGACAGTTGTCGAGCAGCTGTTTTAATAAGTCGACAATTGTTGCGTGGACTTAGCCTCCAAAGGTAAACAATAAGAATATATGCACGAAAAGATCACGGGAAGTAATGAGTCTCATTCTCTTTTTTAAACTTACATTCTGTGATCAAGGTTTAATGCACTTTTTATTTCAATACAGAACGGTTTAACAGCTTCAAGTCACACAAAGATATGTACCCTCATCATTTGCGTTTTTAAACATGACTGAATGCTGCACGATAAAATGATCGCAGTTGTTAATGCAAATAACCCCCACACTTATAATTTTAAACCTTTTGGCATAAATATTGCTAATTAAATATCATGTCTATTTTTTGGAAACATCGTTATATTTCAAGAGCCAAATGTTTTATTATCTCTTAACAACCGTAAAATGTATCCAAAGGAAGGTTTAGTTTTCGACCCTTTCCGTGGGTCGTTGTTTTTTTTTGTTATCCTTTATTGGTTCCGCGGTGAGTTGATGTTGATGTTGATGTTAGACAATCTGTAAATGATATGACGTCATTCATCATCATTAAGAGGAAAGAAGAATAAGCATTAGACGTCTTCTGTTAATTGTTCAGCTTGAAGTGCAGAAGGTACTCAGTTGGGTGCAGTTTCATCCACCATTCGGCCGATTTTTTTGGGTCCTACAAAAGCACAGATTATTCGCGACATTCTATTTCTTTAAGTTTCAGTGATCGATTATAAAGTAGAGCTTTACTGAAAGGACGACGGCCTACCGGCTCAATTGCGTTTCAATTCAACGACTCATGGATAGCACTTCACAGTTACTAACAACGAATAACGGTTCGTTTTCGACCACGAATGCGACCCAGATATTTAACGAACAGCGCTGTAAACCGTTCCAAAGCGATACAACCACAAGCAAACAAGTAAAAGTATTATCTTACTGCGTCCTGCTTCTGATATCAGTCCTTGGAAACTCTTTGCTCATTGCTATTATTATACGAAACAAGCGAATGCAAACCATCACCAACTATCTCATCGCCAATGTGGCTGTTTCGGATCTTCTAATAACAGTGCTGGCTGTACCACGGAAGATAACAGAAATAGTGCTTGGATCTCGGAGATGGTTAATTGACGGACTGCTTGGTTCAGCTCTATGTAAAAGTGTATTCTTCCTTCAAGATATCACAGTTGCCGTCTCAATTTTTAGTCTTGTAGCCATAGCTATTGACAGGTACAGAGGAATCGTGTTCCCTTTGCGACAACAGTTTATGAAGCCCGCTAAACTTTGTAAAATCATCATACCGTTAATATGGTTCATGTCGATGGGTCTGCATGCAGTTTACTTCTACGTTTTTCAGATACTAACAGACAATGCGAAAACTATTTGCGCGCCGAGCTGGGCTCCTGCCTTCGATGAAAGAAAGTCTCAGGAAGTGTACTATGTTATATTATTCGTTTGCCTGATCGCCATCCCAACATGTGTAGTTACATTCCTCTATTCTGCCGTAATCTTGAATCTCAGGAGGAATGGAAATGCAAGACGCAAGGGCCCTTCAAGTTGCATGACAGCAAGAAGATTAAAAGAGGACACGAAAGTTGTGAGAAACATCATTGCAATACTTATTGCTTTCCTTGTGTGTGTAATTCCAATCAACGTTTATGGTATTCTGTTTTATTTTGTTTGGGATTGGCACATGCCTTGTGGCATGGGGAACTTTGGTTTTGCAGCGTTTTTTGTTTTGTATTCAAACCCATCGGTGAATCCATGTATTTATTTTATTTTGAATGATAAATACCGCCAGGGTTTGATTGACATTTTGAAGGTGTTACATATCGTTAGGAAGACGGCGTCAAAATCGACAGAATCTTTGGCCTTAGAGAGATTCAAAACCTTTTCAGCAAACAGCGCATAAAATAGTTGGCCTGTTCATGCGATTTGAGGGGAGTTTTAATGGCAAAATATAGTTTATAAAAAAGTAAGAAAAATTGCTTTGAATTGACGTGGTTAGAGGATATGACGACTATTGCTTATTCCTCTTTCCTCTTATTGATATAAAGAAAACTATAATTAAGGAGGATGTTTTTATTGCATAGTTAAGAATGAATGGGATAGGACTTGTCAAAAGCGACAAAGAATGTAACATACATGATGCTTATTATGTACGAGTTGCGTACCAAAACGTTGGTGTATTTAAAATACCTCATCTATTGTATATAGAGCACAAGTTTCCATGTATAACAGCACGTCCGTGGGCAAAGTAATCACTCAAGGCTAGATGTAATGTTTATTATTATTGCATGAATAAATTGGAAGCCCTTAAAATGTCAATAGATCGCGAAAAATGATATAGTTTATAATGCAGTTTATTTATTAGTACTGACATTTGGCAATGTATTACTCCTTGGATAATATCAAATGTGGTAAAACATTTATCGGAATATAACACGCCTGTTGTCCATATCCTTTTTGAGGGACACTGTTGAAGATTAGCATAAAAAAGTGTAAGCTGAGTCAATTTAAGGCTCTTTGATTCTGTCTAAAATCTTTTGTTTTGGTTTTATTTTTATGTAAATTTGGAATTATCTAAATAAATGGCTTTTTAACGATTTCCCTAAGAGAACAGCTCGTCGTATCTACTTGAAAAGCCTGAAACCATCAAAACACAAGTTGCCATTTGAAATCTCATTCTAATAGGCTAACGTGTTTTTCCATACGTCAGACTTAATTAAAATAATGTTCTGAATAAAATTCGATTGGTAGCACGTACGCATAATTTATTGATTGTCAATTTTGGGAGATGAAAACAAAACGAAACAAAACAAAGCAAAACACTGTCCAAGTGCTGCGAGAATTAGCATCAAAGTTGTCTTAGTTCTTGGTTTAACTTCAGTAGGGGAAATCGTCCGCAAGATAGCTAAAAGCGAAGGAAGTTGTTAGTTGTCAAACAGATAAAATAAGCTATAGATTTTTAATAACTAATGCTTCCTTTCTGCCGGGAACGAATAGTTCCTGTGCTTAAAATTATTTCACAGCGTTTACTGATGTTTTCACGGAAGCTGTCTATTTCGGTAAGAGGTCTCTTCTGGTAATAATAATTTTATCATTCAGCCACTCGCCTAGTTTTTCATTCAACAACATGGAGAGGGTGAACCAATTCTACAAAAGTTGTTTGAGATCATAATCTCTGCAAATATCAGTCAGATCGGTCAAAAGGTATATAGTAATGATTCGATTTAGCGCCCGGGGCGTTTTTTTTTTTGGCTGGGGGGGTTTTGGGGCCTGGGGGGGTTTTTTTTTTTTTTTAAAAAAAAAATTTTAAAAAAAAATTTTTTTTTTTTTTTTAAAAATAAATTTTTTTTTTTTTTTTTTTTTGGGGGGGGAGGGGGGGGGGGGGGGAAAAGGGGGGGGGGGGGTAGATGTCCGCGAACTTAATATGTGTTCCTACTGCGTCGGTCGGATTAAAGTGTGGGTTTTTAACAGTTATCTATTAACAGACGACCATTTTTAGGCGATGCCAAGTACCGCAGTTAAATTGAAAACATAAAACGTTTTATATGTGTGTGTGCGTTTTGCTTAAAGAATTGGAAGTTTCTTTCTAGTAAGGCACAAACAAAAATTTAATTTATTCTTTCATCCTTACCGTACCTACACACCAAAAATGCACTCGGATATTTTCTACAAATTGTTACTTTTTCTTCCAACAATCTATCAGAGCTGGACGAGTGGTGTTATTAAGCTGCAACCCGGTATCTTGGAATCTAAAAAGACTTTGTTCGAACAAAGACTTATCGAAAAGTAAAGATCTCAAAGTGGCGTATCTTTTCACAAAAGGGACCAGCTTGGACGGTTTTCCCTTGAAAAATCCTCAATTTGTAGGCGGATTTCATCCGTACGACGCTTGCGTAGGTTTCTCGTTAGAGGAAAAGGTAGGAGGTACTTTATTTGTTGGATGGCGGTAAAACCCCCTTATCCGCAGTTACTTGTAATGAAATTATAATTTTAGTCTTTTTTAGGAGCAGATGTTTAAAGAAAATGATCGTTTTATGACTTCTTAAAAAGGATCATCTGCCTCAAGGAATATTAATTGAGATATGTTTAACGAGGAAACGGTTATCATGTTTGTCGAACATAGATGGCAAGATTACTGAATTCTGATTGGCTAAGAAGAAGGAAATTTCTTTCTTTAATCAGTTATTGCCCGAGGCAAAATTGCTTGAAATTGGTTGGTTCTTCGGCCGCTTAGCAACGGTGGAAAAATTTGCTTTTCCACTGTTTGAAACAATGGCATCTCATTTCCGGGCGGTGAACGATGAGTTTATTGGAAAAACTGAGGAAAATGAGCGAAAAGAAGAACGTTTTCGTGAAGTGGGCGTTTTAAACAAAGAAGGAAAAAAAATCTAGAAGAGTACGACTGCGAAGCCCTTGACAATAAGTTGTCGCAGTTTTATGCCGAGTAACGAAAAGAAAAAGAAGATGACTACGAGCCGGATTCCCTTGAAGTAAATATAATGCAGACAGCACTGGAGTCATAGCCGCAATCTATTTAATTATCCGAGATTGAGTTTAGAGTTCCTAAGTTCAAGAAATGTCCTCGAATGCATATGAAAAGCACAAAACTCAGAGAACAAGGAAGGATAAAGCGACCGAAGGGATCCAAAAGTTTGACGATTGAAAAAGAAGAAATCTTCTGGTTTGTTCTTTATCGACTCACAATACGACCAACCGAGCTTCCTCACTCGAATTTTACACGATTTAATAATGGTGCTGAATTTGCTAATAATTTGAAAGGTCGTCAGACAGTTTTAATTAGTTAATTATCCTGTTCAGGAATTTCTGTAATAAAAATAACCTTAAATTAAGCTGGATACTCCACTCCATTTGTCAGTGACGTGAAGACTTTCTTGCAGCTTTTAACTTTATCCCTCGGTTCCGTGGCATAAGTCAGTCCATTTTTCAAGGCATGTGAACATTTGCATAATAAATAAACGATGTGTTGCAAAGCTTATTTAGCCCACCTCTTTCTCTTTAGCCAGTAACTTGTGCAGACAAAGTAATGTTCCCTTTGCCAAAAAAAACTCTGTAAAATCACCATACTTGTTGTACAATAACATAAAATACCAAAACCGTTTTGCACTCCAACCGGTTAATGAATGAAAGCCCAATGACGCGTTTTAAATTTTACTTCAACAGTGATGTTGTTCATGCTGCAGGAGTGTTAAAAATAAGACCAGCCAAGGCATTTTTGTAATACTGCTTTTCGGAATCTCTCTCTCCCGCAGAAGATCTAAAGGAAAATTTATATTATGGGCCTCCTCAAGCATTACTCAGGCTAAGAGCGCGAAGAACCCTCTGCGGAGGAGAGAGTAATGAAATGAAAATTACTAGAGTGTGTGCTATTTGGAACAGCAACTAGACTGAGCTCTGTAACAAACATCTTTATCTATGTCGACGTCTAAGGAGATCTTATTAAGCGTGTGTCAGAACATAAGTAGATCGGTGTTGTCTTAGACGAGGCTCTATAAAATCTTGCTAATGAGACGATGGAGGCAAGACGCCAAAGACGTGTATACAATCTATTTCGTAGGTGTATTACTGGTGAAGTGCCCCAATTGTTAAAAAAACTATTTTACTTTTAATAAAGATAAGGCACTGATACAAACAAGGCAGGCCGATCTTTTACATCTGCCGAAAGTACGGAAGGAAGCCGCGAAAAACTCTTTTTATTATTCTGGTTCCCAAATTCACAACTGTTTTGAAAATAATATGTAATTTTTAAATATTTTGATTTCATACACATGCAACATAATTTTAGCTTAAATCTTAATATCCCTGTATATTTTACTAGTTTAATTTCCAGAGGTGAATTCAATTCTGATTGGTCAAGAAGCTCGGACTATGACATAATATTCACCGCGCTAGGTGATGAATATTTCATCTCAAGGTTTGGCCACTAAGCCATGCCTCGTTTACCATCCAGGCCAGTGAACATGGTGGCATTTGTTTAATGAAAATTTCTATCATTTAAAAGAAATCACTCCAAGTCCTGGATATTTAAAACATTAGAAATTTTGCAAATTAACTACCAAGGCTTTTAGACCGAAAGTATTTTCAAGAGATGGTTTTCAAGGCATTAAAATTGATCGCAAACATGGTGATTTTGGAGATCGCACGCGGTCATGTACTTAGTCAGATCGACTGGCAAACCATTGCTTAGTTCTCCTCTCTCTCTTCTTCTCACGCAATTACTCAGAAGTCGCCAACGATTAAACAAAGGTACTGAATATCTTTCGTTTTCGTAGTGTTTGTTTTGTTCCGTTTTATTGCTAAAACTTGAGTGTAAATTACGATTTTAATCGATGAAGTAAACTGGTTAACACATGTAAGCGAGCTCTTGTGTTTGTTGTTTTCGTGTTTATTTTATTGTTATTATGCAGTTTTTGATATTCACCTCTGAAAATTATACTAAAACAACTATTCGCCTCAGGCTCAGTGATTATTGTTGAATAATCACTTCGAAACACAGCGTGAAAATTGGGATTTACATTAAATTAAAGGTGGTTAAATCTGGTGTAAAGTCGATTATCCAACTTTACGCCACCAATTAAATGTTGTTAAAGGTTGTTAAACCTGCCTTTACACTACTGTGTGTAAATGTGATTTAAAGTTGGTGTAAAGAAGTATCTTTATCTACTTTTATACTTGAGTGTAAAGCTGGGATAAAGATCAGCTTTAAAAAATGTAAAGTCAGCGTATAGGTGAAGAAAATTTCAAATTTACGCGAGCTTTATTTGAGCTTTACACCACGGTAAAGTTATGTTTTCATGCTGTGTTCGCCTTCGGCGAATAATTGTTAAAGGAGAAGTTCACTCTAAAATTGCCTTTATCTTTTTTTTTCGCCAACAAAAAGTTCATACAAAGATATGTTACTCACCAAAATTTCAGCTTCTAGCGAGCGCTAAAACCCTACGAAATCCTCCTCTAAAGTAGCCTAAAACTCGATGACTGAACGCCGCCATCTTTGAAGCTGGTAATGTATGCGTGACGTCAAAGAGCTCAACCTGAATTTTGCGGGAAAATTTAAATATTTGAGCTCCTTGTTTCTTTGTCAAAATGCCTGTTTGTGCGGCTCCCTTTTGCACAAACAGAGCTCCAAGGGACACGAAAAGAGGCATTTCTTTTCACCGTCTGCCGTTATCGAAGAGAAAAATTGCCCTAGAATGGCTGAGAAGAATGGACAGGAACGAAAAATTCCTGCCAAAGCAGGCACAGCTATTTGTATGTTCGGACCATTTTACCGATGATTGCTTTGAAGTGGAACACCGATTCGATCTCCTGGGTGGTAATATCCGCAAAAGAAAAAAGAAACCAGAAGCAATTCCCACAATATTTAAGAAATCTTCGGCAGTTAAAGTTCCTTTTAAACGGCACGCCAGCGAAAGGAGGCGAATGGCTAAGGATAGAAGAGAGGTTAGTCATTTAATTCTTGATAACATTAATTAACAACCACAACAACACCATTTTATTTTCCAGAAAACATGCAAATAACTACAGCATAAACAAACTTAGATTGGCCAAAAAAAGCTAGTCCGAATTAACTAAACGGGCTGAAAAAATAAAAAAAAATTGTAAATGCTATGACTGGGTTGTACATGTAAATAAATATAGTAGGGCAAAAAGATTTAAAAGTTATAAACAGATAATTAGTGAGGTAAAAAAATTGTTTGGTCTAAAGTGGAATAATTTAAATAGTTGTTGCTGTGTTAGTCGACTACAAAAAAAAAAAATGCCATAAAGGTTTCTTTGTGAGTGCGATCTTAAATTTGATCAAGAAGAGTTTCTCGAGTTGTTTTTACTGATTTCTAAGACATTGATTAAAAATCCTCCCTAAAATAAAAATAAAAAGGCGAAATAACATAAATTTAACATATATCGGAATTGATCTATTTCAGTCGTGATAAGTTTTGTCATGTATTGGAAATACTTTCGTAGCTCATGGCACAAGTACGAAATGAGTTTTTCCCTAACTTGTTATAACCTCCTTTATTATTATATAACCCGTAAATAATTTCATTTAGGAAGTCGAAAGAATTTTGGAGAATGCAAGGATAGCCGAACAGGTGGCTGAAGAGGCCAAAAAAACAGGAGAGGTGGAAAATTGTCTTGAAGAAGAGTTACTTGAAGTCAACCAATCTGCTGATGTTTCTGATGTTCCGGAACCAGAACAAGACACCATTACAGAAGCACCCGTGAAAACGTTTGTTCACGTGGCGACGCAAACGGAGCCCCTGGATTTCTCAGTTAAAAAGTGGCCAGTTGTTGAAACACCTGAAGTACGTCAAAGAAATGTGTCCCTAGATCACGCGTACGCGTACAGCAGCAAAGTAAAGCGGGACGTCGAACCGCAGAATGCAGTAACAAAAGAAAGCCCGGACTCCATGCCAGCAGTAGAAACTGTGATTTCGGAGCAGTCTGACGAGTCCGACGAGGAGTGGGACGACGACGTTGACGACGCAGGATCGGTCGGTAGCTGTGATACGTCAGATGAAGACTGGGGACCCGAAGATGAGGAAGATTCCGATGATGAAAATGCAGACTTCTCCCCCTGCCCAGACACCAACTGGCTTGAAGAAACCGAGCATTCCAGTAACGAGAGAAAATCGATTGTTTTTGACAGCTGCTTAAAGCAGCTGTTTCAGTTTTGCAGGAATTGTGGCGCTACTGTGATTAATGCTGAGCTCAGACAGAGAGGAACCTTGATTTGTGTGACCACAGTGTGTAAGGCTGGCCACATCGAGCCTTGGTTCTCTCAACCATTTGTAAAACGGATGGCAGCAGGAAACCTCATTTGCAGCGGCGGAATCCTCTTTACGGGGAATCATTTCAAGCGAGTCCGGGATGTCATGAGCGCGTGCAATGTCAGATTTTATGAAAAGGGAACCTTCTATCTTATTCAAAGGAAGTTCCTTTGGCCAGTGGTCAACAACCGCTACCTGATTCAGCAGAATGAAGTACTTGAGTCGTTGAGAGGACAGTCCCTTGTTCTTGCGGGTGACGGCCGATGTGACAGTCCCGGGCACAACGCCAAGTACGGTACGTACAGTTTGATGGAGGTGACGACCGAAAGAATCGTGGATTTTTCAATTGTGCAAGTATCGGAAGTAGCCAACTCTAACGCCATGGAGAAAGAGGGTCTTAAGAGGTGCCTTGGGTTCTTGGAAGGTGATGGTCAAGTTATCGACCTGCTAGCAACAGACAGGTATTAAACGTTTTCTTGCGGTGGGCACTTAAGAGGAAGCCTGTGAGCAAGCCCGCGTAAAGCGAGGGGCTCGCCACGCGACGCGCTCAGCTTGAACTACAATTCTTACAATGTTGTCATAATGTTGCTCAATAAAATAATTTTAAAAAGGCTAAAATGGGATAAAAATGTTATAAAAGTTCTTAAAAACAAAACGTTTTCGACTCTAGGTCATCATCAGGTTGAAAACGTTTTGTTTTTAAGAACTTTTATAACATTTTTCCCCCATTTTAGCCTTTTTAAAATTAATTCTTACAATGTTCAAACAGACAACTTGCTCACAGCCTACGTACCCGAATGTCCTTGGCTTGTAGTTATAAAGCACTGCACAAAGGCGTAGGAAATTAGCACGGTCTCCATGAAAGAAATTTAACCTGCCAACGTGTTGTTTAATATTTAGGCATGTTCAAGTAACAGCAGTGATGAAAAAAGAAAAGGCCCACATCAAACACAGATTCGACCCGTGGCACTTAGCAAAGTCCGTGCGCAAAAATCTTGTTGCTGCGTCTAAAAAACGAGAATGCTCAGACCTGACGCCTTGGATCGCATCTGTAGTTAATTACTTGTGGTGGTGCGCGGCGACCTCTGATGGCAATCAATTGCGTTGTCAGGAGAAATGGAAGTCAGTCGTTTACCATGTTGCCGGGATACATGAATGGCCTAATTTTCAGTTGTTTTCTGAGTGCGAGCACGATGAGCTAACTACTGAGCAGAGAAGAAACAAGATATGGCTCCCGATTGGATCTCCGGCACACAACGCTTTGAAAGAAGTGGCATGGAAACCTAAACTCCTAAAGGATGTCTGTCTCCTGGCCGATTTTGTTCAAACGGGATGCCTAGAAGTATACCATGGCTCCATGGCAAAGAAATACGTAAACAAGTCACAGCATTATTCTTATAACGGCATGGTTAGCAGAACGCAGCTTGCTGTCATTGATCACAACTGTAATGTGGGAAGAGGGGTGGCGACAATGGCCTCTGGAGAAGAGCGCTACAAGTGTGTATACCCAAAACTACAGAAGCAGTGGGTCGCGAAACCAATATATGAAGAGAAGACATATCAGTTTGTTCACGATCTAATGGATGACGCAATTTTACTGAAGAAGGAAGAGATCGAAGTTCCCCTCCTAGAAAGGCCACACCTTCCACAAAATATTGCACCGACTCCCCGTGGTAACAAAGAAGACATCATTGCAAAACATATTCCGAGATTTCACTGATTTCACTGTTGCACAGTAACAAGTGACGATGTGCTGCCACAGTAAAAAAGTAAACAGTACCAAATATGAAAAAGTACTTGTATTCTAACAGGCCATACTTGACAGTAAGAAATGTTTAGTTGGAGAAAACAGGCAAAACTGGATACATGTTTACCTTTGTTTATTTGTCATTATTTGTTATTTGTTATTATTTTTTCACAATAAAGCCACACAAAGAAATACTTAGCCATAAAACAAGTTAAAAAAATGCTAAGTCGAATTCAGTGACTGTTGGATCTTTAAAGCCCGTGTAGTTGCCAGTAGCTTCGGGAAATTCTCTTCGTATGGCAGATACCACGCAAGATGGAATGACTCTTCTTTGTTTCCTTCCCAGTCTTTGATAGATCCACCACACATACTGTCTGTACGCTGCATAGCGATAGTTTCTGCAATACACACCATAACATAGAATGGCATGTATTATATAATAAAATTTGGTTTGTATCTGATCTTAAAAAAGTTGGTAAAAACGTATAAAAACTGAATTTTCGGTAACTCTCTGTTACCTTCATCAGAGTTAAAATTGGTTCAGTTTTTGCATAATAAGTATTTTATACACCGCCGGTCTCTAGGGATGTTCCCAATGTTAAATAAACTTGTGGGAAATGCACATGCTCATTCACACAGTTAATGTCCTGGATAGAATGTAGCGCTTCTAGGAATAGGCGTTGTTGCCTATTGTTGACATTTCTTTCTAAAATTTCTACATAATCCGGATGAATGTCATGGTCTGTTGTTTCCGCGTGAAATCTTATTGCGCTTTCGTTATTAGATCTTGTGCCAGGCTTGTGCTCTGCGCCACGCGAATTCCATGATCTTTTGCTCTCTCCCACATAGGCAAAATCACATGTTTTGCATTTGACTTTGTACAGAATTCCCTTGATCTGATTTGTGGCGGGGCGGTCTTTTGGTTTCTTAAAGATACTGCCCAGTGTTTTATTTTTGGTGGCTTGTGTATTCTTGGTGATAGTTAAAATCAAATCTTATTTATAAGTATACATTTCTTACCGGTTCTGCATGGGTGAAGGTACCGGAGTGCTGTTTAAATAATGGAACCCTACAATTGCAGTTCTTAAAACAGCTCTTGTTAGGCAAACAACGGTAAACTCTTCGTGTTCTGTAACACAACACATCCCTGTATGTGCAAGTGACGTGACAAAAAAACATTATATTAGTGACGAATTAATCCTTGCTTTAAGGGCACGTTCGACAGAATTTATAGCTTAATAAACTGCTTTCAATATTTTGTAACGACACTTGAATTGATAGAAGCTTGCTCGGTATTTATTCCTAATAAAACGTTAAATAAGAAATGACTTCTGGCGAGCTGGGTTAATGAATAACTTATTAAAATCGGGGGCAAATAACATGAGATGTCACATTTTCTTAACTGTGAAGGCTTTTAAAACTTGACTTTATCATGTAAAAGTGATGCATGGGTAAGCATGGTAAGCCATGCAAGTGCAAGAAAAGGCCAGAAATATTGCAATTTCATAAAATACCTTCCTCGAACTTGTTTTCCGTCTCGGGTACTTCACGACAGCAGATGGACTCTCTTTCAGTTGCTGTAAGTTCACAACGCCAACAGATACACCAGAATAGATTTAATAGTCTTTCCGATTCTTCGTTGTCATCATCAGACGCTTGGCTTTCATCGGGGACGCGTTCTGGCTCAAACCGATAAGGCTCCAGAGCTGCAGCCATTTTGTTTACATGCGAGGTTGAGCTCTTTGACGTCACGCATACATTGCCAGGCTGCTAAGTTATTCCAAGATGGCGGCGGCCGGAACTCGATTTTCGGGTAACTTTAGAGTAGGATTTCATAAGGTTTGAATGCTTTTTAGAGGCTGAAATTTTTGTGAGTAACGTATCTTTGTATAACCTTTTTATTGGCGTAAAGAAGAAAAATGGTCATTCTGGAGTGAACTTCTCCTTTAAATATCTTTGACTTCCATTTTAGGTACACTGTAAGGCTTTTTGCGACTTTTTAATGTTTACTTTTTACTTTTTATTAGGACCTCTACTGATAACAGTTTTAATTGTAAAAGCTGATGGAGATATTTCATTACGCGTTTAAATCCTCGGATAACCTTAAAAGTGGATTTATTTGAGGCATAAGGGTAGCAGTTACATTTGCCCTTTGGAATTTTCTATTGTTTTATCAGCTCGAAAGCAATAAAAAAATTCCAACGGAGAAATGCGCTATGCGCTTATGTTGCATATAAATACGCCCTAGACTACATGCTTTCGATACAAATATTGGCTTCACGAAAGGCACGTGAGAAACTGAACAATATCCGCTATTTGCAGAAAAATGAAAACTCAGTCAATGGCAATATTTTCTAATTTCTTCTCTGCTAGTATTATTTTTAAGTCTCTTTAACACGCCAAAATGCTTTCCCTTCCTTCTGGTATTATTAGCGGGTTGTTAAAAGCGACAAACGAACAAAATGTTCAGAATGTCAATTGGAAAAGTCACGGATACCTCTGCAGTCATTACCAACGGTCAATCTGGAATGTAAAAACTCCAAATACTACACCACTACTCAATGAACAAAATTGTAAACCGTTTTAGAGCGATACAAACATAACCAAAGGAGTGAAAGTATTTGCTTACTGCTGCTTTCAGTCCTTGGAAGCTCATTGCTTATTGCTATTACTCTGGATCATACCGATGACTCTCGCATAAGGTACATAAACCTTATTATAGGAAATTAACGCTTCATGAAATTAACGCGAATTTCAAAAGTCGCGTTAATTTTTGTTAACGTTAATTTCCACGCCGTTAACTGTGTATATGAGACACAAAATTTTTTCGGCGATATTGCATGCTTCTGTTGTTAGAAAAAATGTTTGAAAGTTATTTGCTGAGAAAAATGTTTGTAAACCTCCTTTTTTTCGTTCAAAATGCGCGCTTATTTCACTTTAAAAGTGTCGCCATGATCGCGCGACCAAAAAATCACGTGATGAAGCCTGTGACGTCAGTTGAATTGATACAAACAACAAGATGGCTGAAGGAAGAGTGAAAGCTGTAAAGCCAGGAGGTTGATATTGTGTGGCTGGAGCGCCCAAAAATGAAATTTTGTGAAAATACTAGCTACACACCAGGTATATCTATGCAAACTTTTCCCAAAGAACCGACTTTGAGATCGAAATGGGTGAAATTTGTTCAAAGACACCGCGTTGATTTCTCTGAACCGATGAGCAAATTAACTGCGCTGTGCTCGGCTTATTTCGAAAAGCATTGCTTCGAAAATGACATGGGCTGGTCGATGGGATTTGCCAAGCGAAGAGATCACATCGTTGGTTCCATCCCTACAAGAGATACAGTCATTTCTGAAGCCCAAGAAGTTCTGACCGAGCGACAAGTAAGCGAACACTTTGCATATTTTGACATGCAAGCTTCCATGAAAGCACCACGTAATTCGGTGGTGTTAACGGTGAATCCTGCGATAAATATTTGCGATGTTGGGACTTTTCCTTTGAACAAAATTTTTCCTTTGAACAACAAGCATATTTGATTGTTGATTGAACCCCCAATTACCTAAAGGTCTGGACAGGATTTGCACCCTTTTTACAAACAATTTTCCAGTACTTTTCCAGGACTTTTCAATGACTCAGATTGATTTTTCTAGTACATGTACTCCAAAATTCACATTAACCCTTTTACTTCCAAGATCTGAATATCATTTCTCCTTATTGTCTGCTATACATTTCGTATAATTTCAGTTCTGAGAATGCTGGTGTTACTTGAGTTTAACAGATTTCCAGAACTTTCCGGGACCGGTAGTCTTTTCCCAGGACTTTCCAATCCTGGAAAGTGCCACAATAAAATTACAGCCTAGCATGCCAAATGGCAGTACTCCAAGCAGTACCTCCAAACAGTAGCCTAGGCAAAAGGCCTTTTATTGCTAAATATGTAGAAAATCAGTTCGTTTGCATAAAAAGTTATTTTATTTGTTTTGACAAAACTCCCCCATACAATTAAAACAACTAGAGGTTGTACATGTGTTGATTATAAAGGGAACATGGTTTTCCCATTCAACTTCTTCACTTTTATTCAGTTCAGATGGAGAGTAAGGACAATCGAAGATGTAAATAAATCAATTGTTTGTTTTTCATTGTAGCAGTTTCTTTCTATTATCTATCTATACAAGTAGCTTGACTGACATGGCTGGTATTTCGTTAAAATTATGTGTTCGCCTCTCACCAATGTGGCCCGTGTTCAATTCCCAGACCCAGCATTACATGTGGGTTGAGTTGTTGGTTCTTGTCCCTGATCCAAGACCAAGGGTTTTTCTATGGGTTCTCCTGTTTTCCTCCCTCCAGAAAAACCAACATTACAGTTCTAAATTCCATTTCGAACTAGAATTAGTGGGATCCAAAGAGCCACTATGTGGTAGATGCCACTGTAAATTTTTACATGTTTTTATGTAAAGTACTGTGATAAATACAAGCTGGACAACCCATGAGGCCACAAAGCATCTTGTGGTCCACCTGCATGTAACAGATAATAGGAACCTAAAGAAGACGACTTTAAAAGGATAAGTAATTTTTTCTGTCATTTTAAAATTTTAATTGGAAAACCTATAGAATATTGCCTACCTAACTTGAACTGCTCTGGCTCACGCACCCCATAAACTGTACTGTCTAAGAAAAGGTTTCTGAAAAACTGAGGCCCATTGTTGACAGCAACTTTGTAACAATTACTATTAAAGGAAATTTTTCGCTGAGAAGGAAAGAGTAAGTTTTGTAAGTTCAGTAGTCTAACTCTGTCCCTGTCCCTGCGGACCACAGAGGAAACATGTAGTGGATAAAAAAAAAAAAGCAGAATGGAAGGTTTAGGGAAGCATCATAACAGATCAACGTGATTTGAATGATAGGTCTAGGGGGTTTTGTCGAATTTAAATTATGTCTTATATGAACGTTTTCAGGCACTTGGCTGTGGCGCGACAATTCCCTGAGTTCCCTTTAGCCCTCGGCATTTAACAGGACATTTAGCGATATTAAACTGCTCGGTTCTTTATTTGCGCCATAGTAATCGTGTTAGGTAGTACATTTTATGTTCTCGATTAAACGTCGAAAACCATCTTTCTGGACGAACAAGTGACCTCCCGGTAGCAGCGCTACTCGAATGCGCTAACTAAATTGTTGCAATGGCCACATCTGCACCTGAATTATTATCAAAAGCAGTGGCAGTTACTTGAAACTAAATATCTTTCTGACTTTGTGAAGAAACCAGGGCTTGCTCAACTCGCTTTACATACCAAGATTTAACAAGCACAGTTCCTTCGTATCTTCTTTTCGAATGACTGGAGTTAAACCATCGAGGTCTCTTTCTTTTCGTTAGTCGCTCATCGCTGCCAATTTTTTCTTTCTATAACCCATAACAAATCCTTCCTCGAAATCATCACTTAATCTAAGTTTTTCGCAACAGACAAAGAATCGGCGGTTCTGAATCGCTAGACATTCCTCAATTTAAACAAAACAAGCTTAAAACAAGGATAAATCACAGAAACTCGAAGCTGCAGAGCCAACAAGTTTGACTGAAAAATCAAATATGGCGACTGTTCGATCAATTCAATTGACGTCACGAACAAGATTTCTCGCCCCAGTCTCCGGGACAAATTTATGGGGAAATTGAGGGTTTTTTGGCCGCTAAAAATCAAGGAAGAAATAATTTCCCCAAATTTTTAAATTGATATTTTGTTATTACATATATAAGGGAAGAAAAAGAGGCGATAAAAAATTTCTTGTCATATACACTTTAATTAAGTGAAGCATTAATTTCCATGACTTTAATTTCCATTAATTGGTCCCAATTTCTCGATACAGTCCAGACGTCTTGACGCTAAGGAAAAGGCATAATTTCATCAGGGTGTAAATCTGCCGGATCACTAAAACTGTGAAGAACGCTCAGATTCCTTTGTGTTAAAGTAAACTTGTTCCTGTTATCTCAACAAGTTCTTTTTTTTCCCTTGTGTTCGTCGCGTTAATTTCCTTCATTTTGAAATGTTATCCTCTCTTTTGCGTTTATTTCCTTTATTTAGAAATAATTTTTCCTTCAATTCGCGTTAATTTAAGTCGCGTTAATTTCAAATACCTTAATTAACACAAGCGTTAATTTCCTATAATAAAGTAATTTAACATTTTCCAGGTAATATAACCTAAGAGACTAAATACATTTGATGAGTTCCCTTGGATTAAAAAAAAAATGCAGAAAACTCTAGAATTCTTTACAAAGTGGATAAAAAGACAGCGATTAACCTTGCTCACGAGTAGTTTTGCATATCGTTTCAACACAAGCAGTCAAAATTTCACTTTTAGCAAAGAAGAAGTTATCTATATAATTTGACATTGATTTAAGCTTTGACAAGCTTCTTGTATGGTAGTCGTCTGAAGGAAGGTCCTAGTAGTAAAACTGAGGTTTTTGTGGTGAGCAGTGCAGAGTTTTTTTAATGTTTTTTTTTTTTAACGGCTGTTTGCTTTCACCAATTTGAACCTCCAGTTTGCAATTGCGTGATTCGAGGCGACCTTATGGGCCTTTTGATTACAAGTGTTACAACGGAAGTCGACGACGGGTGGTTATAAAAATAGATTATTGTTACACAAATTAAAATTATGCAAGACATGAATAACTTTGCAATTGGAAAGAGTTATCAGAAGGAGCTAGTCACGAACGAAACCCACTCGGATCGAAACTAAAATTAATCGTCATCGCTTCAGATACGTTCTGCGAGTTTCTTTTAACTTCCTCGTCGACGCTCGAATTAACTAACGGAAGAGAAGAGATACAACTGTATAAACCGTAGATGTTGCCGGATTTTTCCTTGCAGTTTGAAGACTTCACAAACATCATTGTAAACTAAACAACGACGAGCAGTAATTCGCTTTGGAGAACGGTCTTTTCTCTCAAAAGACAAGGTAAACAACCGTCCAGTTTGCGATTTTAATAGAGAACTTATGGATACTACTACACAATCATCGACAGCGCAATCATTTGGAAATATGAGTAGTACAAGTGCTACACCGCGGCTCAAGGAATACAGCTGTAAACCGTACGAAAGCGATACAGACCTAATCAAAGGAGTGAAAATATTCTGTTACTGTGTCCTGTTTCTGCTTGCAGTCTTGGGGAACTCTTTGCTCATTGCTATCATTAAGAAGAACAAGCGAATGCAAACAATTACCAACTATCTTATCGCCAACATGGCGGTTTCAGATATACTAATAACAGTGTTGGCTGTACCGCGACAGATTACGGAAACATTGCTTGGACCTCGTAGGTGGTTAGTTGATGGGCTGTTAGGCTCTGTTCTCTGCAAAAGCCTTTCCTTCTTTCAAGACATCTCAACTGCGGTGTCCATTCTAAGTCTTGTAGTCATAGCCATCGACAGGTACAGAGCAATTGTGTTCCCTTTGCGTAAAGACGTCATGAAGCCGACTAAAGTTGGCAAAATTATCATACCACTAATATGGATAATTTCAATGGGTTTACATTTAGTGTACTTTTATATCTTCCGGACAGTAACACATGATGGGAAAACATACTGCACACTAAGCTGGGCCCCTAAGTTTGATGAAAGGAGTTCTCAGGAGACCTACTATATTATAGTGTTGGTTTGTGAGGTCGCTCTTCCAGCGTGTGTAGTTACAGTATTGTACTCTGCAATTATCCTGAATCTGAAAAGGAGCGGAGTTGCAAGACGCAAGGGTCCATCAAGTTGTGTCACATCACGAAGGTTAAGAGAGAATATGAAAGTTGTGAGAATCATTATCGCAATACTTATTACTTTCATGGTCTGTGTGATCCCAATCAATGTTTTTGGTATTTTGTTTTATTTCGTCTGGGATTGGATCATGCCTTGTGGAATTGAAAACGTTGTCTTTGCAGCCCATTTTATTTTATATTCAAACGCGTCAGCGAATCCATGTATATATTTTACTTTAAATGAGAAATATCGTCGAGGTTTAATAGATATTTTAAAAGAATTCCATATTGTCAGAAAAAGGTCAACCGTGAAGGATGAAGGAACAGAACTTGTGACAGTATAGCAATAATGTTCATGTAACTGAAAGAAAATGAGATCTTGTCTTGTGAAGGGATCCGTGCGTTATTTCATGAAACGAAACCCTCGGCTTTAATGAATAAGGTGTTGCATAATCTTATGCTTTGTGTAGTCAGTGTTTTTATTCTAAATTTGAATGACGAGCACTCGTCAGGGTTTGTTGGCCAATGTAAACATCACCTTCACGTGAATAGAGTGGTAATTGTCAGTTAGCAAATCAACAGGACATTCAAATTTCGATGAGCACGTTGGATCCTGATGATCGAGCAGGTGTTTACGTAAAGTTGTATTTTTATCAAAACATAATTATTACGATTTAGTGAGATACTGACGTGGTCAAGCAATTAAAAAATCGTTTAAAGCTGACATTAAAATGTATGGTGAAAACATGCTAAATGGCTTTATTGTAAAATGTGTGGACGCTAAATAAATCATTTTCATGTTCATTCTGCAAATGGCAAGTATTGCAATTTCTGACGAATATAGAGCACGCAAATAGGCCCCGTCGGCTATTCGCTCATACAAAAATCGGGCTCGTAGTTACTGTTAAATAGTAAACGAATAAAAAACACTGAAACAAGAACCGAGTCTGTTTGTATTTTGATAGGAATGTGGTATTGTATAAACGCTGAAGTGCGATTAATTTAGATATTGGCTACGTGACTCATTACGAACGAATGCTAAGTATAGTATAAACGTACGTTGCGTCGCGATTAATCAAAATTCTCAAATGTGAAGCAGTTACTCTTCCTTCCTGTTACGATAAGAATGTTGGATGACCGTGCAGGTGTTAACCTAAAATTGTATATTTATCAAAACAAAGTAATTACGAAATTGTTTTCGAGACAATCTGTTGAATTGCATCTCATTTGATCTTAATCATATTCTTCAGTCAGTGTGGTAACTAAAGCCCACACAAGATAACGAAGTTTACCGATTGTTTCCCTCTAAAGTTAGCGGTAACGTGGTTAGATTGAGTTTTGGAGATTTTATTCCTTTTTTCGAGCTTCGTAGCGATTTGTTGTGAGTAGGGTTGTAGCTTAAATTTTACTTTCATGCAACAGATAACTACTTCCGTTTAAAGCCAAAAATAAGTCATAAATGAATATTCAAGACTCGTCAGAAACTAATGCTAACATCAATTGTGTACACCGCGTGGGAAGTTTTGGGAGAGATTCACGCTTCAACGTTTATAATTGTAGGCATAGTCTAAAACCAGGACTGGACTCTGGACTGGACTCTGGACTGGACTCTGGACTCTGGACTCTGAACTATGGACTCTGGACTCTGGTCAATTTTTTTTTAATATTAAAAAAAGTTAAATATTAATATAAAACCAGATTGATTAACAAATACTTTTACTTTTAATTTGTTAATTTTCTTTTTATTTTATGCATTTTTTTTATTTTGAAAGCGTCTTTCAAAATATCATGATAAGGATGTTTTGATGGCGACTCTTGTGCAGTCATGTACAGGGAAGCGTCCGAGTTTTTGTGCCTGTTTACCATTTAACACGGCAATAAAGTTCGACATTTTGCATGCCCATGCCGTTGCTGTGGACCTGCTCCCGAGTGACGGACGTTGTGGTGTTTAACGAAGCCAACAACTGTGCCCCTAACTGAACGTGTTTTCTTTCTTTATGTTGAGCGTATCGATGCGAACAGCATAAATCGCTTTCTTGACAAACTTTTGGAAGGATATTTATTTTCCTTTTATAAGGCCTAAAAGCACGATGGTATAACAAAAAAAGGCAGACAGGACGTAGACCATGATTGGACGAGAGTAGTTTTCACAAGATTTTTATCAAGGCAGACTACTTATTCTTGGTTTTCATGTTACTAAAATCAAAATTCACTAGGCCTGCTAAATTTTCGTTGTCATTAGGCGAAAGACGTAGCACCAAGCTAGATTTAACAAAACAATCACTAAGTAGTCGGCCTAGATTAAAATCTTGTGAAAACTACTCTCATCCATTAATGGACTACGCCCTGTCTGCTCTCAGAGATGCTTATCTGTCCTCGTTACCCGTGATGGATAAAAAAAAATCGCCCAATCTCCACTTCAAATACAAACTTTACTTTTTCTCGATATTTTGGTTTAAAGGTTGTGATCGATTGTTCTTGAAACATGAAACAAGTAACATTTCCGGCCAAAAAATAATAATTCGCTACATTACCCGGCCTCTAGCTTGGTGCTACGTCACCGACAGAGGAAAGCGTTTTTAGAAATATCATGATAAGGATGTTTTGATAACAACTTTCGTGCAATTATGTTCCAGGAAGCTTCTGAGTGTTTGTGCCTGTCTACCATTTAACAAGACAAGTCTGCCTTGATAAAAATCTTGTGAAAACTACTCTCGTCCAATCATGGTCTACGTCCTGTCTGCCTTTTGTTATACCATCGTGCTTTTAGGCCTTATAAAAGGAAAATAAATATCCTTCCAACAGTTTGTCAAGAAAGCGATTTATGCTGTTCGCATCGATACGCTCAACATAAAGAAAGAAAACACGTTCAGTTAGGGGCACAGTTGTTGGCTTCGTTAAACACCACAACGTCCGTCACTCGGGAGCAGGTCCACAGCAACGGCATGGGCATGCAAAATGTCGAACTTTATTGCCGTGTTAAATGGTAAACAGGCACAAAAACTCGGACGCTTCCCTGTACATGACTGCACAAGAGTCGTCATCAAAACATCCTTATCATGATATTTTGAAAGACGCTTTCAAAAAAAAATGCATAAAATAAAAAGAAAATTAACAAATTAAAAGTAAAAATATTTGTTAATCAATTTGGTTTTATATTAATATTTAACTTTTTTTAATATTAAAAAAAAATTGACCAGAGTCCAGAGTCCAGAGTTCATAGTCCAGAGTCCAGAGTCCAGAGTCCAGAGTCCAGAGTCCAGTGTCCAGAGTCCAGGGTCCAGTCCAGAGTCCAGTCCGGGTTTTAGACTATGCAAATACAAAATTTGATGAGGTATTACTGGTGTGGTCAAGTAATTAAAGAAAATCGATTAAGGCTAACATAAATATGTATAATGAAAACATGCTAGATAACTATATTGTAAAAAAGTGTGGACGCTAAATAAATGATTTGATGCTCATTCTGTAAATGGTAAGCATTGTTATTTCTGACGCATATGAGCACGCATACATACAGAACTTTATTTATTCTCGGGTTAACGAGGCTTGTTGGGCCACTAGCAAATACAAGATGTCCAATAAGCCTCGTTGGCCTGTTTCGCTAATAGAAAACTCGGGCTCGTAGTCTAATTGTTAAATAGAAAACGAATAAAAAGCGCTGAAACAAGAACCTAGTCTGTTTGTATTTTTTACGAATGTAAGTCAAATGTGATCTGTATCGTCGGAGTGTAGTTCCCCAGCTTAATTTTGCACCAAGGCTGCGTGTTCACTTTGGGATGATCATGTGATATGTAATGACAGAATACTGGTTCCCCAGCTTCACTTACTCTAAGCCTGGATAGTTACTTGAGGCTTTAAGTTAAATGTGATCTGCAATAAATCTCAGAGTTATAGTTCCCTAGCTAGAATGGCACTAAGCCTGAACATGGGAATGTAGGTCAATTATGGCTGTGATGTCAGTCTCGTAGTTCTCAAGGCGTTTTACCTGTATCGAGAGGAAATAGTTTTATCCCTGGTTGTTTTGATAGGACTTGTCTATGTAAATTATAAAGAAATATCATAATACTTGGAATAGGGTGTCCAGCGGACATCTTAAGAAACCTGCTACGCGTGCAACGATTCATTTGGAGCCTACAGTGTATCCCTCAAATAGACCATCTGAGATTTATTGTACCTTTATTCGTGTAATTTTGCGTCGTCATTTACTTTGTCGATTTTACTATGGTAGTTGTATAGTATAAACGCTGAAATGCGATTAATTAAAATATTGGCTACGTGATTCGTAAAGAACGAATACAGTTAATTATAGATTAAACGTTGCGTTGCGATTAATTAGAGTTTTGGCTACGTGATGAAATATTAAATGGTTGTCTAGTAATTTACGTGCGCAAAATTTATGTAGCTTATAACAATAAAATATCATGTATATACAGCTACCGCTTCTGAAAAAAAAATGCGTTTGGTTAATTTTTCACGCAGAAGCCAGCATTTCATGGCGAAACTTTTCTTTTTTATTTGTGCAAGTAAAACTAATACCATACAGTGAAAATTCTCTTTTTAAAAAAGTAAACAAATCAAAAGCTTTGCACGGAGTTGAGAAGTATCCACGATAGTTCTCAATAGAAAGCTGACCTCCAAATCGTGTTCAGATCAAGTAGCACAACTAGGCCATCAAAGAAATGCTGCAACAAATTTATGAAAGGTAAGCTTGGATAAGGCAGCTGGCGTCGTGTGTGGTTTAACTATTTTTTTTCTTGTTTCCTGAGTTACAAAGGTACCCTTAACGAAAAACATATTTTCAATAATGCTAATTCAAATCCCACGGTGCCTAGACCATTTAGCTGCAAACAATTCACAGGAGATTCGTGTACATTTTCCTGATGTTCTTTTCTATTTTAGGAAACTCTTTGCTCCTGGCTATTATTACCAGAAATGCAATATATCATTAACTACCTTATGACCAACATGGCGGCTTAAGACATCGTAATTACAGAGCTGGCTGTTGGGGGTCTTTCTTTTGCGCGGTTTAATTAAAAAACAAAAATAATGTTTAAAATGAATGGTTCTGCAGTTAGCATAGGCTGATTGCTTTTCATTTAGCTTTTGCCAAGCATTTGACAAAAGAAAAACCGAGAAAAGTGCGTTTTCGTATCTTCCACGGATATTAATTTGATAGATTTTACAGGTGTGTTATATGCCTCTTTTGTCCAAAGAGAAACTTGAAGGCCAAAGTCAACGGGAGTCGGCAGTTAAATTTGCAGCTGGAAAAGACATTTTAGAAGGAGTCACGATCAAACCACTCTCGGATGGAAACTGGCTTAACCGTCATTCGGTCGCTTCAGATAAGCTCTGTACATTTCTATTGAGTTTCTTAACTTCCTCTTCGATACTTGAATTTATGCAAAACGGAAGAGAAGAGGTACAACTCACAGTGTAAGCCGTCGATATTGCCTTTCACTTGCAAGACTTAACCGATATCATCGTAAAATAAAAACGACGAACAGTATCTTGTTAGTTTGGAGTAACACAACACAAGGTTAACCGCCACAAAGTTTGTCATATGACTTGAGAAATAATAAATAATGAATACTACTACAGGAATTATTTGGGAGTATGAATAGTAGTTGAGATGTTACATAGATTATTGTTACCAAATTGAAATTGATATTGTGCAATGCGCGAATAAATTTGCATTTGGATAGAGTTATCAGAAGGAGCAAGACACGAACAAAATCCACTCGGATGGAAACTGAAATTGGTTGCTGCAGATACGTTCTGTGCATTTTTCCCGAGTTTCTTATAACATCCTTGTAGATACCCGAATTAACTGACGGAAGGGAAGAGATACAACTGTATAAACCACAGATATTGCCAAATGTTTCTTTGCAATTTGAAGACTTCACAAATACCATTATAAACTTAACAACGACGAGCAGTAATTCGCTTTGGAGAACGCTCTTTTCTCTCACAAGACAAGGTAAACAACCGTCCAGTTTGCGATTTTATTTAAGACCTTATGGCTACTACACAATCATCGACAGCGCAATCATTTGGAAATATGAGTAGTACAAGTGCTTCACCGCGGCTCAAGGAATACGGCTGCAAACCGTTTCAAAGCGATACAGACCTAATCAAAGGATTGAAAATATTCTGTTATTGTGTCCTACTGCTGCTTTCGCTCCTGGGAAACTCTTTGCTCGTTGCTATCATTAAGAAGAACAAGCGAATGCAAACAATTACCAACTACCTTATCGCCAACATGGCGTTTTCAGATATACTAATAACAGTGTTGGCTGTACCGCGACAGATTACGGAAACATTGCTTGGACCTCGTAGGTGGTTAGTTGATGGGCTGTTAGGCTCTGTTCTCTGCAAAAGCCTTTCCTTCTTTCAAGACATCTCAACTGCGGTGTCCATCTTAAGTCTTGTAGTCATAGCCATTGACAGGTACAGAGCGATTGTGTTCCCTTTGCGTAAAGAAGTCATGAAACCGACTAAAGTTTGCAAAATTATCATACCCCTAATATGGATAATTTCAATGGGTTTACATTTAGTGTACTTTTATATCTTCCGGACAGTAAAATTTGACGGGAAAACATACTGCACACTTAGCTGGGCCCCTGAGTTTGATGAAAGGAGTTCTCAGTTAACTTACTATATTATATTGTTGGTTTGTGAGGTCGCTATTCCAACATGTATAGTTACAGTATTGTATTCTGCCATTATCCTGAATCTGAAAAGGAGCGGAATTTCCAGAAGCAAGGGTCCTTCAAGTTGTGTCACATCACAAAGGTTAAGAGAGGACACGAAAGTTGTGAGAATCATTATCGCAATACTTATTACTTTTATGGTCTGTGTGATCCCAATCAATGTTTTTGGTATTTTGTTTTATTTCGTTTGGGATTGGACCATGCCGTGTGGCATTGAAAAAATTGTCTTTGCAGCCCATTTTATTCTATATTCAAACGCGTCAGCGAACTCATGTATATATTTTGCTTTAAATGAGAAATATCGTCGAGGTTTAATGGATATTTTAAAAGAATTCCATATTGTGTGGCATGTCAGAAAAAGGTCAACCGTGAAGGATGAAGGAACAGAACTTGTGACAGTGAAGCAAGAAGCTTCATGTATCTGAAATCCTGAAACAAAATGTAATCTTATCTTGCGAAGGGATCCGTGCGTTATTTCATGAAACGAAACCCTTGGCTTTAATGAATTAGGTGTTTCAGGTGTTGCATCCAAATTCATTTGAATACTCAAATGCTTTGTGTGGTCCGTGTTTTTATTTCAAATTTGAATGACGAGCACTCGTCAGGGTTTGTTGACCATTGTAAACATCACCTTCACATGAATAGAGTGGTAATTGTCAGTTAGCAAATCAACAGGACATTCAAATATCAAGCAGTTACTCTTCCTTCCTGTTTCGATAAGAATTTTGGATGACCGTGCAGGTGTTTACTTAATATTGTATATTTATCAAAACAAAGTGATTACGAAATTGTTTACGAGGCGATCTGTTGAAATGCATCTCATTTTATCTTAATCATATTCTTCAGTCAGTGTAGTAACTAAAGCCCACACAAGATAACGAAGTTTACCTATTGTTTCCCTCTAAAGCTAGGTGGTAACGTGGTTAGATCGAGTTTTGGAGATTTTATTCCTTTTTTCGAGCTTCGTAGCGATTTGTTGTGAGTAGGTAGCTTAAATTTTACTTTCATGTAACAGATAACTACTTCCGTTTAAAGCCAAAAATAAGTCATAAATGAATATTCAAGACTCGTCAGAAACTAATGCTAACATCCAATTGTGTACACTGCGTGGGAAGTTTTGGGAGAGATTCACGCTTCAACGTTTATAATTGTAAATACAAAATTTGCCGAGGTATTACTGGTGTGGTCAAGTAATCAAAGAAAATCGATTAAGGCTAACATAAATATGTATAATGAAAACATGCTAGATGGCTATATTGTAAAAAAGTGTGGACGCTAAATAAATGATTTTAATGCTCATTCTGTAAATGGCAAGCATTGTTATTTCTGACGCATATGAGCACGCATACATACAGAACTTTATTTATTCTCGGGTTAACGAGGCTTGTTGGGCCACTAGCAAATACAAGATGTCAAATAAACCTCGTTGGCCTGATTCGCTCATAGAAAACTTGGGCTCGTAGTCTAATTGTTAAATAGAAAACGAATAAAAAGCGCTGAAACAAGAACCTAGTTTGTTTGTATTTTTTACGAATGTAAGTCAAATGTGATCTGTATCGTCGGTGTGTAGTTCCCCAGCTTAATTTTGCACCAAGGCTGCGTGTTCACTTTGGGATGATCATGTGATATGTAATGACAGAATACTGGTTCCCCAGCTTCACTTACTCTAAGCCTGGATAGTTACTTGAGGCTTTAAGTTAAATGTGATCTGCAATAAATCTCAGAGTTATAGTTTCCTAGCTAGAATGGCACTAAGCCTGAACATGGGAATGTAGGTCAATTATGGCTGTGATGTCAGTCTCGTAGTTCTCAAGGCGTTTTACCTGTATCGAGAGGAAATAGTTTTATCCCTGGTTGTTTTGATAGGACTTGTCTATGTAAATTATAAAGAAATATCATAATACTTGGAATAGGGTGTCCAGCGGACATCTTAAGCAACCTGCTACGCGCGCAACGATTCATTTGGAGCCTACAGTGTATCCCTAAAATAGACCATCTGAGATTTATTGTACCTTTATTCGTGTAATTTTGCGTCGTCATTTACTTTGTCGATTTTACTATGGTAGTTGTATAGTATAAACGCTGAAATGCGATTAATTAAAATATTGGCTACGTGATTCGTAAAGAACGAATACAGTTAATTATAGATTAAACGTTGCGTTGCAATTAATTAGAGTTTTGGCTACATGATGGAATATTAAATGGGTTGTCTAGTAATTTACTTGCGCAAAATGTATGTAGCTTATAACAATAAAATATCATGTATATACAGCTACCGCTTCTGAAAAAAAAAAATGCGTTTGGTTAATTTTTCACGCAGAAGCCAGCATTTCATGCCGAAACTTTCCTTTTTTATTTTTGCAAGTAAAACTAATACCATACAGTGAAAATTCTCTTTTTAAAAAAGTCCACAAATCAAAAGCTTTGCACGGAATTGAGAAGTATCCACGATAGTTCTCAATAGAAAGCTGACCTCCAAATCGTGTTCAGATCAAGTAGCACAACTAGGCCATCAAAGAAATGCTGCAACAAATTTATGAAAGGTAAGCTTGGATAAGGCCAGCTGGCGTCGTGTGTGGTTTAACTATTTTTTTTCTTGTTTCCTGAGTTACAAAGGTACCCTTAACGAAAAACATATTTTCAATAATGCTAATTCAAATCCCACGGTGCCTAGACCATTTAGCTGCAAACAATTCACAGGAGATTCGTGTACATTTTCCTGATGTTCTTTTCTATTTTGGGAAACTCTTTGCTGCTGGCTATTATTACCAGAAATGCAATATATCACTAACTACCTTATGACCAACATGGCGGCTTAAGACATCGTAATTACGGAGCTGGCTGTTGGGGGTCTTTCTTTTGCGCGGTTTAATTAAAAAACAAAAATAATGTTTAAGATGAATGGTTCTGCAGTTAGCATAGGCTGATTGCTTTTCATTTAGCTTTTGCCAAGCATTTGACAAAAACAAATCCGAGAAAAGTGCGTTTTCGTATCTTCCACGGATATTAATTTGATAGATTTTACAGGTGTGTTATATGCCTCTTTTGTCCAAAGAGAAACTTGAACGCCAAAGTCAACGGGAGTCGACAGTTCAATTTGCAGCTGGAAAAGACATTTTAAAAGGAGTCACGATCAAACCACTCTCGGATGGAAACAGGTTCAGTCGTCATTCATTCGCTTCAGATAAGCTCTGTACATTTCTATTGAGTTTCTTAACTTCCTCTTCGATACTCGAATTTTACGCAAAACGGAAGAGAAGAGGTACAACTGTGTAAGCCGTTGATGTTGCCTTTCACTTGCAAGACTTAACCGATATCATTGTAAAATAAGAACGACGAACAGTACCTTGTTAGTTTGGAGTACGGACCAACACAAGGTTAACCGCCACAAAGTTTGTCTTATGACTTGAGAAATAATAAATAATGAATACTGCTACAGGAATTATTTGGGAGTATGAATAGTAGTTGAGATGTCACATAAAATTACCAAATTGAAATTGATATTGTGCAATGCGTGAATAAATTTGCATTTGGATAGAGATATCAGAAGGAGCAAGACACAAACAAAACCCGCTCGGATGGAAACTGAAATTGCTGCAGATACGTTCTGTGCATTTTTCCCGAGTTTCTTATAACATCTTTGTAGATACTCGAATTAACTAACGGAAGCCTGAACTCAACTGTATAAACCGCAGATATTGCCAATTTGCAATTTGAAGACTTCACAAAACATCATAATAAACTAAACAACGACGAGCAGTAATTCGCTTTGGAGAACGGTCTTTTCTCTCACAAGACAAGGTAAACAACCGTCCAGTTTGCGATTTTAATAGAGAACTTATGGATACTACTACACAATCATCGACAGCGCAATCATTTGGAAATATGAGTAGTACAAGTGCTACACCGCGGCTCAAGGAATACAGCTGTAAACCGTACGAAAGCGATACAGACCTAATCAAAGGAGTGAAAATATTCTGTTACTGTGTCCTGTTTCTGCTTGCAGTCTTGGGAAACTCTTTGCTCATTGCTATCATTAAGAAGAACAAGCGAATGCAAACAATTACCAACTATCTTATCATCAACATGGCGGTTTCAGATATACTTATAACAGTGCTGGCTGTACCGCGACAGATTACGGAAACATTGCTTGGACCTCGTAGGTGGTTAGTTGATGGGCTGTTAGGCTCTGTTCTCTGCAAAAGCCTTTCCTTCTTTCAAGACATCTCAACTGCGGTGTCCATCATAAGTCTTGTAGTCATAGCCATTGACAGGTACAGAGCAATTGTGTTCCCTTTGCGTAAAGAAGTCATGAAGCCGACTAAAGTTGGCAAAATTATCATACCCCTAATATGGATAATTTCAATGGGTTTACATATAGTGTACTTTTATATCTTCCGGACAGTAACATATGATGGGAAAACATACTGCACCCTACGCTGGGCCCCTAAGTTTGATGAAAGAAGTTCTCAGGAGACCTACTATATTATAGTGTTGGTTTGTGAGGTCGCTCTTCCAGCGTGTGTAGTTACATTATTGTACTCTGCAATTATCCTGAATCTGAAAAGGAACGGAGTTGCAAGACGCAAGGGTCCTTCAAGTTGTGTCACATCACGAAGGTTAAGAGAGGACACGAAAGTTGTGAGAATCATTATCGCAATACTTATTACTTTTATTGTCTGTGTGATACCAATCAATGTTTTTGGTATTTTGTTTTATTTCGTTTGGGATTGGACCATGCCTTGTGGCATTGAAAACATTGTCTTTGCAGCCCATTTTATTCTATATTCAAACGCATCAGCGAACCCATGTATATATTTTACTTTAAATGAGAAATATCGTCGAGGTTTAATGGATATTTTAAAAGAATTCCATATTGTCAGAAACAGGTCCTCTGTGACGGATGAAGGAACAGAGCTTGTGACAGTGAAGCAAGAAGCTCCATGTATCTGAAATCTCGAAACAAAATGAAATCTTGTTTTGCGAAGGGATCTGTGCGTTATTTCATCGTATCCAATTTCTCTTTAATACTCAAATGCTTTGTGTAGTCAGTGTTTTTTTTTTTTAAATTCGAATGGCGAGCACTCGTCAGGGTTTGTTGGCCAATGTAAACATCATCTTAGATAAATAGAGTGGTAATTGTCAGTTAGCAAATCAACAGGACATTCAAATTTCGATGAGAATGTTGTATGACCGAGCAGGTGTAACTTACGTAAAATTGTATATTCATCAAAACATAATTATTACGATTTAGTGAGATACTGACTTGGTCAAGCAATTAAAAAAACGTTTAAAGCTGACATAAAAATGTATGGTGAAAACATGCTAAATGGCTTTATTGTAAAAAGTGTGGACGCTAAATAAATCATTTTCATGCTCGGCATTCTTCAAATGGCAAGTATTGCTATTTCTGACGAATATAAGCACGCAAATATATAGGCCCCGTCGGCTATTCCGAGTCTGTTTGTATTTTGTTAGGAATGTAAGTCAATTGTGATCCGCGGTCAGTAGTACGTATTGTATAAACGCTGAAGTGCGATTAATAAATATATTGGCTACGTGACTCATTAAGAACAAATACTAAGTATAGTGTAAGGTTGCGTCGCGATTAATTAAATTCTGGCTACGTGACTCATAAAGAGCGAATATTTTAATGCATTGCCACTGTACATGTCTAGTAACTAAGTGCCCAAAAGTTTATGTACCTTATAAAAGATCATGTATATACAGCTGCCGCTTCTGAAAAAAAAAAATGCGTTTGGTTATTTTTTTTTTAAGCAGAAGTCAGTATTTCATGCCGAAACGTTCCCTTTTTTTATTTCTGTAAGTGAAACTAATGCCACACAGTGAAAACTCCTCTTTTTTAGAAAGTGCATAAATCAAAAGCTTTGCACGAAATTGAGAAATATCCATGATAGTTCTCAAAAAAGAAGCTCACCTCCAAACCTTTAGAACAAGTAGCACAAGGTCCTCAAAAAATGCTACGAAACAAAAAAGTTGTCTTGAATAATGGCTAATTTAAATTTTACAGTGTTTGAAGCGTTTAGATTTTGACATTTCTGGAGCGATTCATTTCTGTATTGTTTTCCATTTCGGGAAATTCTTTTCTACGTGCTATTACTACCAGAAATACAATCTACCACTAACTTCCTTTTGGCCAACATGGCGCGCGGTTTTAGACATTTTAATTACGGTGCTGGCTCTTGGGAAGTCTTTCTTTTCACGGTCTACCTTTAAAAGATGAATGTTAAAAATGTTGTTTTTCACTTAGCATAAACTGATTGCATTTTATTTAGCTTCGACCAAACACTCAACAAAAGAAAAACTGAAAAAGTGCGTTATCGTTTCTTCCACGGATATTAATTCGATATGCTTATTTTGTCAAAAATGAACTTCCTTCAACAACACATACAGACAACAGCAGTCGACAGCCACGAACAAAAAGCTCTCGGATCAAAACTGGATCAGTTGTCATTTGGTTGCTTCAGATGAGCTCTGTACACGTCTCTTGAGTTTCGATAAAGTTGAGTGGAAAATCAATATTTAAAACTCGTCTGAAACTTGCTTGCTAATATTAAGTGTCTTTAGTACACCCGATGAACACGCTGTGTGGTATAGTACGTGAGTGCGTGAGTAATATTTCATATCCGGATGCTTTTGATGTGAGATTAATCTTGGGCACGTAATGACTGGTCTGACTGAAAATTGTCCAATAACTTTATTGCCCGCTAGGTCCAAAACAGT
This sequence comes from Oculina patagonica, assembly GCF_052425735.1. Lineage (NCBI taxonomy): Eukaryota > Metazoa > Cnidaria > Anthozoa > Scleractinia > Oculinidae > Oculina > Oculina patagonica. The sequence continues at coordinate 13,112,090 of NC_135762.1, forward strand.
TCTTTTCGTTTTTCTTCTTTCCTTTGTTTTGACTTTCATTTAAGAATCTAAACGAACGACACATGACAAGCTGGCTGTGATCATGAGGTCATAAGCGACAAGTCTTCAGTCCACTCTTCATAGTTTTAATGTTAAAGGCAGGTTCAGTTTCTTTTCTCAGTAGAGAATGGTCACCATGTGTGCCGTTTGAAGCTCGAATGATATTATAAATAACGGGGGCTGATCAGGTTTCCAACATTGCTCTGATGATCGATAATAATGTAAAAAAGTGCAAATAGAAATAAAGATAAATTGTACACCATTGCGTGCCCATAATATGTAAACAAAATAATACTGAATATTAAGACACAGCTGACACAGACATAACAACTGGGTTTTGCATTATCTTAGTTTCCTTTTAACAGCTTTATGTTAACACAGAGATTTTTCTTGTTTTCTAAACGCATGGCTCACACAATAATAAAGTAATCTTATATCTGGAGAGCGCGAATTTTCGCGAATTTGACATTCTTTAATACCTTGTCTACTGGCTTTTATATTGTGTTTGCTTTAAAGCCAAAAGCGTGCTACAGTATATAAGAAGTACAGTTTTTTTGTTTTTATACGACGTACAGTGACTTTCCTACTAATTTCTATTTCTGAGCTCTTTTCTGTTCAATGATCTAAGTGAATTAAACCCACAGGCAAATGTCAGACGTATAAACGTTTTTGCCGACACATCTTGTGGTCAAGTAAAGAAGTAATTCTTTATCAAAACGTGCTATTGCAAATTGGAAAGCGTATTTAACCAGAACTGATTGCCGCCAGTTAACATTTTTAAGTCGTAAAATCTACTAATTTTTCCGGCTTTCAGTCTTCTAAGCTTCTCTTCTTTAAGCGGAGGATCTAGCGACGTCTAAATGGCACCAATGACTCAGAAATCGAATTTCACGCACATCTACGCAGTTTATGAAAACCGAACTTGGCTGAACCTTCAAAGCGAGAGAGGCGAGCCGCAGCTTGAACTATCAATTTGAAACAAGAATAAAAGAGCCTGGTTTATTATTCCTACCTAAGAGTAGTCAAAGCGAGAGGAGTATTCTTGAAATTGAAAAAAGATCTGGAGTAGCAATAGCATCCGTCGACAAACCAAAGTCAGGCTTTATAAGACACTGGTAAAGCCAGTCTTGATGTATGGCTGCGAGACGTGGAAGATAAATAAAAGTGAGGAAAACAAAATCGACGTCTTCCAAAGCAGATGTCTTAGGGCCTGTTTATATGGAAGAGGGCTGTCCCTGGTAGGAGGGTTACCCTCCATACCGAGCCACCCCGGGCGAGAGAGCTTTTCATACGTTTCTTTATAAATAGCTTCGAACTGTTTATATGAGAAATTGCAAAGTTGGCTCGGGGAACAGGGTGACCCTGGGTAGAGGGTCACTCGCTTTAAAGGTGAGATGACCCTGGAGAGCGAGCCAACATTTTTCCATATCAACAGTTTGGTTATTTTTGCCTCGCCTACCAGGGACAAGTTGACACATACGGACCATGCGCAAACGCTAAAAAGTCGGTGGTAAATTAGTCCAAAAAATAGTCTTGGTCGACGATTCAGCGTTCCTGATTTTAGAAAAAGCAGCCATAAAAGATGTTTCAAAACAACTCTCGCCAGTCCTTTTAATCGAGAGGGTTAAGTTTTGGCTCGGTCAACAGGGACAACTTTTTCATATAAACGCTCGGCAAAAGATGTCTCGGGGGAGAGGGTAACCCTGCTACCAGGGACGATTCTCCTTCATATAAACAGACCCTTAGACGGATATTTAAAATACGCTGGCAGGAAAGAATTACAAACAATGAAGTCGTGAAGATGGCTGAGATGGAAAACCTCAGTTGGGACGTGCGAAATAGAAGATGGAAATTCATCGGACACATAATGAGAAAAGCACCAAATAACGACTGCAGAACTGCATTAACTTGGACCCCAGAAGGGCGGCGAAAACGGGGCAGACCAAAGACAACATGGAGGAAAACAGCAGAGAGAAAAAGGGATAAAGCTGGATGGAAGAACTGGAGCGAGGCACAAATTGTAGCGGCTGACAGAGATGGTTGGCGAAATTGTGTTGAGGCCTTATGTGCCACATGGCACGAAGAAGATAGGTAGGTAGGTAGGTTTATTATTCGAAAAAAAAAAAACATTTAAAAGCCCTTGTGCCACAATAAATTAAAGAAATGTTGACACTGAGAAAAGCATAAACCATAAAAGATAAGAGCGAATGGGATTCCTGGTAGACAGCATTGGTTAGCTTAGTAATATTCCATTTATTTATATTCAAGATTTTTGAGAGCTTTAAAAGCATAATTTATGTAACCTGTCTTATTATAATTGTCATTTTGTGACAGACAACCATTACGTTTTTGCGATTTCCCAGTAGACATTTTGGTCACATCGTTAATGGTTTTATGCTTTTTATTGCATTGGTCAACGTTTCTTCAACCAGGTTTACAGCGAGTGTAGTAAAAAATAATCGATGGAATATGTGGATATCAAGGAAAGCTAACAATTATAAAAGAAATGTCTTTAAAAATATATTCAAGTTTTCAAATAAAAGGGTTCAAGTACTGAGCAGAGTTCACATTGCGTGGGATGTTGTGCGAAAATGTTTTTTTTTTACGTTTTAAATTGAAGGGAAATTATAACTATGGCTAGAAACTGATGCGGTCGCGGCATAATAAACAAATTGCTTATTAAAAACTGTCACAAAAAATTACGATGATTACTTGTTAGCCGATAGGTATATTGTGAAAATATGTGGACGCTCAATGAATAGTCCTGACGCTCATTTACCAACCGACGATCAAAGATAATATTAAGTATAAGTGACTTCTGAAGCCAACTGCTCGTGCAACAATTCATTTAGATCCTGTGGTATATCCCATGAATAAACTGTCTCTAAGAACTTCAGAGAACTCGTTGATTTTTACACCATTTACTTTGACAGTAGTATTGAATAAACGTTGGGGCAGAGTTATAATTTTGGTTACGTGACTCATAAAAAAACAACAATGTAAGGTGGGATGTGTTATTTACGTGCGCAAAATATACCTCTGTAAATACAATCACGGACATGTATATACAACTGTCGCTTATAAAAAACTAAAAGTTGCAGGTGGTTGAACGTTTTGCGCAGTCTCCTTAGTTTAGTGCATTTTGCTTATTTATGTAAGTATGGTAAATTACCCGACAGTAGAAATTCTCCTTTTGGAAAAGTGCACGAGTTCATAGCTACGCGCGAGATTCACAAATATCCGAGATAGCTGTTCTTAATATGAACTTGGCCTCAAAATCGTCTTAGGATCAATTAGCTCAAGGCCCTCAAAGAAGTGCTGCAGCGAAGCTATAGAAGGTAAGCTTGGAAAAGCAGCTGGCGTCGTGGGCCTGTAGAAGAAATTAAAGCAACAAAGGTAAAACACATATCTTGGAAAATGAATAATTCAAATTCTACCGTACTTGAAGCATTCAGTTGTAAACCATTCGGGAGTGACACGGCAACAATCAAAGGAGTAAAGATATCATTTTACATTTTCCTGATGTTGTCTTCTATCTCGGGAAACTCTTTGTTGCTGGCTATTGTTACCAGAAACAAGCGTATGCAATCAATCACTAACTACCTCATCGTCAACATGGCGGTTTCAGATATCTTGATCACAGTGCTGTCTGTACCGCGGCGGATAACAGAAATATTAGTTGGTCCTCGGCGATGGCTCGTTGGTGGAATATTAGGTTCAGCTCTCTGCAAGAGCTTCTCCTTTCTTCAAGACATTTCAACGGCTGTGTCAGTTCTAAGTCTTCTGGTCATTGCCATTGACAGGTACAGGGGAATAGTATTCCCATTTCATAAACAAATCAAGAAGACGAAACTCTTTAAATGTATCATCCCATCGATATGGATCGTGTCTATGATCATGCACGGTTCTTATTTCTATACGTTTCGAACTACTGAAATGGATGGTAGAACTTATTGCGTATCAAGTTGGGCTCCCAGGTTCGATGACAGAAAGTCGAGCGAAACTCAGTACCTGGTTGTATTTGTATTTGTTACTGTTATTCCAGTGTGTGTTGTAACCGTTCTCTATTCTGTTATCGTCATAAATCTTAAACGAGGGATTGCACGATGCAACGCTTATTCAAGTCAAAGAACTATGAGAGCGCGTAGGTTAAAGGAAGACAGCAAGGTTGTCAAGAACTTGATTGCTATAATGATCACGTTCGTGGTCTGTATCGCCCCGATAAATGTGTATGCAATTCTATTCTTTTTTGTTTGGGATTGGACAATACCTTGCAACACTGAAAATTTCGGTTCGGCAGCCCATTTTATGCTGTATTTCAACGCTTCTGTCAACCCGTGCATATATTTTGCTTTTAACGATAAATTTCGTCAAGGGATGTTACATATATTGAAGCTTGCTGTCCCTTGGAAGAAACGGAAGAGAAATTTGTCACAACCTGTAACACTGGTGAGCTTGAAAACTTTTATCGTTTGATTCACTTTCACTTCAAAAAGAGCGAAGTCTGGATAAACAAACAAGAATGGCGATAAATGAAATAAAAGGCAAGTGTGGCTGTTTAGCATGCTACCATGGTCAGGAGTGCATTTGTCGTGGCAGATATGTTGAAAATAAATCGAGTAATTGAGCTGCAAAGCTTTAGTTTGTTTAGGTTTGTTTTTTAGCCAATCAGCGACAAACATTGAAAGAGTGCTTTATGAACACTATGTATATTTACATACCATTTGCGTGGAAATAAATCCGCTTTAAGTGACATAAAAAGGCAATCGTAGTTTATCCACCTTGTTGGTGATTTAAAAGTATAATGAGCCACGAATTTAAATGATAAAACAAAAAGAAATACGAAGAACAAGAAGCATTAAAATAATATATAGATTTAGCCAAGTCTAGAGGGAGATCCCGACAGTTATATATATTTAAGTTGAGTGCGGTGTCGACATGTTAATAACGACAATAGGTTTAAAATCTAAAATTATCGCGTGTTGTTGACAGAAAATAATGGACGAGAATGCTTATTTCTTCTTTATTTCACTTGTATGTTTCTTTACTTTAATCTACTCTCGTTCTTTGTTTTTAACTCGTTGATCGCCTGCCTTTGCATAAATTAAAGTTTTCAAGCAACGTGAAAAATGGAGTGTCACGGCCTCTTTAATATTCAATATTTTCGTCATGGAAGAGTCGCTGTTAGTAGCCTTAAGTGAAAGTGAGGGCTTGTTGAACGTCTAATTCTTAAAGAGATCGTGTCATGGATTTTAGCCAAGTTTAAGCGTAGGAAATGAATATCAAACTCGTTTAAATACTTTTAAAATAAGGAATAAGAAACAAGGAATATTTTAATAACACACCAAATGCAAAAGAAGGTACGGATGGCCAAAAGTGGCAAAAGTGGCAAAAATTGAAATGGATTGCGATATGGGTTTTTGAAATATGGCCCAGCGGAACAGTTTTCAAAGTTAACGTTGTCTGCTTGTCCGTTTTTGCAATTTTGTTTTATTTCCACTGCGCAAAAAGCCAAGTATTCGGGCCCGAATTCGTCGGAATACGGATAGGCTAACGCCGCGTATGCAGTAATGTTCCGACGTATTCGACTACGCCTGACTCGAAATACACCTGGAATATCCTATAAGAATCCGGACTGTTTTTCCGAATTCAAATTGAATACTCCTGAATGACTCAAAGTGTTCGAGAGGTATACGACCAACATTTCGTTTGAAAAATGTTTCTTTTGGTTTCTCGCGAACATTCCGTGATACTTTGTGACTCGAACATTTTTGGATACTCCTAGCTGTTCTAGGGTATGCGACTAGAACACGCGACACACGGCAATACTTCTGACGTGAACGTCTTTGAATACTAAAGAACATGTCAAGTATGCTCTAATTTTCGGGAATCGTATACTACGATATGTCTAGTAAGTTCTTACAATTTTCGCAGCAATATAGCCAGCTGTCGTGTTGTGAAGAACGGACGTACATGTACAGCCCTAACACTATCCAATGCTAGTCAGAAACGTCGCATGTTCTGAAATATACGACTGGAACACGAGACTCACGCGAAGTATGAAAAGTGTTCATAATTGAATACTGACGCATACGTGGGGTGGCAAGGGTATTGCAGCTCGAGTACCCTTGAACACTTCGAGTGTTCTGTGATTTACGACCTAGAACGCGGTTATTTGTCAATTCCACGGGTTCCTAATATCCGCCCAAAAGAAAAACCAAACTACTGTAAGCAAAACAATGTCCCTTTGAACAAATACATGTATACTTTATTATTTAATAAAATCTTTACATTTTAACTGTTTGTTGAATACTTCGTTTGTGTTCATAATGTATCAACTGCTCGAGAGATATAAACACGATCGTATACCTTTTGTATCATTTGTCATGTATACAGTAACACTGGCGAAAGCCTAAAAAGCACTATGGTGTAGAAAACAAAAAGGTTTGCTTGCAAGAAGTTCTTTATTAACCACATGTCGATACTTCTGTTAAATATTATTTGACATCTACATGTTTCTATAAACCAAACTCCAAACTCATTTCTTCTAGCGCTTGTCTTCACACCCCACCTTCTGTTATTGACGCCGTTAACAAATTGATAGCAGACTTCGTTTGGAACGGTAAGAAACCGAAAATAAAAAGAGACACGCTTATCGGAGCAAAAGAAAAAGGAGGTTTAGATTTGCCAGAATATGAAATAATCACAAAATCATTACTATGTGCCTGGGCAAAAAGAATGCAAGATGGTGCAAATGAGGATTGGATGATAATTCCGTCCTGGTATCTGAAAAATGTTGGAGGCCCTCTCATTTTCGACTGTAGCTATGATCTAAGTCTTTTAGAACTAAAAAATATGCCACCTTTCTACATTGACATCTTAAAAACATGGGCAGAAGTTCATGATGTTAAATCCGCCCCTCTAGATAAACATGACATTAAGGAAGCCATTATTTGGAATAATAAAAACATAACCATAGCAGGCAAATCTGTATACTGGGAAAACTGGCACGTTGCTGGAATTCTCAGAATCAAAGATTTATTAGAAGAAGACGGCAAATTCCTCTCATATGGCAATTTTCTTAGGAAGTTTGGCCTTGCTACGCCATTTACCAACCTCTGGGGTTTAATAGCAGCAATACCATTAGGGTGGAAGCGTGAATTACAATCTACTAATGGTGGGAATCGACAAGAAGGAAAATCGACTTTTCCTCCTGGTCAAACACTCACCAGTAAAAGAGCTCGGAATATTCTTATTCAAAAGAAATTTAAAGAACCTTTAGCTAGTTCTAGGCTACAAAGGTTAGGTGTAGAAGAGATGAAGATCAGCGCAATTTATAAACTACCATTTAGAATAACACGGGAAACGAAACTAAGTATATTTCAGTTTAAGATAATTCATAATATTTTACCGTGCAGAAACCTCCTATATAAAATGAACATATCGGAATCTCCCCTTTGCGAATTTTGTAACGAATTAGAAACACTGTCGCACATGCTAGTTAACTGCTCCCGTATACGCGACTTTTGGAATTCAGTCTTATTCCGGTGGAATAGTCAAAATAACGACAATTACAATTTCGATGAATTAGGAATAATGTACGGCTATAATCCCGGAAGTTCTGGCTCCTATATCTTTAATTATTATATTCTACTTAGCAAAAGACATGTCTTTGTACAAAAATATGATCACAAATTACCTAATCTCCTTCTCTTTCTTGAGTTAGTAAAAGAAAAAATGTTTATTCAAAGATCAATCGCACATGCGAAAGGACAAAAAGAAAATTTTTTGAACTTATGGAAGCATTTACTGACAATAATTTAGTTAACAATTTAGTTACAATAGTTACGTGTATCGCATTGTTACCTCTGTATTTTTTATTCATTTATCTTTTGTATTTTTTTTTTCGTGTATTGTCAAGTGTATTGTGCTGAAAAGTTAATATTAAAAAAAAAAAAAAATACAGGGCTAAACCATTGACTGGATTATTGATGCAACAAACAACAATTCGATCCAGTTTTTGAACATAATTTGCCATTTTATGTCTAGGCAAAATTTTATGAAGAAAGTGATCATGCAGCAGTTACTAGTACTGCAGTACAGTGTGGTTATTGGTTACAGAAAACTTCAAAACACAGGTGTGCAATGTTTAAAATGTTCTTCCTATTGATGGAGATATCTTATAGTGTTGGTTTTTCTTGAAAACTTTCGTCAGCATGCAGCAGCTGCACCTAGTATCACATAAGAAAGAAAAATAAGTTAAAAAATGAAATAAAACAGCACTGAAATAAGTGCTAGAACTTTATAATTTATTAAGAGGCAGTATGTTTCAACATTACCCCAAATGATGCGGAGAGTATGGACAATAATGATTATATTTTCTCTGCATACAATGTACATGTAGTCAGCAGCACCTTCAACAGGAACTGGGACCCGCAAGAGCTCTGGTGGGTATTCTCGGCTAACATGGTAGGTACAGTACAGGTCAGGTCTGCATTTGAGCCAAGTGACCCATCAGACCGGAGCTTATCCCACTTTCAGGAGCATGAAGCAACTAGGAGTATTTCTACTCCCCCTCTCCCCGGATGGGATGCTAGTCCATCACAGGGGTACCCCCCCCCTGGAATTAAATCTGCTGGTACACACTTACTCACTTGGGTGGAGAGAGGCACCATGAGAGTAAAGTGTCTTGCCCAAGAACACAACTCGATGACCCCAGCAAGGGCTTAAGCCCGGACTACTCGATCCGGAGTCCAGCGCGATGCAACGCTTATTCCAGCCAACAAGAAACTATGACAGCGCGTAGGTTGAAGGAAGACAACGAGGTTGTCAAGAATTTGATTGCCATAATGATTGCGTTCGTGGTCTGTATCGCCCCCATCAATGTGTATGCAATTTTATTCTTTTTTGTTTGGGACTGGAAAATACCTTGCAACACTGAAAAGTTCGGTTCGGCAGCCCATTTTATGCTTTATTTCAACGCGTCTGTCAACCCGTGCATTTATTTTTGCTTTTAATAATAAATATCGTCAAGGGATGTTACATATATTGAAGCTTGCTGTCCCTTGGAAGAAACGGAAGAGAAATTTGTCACAACCTGTAACACTGGTGAGCTTGAAAACTTTTATCGTTTGATTCACTTTCACTTCAAAAGGAGCGCAGTTCGGTTAAACAAACAAGAACGGCGACAAGTAAAAGGCGAGTGCGTCCATTTAGCACTTTGTACCATGGAGTGCATTTGTCGTGGCAGATATGTTGAAAATAAATTCAGGAACTGAGCTGCAAAGCTTTAATTTGTTTAGTTTTGTTTTTTAGCCAATCAGCGACAAACATTGAAAGAGTGCTTTATGAACACTATGTATATTTACATACCATTTGTGTGGAAAAAAACCGCTTTAAGTGTCATAAAAAGGCAATCGTAGTTTATCCACCTTGTTGGTGATTTAAAAGTATAATGAGCCACGGACTTAAATGATAAAACAAAAAGAAATACGAAGAACAAGAAGCATTAAAATAATATATAGATTTAGCCAAGTCTAGAGGGAGATCCCGACAGTTATATATATTTAAGTTGAGTGCGGTGTCGACAAGTAAATAACGACAATAAATTTAAAATCTAAAATTATCGCGTGTTGTCGACAGAAAATAATGGAAGAGAATGCTAATTTCTTCTTTATAATTTTCACTTGTATGTTTCTTTACTTTAATCTACTCTTGTTCTTTGTATTTTTTTAACCGGTTGATCACCGGTCTTTGCATAAATTAAAATTTTCAAGCAACGTGGAAAATAGACTGTCACGGCCTCTTTGATATTCCATATTTTCGTCATGGAAGATTCGCTGTTAGTAGCCTTAAGTGAAAGTAAGGCCTGATTCTTAAAGAGACCGTGTCACGGATTTAAGCCAAGCTTAAGCATAGGAAATGAAAATCATTCGACCCTCTATGCCAAAAAAAGGCTCAGAACTATAGTGTTGTGTCAAAATTCAGAAGACACCTTTTACTAAATCAAGCTAGAAGTATAGTACAAACGTTGAGGTATGATTAATCAAAATTTTGGCTACGTGACTCATAAAAAACGAATATAAAATGGATTGCCACTGTCGCGTTATTTACGTGCGCAAATCTATGTACTTAAATGCGTTTCAAAAAAAAAAAAATGCGTAAGTTTTCCCTTTTTTATTTATGTCAATAAAATTGATAACGACACGGTGAAAATCCTCTTTCATTTGAATAAAGTGCACAAATCAATAGCTTGGCACGAAATTGAGAAGTATACATGATAGTTCTTAATAGAAAGCTGACCTCCAAATCGTTTTCAGATCAAGTAGCACAAACCCCTCAAAGAAATGCTGCAATTTATGAAAGGTAAGCTTGGATAAGGCAGCTGGCGTTGTGTGTGGTTTAACTATAATATTGTTTTCTTGTTTCCTGAGTTACAAAGGCACCCCTAAAAAAACAAAAAAAAACACATTTTGAATAATGATAATTCAAATTCTACGGTGCTTGGAGAATTTAACTGTGAACATTTCAGGGGAGATTCTTGTACATTTTCCTGATGTTCTTTTCTATTTTGGGAAACTCTTGCTGCTGGCTATTATAACCAGAAATGCAATATATCACTAAGTTCCTTATGGCCAACACCGCGGCTGTAGACATCGTAATTACGGAACTGGCCGTTGGGGGTCTTTTTTTGCGCGGTATGATAAAAAACAAAAAAAAGATAGTGTTTAAAATGAATGGTTCTGCAGTTAGCATAGGCTGATTACATTTCATTTAGCTTTTACCTAACATTTGACAAAAGAAAAACCGAGAAATGGGCGTTTACGAATCTTCCACGGATATTAATTTGATAGATTTTACAGGTGTGTTAATTGCTTCTTTTGTCAAAAAAGAAACTTGAACATCAAATTCAACAGGAGTTGACAGCTAAATTTGCAGCTGGAAAAGAAATTTTAGAAGGAGTCACAAACAAGCTACTCTCGGATAGAAACTTGTTTAGTCGTCATTCGGTCGCTTTAAATAAGCTCTGTACATTTGTTCTTAACTTCCTCTTCGATATTTGGATTTAAGCAAAACGGAAGAGAAGGGGTACAACTGTGTAAGCCGTAGATGTTGCCTCTCAATTGCAAGACTTAACCGATATTATTGTAAAATAAGAACGACAAAAAGTACCTTGTTGGTTTGGAGTACGGACTTTTTTTTACCCAGAACACAAGGAAAACTGCCCCAAAGTTTGTCATATAACTTGAGAAGTGATGAATATTACTACACAATCATCGACAGCGCAATCATTTGGAAATATGAGTAGTACAAGTGCTACACCGCGGCTCAAGGAATACAGCTGTAAACCGTACGAAAGCAATACAGACCTAATCAGAGGAGTGAAAATATTCTGTTACTGTGTCCTACTGCTGCTTTCGCTCCTGGGAAACTCTTTGCTCATTGCTATCATTAAGAAGAACAAGCTAATGCAAACAATTACCAACTATCTTATCACCAACATGGCGGTTTCAGATATACTAATAACAGTGCTGGCTGTACCGCGACAGATTACGGAAACATTGCTTGGACCTCGTAGGTGGTTAGTTGATGGGCTGTTGGGCTCTGTTCTCTGCAAAAGCCTTTCCTTCTTTTAAGACATCTCAACTGCGGTGTCCATCATAAGTCTTGTAGTCATAGCCATTGACAGGTACAGAGCAATTGTGTTTCCTTTGCGCAAATACGTCATTAAGGGGACTAAAGTTTGCAAAATTATCATACCCCTAATATGGATAATTTCGATGAGTTTTCATTTAGTGTACTTTTATATCTTCCGGACAGTAACACATGATGGGAAAACATACTGCACACTAAGCTGGGCCCCTAAGTTTGATGAAAGAAGTTCTCAGGAGACCTACTATATTATAGTGTTGGTTTGTGAGGTCGCTCTTCCAGCGTGTGTAGTTACAGTATTGTACTCTGCAATTATCCTGAATCTGAAAAGGAGCGGAGTTGTAAGACGCAAGGGTCCATCAAGTTGTGTCACATCCCGAAGGTTAAGAGAGGACACGAAAGTTGTGAGAATCATTATCGCAATACTTATTACTTTTATGGTCTGTGTGATCCCAATCAATGTTTTTGGTATTTTGTTTTATTTCGTTTGGGATTGGACCATGCCTTGTGGCATTGAAAACGTTGTCTTTGCAGCCCATTTTATTCTCTATTCAAACGCGTCAGCGAACCCATGTATATATTTTGCTTTAAATGAGAAATATCGTCGAGGTTTAATGGATATTTTAAAAGAATTCCATATTGTCAGAAAAAGGTCAACCGTGAAGGATGAAGGAACAGAACTTGTGAGAGTGAAGTAAGAAGCTTCACGTATCTGAAATCCTGAAACAAAATGTAATCTTGTCTTGCGAAGGGATCCGTGCGTTATTTCATGAAACGAAATCCTTGGCTTTAATGAATTAGGTGTTTCAGGTGTTGCATCCAAATTCATTTGAATACTCAAATGCTTTGTGTGGTCCGTGTTTTTATTTCAAATTTGAATGACGAGCACTCGTCAGGGTTTGTTGACCATTGTAAACATCACCTTCACATGAATAGAGTGGTAATTGTCAGTTAGCAAATCAACTGGACATTCAAATATCAAGCAGTTACTCTTCCTTCCTGTTTCGATAAGAATTTTGGATGACCGTGCAGGTGTTTACTTAATATTGTATATTTATCAAAACAAAGTGATTACGAAATTGTTTTCGAGGCGATCTGTTGAATCGCATCTCATTTTATCTTAATCATATTCTTCAGTCAGTGTAGTAACTAAAGCCCACACAAGATAACGAAGTTAACCTATTGTTTCCCTCTAAAGCTAGATGGTAACGTGGTTAGATTGAGTTTTGGAGATTTTATTCCTTTTTTCGAGCTTCGTAGCGATTTGTTGTGAGTAGGTAGCTTAAATTTTACTTTCATGTAACAGATAACTACTTCCGTTTAAAGCCAAAAATAAGTCATAAATGAATATTCAATACTCGTCAGAAACTAATGCTGACATCCAATTGTGTACACTGCGTGGGAAGTTTTGGGAGAGATTCACGCTTCAACGTTTATAATTGTAAATTCAAAATTTGCTGAGGTATTACTGGTGTGGCCAAGTAATTAAAGAAAATTGATTAAGGCTAACATAAATATTTATAATGAAAACATGCTAGATGGCTATATTGTAAAAAAGTGTGGACGCTAAATAAATGATTTTAATGCTCATTCTGTAAATGGCAAGCATTGTTATTTCTGGCGCATATGAGCACGCATACATACATAATTTTATTTATTCTCGGGTTAACGAGGCTTGTTGGGCCACAAGCAAATACAAAAATATGTCAGGCCTCGTGAAACGAGCCTGTTTGTATTTTGTTACGAATGTAAGTCAAATGTGATCTGTATCGTCGGAGTGTAGTTCCCCAGCTTAATTTTGCACCAAGGCTGCGTGTTCACTTTGGGATGTGATATGTAATGACAGACAACTGGTTCCCCAGCTTCACTTACTCTAAGCCTGAATAGTTACTTGAGGCTTTTAGTTAAATGTGATCTGCAATATATCTCAGAGTTATATTTCCCTAGCTTGAATGGTACTAAGCCTGAACATGGGAATGTAGGTCAATTATCACTGTGATGTCAGTCTCGTAGTTCTCAAGGCGTTTTACCTGTATCGAGAGGAGATAGTTTTATCCCTGGTTGTTTTGAAAGGACTTGTCTATGTAAATTATAAAGAAATATCATAATACTTGGAAAAGGGTGTCAAGCGGACATCTTAAGCAACCTGCTACGCGTGCAACGATTCATTTGGAGCCTACAGTGTATCCGTAAAATAGACCATTTGAGATTTATTGTACCTTTATTCGTGTAATTTTGCGTCATCATTTACTTTGTCGATTTTGCTATGGTAGTTGTATAGTATAAACGCTAAAATGCGATAAATTAAAATATTGGCTACGTGATACGTAAAGAACGAATATTAAGTATAGTTTAAACGTTGCGTTGCGATTAATTAGAGTTTTGGCTACGTGATGGAATATTAAATGGTTTGTCTAGTAATTTACGTGCGCAAAATTTATGTAGCTTATAACAATAAAATATCATGTATATACAGCTACCGCTTCTGAAAAAAAATGCGTTTCGTTAATTTTTCACGCAGAAGCCAGCATTTCATGCCGAAACTTTCTTTTTTTATTTGGGCAAGTAAAACTAATACCACACAGTGAAAAACCCTCTTTTAAAAAAGTCCACAAATCTAAAGCTTTGCACGGAATTGAGAAGTATCCACGATAGTTCTCAATAGAAAGCTGACCTCCAAATCGTGTTCAGATCAAGTAGCACAACTAGGCCATCAAAGAAATGCTGCAACAAATTTATGAAAGGTAAGCTTGGATAAGGCAGCTGGCGTTGTATGTGGTTTAACTATAATATTGTTTTCTTGTTTCCTGAGTTACAAAGGTACCCCTACCGAAAAACATATTTTCAATAATGCTAATTCAAATTCCACGGTGGCTAGACCATTTAGCTGCAAACAATTCACGGGAGATTCGTGTACATTTTCCTGATGTTCTTTTCTATTTTGGGAAACTCTTTGCTGCTAGCTATTATTACCAGAAATGCAATATATCACTTACTACCTTATGACCAACATGGCGGCTTAAGACATCGTAATTACGGAGTTGGCTGTGGGGGGTCTTTCTTTTGCGCGGTTAAATTAAAAAACAAAAATAATGTTTAAAATGAATGGTTCCGTGCAGTTAGCATAGGCTGATTGCTTTTCATTTAGCTTTTGCCAAGCATTTGACAAAAGAAAATCCGAGAAAAGTGCGTTTTCGTATCTTCCACGGATATTAATTTGATAGATTTTACAGGTGTGTTATATACCTCTTTTGTCCAAAGAGAAACTTGAACGCCAAAGTCAACGGGAGTCGACAGTTAAATTTACAGCTGGAAAAGACATTTTAAAAGGAGTCACGATCAAACCACTCTCGGATGGAAACAGGTTCAGTCGTCATTCATTCGCTTCAGATAAGCTCTGTACATTTCTATTGAGTTTCTTAACTTCCTCTTCGATACTCGAATTTTAAGCAAAACGGAAGAGAAGAGGTACAACTGTGTAAGCCGTTGATGTTGCCTTTCACTTGCAAGACTTAACCGATATCATTGTAAAATAAGAACGACGAACAGTACCTTGTTAGTTTGGAGTACGGACCAACACAAGGTTAACCGCCACAAAGTTTGTCTTATGACTTGAGAAATAATAAATAATGAATACTGCTACAGGAATTATTTGGGAGTATGAATAGTAGTTGAGATGTCACATAAAATTACCAAATTGAAATTGATATTGTGCAATGCGGGAATAAATTTGCATTTGGATAGAGATATCAGAAGGAGCAAGACACAAACAAAACCCGCTCGGATGGAAACTGAAATTGGTTGCTGCAGATACGTTCTGTGCATTTTTCCCGAGTTTCTTATAACATCTTTGTAGATACCCGAATTAACTAACGGAAGCCTGAACTCAACTGTATAAACCGCAGATATTGCAAAATGTTTCCTTGCAATTTGAAGACTTCACAAAACATCATTATAAACTAAACAACGACGAGCAGTAATTCGCTTTGGAGAACGGTCTTTTCTCTCACAAGACAAGGTAAACAACCGTCCAGTTTGCGATTTTAATAGAGAACTTATGGATACTACTACACAATCATCGACAGCGCAATCATTTGGAAATATGAGTAGTACAAGTGCTACACCGCGGCTCAAGGAATACAGCTGTAAACCGTACGAAAGCGATACAGACCTAATCAAAGGAGTGAAAATATTCTGTTACTGTGTCCTGTTTCTGCTTGCAGTCTTGGGAAACTCTTTCCTCATTGCTATCATTAAGAAGAACAAGCGAATGCAAACAATTACCAACTATCTTATCATCAACATGGCGGTTTCAGATATACTAATAACAGTGCTGGCTGTACCGCGACAGATTACGGAAACATTGCTTGGACCTCGTAGGTGGTTAGTTGATGGGCTGTTGGGCTCTGTTCTCTGCAAAAGCCTTTCCTTCTTTCAAGACATCTCAACTGCGGTGTCCATCATAAGTCTTGTAGTCATAGCCATTGACAGGTACAGAGCAATTGTGTTCCCTTTGCGTAAAGACGTCATGAAGCCGACTAAAGTTTGCAAAATTATCATACCCCTAATATGGATAATTTCAATGGGTTTACATTTAGTGTACTTTTATATCTTCCGGACAATAACACATGATGGCAAAACATACTGCACACTAAGCTGGGCCCCTGAGTTTGATAAAAGAAGTTCTCAGGAGACCTACTATATTATAGTGTTGGTTTGTGAGGTCGCTCTTCCAGCGTGTGTAGTTACAGTATTGTACTCTGCAATTATCCTGAATCTGAAAAGGAGCGGAGTTGTAAGACGCAAGGGTCCTTCAAGTTGTGTCACATCCCGAAGGTTAAGAGAGGACACGAAAGTTGTGAGAATCATTATCGCAATACTTATTACTTTCATGGTCTGTGTGATCCCAATCAATGTTTTTGGTATTTTGTTTTATTTCGTCTGGGATTGGATCATGCCTTGTGGCATTGAAAACGTTGTCTTTGCAGCCCATTTCATTTTATATTCAAACGCGTCAGCGAACCCATGTATATATTTTACTTTAAATGAGAAATATCGTCGAGGTTTAATGGATATTTTAAAAGAATTCCATATTGTCAGAAACAGGTCATCTGTGAATGATGAAGGAACAGAACTTGTGACAGTGAAGCAAGAAGCTCCGTGTATCTGAAATCTCGAAACAACATGAAATCTTGTTTTGCGAAGGGATCTGTGCGTTATTTCATGAAACGAAAACCTCGGCTTTAATGAATTAGGTGTCGTATCCAATTTCATTTTAATACTCAAATGCTTTGTGTAGTCAGTTTTTTTTAAATTTGAATGACGAGCACTCGTCAGGGTTTGTTGGCCAATGTAAACATCATCTTAGATAAATAGAGTGGTAATTGTCAGTTAGCAAATCAACAGGACATTCAAATTTCGATGAGAATGTTGAATGACCGAGCAGGTGTTTACGTCAAATTGTATATTTATCAAAACATAATTATTACGATTTAGTGAGATACTGACGTGGTCAAGCAATTAAAAGATCGTTTAAAGCTGACATAAAAATGTATGGTGAAAACATGCTAAATGGCTTTATTGTAAAAAGTGTGGACGCTAAATAAATCATTTTCATGCTCATTCTTCAAATGGCAAGTATTGCTATTTCTGACGAATATGAACACGCAAATATGCCCCGTCGGCTATTTGCTCATACAAAAATCGGGCTCGTAGTTACTGTTAAATAGTAAACGAATAAAAAACGCTGAAACAAGAACCGAGTCTGTTTGTATTTTTTTAGGAATGTTGTATTGTATAAACGCTGAAGTACGATTAATTTAGATATTGGCTTCGTGACTCATTAAGAACGAATGCTAAGTATAGTATAAACGTTACGTCGCGATTAATTAAAATTCTGGCTACGTGACTCATTAAGAGCGAATATTAAATGGATTGCCACTTTTTAGTAATTTACGTGCCCAAAAATTTATGTACCTAATAGCATTAAAAGATCATGTATATACAGCTGCCGCTTCTGAAAAAAAATGCGTTTGGTTAATTTTTTTACGCAGAAGCCAGTATTTCATGCCGAGACGTTCCCTTTTTTTATTTCTGTAAGTAAAACTAATGCCACACAGTGAAAACTCCTCTTTTAAAGAAAGTGCATAAATCAAAAGCTTTGCACGAAATTGAGAAATATCCATGATAGTTCTCAAAAAGAAGCTTCAAATCGTCTTTAGACCAAGTAGCACAAGGCCCACAAAGAAATATTACCAAAAAAACATGTCTTGAATAATGGCTAATGTAAATTCTACGTTGCTTGGGGCGTTTAGCTGTAAACATTTGGGGGGCGATTAATTTTAGTTTTCCTGTGTTATTTTCTATATATCGCAGGAAATTCTTTTCTGCTTGCTATTATCACCAGAAATACAAACTACCACCAACTTCCTTTTGGCCAACATGGCGCGCGGTTTCAGACATTTTAATTACCATACGGTCGGGTGTTGGCTCTTGGGAAGTCTTTCTTTTCACGGTCTACCTTTTAAAGATGAATGTTAAAAATGTTGGTTTTCACTTAGCATAAACTGATTGCATTTTATTTAGCTTCGACCAAACACTTGACAAAAGGAAAGCCGAGAAAAGTGCGTTTTCGTATCTTCCGCGGATATTAATTTGATATGCTTATTTTGTCAAAAATAAACTTCCTTCATCGACAGTCACCAACAAAAAGCTCTCGGTTCGAAACTGGATCAGTTGTCATTCGGTCGCTTCAAATGAGCACTGTACATGTCTCTCGAGTTTCGATAAAGTTAAGTGGTAAATCAATATTTAAAACACGTCTGAAACTGGCTTGCTGATATTTAAGTGTCTTAAGGACAACATTATGTGAGATTGGGCACGTAATGACTGGTCTGCCTGAAAATTGTCCAATAACTTTATTGCCCGCTATGTCCAAAACATTGTTTTTCGTTTTTCTTCTTTCCTTTGTTTTGACTTTGATTTAAGAATCTAAACGAACGGCAATTTGAATATCAGTTGAATTCTGACAGAGCTAATCAAAGAAAAACAAAATCCATTTTTGGTGCAAAATCGTTGCTTAAACAGGCCAGTACACCTAATATATAAATTTAGGCAAGCCTAAAAGCGGAGCTCCCCAGTTAATTATTTTGCACTTTATTGAACTCTGAATTCTGGCCATTGTAAAACTTTAAGGCTAAGAATTTTATATTCGTTTTATTTTTTTAATAAATAATACCGTATTTTCTCGATTAAACGCCGGGCCCCGAATAAACGCCGGGTCTCCAAGTTGTATTTGAAAATAAACCCCTTACACAATTATTAACGGTTTAATATGCTTTAAAAATAATGTCTAATTATATAGCTGTCAAAAAGAATGAATAAAAATCATTTCTTAGAAACATAGGGCTTAACAAAACTCCTAATTTCAAATAAACGCCGGCCCTATCGGGCCAAGTTTGAAATAAACGCCGGGGGCGTTTAATCGAGAAAATACGGTAATTAATATTTTTCCTTATTTCTTTTTTACCGTGTCCGGGGTGGGGGGTGGGTACTCCCTAAAATTTACTATGGGGGTGTGCCGTTGCGTTGCTGAGACTCTGGACCTGTTCCAGAGACAAAAGGTTCAATTTGCGACCCTGTTCCAGACAAACACTGCAAAGTAGGTACCCTGTTCCAGCAATATCCACAATGGAAATATATGAAGATAGATTAAACACTACCGTACATCACAAAGCTCTCACTTGACTTCGTCTGTGGCTTGGAGATAAAGCGATGAAAGGAGCGGAGTTTCATAGCTATATACTTGATAGTGTTTAATCAGGATTCTGGGAAAACAATCAACCCTGTTCCAGAGTCAAAAGGGTGATTTGTATACCCTGTTTCAGAGTCAGAGAGACAAAAAGCATACCATGTTGAGCGGCACATACCCGTATAGCTCTTATATGGGAGTACCATCCCCCCCTCCGGGTACCGTGTACAGCAACACCAAATAAGAGAACAAACAAAATCAATCAAAATGTTATAATTCCACCGAAAGCATTATCATAAAGAAGTCTGGATGGGAAATTATGTTGCAAAACGGGCAATTATGTTACCTTCATGTACAAAAAAGGAGGGAGGAGTAGGGCTGCATGTCGGGGTAGATAGGCATATCACATGGCAAATTAGGCATTTTTGTTGTTGCTTTACCAGCTTTAAAAGAAAGAAAAAATCACTTTACATTTAGAGTATAAAGGAAATAACAAACATCTACATTTATAATAAGGTTGATTTTAATTTTTTTCATTCACTCATTTATTCATTTTCATTTTCACTATTTGCCTATATTTTAATTTTGAATGGAAATGGCAGAGGTTATAGCTAATGGTTTACAGCATGTTGCCCAAACCAAGCTAACTCCAAGCAAACCGGAGTGAAAGCTAACCACAAGCAAACTAGAGTGAAAGCTAACCGCAAGCAAACCAGATGAATAAAGCTAACTGCGAGCAAACAGGGGTGAACCTAACTCCGGAAACAAAGAAGTGACATTCTGTCATTCCACCGAACAGGGTCACCCCATCCCCAACCCCCCCCCCCCCCCAAAAAAAAAAAAAAAAAAAAAAGAAAAGAAGAAGATAGCACCTTGTTCACTTTTACATGTCTTTTGACTCCCCTTCCTCTTAAGGGGTTCCACTTCACTTACAGAAAAAAAGCAAAAATTCTGGGAAGCTAGAATATTGTTTGTGAGTCTCAAACTCAGTTTTGTTATTTGATTACCCAGAAAAAAAATAGAATCATGTCTGCTTGTGTATAAAACTATGCAAGAAAAAATATAACATCAATACTTTGACTACTCTTTTAAGTTTGTATTATTGTCCACATCTTTATGGAGTCATGTTGCCCATTTGTCATGGAGTTCACAAAGTAAGCAAGTGAGTCACAATTTGGTTGCTACATGGTACCTTATGGATACTGCAAATTTTATCTGGCTTTAGAATATTTCACTTATTTTAAAAATATAGCTGTTCTTATAAATTGTACACAGCATACAATACATAAGAATGAAATTGGTAATGTATATTGCTTGCAATAACGGTTTTAAACTCACCTATACTTTAGAATTACAGTACCACCAGTTTCAGCATAACTAATCCAAATTCAAATAATTACATTGCTTTGTAACTCCACTACCTCCCCCAAAGTCAACCAAAGATCTTATCATATAATTAGACAACTACATGTAAGTCCTGTGTAGTTGAGGGCTCAAAACATTTGGACACTTGCAGGTCATGTTAACTTGCCAAACAGATTTTAGCTTGGTCACATGTGGTTTCTTACCAGTCAAAACATTGAAAATAGCAATTTTAAACTACCACCACTTCTGCTGTTACTGTTTTCGCTGCATATTTTTGAAAAGATCACTTCATAATGCCCTTGTTACATCTAACAAGATGTGAAAGTGACAGGTCAATCAAGAAGTCGTTTTCTGAAGTACACTGTAAATAGGTTAACATTTAAAATCTAAATTTTGCTTATTTGCAGCTTTTCTTGATTTTAATTTACATGTAATTTACTAGTCTCTTAAAAATAGCATCATGACGACACCCAAACATCGAGCTGGATTTAATCTTTCCTGTTTTCTATTTATGTCCTTGTCCTTGTCTGTTTTTGTGTCTGTGGCACTGCAAACTCTGCAACTCATGTTAACCCTGAAAAAAGTCAAATGCCACATATTAAATTAAAATTGATTAATTGTCATCAATATCAATAATTTATAAAACAAAACACTTAACTTGAGCTTGTTTAACTGAAGCCAAACCACTGGATGCAAAAGGATCCATTAGATATTTAACAGAGATGGATCAGCACAGACTATTTTTTTTACTGATAACTGCAAAGTCAACTAAATATTTTAATAAACTCAAAGCATCACTGCAAACCCTAACACCCCCTCTTACCGGTAATTAAAAGGTTTGGCCTTTAATCAACCCCCTCCCCCTCCCGCTAGCCCTTTTGGAACTTCCATTGACCTTACATGGGATGGATCTGAATATTTGGGTTTTCCTTGGTATAAGAACCTGTGAAAAATGTCTGTTTTGAAGCTATTGTTTTCCTGCTCCATGTTGTTTTGAGGCTCTTTGATGCCTTGTTTCACTGGTTCATACACTGAGGATGAGCTGGCCATGGATTTCTGCCATAACCACACATTGGAATTTGTGAGGAGTTTGTGAGGGGAGGTGACATTCAAACCATTTAACCTTCCACAGTGAGGATAGGGTATAGATATTTTCTGGTACAAGATCTAGGCATTTCATGAAAACATACTTTTAGTGAAATATTAATTATTTAAATTGTCTACTAATACATTGTATAGTTGTTTTGAATGTCATTGAAGAGAGACAAACTAACTCCCGAGTTAGGATTTCGAGTTAGGATTTCAAGTTGGATTTTTGAGTTGGATTTTCGAGTTGGATTTTTGAGTTAGGATTACAAGTTGGATTTTCGAGTTGGATTTTCGAGTTGGATTTTTGAGTTAGGATTACTAGTTGGATTTTCGAGTTGGATTTCGAGTAAGGATTTTGAGTTGGATTTTCGAGTTGGATTTTCGAGTTAGGATTTCGAGTTGGATTTTCGAGTTAGGATTTCGAGTTGGATTTTTTTTGACAAAGCAAAACCCATTACAATTATTGAAAGCTAACCATAAACAGGCTAACTGGAGTGCATAGTAGGCTAACCAAAGTGAATAGTAGGCTAACAGGAGTGTGTAGTAGGCTAACCGGAGTGCATAGTAAGCTAACTGGCGTGTATAGTAGGCTAACCGGAGTGCTTAGTACGGTAAGCAACTTGAAAATCCAACTCGAAATCCTAACTCGAAATCTAACTCGAAATCCAACTCCAAAATCCAACTCGAAATCTTAACTCGAAATCCAACTAGAAATCCAACTGGAAAATCGAACTTGTAAATCCAACTCAAAATCCTAACTCGAAATCCAATTTGAAATCCTAACTCGGTGAATAGGCAACCTCCATTGAGGAGTTGAATAATGAATGCAAATATTTCACAAAGTAAGAAGATCAGCAGCAACCAAATGCAGATTAAAGCAGCTGGGTAAAAAAAGAACGAAACTGAATAAAAACATATTTCAATTATAACTAATATAAACTAGATACCTGATTTACTTTGCTGTTGTCCACTTTGCACAGAGCATTCTATACCAAGTTCAACAAAACTTGACTGTAGCCAGTAGGTATTCTTCATTCATTGCGGCTTAATGGCAGAATATAACACTACCTAAAAGAAGGATTGACATAATAATCTATTAAAAACCACCACACTAGCTCTAATTAATGGCCCTGTTTATAAAAAGAATTTATAAAAAATTCTGTCTTATTTAATGGATCTCATCAAATATAATAATATTAGCCTCTTTCGTTTATACACTCAGTGTAGTGACCCTTCCTTCCTACAATGGGATATTTAGCTTTTCTACTTGGAGATTTCTTGTTAACTTACTTGTATAGAAAAAACATTGCCATTGCAAAGATACACATTCAACACTGTCATGGTGATAGTCAATGTAAGTTTGCATACACAGCTGCATACAGTGTCTAAAATGGCATGAATTACAAGTAGAGCGAACAATTGTGTTTTATAAAATTACTCAAAATAATTAACTAAGATAGTTTTATGTCGAAATAAACTGAGTTTTTTTTTTGTTTCTGCTAAGGTGTGGTAAAAACGTGTCAACGCAAGAAATTCGCAACGTAACGATCTCTTAGCGTATTCGTCCACGACCCTAAAATAGTTCGTTCAAACGAATTCCAACAGCGAGTAAATAAGAATAAATAGATGAATTAAAAAAACTAAAACACTAAGTTTAGCTGGGAGTTTAAATAAAAACATTAAGTCATTAACAGCTCATGAATTAATCGGAGGCGAAGCGGCCGCAGTTTTTCGTATTATCCAACCGCGTAGTACATGTGTAAGCATATAATTACAGATTTTCACAAAAAACATGGACTTAGTGTATTCAGTAAAGTCAAAGTTTGTTACCTCATATTTGAAGTCGGAGAATGCTTGTCAATTCACAGCAATTCAGCAGGGCAAAGCTTTCAACCAGCTCATGAATTAATCGGAGGCGAAGCGGCCGCAGTTTTTCGTATTATTATCCAACCGCGTAGTACATGATATGTGTAAGCTATAAATTATAACTTACTCCAGCACCACCGACCTTTGAATTATCTGCGAAGGTCTATTTCAGCCTTTTCCATCCGTGTAGCTATTGACACTTCTTTTTTCCTTCACTTCAGTTAATTGCGTTTAGCTCAATTACTAGAGCTGGTCAGCCGCCGAAACGGTAGAAACTCGCTCGCTCTCCACCTGTGCCATTTTTTCGGATCTCCCCGTAAGCCCTTATCGTTTGTCATAACTTCCATGATGTGTAAAGCCTTTAGACGGGGTAGACCGAGAAATATTTACGTAGACATTTCTTTTTCCTGCTCGGTTTCTCCTTGTGCTTCGTTCAGCTTTCAAACTGACCGGGTTGTTCACTTTGTCCTTCATGTAAATCTAAATGGACTGACCATGGAAAAGTACTTGCGCCCGCGGACCAATAGCAATGCTATAACTTGGTCAGCGGTCAACTTCAAAAAAACACGCGTCCTTGACTAGTTCTAAACCTGAGCCCGCGATATGGTCATGTGATACTGGTCAGCGGATACGTTGTTTTGACAGCTGTCAATTGACCATAAAATGGATGTCCAATATCAAAGATCTTAGTCGATTACCTCACTCATTTCTGGTTAACGAAGGAGGCAGAAGATTGTCTCCCCTCCCCCCTCTGCTTGGGTTGCCTTGGGACTCCCCTCCCCCTCCCCGAGAGTCTGTACGCGCGCGCGGTCGTCGGGCGTACGCACCAAATTTTTTCGGCCTCCTGGGTTTACAAAAATTCTCTCGTACCCGCATTACCCATGGTGCTCCGCTCCGCGCGCTGGCGCGCGCTGAGGAGCTCCGCTATAATTGGTCAAGGTCTCCTTTTCAGGGTTTTCCAATGATAACGTCAAAAGATAGGATATGAAGAGTAGAAACTAACGAGAATAAGAAAACCGATAAAAGGAAGCAAAAGGGGCAAAAAAAAAGTTTGGAACGGTTCAGCAAAAAAAAAAAAAAAAAACAAGTCCAAATTTTGGCTTATGCGCATGCAGCAAAGTAACATATTGTACATTTTTACACAGGATCTTTATCAAAATGTTGCTGAAGTGTAAAAAGTGCTTCTTAAGCAAAGTTGAGATAAATTCAAGACCATAGCACCAAAATTCTAAAAAACGCGTTTTAGGGGGAAAAATTGGGAGTCAAAGGATTAAAATACGCTGGCAGGAGAGAATTACAAACAATGAAGTCCTGAAGATGGCTGAGATGGAAAACCTCAGTTGGGACGTGCGCAAGAGTAGATGGAAATTCATCGGCCACATAATGAGGAAAGCACCAAATAACGACTGCAGAACTGCATTAACCTGCACCCCAGAAGGGCGGCCAAAACGGGGCAGACCAAAGACAACATGGAGGAAAACAGCAGAGAGAGAAAGGGATAAAGCTGGATGGAAGAACTGGAGCGAGGTACAAATTGCAGCGGCTGACAGAGATGGTTGGCGAAATTGTATTGAGGCCTTATGTGCCACATGGCACGAAGAAGACAGGTAGATAGGCAGGTTTATTATTCGAAAAAAACATTTAAAAGCCCTTGTGCCACAATAAATAAAAGAAATGTTGACCCTGAGAAAAGCATTAACCATAAAAGATAAGAGCGAATGGGGTTCCGGGTAGACAGCTTAGTAATATTCCATTTATTTATATTCAAGATATTTGAGTGCTTTAAAAGCATGATTTATGCAACCTGTCTTATTATAATTGTCATTTTGTGACAGACAACCATCACGTTTTTGCGATTTCCAGTAGACATTTTGGTCACATCATTAATGTTTGTTTTTTTGCTCCTGTGGTATATCCTATGAATAAACTGTATCTAAAATCTACAGAGAACTCGTTGATTTTTTACACCATTTACTTTAACAGTAGTATTGAATAAACGTTGGGGCAGAGTTATAATTTTGGTTACGTGACTCATAAAAAAAACAATGAAAGGTGGGATGTGTTATTTACGTGCGCAAAATATACCTCTGTAAATACAATCACGGACATGTATATACAACTGTCGCTTATAAAAAACTAAAAGTTGCAGGTGGTTGAACGTTTAGCGCAGTCTCCTTAGTTTAATGCATTTTGCTTATTTATGTAAGTATGGTAAATTACCCGACAGTAGAAATTCTCCTTTTGGAAAAGTGCACGAGTTCATAGCTACGCGCGAGATTCACAAATATCCGAGATAGCTGTTCTTAATATGAACTTGGCCTCAAAATCGTCTTAGGATCAATTAGCTCAAGGCCCTCAAAGAAGTGCTGCAGCGAAGATAGAGAAGGTAACCTTGGAAAAGGCAGCTGGCGTCGTGAACTAATAGAAGAAAAACGAGCACCAAAAAATTAAACACATATCTTGGAACATGAATAATTCAAATTCTACCGTGCTTGAAGCATTCAGTTGTAAACCATTCGGGAGCGATACGGCAATAATCAAAGGCGTGAAGATATCATTTTACATTTTCCTGATGTTGTCTTCTATCTCGGGAAACTCTTTGTTGCTGGCTATTGTTACCAGAAACAAGCGTATGCAATCTATCACTAACTACCTCATCGTCAACATGGCGGTTTCAGATATCTTGATCACAGTGCTGGCTGTACCGCGGCGGATAACAGAAATATTAGTTGGTCCTCGGCGATGGCTCGTTGGTGGAATACTAGGTTCAGCTCTCTGCAAGAGCTTCTCCTTTCTTCAAGACATTTCAACGGCTGTGTCAGTTCTAAGTCTTCTGGTCATTGCCATTGACAGGTACAGGGGAATAGTATTCCCATTTCATAAACAAATCAAGAAGACGAAACTCTTTAAATGTATCATCCCATCGATATGGATCGTGTCAATGATTATGCACGGTTCTTATTTCTATACGTTTCGAACTACTGAAATGGATGGTAGAACTTATTGCGTATCAAGCTGGGCTCCCAGGTTCGATGACAGAAAGTCGACCGAAACTCAGTACCTGGTTGTACTTGTATTTGTTACTGTTATTCCAGTGTGTGTTGTAACCGTTCTCTATTCTGTTATAGTCATAAATATTAAACGAGGAATTGCACGATGCAACGCTTATTCCAGCCAACAAGAAACTATGACAGCGCGTAGGTTGAAGGAAGACAGCAAGGTTGTCAAGAACTTGATTGCCATAATGATTGCGTTCGTAGTCTGTATCGCCCCCATCAATGTGTATGCAATTTTATTCTTTTTTGTTTGGGACTGGCAAATACCTTGCAACACTGAAAAGTTCGGTTCGGCAGCCCATTTTATGCTTTATTTCAACGCGTCTGTCAACCCGTGCATTTATTTTGCTTTTAATGATAAATATCGTCAAGGGATGTTAGATATATTGAAGCTTGCTGTCCCTTGGAAGAAACGGAAGAGAAATTTGTCACAACCTGTAACACTGGTGAGCTTGAAAACTTTTATCGTTTGATGCACTTTCACTTCAAAGGGAGCGAAGTCTGGTTAAACAAACAAGAATGGCGATAAATGAAAGGCAAGTGTGGCTGTTTAGCATGCTACCATGGTGAGGAGTGCATTTTTCTTGGCAGATATGTTGAAAATAAATCGAGTAATTGAGCTGCAAAGCTTTAGTTTGTTTAGTTTTGTTTTTTTAGCCAATCAGCGACAAACATTGAAAGAGTGCTTTATGAACACTATGTATATTTACATACCATTTGTGTGGAAAAAAGCCGCTTTAAGTGTCATAAAAAGGCAATCGTAGTTTATCCACCTTGTTGGTGTTTTAAAAGTATAATGAGCGACGGACTTAAATGATAAAACAAAAAGAAATATGAAGAACAAGAAGTATTAAAATAATATATAGATTTAGCCAAGTCTAAAGGCAGATCCCGACAGTTATATATTTTTAAGTTGAGTGCGGTGTCGACAAGTAAATAACGACAATAGATATAAAATCTAAAATTATCGCGTGTTGTTGACAGAAAATAATGGAAGAGAATGCTAATTTCTTCTTTATTTCCCTTGTATGTTTCTTTACTTTAATCTACTCTCGTTCTTTGTTTTTAAATCGTTGATCGCCTGCCTTTGCATAAATTAAAGTTTTCAAGCAACGTGAAAAATAGACTGTCACAGCCTCTTTAATATTCAATATTTTCGTCATGGAAGAGTCGCTGTTTATTAGCCTTAAGTGAAAGCGAGGGCTTGAAGAAGGTACGAATGGCCAAAAGTGTCGAATTGAAATGGATTGCGATATGGGTTTTTGAAATATGGTCCGGCGGAACAGTTTTCAAAGTTAACGTTGTCTGCTTGTCCGTTTTTGCAATTTTGTTTTATTTCGTTTCGGATTGGATCATGCCTTGTGGCATCACCTATACCACCAGAAAATGTACTATAAGGCCTGCGATGTTAATGAATTTGCGTCGAAATTGGAACAAAAGCTATTTATTGAGAGTAGTCTTAAAAGAAAACTTCTTGTGCGAAAATGCTAAGAACTGCCCTTTAACACGTCTTGTTAGTGCTTTCGTTTTTGTAATAACGCACTACATTTTATATATTATGGTTTGCTGTTCGATTAGTGTACACTTTTTTTTGTATTATCTTAATTTTACCTTAATTCCTCGCGAAGCGAGGCCGAAAGCCGAGCGTAGCGGGGTGTATAATTTTGTCCTTCAAAGGGCTCAGGCGGGATGAAATCTCGTGTGGAGTTTACGGTCATATATATTTATTTGTAAGCTTGGTGTGTGGCGGAAATGACGTCACACGGCCGCCGCGCGCTGGTGGCCAAGTGGTAAGGCGTCGAACTTAAAATCAGATCTTCGGGACTGAGGGCGGGGGTTCGAATCCGGCTAGGGTTTTTTTTTTTCCTTTTTTTTTTTGTTGTGGGTTCGAATCCTGAGCCTTTCATTTTTATCGTTTTTCTTTTCGGATTAAAATAACACTGATTTCCACATAATACTCCCTCAACGCCTACTTAGGCTATAAACTGCTGATGTTGAAAACTGTTCATTGTTGTATGAAAATTTGCCATTTCGTTCTGAACCCATTGTTGCTGATGTAAAGGCTGATCGGGATTTCTCCATCCATTGGAAAGATAATCATCTCTGTTTAGTTCCTGTTGCTGTTGCTGTAATTGTTGTTGTTGTCTACGCGTGGCACTATTTTCTCGAGCAGACTGTAATCGAATATTTCTCTCCTTCTCCGATTCTAATACCCGATTCCCTCTATAGCGCGCGCCTGCAGGGAATCACGGTAGTTGTATTCATCAAACCATGCGCGAGACTCAGCAACGATGCACTTTGCTGAGTCTCGCGCATGGTTTGATGAATACAACTACCGTGATTCCCTGCAGGCGCGCGCTATAGAGGGAATCGGGTATTGTAAGCGCGCTGCATCACTTTCCCTTCTTCATTGTAATCTATCCTGTAGCTGTTCAGTTGATTCTATTAAAAGTCTGTCTGTATAATTTTGTCTCAGTAATCTCCAGTAAATGTAATCTCTGTATTCTTGTGTCTTCAGCTTCTGTTTGTATTCTATCCGCGGCATTTTGTTGAAGTCTCTGTAATCACTCCAGGAGAATGTCCACTTTTGGAAATGTGGAAAACAATAGCGTGACGTAACAACATGGCGGTTGTCAATTCTTCCCGAGTGGACTCGAATTTTATATTTCCCGTTTTTCAAGTTCTCCCGTGGTGCGTTTCCTGCCAGATGGTAATACAACACAAAGAAAGCATTGAAGAAGCGCTATGCGTGACAATTGTGTAAAATCACGGCGGATTGTGCGCGTAGGTTAGAATTTACTTTCGATGTTTGTTTTGGTTGTCTTTCGGGTCGTTTCTTCAGCTTTAATTCAGTGTATCTCTTATGAAAAAATTTTCTGAGCCTTGAAAAAATTCAGGGATGTTCTACAGTTATTCTAGTTGCTCTGTGCGAAATCTGAGCGATGGGCCGCAATTTGGATGGATGGGCCGCGATTTTTGCTGGAAGCCATCCTCTACGCAAAGTGGGACTGCTTACAACTAATCTGTTTGGGCTTCTTTTCGTTCGCTTCAGTCGATGACTTGATGGATAATTGACGTCAAAGAACATCTTAAATATATCCAGGATCGCCACAGATTATCTACTGGACGTGTTTAAAGACACAACAACGAGCTTTGTTTTCTTTCTGGTTTCTTTGGACCGAAGGTCGACGCGCGGCTGAAAAGCGCAAAAGCACATTGAAATGTATTAAAAGGAAGGGTATCTGGCAAAAGGAACCAAGCACGGACTCGCCTGAAGCAAAGGAAATTATTTTCTCGATTAGATTCAATTTCTTGATAACCTGGAGTTAGAAAAACATGGAATGACTGAGAACCCTGGCGAGCTGCGTGTTTGCGCCATGCCAGGGAAGACGAAGGAGACTTCAGTCAATGTATGTTCGTTAATTTCAGTGTAGTCAACTTAATTCTAACCAGCTAGGAGTTCTGACGGTCTTGTTGTTATGTTTATAAGGAACTCCAAATGCCATGATGTTTTCAAATGATTGAGCTAGCCTTCGAGTTGAGGTCATCGGTCTAATTGATTTCCTGGCCAGCTATTTTGCGAAGCAGAGTTTGACACCTTTTGACGCCTATTTGTTGATGAAATATATGTTAGAAAGGTTTGTTGTGACTCATTTTTATTGCAAGATAAAACTCAGTACAGCTCACTTTATGTTTTCACTACAAGACCAGCAGATTATGAGCTGCGTGAAGGATTTTTCTTTTCTCATATTTTTATTGTGTTGCCAAGCCAGGCTGTTTGATTTGAATGTTGTTGGCGTTAGCTAAAACTGGTTAATTATTGTTAGTCGCGTTGCATCATTTCATTCCCCGTAGGCTCGGATGTCATATTCCTCGTGCTCGCTGTTAGTCGAATCGTGTCAAATCCTCTCGCTTCTCGTCTGAGTTTGATTTCCTTCTCGGGAGCTAAGTCTTCGTTATGTCACACAAAAAGTCAAGCAGGATTAGCCGACCTCCTCGCAGGCCTTTGGACGACGACTACACTTGGGAATCTTTAGGCGCTCTTGGCGCCGATTTGGCCGGAATGTCCGCCGATATGGCTGAGTTAGGTCGTCGTTCCTCTCCTTCGTCGGTGCCTTCTAAAGACTCAGTTCCCCAATACGGAGCTTCTCCGCCGCCGCCGCCTCGGCACACAAATTCCGTGCCCGACGTCGAGTTGCAAAACCTCGCACAAGCAGCACAAGCCGCCTCACCAAATCCACCGCAAGATCTAGACTTTCGTCGTCTTTTGCTTGCCAAAGAGACGCAGATGATTAGGTCGAAAAGCTCAAGCTACAACTGGAGCTGGCCAGGATTCAGGCCTCATCGATTTCCACGACTCCTGACGAATCCACTCCAGGCAAACCGCACGAACAAGCAAAATCTTTGGGAGACCTTCGCGCCGCGCAGCGAACAATTCTACCCGCAACAATGGCCGCACATTCTGGCACCAGGTGAGCCCAAGCTTTATAACGAATTAACTCTCGCAGAGTTCACCGCCAGCTACCTCGCCATCGTCGAGAAATGCCCAGACGCAACGAAAAAATCTCTCTTTTTACATCACCTACATGATTTAATGAGCCTCGCGTGTACTTATCAATGGTCAGCGGTCCGCGCGTTCCATTATAAAGTTCTGCGCACTTTGGAGCTGGGTCTCGCGAAGTGGGGCGACTCCTTCGACGGTTTCAAACAGCCCTTTTTTCTCCCCACTAACCTTCTTCCGTCTGTGGGTTCGCCAAGCACCGAGAAAGCGTCCGAGAAAGCGCGCCGTGTAACCAGCCAACGCCCTCCTGCCTCCCAGCAGCCCTCACGCCACCAGATCTGCGACGACTGGTCGTGGTATGACGACTGCAGCAACGAGGCGTGCGCTAAACTACACATCTGCATCGTCTGCAAGCGGCCCGACCATCAAGCCAGACACTGTCCTAAGCGTAAGTTCGACATCCCTACTCGTCGCCAGGACCCCTCGCCGCCATCAAGCTGACTAACTGAGCCGAAAACTGTTCCCGCTTCCGTCCTAACCCCGCCCTCAGTCAACGCATCTTCGCACCTCCCTGTCGTCAACCCGTCCAACCATGCCGGAACTCGGCCCCTCCCATCCAAGTCCGACCTCCTCAGCACAGTCGTTAAGCTCAACGCCCTGCTCCAGCAATCCGCCCGTCCCAACGCCTTTTCACTTCGCCTTCCCGTGCCCTCTGGTTTGAACATTCCCGAGTGGCGACGACGCCTCACCTCGTATCACGATCAGGAACTCTGCGAATTCTTGGAGTTCGGTTGGCCGATCGGGTACACGAAATCTACTTAGCCCCAGTCCTCCAGCAAAAATCACGGATCTGCCCTCGCTCAACCTGTCATCATTGACTCTTTCCTTAAAAAGGAATGTTCTCTGGGGGCTACATGCGGCCCGTTTGAAGTCAACCCCCTGCAGCTTCCACTCGTTGTGTCCCCACTTCAGATCGCCAGTAGCCGATCCGGGAAACCGCGCGTTGTCGTCGACCTTAGTTTCCCACCTTTTCTGTCAGTCAATAGTGGCATTCCAAAAGACACCTACCTTGACGCGCCATTTTCTCTTCGCCTCCCTGGTACCGACGCTCTTCAAGCCCTTATCCACGATAAAGGCCCCGGGTGTCACCTCTTCAAAAGGGACCTCAGCCGCGCCTACAGACAGCTTCGCGTCGATCCCCGCGACTACAACTACCTTGGTTTCCGTCACAATGGCTTTCTCTACTTCGACATCGCGCCCCCCTTCGGCCTCCGCTCCGCCGCGATGATGTGCCAACGCACCACCTCTGCGGTCACTTACATGTTCGGCGCTCTCGGCTTCAACTGCACCAACTACATCGATGTTTTCGGGGGCGCAGAAATTTCCGCCAAATCCGCCGCCGCTTTCGACACCCTCGGCACCTTGTTGTCCGACCTTGGCCTCCAGTCCTCCCCGGACAAAGACAGCCCTCCCGCCACCTCAATGGTCTTTCTTGGTGTTCTTTTCGACACACTGGACATGTCCATGCGCGTCACCCCTGATCGCCTCTCGGACTTGCTCTCTCAGTGCCAAGCCACCCTCCTTCAACAGACCATCACCATAGCCAACCTGCGATCTCTTCTTGGGGTGATGTCTTTCGTCACGGCCTGCGTCCGGCCCGCCCGCATTTTCATGAACGGTCTTCTCAACGCCTTGCGTAGCTCCTACACCTCGCGCCCTTGCCACATCTCTGACGATCTCAAATCGGACTTGCACTGGTGGTGCACTTTTCTTTCACAGTATAACGGCGTCTCAATCATCAAGATAGACCCATGGATCACTGACCCTCTATTCTTGTCCACCGACGCTTGCCTAACCGGAGCCGGCGGTTTCTTCGAGGGATATTTTTTCCACACACCATTCCCTGACTTTGTCCTGTCGTCCTTTGGACATGACATTAACATCCTCGAGCTCCTCGCTATCATGGTAGCTCTCAAGCTCTGGGGAGATCGCCTTAGGGGAAAGCGTTTCCTCCTACATTGTGACAACGCAAACAGCGTCCTGGCTCTCAACTCTGGCCGCTCCCGAGTACCTGGCATGCAGGCTTGTCTTCGGGAGATCTGGTTTTTGTCCGCTCTCTTCGATTTTGAATTCCGTGCCGAGCACATTCCCGGTCGCGCCAACACCATCGCCGATCACCTCAGCCGCTGGCATGTCGCCCCTTCTCACGAGGCCCAATTCCTTTCCTTGACCGCTGACATCGTTACTTCTCAAGTGGACTGCCCACCAGAGCTTTTTAAATTTGACATTCAGATGTGACCTTTTCTTCTCTTATTAACTCGTTTTCAACTCTCTACAGATCCTCCTCAGCTTTCACTCAGCCCCAGTGCCGTTCCAGTTTCTTTACCAGCATTATCGGACCTCACCGCCTCCGTCCAGGCTCACGCGTACGCTCCTGGCACGCTACGAAACCTGCGGTCTCAATGGAAATCGTACCTCTCCTTTTGTTCCACCTTTGGGCTCCTTCCCCTGCCGGCCTCTCCTCAGACAATCTCGTCCTACGCCGTCTTCTTGGCATGTTTTACCTCATCTTACCAAACCATTCTCAACAAGTTAAACGGTGTGCGCTTGTTCCACCTGCTACAGAACACTCCTTGCACTGCGTTAGACTCCTTCGAGGTCTCATTAACTAAAAAGGAGCTCAAACGTGTTCTTGGCCTTGCAACACATCAGAAGTCTCCCATCACTCCCGCGCTTCTCCTTCAATTCAAGTCACACCTCGACCTCACTACTCCAGCTGACGCAGCCATTTGGTGCCTCTTCACGGTAGCCTTTTTCTCTTTTCTTCGGAAGTCTAATCTCACAGTGTCCTCACCCTCCAGTTTCGATCCTACTCGCCATCTCTGTCGCGACGACATCAAGTTTACGTCACACGGCGCGGTCCTCCGCATTAAGTGGACAAAGACTCTACAGCACAAAGACCGCCTCCTACTTGTTCCGTTGCCACGTATCCCCGGCTCAGCTCTCTGCCCCGTCTCCGCCAGCGTGCAGTATTTCACCCTGGTTCCGGCCCCAGATTCTGCGCCGTTTTTCAGCATTCCTTCTCATGGCTCCTTGCGTCCCTTAACCCACGATGTCTTCTCCAAAGCAATCAAGTCTCACATATCGTCAATTGGTTTGTCCCCCTCCAATTTCTCGCCTCACAGCTTCCGTCGGGGCGGCGCCACCTTCGCATTTCAGGCGGGAGTTCCAGAGCGCCTTATTCAGCGACATGGTGACTGGCGTTCAGACGCCTATCGGCGTTATTTGTCACTCTCCCTCACCCAACGAACTGTGGTTGCGGACTTAATGGCCGCTGGCCTTATGGTTTCATGACTTTTTTGATCATTTACTAGCATTCTACCATAGAGTCGCGTTTCTATTTAATTTGCTAATCCCTTTTATATATATTTATATATATTTTCATTTCTACATTTTTTCAATTCATTTCCTACTTATTTTTTTTTTACAACGTTTGGGCCTCCTCAATCTCTTTTCGGGGACAATTTATCTTGTCAATAAATTTTGTTTCGTTTCTGGCCCAAACGTTGTCAGCGTCTTTACTCCCGTCTCAGTGTGGAGCGTTATGTAAATAATTTGAATGTTGTTGGCGTTAGCTAAAACTAGTTAATTATTGTTAGTCGCGTTGCATCATTTCATTCCCCGTAGGCTCGGATGTCATATTCCTCGTGTTCGCTGTTAGTCGAATCGTGTCCCCTCCCTCCCTTCCCAGGGGACAATTTATCTTGTCAATAAATTTTGTTTCGTTTCTGGCCCAAACGTTGTCAGCGTCTTTACTCCCGTCTCAGTGTGGAGCGTTATGTAAATAATTTGCAGCAATGTAATGCCACTGTAATGTGTCGCTTCCTTCCACGCGTGTTCTATTTTCTTGACTCAGTTGCGCCAAATATTCATGTGGCTTCTACGAAGCTATTTACTTTTTCGTTTAATTCGTAGAAAACAAGTAATAAGTTTAACGGCTAATGCAAACCTTCGACTATCAGTTTGTTAGACCGATCAGTTCTGGCACGATACCAACTGTAAATGTTTTCATGTTAGTTTGCGACATCGCATTTAATTTTTGAATTCGAGACGCCGCCAAGAGTATCTTATTTGAAAATCGGAGTTCATAGCTCCTGTTAATTTACCAAACCAAGTGCTAAGTGTGTCACTGATATGTACATAGCGCGCGACGGAAAACGTTCGTTTCCGCTTTACTCACTCTCGGCCAAGAGAGATAAACGGCATATTTTTTTCTTTCTGCAAGCCGTGAATAAAGTTAGGCCCAGGATGCTTAAATACTTGCATGATGTGGCGTAAACTGCGAGAGTATCTTATTTTAAAAGCGGAGTTCATAGCTCAGTTCTTTTTTATTTACCAAACCCAAGTGCATAGCGCGCGACAGAAAAACATTTAAAATGCAAGCGCTCGTCTCCGCTTTACTTATTCCTGTCCAAGAGAGGTCAATGGCATATTTTCTTCTTTCTGTAAGCTGTGAATTTCCGCTTAGTTAATAGAACGAAGCTTGTTTCATTCGAATTTGAGTTCTGTACACTTCGCTGTTCTAGATTTCGATCGACAGAGCAGGAATATTTTATGTCAACAGACCTCGCATCATGTGACTCCAAATTCGAGCAATGATTGGATAATTGTTTGTTTTGATCTGCGGATCAAAACATTTCCAAAACTGGACATTCAACTGAACTGGTAATCGTGCAGTTCGTTGCTGTTCAGTTTCTGTTTGTATTCTGTCCGCGGTTTGTACTCTGTAGTAGTGCAGTTCGTTGTTGTTCAGTTTCTGTTTGTATTCTGTCTGCTGTATTTTGTCCGTTACTAGGCAACAATAAACCAGAGCTTCGTGAGGCCCTGCGAGTCACGTATTACTAGTTTAATACTTTTTTCATGGTGTGTTCTTTTTTTGCCGATATATTATCTTGTGTGATTTCCTTTTCAAAATATAAGAAAAATATATTGTTAATTGCTTTAATTTAGTAAATATACTAACAATTTTGTGTCAATAGCTAAAGGAATGTAAATGTAAAGAACGTATGTAATGTTATGTCAGTAAACATTATTAAAAAACAAAGTTAAAAAATGCTTGTGGCATTGAAAATGTTGTCTTTGCGGCCCATTTTATTCTATATTCAAACGCTCAGTAAACCGATGTATTTATTTTATTTTATTTAAAATGATAAATATCGTCGAGGTTTAATGAACATTATAAGGGGTTTCTATATTGTAAGAAAAATAACAACAGTGAAGGACGAAGCGATAGAACTTGTGACAGTGAAGCAAGAAGCTCCATGTGTCTGAAACAATTAGTTTCACTGCAGTCTTGTGTTAGAATCTTTGCATCATTTAAACGGAACCTTCTACTTTTCAATTACATGTAATGAATTAGTTTTCGTTGCCAACGAACGCAGGTATTGTTTAATGAGTACCTCATGTTTGACTGTGTTATTTGACATTTCTATATTACTTCATATTTGACAAAATTTGGTGTGTTTTGGTGAATTTTTATTAATAAGGACACTTTGTGATGCCTGTCATGAGGAACGTGCATCTCATTAGCGTTCAATCCTGGACATATCTGTAATATTCAGACGCGTCGTGGAGTCTCGAAACTATACGGTATCAGGTAAATGATTTTGCTGATAAAATAAATGGGTTTGGTCTGTCTGCGGAATGTGTCGTTATTATATATTCGTCTGGAAGCTTCCCGGAGAAGTCAGCATCGTCTTGCATTAGAACAACAATTTATTACCTTGGGTCGAAATGTGAATTGTAATAGTGGATTATTCCTTAAGGTTCTTTTTGGTGTGACAGTTGCCTCCATGTGTCCATCGTTAGGGTTGCTTTATTGCATGTACTTGTCACTTGATGAAAGCAATTTGCATGTTCGAAATCGTGTTACCATTGAGTTACGTTATAGGTATATTAGGTACTTGAAGTATTTGTATTAATTCGTGGAATGATCATTCATTTGTTTTGTTTTAATTTATTTATCATTTAACAAAGCCTTCGTTAAATGATAAATAAATTAAAACAAATAAATGATCATTGCATGAATTAAGTTGGTTGGTTACAGAGCTAGCTAGCTAGTCAGAAACTACCAGTATAAATATCTCATGGACGAGTAAACGAGTAAACTTGACTGAACTGAAATGACTAGCATTTACTTTTCACTTGATGGACAGTTTGTAGACTTTGTACGAAGGCGACATGTTTCTCCTTCGGAGAACTACAGTCTTTCCAGACTACGGTTTCCTTGTAGTTTTGTTTCTTTCTCATAAGTTTGTCTTTCTTGCCTCTAAGTCCGTGTTCACAATGGATTATTTCAAGTAAGAACCAAACCAGTAGTTTGTAGTCGAGCCAGGCATCTGAGTACATCGAAAGTTTGTGTTGAATGAATTATAAAAGCCAAAGTTGTCTTCAGACCCTACTGCTCCAGAACTCGCGTCAAATCCGCATCCTGCAGAAGAACTATCATGATGTAACATTTGTCGGTTATCCTGCCACCATGGCACGTCACAGTCAGTGCAAGTATGCCCTCGAACATTTATATACTCGACCCTTTTGCAGCTTTTCAATCCTTCAAAATCGATGGGATCAAAATCAGCAATCTTTGCCCGAACGTAATCTCTGAACACGACACCATCTGTTTGGAAGCTGCAGGTCACCCTCCAATGAGATGAACGGGAGCGCAATTGTTTCATGTTGTTGAGGGACACCCTGAAAAGATCCCAGTTTGGATTATCTTCGTTCGTGGGTTTGTCAACATAGAGTGGTAGCGCTTTAAAGACGTTTAACCCCGGTGTTCTCTCAGACATGAAAAGAGTCCATGCTGCGTTGGCATCGGATGTTAGATCACAATACACTGGAAATGAATGTCCTTCGTCGTTAAAAATCCTGTAATATCCCGAGTACCGTGCTCCTGTCCACAACTGCTCAAGACAACTTTTTGGCTTCTGTGAATAAAGTATTAGAATAGGTAAGAGATTTTTGAACCAATATGAGCTTGATTTCCAAAATTAGTATTATTTAGCATTATTGAAACAATGTTTTTATTAATAGTTTAATTCTGGCACAGCACTTGGCCGACCTGTAGCCTTTTTAATGAAAACGGTATGCGATAAGCCATTTTGTTCTGTATTTTTACCGAATATGTAATGTTCGCTTTTAACCATTATTGTCTATTTTTTCGTATTTGTCGTCGTTTTCTGTAATTTAATTCATTCTTCATGAGTCAAACACCAATCCATGGAAGTCATTGTCCGTGCAATGGAACAGCTGTTCGCAATATTGAAATCTTATGTCAATATTCTTGACAAGTCGTCACATTTTCTTTTCAAAAACCGACCCTTTTCGCTTTGCGTTTCCATTGTCCGATTCTGGTTTTTATTATTATTTATTATTTAGCATAAAGTAAACTTTTCCTTGCAATTTTTCTCAAAAGCGCTAAAAGCATAAATCGTGAGCTTTTTTCATCATTGTGTCTGTCGATCGTTACAGATCGCCTTGCTTGATTCACCTCTTTTACCGTGCCCATTAGCCAATCAGAAGCCTTATGGAATTTCATGATTTACTGCGGATTTTTGGCAGAATTTGGTTATAGTAAATAACTTATCGAACTTATTTTTTGTACGCTTCGGCGGCATATCAGGCTCGTTTATGCTGCTCGACCAATGTCACCTGAGATACCGCTGAAGCATACCAAAGAGGTAAGATTAGAAGATTAAAAAAGGCAAATTTATGGAAACGAAAGAGTGAATGGAGCAAAACGAAACCTTACCAGATCTTTTCTCATTATTTGCACAAAGACAAAACCAGGCATCTTGTTCAGCTTGATGCGTTCCTCGTTTGAAGCGATGCCCTCTTCACTTAGTTCACATAATCCGTTTCGAGCTTCTGAAACTTGATAATTAACGGAGGAGCATTTAGGATATTTCAAGCAGAGATGTGCGCATCGTAGCAAACTCCAACAAGTTTGGCGTCCAAGCTTCGGGCCTTTAGAGGCATATCCGTGAAGATGTATGAACGCCCCATTTATAAAGATGTTATTAGGTGGTACCGGATCGACCTCCTCTGGAAAACATCGATTCAACAGTGAAATAATAATAAAGATATATTTCACAAAAAATATGCCGGAATACGAAATTTGTGGCATCTTATTTCGGACAGTTTACATTAGTGTTGTAGCAATAAGGTGCTCGACGAAATACACAGATATTAAGTTTGCGAAATTATTTCTTTCCGCCAGCAAATAAAAAACAAAACACTAACTGCGCACCTGACCAAATAAACGAAATAAATGTATGGCAAATACGCGACTACTGTAATTAGTAGTTTCAGTTGTGTATATAAATATACGGCTATACGCCAGACTCGGGTAGATGCATTTTTTGCCACAAAAGAACAGGCCAAAACAAAACAAGTTACTAGCAAGAATTTAACATCAAAAGTGTATAAAAAAATGCCACGTTTAAACGATTTCAGTTACTTGAAAACTGTCCGCCGCGATATTTGCCCACTAAATTACACTGCGCAGAGATGCTGGATCAATTTCCACTGTTGACTTTACTTATCTCCATATAATCTATGCGTGGGGGAAATGTATTATCACTGGTATGAAGAAACGCCAAAGTGGCAAGGCCTTGGCATAAACAGAGTATGGACTGTTATGCAATACACTTTGTCTTTGAGATTGAGTCCTTCGTGGAGATTGCCTTTTCTGTCTATTTTAGGATATTACCCATAGAAGTGAAGAACTTTCAAAACTGAGCCATGATGAGCAAACGTGACGTGTAAACAGAAAACATCAACTTATAAGATGGCAGTAGCGCTTTAACATAAACAATGCTTTTACTTATTTTTACAAAAGAGACATAGCATATCATTAATTTTTTAAAGAAAATGGGATGCCTTGTCCTAAGTATATATCACAACACAGTTTTTTTTTTGGCAGTTCAAATTCCTAAATTTAAGTTTTCAATACATGATTAAGGTTTGATTTTTTTTTTTTTTTTTTTTTTTAATTTTAATTCATTTATTCAAACAATGTAATACAA
The DNA here is from genome assembly GCF_052425735.1 of Oculina patagonica. Lineage (NCBI taxonomy): Eukaryota > Metazoa > Cnidaria > Anthozoa > Scleractinia > Oculinidae > Oculina > Oculina patagonica. The sequence goes on from NC_135762.1 coordinate 13,152,494, forward strand.
AATGAAAAGAAGGTTACATGCAAAAGGGAAAACAGAAAAAAATTAAACTAATAATAACACACTGTTTATAACTAGTGAGGTTACAAGTCATATGAAACAAAAGCCGTCAGTAGTGACCACTGATGATTAACAAGAAACTAATACTACTTACTTAAATAAAAAGAAATTACAGCAAGGTTTACAGGCTAGGTCAAGATAAAAGTTACAGTTGAAAAGAAAGGGACGTTAATTACAATTTGACTTTACATTTAAGTTTTCTGACGGATATTGATTATTCAGTACATGTTAACAGACACACTGGAAAGACGTTAAGGAGGAGCGCATTTTTCTATTTTCCATTGCAGCAACATTTTTCTTCTGAACTCTTGAAGATGGGGTTTTCTTTCAAGCCTTTTACAGTTATATAAATACTGTTTAAGGTAAATGACGAACAGGTGTAATCTGTGTTTTGTTGGGGGATCAGACACCTGATATGCGGCAGTAACGGTAATATCATTGAAAGTTATCTGTTTACTCGAAAAAAAGAAAGCAGAGCTATGAGCTTGATTAAACCAAGCAAAAGCGTCCGACAAAAAGGATGTTGTAATGTTACAATCTAAAAAAGCGTGTTCAATCGAATCGGGATTTTGACAAAAAATGCATGTTGCGTTATCGGCTAGACCATAGTTTTTAAGTTCTTTCTTTGTAACGATTATTCTATGTAGTAGTTTGAAGGAAAACTGCCTTAGCTTGTTATCTCGTGAAGATCTATAGATGAAGGAAAATTTGTTCTTCCATTCAGAAAAGTCTTCAGGGAACTTATCTTTCCATTTTTTGATACCGGTAGGTACAATGTTGCAGTTTTCATTGAAGAGTTTATAGTAGTGTTTGCAGCGCATGTTTGCTAAATCTAAAGTTATTTCCGACCCAGCTGGAGAAAGAGCTATGATGGTCGAGTACAGACTATCTGAGGATGGCTTATAGTCTTTAGCTTTCTTTTTTAAATTTGAAGGAATTGCTGCAATTAACTGAAAGTAGTGTAAATAGTTTGTCTTAATCTGAAATTTATTTTGAAATTCGCTAAAAGACAGGAAGTTTCCGCTTGAGTCTAAGAGGTCTTGTACAAAGTAAATCCCTTGGTCAAACCAGGTTTTCCAAAATAAAGGTTTATTTTCTATAGTTATAGTCTCGTTATTCCAAAGTATATATTCGCCATACGGGAAAAGGCCTTTACCTTGTTTTAATTCCTGAAAGTAAAACAGAAGTTCTCTGTAAAAGAGAGGCATTTTTTTGTCTATGGAGACAGGATTAAAATTACACCGGAGAAGAAATGACAAACCCCCATATTGTGAAAGGTAGTGATTTGGGATTGCTTTCCATACATCTTCAGAGTTACTCAATAGTCTGCTAATCCAGGCCAGGCGTAAAGATTTAACAACAGTTTCAAAGTTGACAAAATTTACACCTCCATGCTTAAGCGGTTGGTACATGACAGCTCTCTTGATTTTATCTTTTTTGTTGTTCCACAAAAAAGAGAATAACTGAGACTGAACCATTTTGATGACGTTCCCTGGGACAGAAAGCATAGATGCTGCATATATAAGTTGAGAGACACCTAGCGATTTAGCTAGAAGCGACTTTCCATAAAGGGTAAGATCTCTTGATAGCCACAAGTTCAATTTGGTTTTCATTTTCCGGATTTTTGCGAAAAAATTAGCTTCAATGTTCTTTCCTTGATTGTAAGATAAAAAGGCTCCGAGAACTTTAATCGGATCCTTGGTAGTTCTAAAATCAAGAATCTTTAAGTTACTTTGTTTCATAGATCCTAGCCACATTGCTTGAGTTTTCTTTTTATTTAATTTAAGTCCAGAGAGGGACCCGAACCAATTTAAAATTTGTAAGCAAGACTTAAGAGAAGTCGTATTGTCGGCAATAATAGTTGTGTCATCCGCAAACTGTGAAATTTTTGCAACCGTATTATTTGGAAGTAGTATGCCTGTGCAAGTTGGGTCTTGACGGATCTTTAAACCTAGTAACTCAACCGCAAGAATAAAAAGAAAAGGACTAAGAGGACAGCCCTGTCTTACCCCCCCTAGATATTTCAAAGTAATTTGTCAGGTAGCCACCATTCAATACGGCGCTTTGAGAGCCATTATAAATAGTAGAGAACCATTTGATGAAGTTTGAACCGAAGTTAAAAACTTTAAGAGTATCCAGAATAAAACTCCATTCTAAAGTGTCGAAAGCCTTTTCAAAATCGATAAATAGAAAAATTCCAGATAGATTCTTTTGATCTAGGTCTTCCATTAAGTCACTCATGAGTCTTATATTTTGACCTATGTATCTCCCTTTAACGAATCCCGTTTGGTCGCCATGAATCAACTTGGGTAAATATTTTTCTAGTCTCAATGCCAGAATCTTAGTCAGAATTTTGTAGTCGATGTTTAGAAGAGATATAGGTCGCCAGTTTGTCAGATCTGTCAGGTAAGTATCACCTTTAGGAAGGAGTGTTATTGTCCCTCTTCTCTGGGAGATGGATAGTATGCCTTTGCTGAAAGCTTCGTTATACGAATTAAGAAGGTCGCCCCATAGAAGGTCAAAGAAAGCGACGTAAAATTCTTTTGTGAAGCCATCTTCACCTGGAGTTTTGTTTTCAGCAAAACAGTTCAGTGCATCTTTTAGTTCTTGACATGATAAACTTTGATCCAGATACTCTTGTTCTTCCTTGCTCAGTCGGGGTGTATTGATGTCCTTGATGTAATCACTGAAACCTTTACTTGGCTGCGATGTTTGTATATTATCAACCTTTGAAGTATACATATTTTTATAGAAGTTTTCGATTTCCTTGTTTATCATCGTGAAATTCGAAGTGATCTCCTCATTTTCTAATTTAATCTCGCGGATACATTTTTTATCATAATTAGTCTTCTCTAAATTATAAAAATATTTGGTTGGTTTTTCACCATGTTCCAACCATTTTGTTTTTGATCTAAACATAGCCTCTTTTCCTCTGGATTCGTGAATTTTTTTCAATTCTTCTTTAGCGGTTTCGTATCTGTCAAGTATGACCTCATCTAGCACATCGCCGTTGCAAATTTTAAAGTCAAGTTCTTGTAATTCTTTCTGAAGAGATTGCTCTTTGGTCTTCAGTTCACTTCTTTTTTGTTTTGAATATTTAATGGTTGTGGAGCGGAGCTCCATTTTTATTAGTTCCCATAATAATTGCTTGTCTGAAAGCTCAGAGTATTTTGCTTGTATCAGCGGATATTTAAATTCGATAAGTACTTTATAGCTTTCGTCTTCTAACAGAGTGTTGTTAAATTTCCACAAACCGGGTCCTCTTTTGAAATCACTTTTGATTTCTAAGCATAGAAATATTGATTTATGGTCGGGAGCAATGGACGTGCGGGTTTCGGATTTGAGCACATCGAGAGATAACGCATGAGAGACAAGGAAAAAATCGATTCTTTATTTTAACTTTAAAGGTTTTGATTCATATGTAAATGTTTTAGCATTCGGATGTAAATGTCGATATATGTCAATTAGGTTAAGTTCGTCCATAAGATCAACAACGGCATTTCTGTAAGCTGTTGCTTTCCATGGTAGGCCACCGTGTTTATCTGTTTGATTAAGAGCAACATTCCAATCGCCGGAGGCAATAAGTCTAGAGGTATCTGACTTTGATATAATGTATTCGGTTAAATTTTGAATGAACATTTCTTGTTCGCGGTAGTCATTCGGAGCATAAATATTAACGACAAAAAAGGGCAGCTCGTCGATTGTAATTTTTGCAATTATATATCGCCCCTGAGGATCGGTTTGGATATTGCAAAGCTGAAAGGTTGAATTGGGATTTAGTAACATGCACACACCTTTTGAGTGTGCAGTCCCGTGAGAAAAAATCATTTGTCCACCCCACTCCAGGGACCACACCTGTTCATCATTAGATTGAGAGTAAGTTTCCTGAAGACAATACAAGGTTGCCTTTTGTGATTTCAAATAGGAAAATATCGCTCCTCTTTTGTTCTGATTTCGTAATCCTCTCACATTTAGAGAAATGATTTTAAATTTACGTGACATTTCTGTGTTTTAAATTTCCATTGCAAATTTCTGGCTGACATCCCAATCTTTGTTGACAGTTCCAGCCGAGATCTTTTTCGCAACGCAATATATTTTTTTTTAAACCTTTGAAACCTTGGTACAAACACTTTTTTGGTTTTCCTTTTAAAGGTGGCTTTTTTACTAACTGAAGGAGTGATTCTGCATACTGGCTTGCTACACATGTTTACAAAAACGACAATAACAAAAACCGATCACAAGGACAATAAAAAACACGGGGAAAATAATAATAATTATTTCTATATACCTTATATAGAAAATGGAGTAATAAAAAAAAGTCTACTGTGAGCCTCTTACCTCCTTCACCTAAGCCTGTCCCCATCCTTTTTAGAATGTACAACGAGTAAGTTCAGTGTCTAATTGACTGATATTAAATAGTTCAAAAACTCGTAAACACAAGTTAATTTTGAAAGTTTTCCATGACGAAGACAGATTAAATTGCCTCAAGGTCCTCCTCGCAGCGGATTTTGATAGGGCTACCATCCGGCGAAGTTTTTGCAAAAATCTTACCATCGATTGTCCATACACTCACAAAGATTCCATCACGTTTCATCTTGTTCGCCGTTCCGACGAGGAATCGTCTATAGTTGGTCAAATTTTCATTTATGAAGATTCTAGTGCTCTCGCCTCTCGCCGCACTGGCATAGCTCGGGAATAGATCTTTCAAGTTAACGTTTTTCAGTTTTTAAACTGAAAAACAAACGTGTCTTCACTTTGTGGCTTATGAACTTCACTATGATCGGCTTGCTGCCACGGCGATTTATTCTATGCGAAATCTCAATGTCTTGAGGTGATATTTCGACGTTGAGCGCATTTCCCACTTTTAAAACCACTTCTTCCGTGGACGTGTAGCATTCTTCAGGTATACCGTCGATTTCCAATGAATTTTTTCTCGAATACTGTTCGAGATCATCGAGAGAAAACCACAGTTTATCTGTTTCCTCCACTTGTTTGTTTAATTTTTCCGTAGTGTGGTGTAGCTGGACTTTAAGCGATTGATTTTCTTTCGTTACGCGGTCTAAGGTGACTTTAACTTTATCGAAGTCGCGTCCCTGTGAATTAACTGATGCCCTTAGATGCGACAGTTCTTCTTTGAGGGACTGGTTTTCTATCAGTATTTTGGAGACTGATTTTTGAAGGCCCACCAGTATATCTTTGATTTCCGTCAAAGTTGGCTCTTTATCGCTTGCCCATGTCGCCTCAGTGTTGGCCGCCATGTCGTTAAGCGCTTCTTCGGTTTGTTGGCGCTTTGGCTCGATGTTTTCGTCGTCTAGGGATCCTCGGTCGCCTCGCTTGTTCTTTTTTGCTTTGTCTGACATTTAAACCTTTTCTAACATTTAAAGTTTTTGTTTCTGACCCGTTTTCGGTCGTTGAGGACGGGGAAGGTTACGCTGCTCAAAAAACACGTCTTCCCTCAACCCCGCACATTTTACCAATCACAATCGATTAAGGTTTGATCTTATTTTACAATGTGAGGTAAGCAAGCTAAGCGTGATGTTTCTATGCCAATTAGAAGAGCTAGTGAAATATGAAATCGTGTTTATGCATTAACGAAGAAACTCGTGTCAAATCGAATAAACAGCTAATTCGAGAAAGGTTGTCGGAAAAAAGCACAAAAATGCACGTGAAAAGACCGAAAGGTAGCATGGGTAGAAGTAGAGAGCTACTGCACGTGCTGAAAAAATAAGAAGATGGCGACATGACAAACGCGAATTTGCACGTTTCTTTCTCTTCAGACATGTGGAAACAAGGTACTTTAAGCCACGCTGAATTTAAGAAGAATTTTCCAAACTCAAAGACATGCGAAAGTTAAAGTAAAGCTAAAGAAAAAGGCCTCCTCAGAAAACAGAAATCTTACGTACAAAAATACAAACTTGTACATTTCCTCTAGGCCAATATGCTAAATTCAAGTTAATATCCATACTACCTTTCGGTCTTTTCGCGTGCACTTATGTGTTTTTTTTTTCGACAACCTTTCTCGAATTAGCTGTACACTAACAAGGACGTTCACATTTTAGAAGAGATGTGTACGTTAAGAATCCGACAGACGTTAAACCCGGCCTGACTTCCACTAAAGGCAACTAACGACAACCTTTCCATGATGAAAACATTTCTATTTAAAAAACGATTTACTCTACAATACTAAAACTTTAAGTAGTCGTCATCCATCCATTGCAAAAATTTTGATATGTCAACCATGTGTCCCTGATATTTGATGTTGCCATGGCAACGTCATAAATACAAGCAGGTCTTGCCAAAAATCGTCATATTTAACATTTTTCTTTATTTTTTTCCAGTTGTTTGAAACAAGTTGAGCATAAGATTTCTGGCTTGGTTTTTTCCAAATTTCCGTTATTTTGTGACTTTCTAAGAAAATGTTAAATCCAAGATGGCGGTTCGATAAAGGCGGCTCTATTCGCGCCAGTCCCTTACAAGAGCGAGTATAAAAAAGAGCCCTGCATCTCATTTCGGCCCAGTTCGCGTAAGAATCCTTCGCTTCTGTTACCTGATGTGTTGTAAAAGCAAATGTTAAACTCCGTTTCGGCCGCTGTCTTTCAAGCTTAAGCATTTCTTCGACGCCTTTACACTTCTGCAGCTATCCAGTCCCAAGTCCGGCACTATCTGGTAAACAGTTCAGTTGAATGTCCAGTTTTGGAAATGTTTTGATCCGCTGTGATAATAGGTTTTTGGCCTGGGAAAGCCCTTTTAAAAACCTGAGGGAAAACTCAACTTCTGGGGGACCACGCTTGCTACGGGAAGGCCGGAATCTATTGCCGTATTTGGAATATCCAGAGACGTAACAGACAAAACTTGCTCCAACAGTAGACTTTACTTCAAAAGAACATAACCAAAGAATATTTTACAAGGCACTTCTATTTATATAGTAACTAGGAAGGCTATTTTTGAAAACATAAACAAACTTTCCTTAGATCTATTGGCTGTCGTTAATCCTAGCTTTGAAACATTCATTACTTACAAAACCGCGCAGGTGGATTACAGTTTTCTACAAGTTGTAATTAAACACTTTTCTATAGTTAGGATTACACGGACAATAAACATAAGAGCAGCTACTAGTTTGGCTAATGAGCTAAAACGTTATCCTGCCAAAACAATATTTCTACGTTGGCTTTTCTATGTTTTTTAACAGCTAAGCTTGTAAACAAATAAAACAAAATCATCGTAATTTCTTTCCTAACATTCCTCCGACCTTAGCTTGAAACTCTCCTGAGTCAAGCAATTAAAAAGTAATCAAAATCTTCCATTTAAAACCATGGTAAAAAGCAATGCTATCAAGAGAAAAAAAAATTGTTTTTGTTGTTTTATGAAATTTTAATTTTTTGTATTTGGTTTCTGTGCCTGGACCGCGGCATAAACCGAGCTACCTAATATAGCGGTCTCGGGGGTCCATAAACTGAACGCTTTATCATTAAATCCTCTCTCGTCTTAGTAACTTTTGATTAATTCTCGGTAATTGACAATTCGTCTTTCTTTTGGGTAATACGGCAAAACAAATTCTCGGTAGCTTCAATGCTTAATCTAAAATTACTTTCATAGATCCTTTTTTGATCTGTCTTGACTTACTTATGACCTCATGAACTACTCATGTTCATTTCTTCACAATTTAACGTAGTAACATCTTTAATATAGCTGCCTTTAAATATAATAATTCTAAATATCTTGGAGGGCCAACTTTTGTTCCTTTTGTTGCTCAAATCTTCGTTTACATGGTCCTTGCCAGTTTTTCAAATAAGCTTGTCTGTATTCATCACTTGTAATGTGGCCACACGGATCATCTGCACGGTTTGGATTGTCCGCCAGATGCACAAAATAAGGCTTATAGCCATCAACTTTATAAGGGTCGTGCCATTTGTGGGCGAATGTCTTGGGAAACCAATGCATGTGATGTACACGGGATGACACAGAAGCTTTCTCTTGTCTTTGAACTTGATTTTGTGTTGTATGGCAGGTCAATCCGCCTTTGCTATGCCGTTCTGGTGGCTTCCAAAGTGACGGCATAAACGGATATTTGCCCTTGTGGTGCTTCTCTTTATTTGCATGAATTTTGAGTTTACTTTCCGTGCCATCATTTAACAAGCTGTCCTCGTCTAATGTGGCTTTCTTTGAAGAGGCTAAGACGAAGGCTCCCATCACACAATCACTTCTTGAGGAAGGCGCTCTCTTTAGTTTCAAGGGCCTTTGGCTTAATGTCAAGCAGCTGTTTTCCAAATCTATCACAGCCCCGTTTTCTTGTAAGAAATCTAGTCCAAGTATGGTTTCGTTAGTAAGGCTTTGCATCACATGGAACTGAGTTTGGCACAGGATACCATTTAACTTCACTGGGACTTCAATCTTGCCTAAGACCGGCATTCTTGATCCAGCGATTGTCTTGACGGACGGAACGATCCCATCAGTCATCTTTGCTGGCTGTCGGCCATATATCTTCTTCACAATTTGCTCATCTATTGCTGAGACACATGCTCCAGTGTCCACAAGAAATTCAATTGACTGACCTTTGATATCACCAACTAATGTAAAGTCGCTGATGTTCAGTTTTGCAGTCGTCTTTTTTGACGGGGCAGACATCACTGTTGGTTTGTGTACATCGCTCTTGATGCCACGATTATGTTTTCCAGGTACGTGTTTTGGCTGAGACTGCTCTTGGCGGCTGATCCTCTCTTGACGATTAACTTTCTGCTTCTGATCTTCTTTTGGTTTAGTAGCACTGACTGTAATTTTCTCGTTTCTCGCTTCCGTTATTAGACCTGGTAAATTTGTTCTCTCTTGGTGCTTTTTTCTTTGTTTTCGTGCGTGGCGATGTACATCACGGACCTTATGCTTCGGTTTGTTTTCTGCACAGTCCGTAGAGGCATTCACGTAAGGTTCCTCTCGTGGCGCAAAAGAACCAGGTGGATTAGTACGTACAGCTAAACCGGAACCATAGTTGCTCGTTGCTCTCGGGTTTTGCGAGAAAACTTCGTTTGGCTGTGGGCATTTGACATCTGACTGGTTGGCAACAACAGGTTTTGGCATGCATGCTGATTGGCTTAGGTTCTCTTGGGCTGGAGCATTATTTTGGGGCGGTACAAAATTGACGACAGGATTATTTTGTGGCATAGAACTTCTGTTCTTCGGACGGCCATTTCTTGGTCTTACAACCGCGCCTATCTTTGGATGAAATTCTCTGTTCCGTGCATTTGTTGGTTCTTGGTCACGACCTCGACCGCGTCCTCGACCAGGCACTACTTTCTTTTTGAATAAGGGCACAATCTCTTTAGCGCGGACTTCTTTCACGGGATTTGCCTGCTTTTGTTTCAGCGGTGTATCTCCAGTTGGACGTGTCGTCCCCTCCCAATGGTGGGTCATAACAGCAGATTGGTCCTTATTAACGTAGCGGTAGCTACCCATGCACGGCTGGTTATCAAAGTATTCAAATTCAACCTGATTCAGTGATTCCCAGTCTCTTGGCTGCTCATACCACTCGTCATCTGACTTATAGTCGTAGTAATAATCCCACTCGCCATCGTAATCGTCACCCATCTCTGTAGGGGCCATATAGTTGTCTTGGTGGTACCAGTTCTCAGTCAAAGCAGCAATCCGACTTTGGTTACCAGGTGGGCCGAAGGCTGGGCGTCTTGGCAGAAAATCGGGTTGATAACGATCACGTTCCATATTTGGTGGAGGCGAAAGTGCATTTCTTGGTACTGGCCTTTGTTCACGTAGGCGGCGCTGTGGACAGGCAGATTGAACGTGGCCAGTTGTCCCACAATTAAAACAAACAGGTCTTCCATCCCTTGTTCTTTGCGGATTCACTCTGTACTCCCGTTCACGTTGAACCACACCATTAATTCGCGCATCTACACGTCGATCTAGAGTCGTCATAGCTTCAGTGAGTTCTTGTACCATTTTTCTTAATGACCGCAATTCTTCGTTTTCCGGGGTAGAATAGGCAGCAACAGTTTCTTTCTTTGGTGACAAGGTCGTAAGACTATCCAATTTGTTGGTCAAAACATCCATTTGTGTTTGTAGAGCTTGTAGTTCACTTGTGTTTGTGGGGCTGTTGGTATCTGTTGCCATAGTGTTCAGGCTTTTTGCCAGATTAGTCAACTGTGTAGCCATCGTTTCACTGGAATTATTCATCGTAGTTTTAACTGCAGATGCAAACCGTGCCATGTCCTCTGCTTCTTGAAAGCTTTTCGGTTGCTTGAGTAAAACTGTTTCTCTTAAGTCAGCTCTTAATCCTTGAACAAAGTATCGCATCTTGTCAGCATCTGAAATGTTTATTCGTCGAAACTTGCTTGTTAAATCATTCAAGTAGGTGTCGAGGGATTCGACAGGTCCTTGTTGGCGGGTGGTTATCGCCTGCCAGATAATCCAATTTTGGTTCTCGTTGGCGTATCTTTCGCGTAAGGCATCACGTAGCTTATTAAAAGTATTCTTGCGATCTTCAGCCAGTGAGTAATAGAAATCTTCAGCTGGTCCAGCAAGGTTTAGTACAAGCTCTGCCAAAGCAGTAGGAGTGGTTGTATTTATCCGGCGTAACTTTAAATAGTTTTCCACTTTATCAAGCCAACGATTAATATCTTCGGAGTCAAAGCCATGAAAAGCAGGAGGTCGGTGGGAACTGGTTGTATCCGGGATTGGAGTTTGTTCAAAAGCGTTCATAGTTTGTTGACGAAACTCGCGGCTTCTTTCTTCCTGTTTTACTAATTCTTGCTGAAGCAAATCCATTTGCTTCTGTAACTGTGTTAACGCCTCTGCCTGCATGGTACCTGTTGTTGTATTTGCACTCTCCCTGAATTTCTTTTTGTCAAACGTTCGTGGAAAATCGTCCGAGTCTGTGTCGCTGCTTGTATCCGGCTTGTCTGATAAATTTAAATGTTCCTCAGAGTTCAATTCCTCTGGTAAATCTTCGTTGTAATTCAACCTCTGTGGAAAATATGTATAAAAATCGGCAGGTGAAGTAATTACTGGCACCTGCTGTCCACCAGCTGAAAAAGTGTTACTGGTATAACTTTTGCCAGGCGTTGTGGTCACAGGTATTTGTTTTCCACCTGCTTCCAAACCGTTTTCAGCAGTGTTTTCTTCTCTCTTCTCGTTTTCTTTTTCTGGTTTTCTTGTATTTGGTTCGTCAGGTTCACTTTCTGATTCGCTTGTGTCCTGATTTTCTAAACCAATGTTATCTTCTGCACGCGAACAATGGTCTCTCTGGAAATGTATGGGCGGGTCGCTTAAACTTGTACAGTTTTCTTCTGGGCTGGGCTCAACGCTAATATCCACGGGCTCTAAGCTCGTTTTGTTTATTGGATCAGCGTCATCGGGGCGGGCTTCTTCTCTTGTGATCTGTTCGCGTCTCAATTCTGGGGCTATGTCTTCTTCGTCGAAGGGTAAATCGCCCTCTACACTGACGTCAATCTTCAACTTGGGCCTACTGGTTCCGTACAATTTCTTCTGGCTTCTTGAATTATACGGTTTCTTCTTTTTACGAAATAACTTCGGCATAAATTTTCGACAATATTTTCATTTAACTTACTTGGGCGTCCTTTTGTTATACGCACCAAGGGGTTACATTCCGTTCAGAACTTTTCAAAATGTCTCCAGATAATTTCCACTGCAATTACCACGCTTCTCCAACCACTGTGATAATAGGTTTTTGGCCTGGGAAAGCCCTTTTAAAAACCTGAGGGAAAACTCAACTTCTGGGGGACCACGCTTGCTACGGGAAGGCCGGAATCTATTGCCGTATTTGGAATATCCAGAGACGTAACAGACAAAACTTGCTCCAACAGTAGACTTTACTTCAAAGAACATAACCAAAGAATATTTTACAAGGCACTTCTATTTATATAGTAACTAGGAAGGCTATTTTTGAAAACATAAACAAACTTTCCTTAGATCTATTGGCTGTCGTTAATCCTAGCTTTGAAACATTCATTACTTACAAAACCGCGCAGGTGGATTACAGTTTTCTACAAGTTGTAATTAAACACTTTTCTATAGTTAGGATTACACGGACAATAAAAATAAGAGCAGCTACTAGTTTGGCTAATGAGCTAAAGCGTTATCCTGCCAAAACAATATTTCTACGTTGGCTTTTCTATGTTTTTTAACAGCTAAGCTTGTAAACAAATAAAACAAAATCATCGTAATTTCTTTCCTAACACCGCAGATCAAAACAAACAGTTATCCAATCATTACTCGAATTTGGAGTCACATGATGCGAGGTCTGTTGACATAAAATATTCCTGCTCTGTCGATCGAAATCTAGAACAGCGAAGTGTACAGAACTCGAATTCGAATGAAACAAGCTTGGTTCTATTAACTAAGCGGAAATTCACAGCTTACAGAAAGAAGAAAATATGCCATTGACCTCTCTTGGACAGGAATAAGTAAAGCGGAGACGAGCGCTTGCATTTTAAATGCTTTTCTGTCGCGCGCTATGCCCACACTATGCACTTGGTTTTGATAAATTAAAAGAACTTAGCTATGAACTCCGCTTTTAAAATAAGATACTCTCGCAGTTTACGCCACATCATGCAAGTATTTAAGCATCCTAGGCCTAACTTTATTCACGGCTTGCAGAAAGAAAAAAAATATGCCGTTTATCTCTCTTGGCCGAGAGTGAGTAAGAGAGCGCGCTAGAGCGCGAGAGCGCGCTATGTACATATCAGTGACACACTAAGCACTTGGTTTGGTAAATTAACAGGAGCTATGAACTCCGATTTTCAGATAAGATACTCTCACAATTATCCCGGGCATTAGCTTTGCGGCGTCTCGAATTCAAAAATTAAATGCGATGTCGCAAACTGACATGAAAACATTTACAGTTGGTATCGTGCCAGAACTGACCGGTCTAACAAATTGATAGTCGAAGGTTTGCATAAGCCGTTAAACTTGTTACTTGTTTTCTACGAATTAAACGAAAAAGTAAATAGCTTCGTAGAAGACACATGAATATTTGGCGCAGCTGAGTCAAGAAAATAGAACACGCGTCGAAGGAAGCGACACATTACAGTGGCATTACATTGCTGCAAATCAAACAGCCTGGCTTGGCAACACGATAAAAATATTAGAAAAGAAAAATCCTTCACGCAGCTCATAATCTGCTGGTCTTGTAGTGAAAACATAAAGTGAGCTGTACTGAGTTTTATCTTGCAATAAAAATGAGTCACAACAAACCTTTCTAACATATATTTCATCAACAAATAGGCGTCAAAAGGTGTCAAACTCTGCTTCGCAAAATGGCTGGCCAGGAAATCAATTAGACCGATGACCTCAACTCGAAGGCTAGCTCAATCATTTGAAAACATCATGGCATTTGGAGCTCCTTATAAACATAACAACAAGACCGTCAGAACTCCTAGCTGGTTAGAATTAAGTTGACTACACTGAAATGAACGAAAATACATTGACTGAAGTCTCCTTCGCCTTCCCTGGCATGGCGCAAACACGCAGCTCGCCAGGAGGCCTACTCTGGGACCTTAACTCGCCGCGAGATTGTGCGAGTTAATGCGAGTTTAGGCGAGTTAAGGCGAGTTAAGGAAAAAATGAGCTTACCTAACAGTTGCGAGTTAAGGCGAGTTAAGGCCAGTTAAGGCGAGTTAAGGAAAAATGACCCACCCAATGTTGAGGCAATACTGGTTAAAACATAATTATAATATGCCTGACAAGCAAAAAATGTTGAGGCGATACCGGTTAAAACATAATTATAATATGCCCTACAAGCAAAAAATGCCAAGGAGTTTTTGTATGTCTTGAATATATAATGAGGCTCCATGTTGTCCAGTTATGAAAAAATTTAGATGACATCAAAAATTGTAAGAAACCAAATCTCATTTTATTTTAGAAAATTATTTTTTCCTAATTGGACAAGCTTAAGTATTGATATGGATTCATGTTCTTAATTAATTATCTACCTTCCAGACACCAAACTATCCCATTAGGTGGCTGTATGATGATGAATGATCATCATCATCATCATATAATATTATTATAGCTACATAAATAGCTGACAGAATAATAAATAAATGAAAAAAGAAACTAATGTAAATAAAACAATCATGAATAGATAATTTAATGTAACTGCTTTATAAACACAGGTAGGATATTTTTTTAATTCAACAACACTATGCTTTAATTGACTGGCATGGTGAGCATAATCATTATCAAATCACATAGCATGAATTATTGTCATTGACTGCAGAATTAATAAAAAGAAATGTTCTGACAGTCTGTTTCTGACAGTCTGTGCCAATGTTTTTCAAACAACTAGAAAAAAAGGAGTCTGACGAATTACAACCCAGCTGAGAAGACTTTTATGACACAATCAATTTTACTGAAATGAAATGAGATTTCTTTCTCCTTGAAAAAATATCAGACTTATCTTCAAGTCTTCCACTGGCCCATCCTCTGCACCTCACTGATGGTTTTCCTTGGAATCCAGCCCAACTGTTTGTTGTCACTATCAGAAATGAAAACACCAATTGCCTTTTCTTTTCCTTGGGATAAATCCATTTTAATTTCGTGTACATGTAAATGAACTGGCTGAAGCCTTTTCGCAAAGACAGCTGTTCCTCAGTCCTGTAAGAGACACCTTGATTTCTACAAAAGAAAAGAGGATCAAGTTAAGCTCTTCATCATTCTCAGTCCAGCAAAAACAGCGAAAAGAAATGACCATAAGCTTATTTTATGTTTACAAAGTGTTCAGTACACATGAACAAGAAATTATTCTTTCCTCATGCAAAGCATTCCTTAATTTCCATTATCCGCTTTGTTTTACCTCATTTTAAAACATACCTTAGAAAGTTAAAAGGCTTAGCTTACCTGCGTGTGATCCATTTCGAAACTTCTCAATAATTTAACATCAATTTTTGCACGAGTTCTCTTCCTTTTCTTTATAAGTTTTTCGTCCATCTTGAAAATTTCCCAAAATACATCTCGAGAAAAGATGGGTTGAACGAGAGGGCCCTGGGAAAGACACTAGTTACCAGTATCTTCTGGGTCATTTTCAAGATGGCGAACGAAACTGGCGATCAATGTTAAAAGTGGTAGCTTTAGAAACCGTTTATTCAGTGAAGGGCTCAATGAAACAAGTCTTAATGAATCATGGATTATGTTTGCCAGGCTAACTACAATGTAAGCCATACAGGATCTCACGTTGAACCAAATCTTCTAGTACCAGGTAACTTTATGAAAAATGTATCGTGATGGAAAATATCCATATCCCTCTCACAGAGGGTGTTTTGGCTTAAATCCCCCTCACCTCTGGAAAATCCCAGTTAAGCACTATACTTTAATTTTAAAATTTTGGCTTTTGAGACCCTCCTTCCCCCTTGGTTTTCTCATAATTTGACCTTCCACTGGGTGGGTATGGATATTTCTGGAACTGCATAACATAGAATGCAATAAATGAGTGTGTGGAGTATTTAAAGGATTCTGGCAGCATCCCAGGCTCTCATTGTCAGCTGGAATCCTCATTAAGCTCCATCAAACTACCGGTATATGATGTTACTATTGCTAGTGGTATTCACTGACATAAGCAGCTTCTTTGTATATTATTTCCAAAGTAATTAGATTTGCCACTACAAACATTTTTTATAAATCATTAGTCAGCTTAAAACTAAAAATTTGTTGTTCTGTTTTGTTTTTGTATTTCATTGACTTGCTTATGAATACTTTTTCATGGTGTCTCGGTCAGTGTTACATACTTTGTGGACCAAAATAAGTTAAATAAATAAGTTTTTAAAATATCCCTAGACCCTGTGACCCCATGCCTCTGGAATTTCTGCCATGCTTAGCATTGTAGCCTTTTTGTTAGACATCAGCAAACTTGTTAATGCGTGTTGAGGTTGTTCCTAGTAGTTCCATTGACAATCCAATGGTGATTCTAAGGCAATTATGCATGACAAGGTTAATCTTTAGTTGTGAAACACCCTTAACACAAAGGCTATTGGAAATTCCAAAAGGATAGGCCGAGCCAATTTTCATACTATTCAAAGGAGGGTAAAGAACCTGTTTTCCTTACAAAACACTGTTTTGCACTTTCAAAATTCATTCTCTTTTACAACTTCCCATTATGGATTAATTCTGAAATAACACTGAAAACAGGATGAAATAATTTAATTGGTATTTTGCTTATTCGGTGAGATTGAGCAAGTTTGTGCGAGATAACGCGAGTTTAGGCGAGTTAAGGCGAGTTAAGGAAATTTGACCATAATCTCAAGTTGAGAGTTAGGGCGAGTTAAGGCGAGTTAAGGCGAGCTAAGGTCCCAGAGTAGGCCTGCCAGGGTTCTCATTCCTTCCATGTTTTTCTAACTCCAGGTTATCAATAAATTGAATATAATCGAGAAAATAATTTCCTTCGCTTCAGGCGAGTCCGTGCTTGGTTTCTTTTGCCAGATACCCTTCCTTTTAATACATTTCAATGTGCTTTTACGCTTTTCAGCCGCGCGTCGACCTTCGGTCCAAAGAAACCAGAAAGAAAACAAAGCTCGCATCCTGTTGTCCTTGTTGACCTTGTTGTGTCTTTAAACAGGTCCAGTAGATAATCTGTGGCGATCCTGGATATATTTAAGATGTTCTTTGACGTCAATTATCCATCAAGTCATCGACTGAAGCGAACGAAAAGAAGCCCAAACAGATTAGTTGTAAGGGGTTGTAAGCAGTCTCACTTTGCGTAGACGATGGCTTCCAGCAAAAATCGCGGCCCATCCACCCAAATTGCGGCCCATCGCTCAGATTTCGCACAAAGCAACTAGAATAACTGTAGAACATCCCTGAATTTTTTCAAGGCTCAGAAAAATTTTTCACAAGAGATACACTGGATTAAAGCTGAAGAAACGACCCGAAAGACAACCAAAACAAACATACGCATCGAAAGTAAATTCTAACCTCCGCGCACAATCCGCCGTGATTTTACACAATTGTCACGCATAGCGCTTTTTCAATGCCTTCTTTGTGTTGTGTTACCATCTGGCAGGAAACGCACCACGGGAAAACGTGAAAAACGGGAAATATAAAATTCTAGTGGAGTCCACTCGGGAAGAATTGACAACCGCCATGTTGTTACGTCACGCTATTGTTTTCCACATTTCCAAAAGTGGACATTCTCCTGGAGTGGTAAAGTAGCGTCGTGTATTTATCTGTTTTTGTCATTTACTGGCTTGTTTTTTAATACCACGTGTTCCCTAGTTAGCTCTCGTTTTTGCAGCGCTTTTTCCTCGGTTCCCTCGCTTAAAGTTTGCACGCTTGCACTGTTGTGAATGTTTATTTTATGCGTGCTTCGCCTAGCAAACTCCGGGTTTGTGAAGTGCTTTTCCCGTCGGTCGGCTTCCAACACATTTTGCACACGTTTATTCAGTTTATTTGTTATGTCAGTGTGCTTCGCCTCGCAAACATCGGGTTTGCGCAGTGCTTTCCGTTTGCACACGTTTATTTTGTTATGTTAGTGTGCTTCGCCTCGCAAGCATCGGGTTTGTGCAGTGCTTTCCGTTTGCACACGTTTATTTTGTTATGTTAGTGTGCTTCGCCTCGCAAGCATCGGGTTTGTGCAGTGCTTTCCATTTGCACACGTTTATTTTGTTATGTTAGTGTCCTTCGCCTCGCAAACATCGGGTTTGTGCAGTGCTTTCCGTTTGCACACGTTTATTTTGTTATGTTGGTGTGCTTCGCCTCGCAAACATCGGGTTTGTGCAGTGCTTTTCTTTTGCACACGAATATTTGTTATGTTAGTGTGCTTCGCCTCGCAAACATCGGGTTTGTGCAGTGCTTTCCTTTATTTTTGCACACGTTTATCTGTTATGTTAGTGTGCTTTGCCTCGCAAACATCGGGTTTGTGCAGTGCTTTTCTTTTGCACACGAATATTTGTTATGTTAGTGTGCTTCGCCTCACAAACATCGGGTTTGTGCAGTGCTCAGTTTCCTTTGCACGCCTTTAATTTGTTTAGTCAGCGTGCTTCGCCTCGCAAACACCGGGTTTGTGCTGTGCTTTCCTTGGCCCCTGTGGAATTGTACGCTTTTATGATTTATTTGTACTTGTAACTGTGAGATTTTTTGTTGCGTACTTTGCCGTGCAAACTTCGAGTTTGCATAGTGCTTTCCTCTCCTTTAGCTTCCCTTTAATTTGTACACTGGTTTGTTTCGTTCCTTCCGGTGAAACTTATGTTTTGTGTTGTTTGCCTCACAAAAAAACGGGTTTTGTGAAGTGCTTTTTTTTTTGGCTGTATTGCTTTTTGATGTTTTGTTATGCATACTTTGCCTTTCAAATTTCGTGTTTGGGTAGTGCTATTCCCTAGGCGCCCATTTTTTAATTTCATTGCGTGAGTTTTTTCAATGTGGTTTCTTTGTGCGTGTCTTGCCTCCCGACATAGGTTGGTGGAGTTCAGTTCAGTGTCCAAATTTCCAAGTTTTGAGTTTGCACGTTTGAAGATATATATAGTAATTTTTTATTTCCAGCACCAAATCTTTTTGACCTGTGCCATCTTACTTATCCTGGATTTTCAGTACTTCAAGTTCTGCCACCCAAGGGAAGGCAGTCTAGCCTCAGTTGTTGTATGCGTCAGGTTTGTGTGAAAAAGTGCTCAGCCTTAGGCCGTGGATAGCGAACCTTAGCCCCTGGAACCTAGTTAAGACCTTGTCAGCTAGATTGGTTAGTGTCTTGCTAGCCTTTCGTCTTTAGTTATGGGTTGCTGGGAAGGATTTTTCTGGTTTGAGTTTTGGGTCTTTGGGTTTGAGTATTGGCGATGTCTTGGGTCATCTGGTTTTGGACCATGTAATGCGCAGACTTCTGGGCGCGGGAGCATATCTCCATCTCTTATTAGCGAGTGTGAAAGGGACTGTCGCGAATAGTATGCTATTCGCGCCAGTCCCTTACAAGAGCGAGTATAAATAAGAGCCCTGCATCTCATTTCGGCCCAGTTCGCGTAAGAATCCGGGCTGTTGTGGCAGAGACCTGTTGTTTATTCCTTTCGCGCTTGCCTCTCTATGCTACCGTGCTTTTTCTTTTCCCACCCTCCCTCACCCTTTCCATTTCCGCTTCCAACTCACCAAAGCGCGGTCGCATATCTCCATCTCTTATTAGCGAGTGTGAAAGGGACTGTCGCGAATAGTATGCTAATGACGTCACATGACTTCACATGACGTCAAAACCAATTAAAATAATGTCATCTTGTAGAGCCGTGAGCTACAGTCTTTCTTCTCAGTGCAAATAAAATTCGCTAAGCCTTAATATAACGAAAAACTTCGGGGAGGGGTTCCATCCACCCCCCCCCCCCCTCTTGCACGATGGTGGGGGTATGAATTTGCTTGTAAGTCCGAGAGTTAAAGAAGCTACGACAGTCTATTTTTCTCGTTGCTTAAGCATTTTAATTCTTGCAGAGGCAGGCAATCAATGGGTAGAAAGAATAGATTAAAGGAAGAAAAGAGTAGATTAAAGGAAGGAATATGCAAGTAAAATAAAAGAGGAAATTAGCATTCACTTCAGTATTTTCATTTAACAACACGCGATAATTTTCGTTTATAAGTTTATTGTCGTTATTTACAAGTTGACAACGCGCTCAACTTGAAAAGTAAATAACTGTCGATATTTACCTTTAGACTTGGCTAAATCTATATTATTTTAATGTTTCTTGTTCTTCATATTTTTTTGTTTTATCATTTTTCAAGAAATAGCTTCGTGGGTCGTTATACTTTTAAAACACCTACAAGGTCGATTAACTACGATTGTTTTTTTATGTCATTTATAGCGGCTTTATTTTCACACAAATTGTATGTAAATATACATAGTGTTCATAAGGCACTCTTTCAGTGTTTGTAGCTCATTGGCTAAAAACTAAACTTAACAAACTAATACTTTGCTGCTCAATTACTTAATTTATTTTCTACATATCTGCCACGACAATCGCACTCCATGGTAGCATGCTAAACGGCCGCATTTATCTCTCATTTGTCGCCTTTTTTCTTTGTTTTATCAAACTGCGCTCCCTTTGAAGTGAAAGTGCATCAAACGATAAACGTTTTGAAGCTCACCAGTGTTACAGGCTGTGACAAATTTCTCTTCCGTTTCTTCCAAGGGACAGCAAGCTTCAGTATATCTAACATCCCTTGACGAAATTTATCATTAGAAGCAAAATATATGCACGGGTTGACAGACGCGTTGGAATAAAGCATAAAATGGGCGGCAGAACCAAAGCTTTCAGTGTTGCAAGGTATTTTCCAATCCCAAACAAAAAAGAATAAAATTGCATACACATTGATCGGGACGATGCAGACTACGAACGCGATCATTATAGCAATCAAGTTCTTAACAACCTTGCTGTCTTCCTTTAACCTACGAGCTGTCATAGGTTCTTGTTGACTGGAATAAGCGTTGCATCGTGCAAATCCTCGTTTAAGATTAATGACTATAACAGAATACAGGACGGTGACAGTGCACACTGGAATAACAGTAACAAATACAAATACAACCAGGTATTGAGTTTCGGTTGACTTTCTGTCATCGAACCTGGGAGCCCAGCTTGATACGCAATAAGTTCTACCATCCATTTCAGTAATTCGAAACGTATAGAAATAAGAACCGTGCATGATCATAGACATGATCCATATCGATGGGATGATACATTTAAAGAGTTTCGTCTTCTTGATTTGTTTATGAAATGGGAATACTATTCCCCTGTACCTGTCAATGGCAATGACCAGAAGACTTAGAACTGACACAGCCGTTGAAATGTCTTGGAGAAAGGAGATGCTTTTGCAGAGAACTGAACCCAATGATCCGCCAACGAGCCATCGCCGTGGACCGACTAATATTTCTGTTATCCGCCGCGGTACAGACAGCACTGTGATCAAGATATCTGAAACCGCCATGTTGACGATGAGGTAGTTAGTGATTGATTGCATACGCTTGTTTCTGGTGACAATAGCCAACAACAAAGAGTTTCCCAAAATAGAAGACAACATCAGGAAAATGTAAAATGATATCTTCACGCCTTTGATTATTGCCGTATCGCTCCCGAATGGTTTACAACTGAATGCTTCAAGCACAGTAGAATTTGAATTATCCATTTTCCAAGATATGTGTTTTATTCTTTGGTGCTCGTTTTTCTTCTATCAGTTCACGACGCCAGCTGCCTTTTCCAAGGTTACCTTCTATAACTTCGCTGCACTGCGCACCTGACCAAATAAACGAAATAAATGTATGGCAAATATTAAATACGCGACTTCTATAATAAGTAATTTCAGTTGTGTATATAAATAAACGGCTATACGCCAGAATTGGGTAGATGCGTTTTTTGCCACAAAAGGACAGCCCAAAACAAGTTACTAGCACGAATTTAACATCAAAAGTTTATATAATAAAAGCCACGTTTAAACGATTTCCGTGATATTTGCTTACTAAATTGCACTGCGCAGAGATGCTGGATCAATTTCCACTGTTGACTCTACTTATCTACATATAATCTTTGCGTTGACTGGGGGAAATGTATTATGACTGGTATGAAAAAACGCCAAAGTAGCGAGGCCTTGGCATAAACAGAGTATGAACTGTTATGCAAAACACTTCGTCTTTGAGATTGAGTCCTTCATGGAGATCGCCTTTTCTGTCTATTTTAGGATATTACCATACAGGACAACTCGGATTAATATTATGGTTATAATAATATATATTTATATTTTTATTATTTTTTTTTTTTTTTTTTAAATTTTTTTTTCCCATAGAAATGAAGAAGTTTCAAAAATATATCTGTGTGTTGTTTTGTCGACCGCTGTCTAGAAAACTGAGCCATGATGAGCAAACGTGACGTGTAAACAGAAAACATCAAGTTATAAGATGGCAGTAGCGCTTTAACATAAACAATGCTTTTACTTATTTTTACAAAAGAGACATATCATTAATTTTTCAAAGAAAATGGGATGCCTAGTCCTTAGTATATATCACAAGACAGTTTTTTTTTCGCAGTTCAAATTCTTAAATTTAAGTTTTCAATACATGATTAAGGTTAGATCTTATTTTACAATGTGAGGTAAGCAAGCTAAGCGTGATGTTTCTATGCCAATTAGACGGGCTAGTGAAATATGCAATCGTGTTTATGCATTAACGAAGAAACTCGCGTGTCAAATCGAATAAACAGCTAATTCGAGAAAGGTTGTCGGAAAAATTCACAAAATGCACGTGAAAAGACCGAAAGGTAGCATGGGTAGAAGTAGAGAGCTTCTAAACGTGCTGAAAAATAATAAGATGGCGACATGACAAACGCGAATTTGCACGTTTTCTTTCTCTTCAGACATGTGGAAACAAGGTACTTTTAGCCACACTAAATTTTAGAAGAATTTTCCAAACTCAAAGACATGCGAAAGTTAAAGTAAAGCTAAAGAAAAAAGCCTCCTCAGAAAACAAAAATCTTTACGTGCAAAATACAAACTTGTACATTTCCTCTAGGCCAATATGCTTAATTCAAGTTAATACCCACACTACCTTTCGGTCTTTTCGCGTGCACTTATGTGTTTTTTTTCGACAACCTTTCTCGAATTAGCTGTACACTAACAAGGACGTTCACATTTTAGAAGAGATGTGTACGTTAAGAATCCGACAGACGTTAAACCCGACCTGACTTCCACTAAAGGCAACTAACGACAACCTTTCCATGATGAAAACATTTCTATTTAAAAAAGGATTTACTTTAAGTAGCTGTTCAAAAATTTTGATATGTTAACCATATGTCCATGATATTTGATGTTGCCATGGCAACGTCATAAATACAAGCAGGTCTTGCCAAAAATCGTCATATTTAACATTTTTCTTTATTTTTTTTTTTTCAGTTGTTTGAAACAAGTTAAGCATAAGATTTCTGGCTTGGTTTTTTCCAAATTTCCGTTATTTTGTGACTTTCTAAGAAAATGTTAAATCCAAGATGGCGGATTCAAGATGGCGGCTCTAATGACGTCACATGACTTCACATGACGTCACAACTTGTAGAGTGAGCTACAGGCTTTCTTCTCAGTGCAAATAAAATTCGCTAAGCCTTAATATAACGAAAACTTCGGGGAGGGGTTTCATCCACCCCCCCCCCCCCCTCTTGTACGATGGTGGGGGTATGAATTTGCTTGTAAGTCCGAGGGTTAAAGAAGCTATGATAGTCTATTTTTCTCGTTGCTTGAGCATTTTAATTCTTGCAGAGGCAGGCAATCAATGGGTAGAAAGAATAGATTTAAGGAAGAAAAGAGTAGATTAAAGGAAGGAATATGCAAGTAAAATAAAAGAGGAAATTAGCATTCACTTCCAGTATTTTCATTTAACAACCCGCGATAATTTTCGTTTATAAGATTATTGTCGTTATTTACAAGTCGACAACGCGCTCAACTTGAAAAGTAAATAACTGTCGATATTTGCCTTTAGACTTGGCTAAATCTATATATTATTTTAATGCTTCTCGTTCTTCATATTTTTTTTGTTTTATTATTTTTCAAGAAATAGCTTCGTGGCTCGTTATACTTTTAAAACACCTACAATGTCGATTAACTACGATTGCATTTTTATGTCATTTAAAGCGGCTTTATTTTCACACAAATTGTATGTAAATATGCATAGTGTTCATAAGGCACTCTTTCAGTGTTTGTAGCTGATTGGCTAAAACTATACTTAACAAACTAATACTTTGCTGCTCAATTACTTAATTTATTTTCTACATATCTGCCACGACAATCGCACTCCATGGTAGCATGCCAAACGGCCGCATTTGTCTCTCATTTATCAAACTGCGCTCCCTTTGAAGTGAAAGTGCATTAAACGATAAAAGTTTTCAAGCTCACCAGTGTCACAGGTTGTGACAAATTTCTCTTCCGTTTCTTCCAAGGGACAGCAAGCTTCAATATATCTAACATCCCTTGACGAAATTTATCATTAAAAACAAAATATATGCACGGGTTGACAGACGCGTTGAAATAAAGCATAAAATGGGCCGCAGAACCAAAGTTTTCAGTGTTGCAAGGTATTGTCCAATCCCAAACAAAAAAGAATAAAATTGCATACACATTGATCGGGGCGATGCAGACTACGAACGCGATCATTATAGCAATCAAGTTCTTAACAACCTTGCTGTCTTCCTTTAACCTACGAGCTGTCATAGGTTCTTGTTGGCTTGAATAAGCGTTGCATCGTGCAAATCCTCGTTTAAGATTAATGACTATAACAGAATACAGGACGGTGACAGCACACACTGGAATAACAGTAACAAATACAAGTACAACCAGGTATTGAGTTTCGGTTGACTTTCTGTCATCGAACCTGGGAGCCCAGCTTGATACGCAATAAGTTCTACCATCTATTTCAGTAATTCGAAACGTATAGAAATAAGAACCGTGCATGATCATAGACACGATCCATATCGATGGGATGATACATTTAAAGAGTTTCGTCTTCTTGATTTGTTTATGAAATGGGAGTACTATTCCCCTGTACCTGTCAATGGCAATGACCAAAATACTTAGAACTGACACAGCCGTTGAAATGTCTTGGAGAAAGGAGATGCTTTTGCAGAGAACTGAACCCAATGATCCGCCAACGAGCCATCGCCGTGGACCGACTAATATTTCTGTTATCCGCCGCGGTACAGCCAGCACTGTGATCAAGATATCTGAAACCGCCATGTTGACGATGAGGTAGTTAGTGATTGATTGCATTCGCTTGTTTCTGGTGACAATAGCCAGCAACAAAGAGTTTCCCGAGATAGAAGACAACATCAGGAAAATGTAAAATGATATCTTCACGCCTTTGATTATTGCCGTATCGCTCCCGAATGGTTTACACCTGAATGCTTCAAGTACAGTAGAATTTGAATTATCCATTTTCCAAGATATGTGTTTTATCCTTTGTTGCTTTAATTTCTTCTACAGGCCCACGACGCCAGCTGCTTTTCGAGCTGGCTTTCTATATCTTCGCTGCAGCACTTCTTTGAGAGCCTTAAGCTAATTGATCCTAAGACGATTTTGAGGCCAAGTTCATATTAAGAACAACTATCTTGGATATTTGTGAACCAGTCGCACGTAGCCATGAACTCGTGCACTTTTCCAAAAGGAGAATTTCTACTGTCGGGTGGTTTACCATACTTACATAAATAAGCAAAATGCATTAAACTAAGGAGACTGCGCAAAATGATCAACCACCTGCAACTTTTAGTTTTTTTTATAAGCGACAGTTGTATATCTTTGGTGCTCGTTTTTCTTCTATTAGTTCACGACGCCAGCTGCCTTTTCCAAGGTTACCTTCTATAACTTCGCTGCAGGACTTCTTTGAGGGCCTTGAGCTACTTGGTCCGAAAATGATATTGAGGTGACCTTGATATTAAGAACAACCATCTTGGATATTTGTGAATTATCGCATCGTAGCTATGAACTCGTGCACTTTCCAAAAGGAGGATTCTAACTGTTGGGTAATTTAGCATACTAACATAAATAAGCAAAATGCATTAACCAAGGCGACTGCGCAAAAGGTTCAACCACATGCACGTATAGTTTTTATAAGCGGCAGTTGTATATACATGTTCGTAATAATATTTACATAGGTAAATTTTGCGTAGGTAAATTACACATCCCACTTTATATTTTTTTGATGAGTCACGTAACCAATATTTTAATCCTGCCCCAGCATTTATTCAATACTACTCTCAAAGTAAATGGTGTAAAAATCGACGATGTCTCTGTAGTTCTTAGATACGGTTTATTCTAGGGATATACTACAGGATCCCATATAAATTGTTGCAGGAGCAGGTGCCGCTGCTTCAGAAGTCACTCTCGACACCTTAAACTTTAATATTATCTTTTATCGTCGGTTGGTAAATGAGCATCATAATTATTCATTTAGCACCCATATATTTTTACAATATATCCATCGGCTAACAAGTATTAACCGTAATGTTTTGTGCCAGTTTTAAGCTATTTGTTTTGTAATGCCTCGACTGCTTTAGTTTATAGCCATATTTAAATTTACTTCAATATTAAACGATCAAAACACTTTTTGCACAACATCCCACGCAATGTGGACTCTGCTCAGTACTTTGAACCATTTTATTTGAAAACGTGAATATATATTTTAAAGACATTTCTTTTATGATTGTTGGCTTTCCTTGATATCCACATTTTCCATCCATTACTGTTTACTACACTCGCTGTACATCTGGTTGAAGAAACGTTGACCCATGAAAACCATAAATCATAAACGATGCGACCAAAATGTGTAGAAATTGCAAAAACGTGATCGCTGTCTGTGACAGAGTGAATATCATAATAAGACTGGTTGCATAAATAATGCTCTTAAAGCTCTCGCTCTAAAAAAAAATGAAATTATCTTTATTATAAATAAATGGAACATTATTTAGCTTACCAATGCTGTCTACCCAGAATCCCATTCGCTCTTATCGTTTATTGGTTATACTTTTCTCAGTAAAGGGTCAACATTTCTTTAATTTATTGTGGCACACTTTTTTTGGAATAATAAACTAGATTATTTTATTCAAGAAGAGCACCCCGCCATTATGATACTATTTCCAACTGTCCACTCGTTCGAATTGTAATCTCAGATTGTCTTATCTATAAGTTATATCCGGGTTAAGTGGCAGAACGGAGCTCTATTAGCAAACAGAATTCATTTCTACTGCCTTCTCACGGTGCATTCGAATTCCGTTTCCACTTACCGGATGCTTCATGCATCCATGCCATTGATTATTGGAGCCAAACTGTGAGCAGTAACGAATACTTTATAAAAAAAATTTCTTGGGCTTATTAACTGACAGGACTTCAAGGTAAAACACGTCCTTGAAGCATTTGATTTTCAAGATTAATCGATATTATTCATTATTTGAAGTTTAGTACACTGTCTATAGCACAGAAGATGAGAATAAAAGAGATCACCAGCTAAGAAAATTAAATAATAATACGCGATTATACGTAGCTTAGTGTGATTCCGCCACAGTTCAGAACAGTTAGCTCTTTGTACACCAATAAAAATCACTGAAAACTTTACCCGACCAATCACTGATCAGAATAGGCCGAAACTGTCTCTTCTAAGGTCAAGGTTGCGAAATAGTAAAAAGACATATAATAATTATGTTAAGAAAAGACTATAAAAACAAAACACTTCTTGTTCTATTTGGACACCAATTATGTTGTACAGTATAGCTTGTCCATGGACTAGTATTAATTCCTCGCTTTAATCACATTTTCTCCAAACTTCATATATTTCCCTTTGAAATTTCGTTCCTCTTAAAATTAATATTATATAGATGAAAACACATTTCAACTGCTAATTTGTTGTTAATTGCTTAGTTATTTTATTAACTAAGCAAAGACAAAGAACTGCCGGGACATTCCTTATCATTCCTGTCGAACCAATCATGATTGGTCGGGTAAGGTGAAAAACTGGATAGAAATAAGATGGCGGAAAAAATATAAAACCCAGTCATCTGTAAAAAGTACACCGCCCTGTTTAGTTCCGATCGAATGTTATTTGTTTACAAGAGACAATGAGAATGTTCAAGAAAAATGAACAAAGCTATTGAAATGCACAATGATACTTTTAATGGGCTATCTGTTACAGCCTGCGATAAATTTATAGGAACGCAACATGAGTGCAACCGATTCTAAGCGGGCCACCGGATCCTAAGAGAGAACCCTGCTTGAAGTAACAGCTTGATAACTCTCGTTATACTGGAATACAACATCACCAGGCATTTCAGAACTCTTCGTTTCCTATGTATACCGGCTTCGACACGCATTTAATAAAAGACATTTAAATTTAAAATCCATTTTCTACCACCCCTTAAGCGCTATATCGTTGCATAGAATTTCTGCAGCGAGATTGAGGAAAGTAAAACCCAAAGGAGTGGAACGATAGTCCTATGGAGATAAATAAAAGCGACGTTATCTATTTATTTAGAACCTGTTTTAAGAAAACAATTCAGACTGACCATGTTTATCCAAGGAAGCCTATACTAGGTCAGATTAAGAGTGGGTAGCGTTTAAATTTTTATGATTTACCGTATTTATTTTTCAATGTCGGTTCCCTATCAGTTAGTATATCGATATTTTAGTCATTATCCTAGTGTATACCTATTCATCTTCGTAAATCTGATTTAAATGGAAAATAACTTTTCTTTTTTTTTTCATATTGTCTTTCTCAAGGAAGTGATTGATCCCAATTAACCTTAAAACCATGTAAGTTTTAATTACAAGGTGAAAATAATTTCACGTGAAAGTGGCGAAAAATTAAAATAAATCAACTGAAATTAGAGTCGGATACGCCTCTGAAAATATTTAATTAATCAATTATAATCAGATCGCAAGTACCAAGATACAACAACAGATAAACACTTAAAACGTGACTAATACCGCGTTTATGTAACAAAGACCTTTTCTCTAAAATGATAGTTATAAAAAATAATTATTTCGTTAGCGAGCTTATCACTAATGTTGCCTAATTTTATTGTTGACGTGATATAGCATTGGTTTTCAGTTTTGTTTTGTTTGAAAACATCCTTCCTAAACTCCCTCACAGAATTATCACAGCGCTCATTAAAAAAGGCTTGGATTTGCCAAAAAGGTTTTAAAAAGAAAAGAAAAGCCCGCAATTGATTTGAATTTTTCATAGCTTTGTCTTCCCAGTTTAATGTTATAGACACTAGGTACATTACGCAATTTTTTTTTTCTTGCTAGGAGAGCCACAGGGAGCTTCATGAAACATTAATTCTAACTTGGAAATCATCACTTCTTATTGGATAACAATTAAAACACAGGTTTGTTTCAAAGCGGAATTAAATTAGTGTCATGTAGAGTCGTGTAGGTTATGAACCTTACGTTCAGGTAAAACTGATCGCCTTCTTTAAAATGGATTTCCCATGAGACCCATGATGAAAGAAACTACAATTGTGGTATGATTCGCTTTTTATTTTTGAGATAATCATTCACCTTGTCGTATAAAAAAGATTATTAACTATAACATACGTTTTTTGGCAGATATTTGCCGCTAGTCTTCTTGGAATTGTTCTGGTGAAAGCGACAACAGAGACCAAGGGTAAATCAGTGCTCTAACTCAAAAACACAATTTAATATTATGTACTAAGTTTCGCTTTCTAGTTTTAAATTTATATATTTAGATAGTTCTAAGGATGCTTTTCAAGTTTAATTCGAAGTAAGTATCGAAATAGCATTTGACACAAAATATAGTTTATAGGTGACTTCAAACCTTTAACCTATTTTACAGAATTTAAAATTTCTGAAATAGTTGAACCTGTTTCTTTTAGTAGTTTCAGTAAATGATTCAAATAAATTACAGACCCATGTTACATTAATACGTTAATCAAGGAACAAGAGGAGACCACATATTCTCGCTTTGTAATAAAAATTTCCCTTATTCTGTGGCTATTTTGGAAATATTACCTACTCAAAAATCAACTTTCGCTTTTAAAGGGACTTGATCAAACGGAATTAAGCGTCAATGGATCATCTAACAAAATAGTTCATCCCGCTATTCTACTAATTTCTCCTTATCATTATCTTAGGTAAAATCTTGCAAGACGTATTTGAAGTTAACCCAATCCTCAATTCTTTTGTCCAGTGTACTATTCTTTGCATCCTGCTAAGAGAAATTAATTCAGTTTCCCCAAAACGGACTAATGTTGTTTCAGCAAAACTAAATTGTTGTAATCAACAAAGCCTAATCGAAATATATCTCTCGTTCTTGTAAATATTTGTTTATTCTTCCTCGACTTTTTTTCCCTGGAGAATAACACGAAAACGCTTTAATAATCGTTATCAGTACTGTTAATAATTCTATCCGTCAACTGCGTGATATTGCTTTCTTATTTTGTAAATTTTCAAATCCAGAGATAAGCTGTGCAAAAAAAAAATGATCTTTCACACTCCTCTTACTACTGAAAGATGACCTTAAAAACTGAATAAACCAGATCGAATAGCATATTGGGTATCGTGCTTTTTGACAGTTTAAGTTTGTTCTATTGCTTAAAGAGCGTCATGTTGCGAAACAAAAAAAAGATGCAGTAAACAATAAATATAGAAATTAAAGAAACAAAATTAAACAACGATAATTCTCTCCCGGGGTTAGCTCCTAGGCAGTCTCCATGCATTATCACGATCAGCAAGGGCAAAAAATAATTTTTTTCCCTTTTTTATTTAAACTTTTTTTTTTTTTTTTTTTTTTTTTTTTTTTTTTTTTTTTTTTTTTTTTTTCTCTTTTTTATGAGTATCTTTTCCTTATTTTCTCAAATATAAATTGTAGGAATAACCATATCGATCGGTCGTGGAGGGGGAAAATTTTCTGAAGCATTTGGCCTGCATATAGCCTACTCCGACGTGCAGCGGCCTAATTTCAGCATTTAAATCGTACTGTGCCGCTCACATCAAAGAGCGAAGACATTGAATTCGGCACGAGAGAGTCTGTCGCCAAAAAAATGTTTTGCATCGAGAAAAACACATTATTTGCGGTATCATTAAGTTCTCGGTCTGATGTACGGATAATTTATTTTTTTTTTGCTGCTATATTGTTGTCTGAAACAAAGAACCGATTGTTTTTTTTCCACGTACAGGTGGTGTTCAATTAACTGAGTATTTTATCCAAGCACCGAACATTGATGACATTTTATTAGACCTTAATATCGATCGCCGAAGCAATTAAATTGTGTTGAATGTAACAAATGTAAACAAAATTGTTATCTTTTTTTGGTTATAAAAATATACATAAAAAAGGAAAAATAAACAGTAATAATAATAAATAAGGCTAGATAATAAACCTGACAAGCTGTACAAGACAAACGAGATTTAATTGTGTGCGCGTGTTTGTATCACTGTGGAAAAGGAAACGCCTGTGCACGTAGGGACTAAAGAGTAAGCCAAGAGCACTGTTTAAAAACAGAAAAAAATAGAAAAAAATTTTTTTTTTTTTATTAAACAAGCAGCGGAATTTGCGTTTCAGTTGGAAATTGATCTCGCGTAACTGAGACTGTAAAGACTCGATAATGACAAGTATCGAGATGTTTGTCTATTTTTTTTTTGCATCATGTTTGGAACAGCAATTCAAGTTAACAAAACAAGGCTCCAGTGGCTACCGAGATAAAGGATTGAATTACTTTTCGTTCACTTGGTTTTCTTTTATAAGAATGTCAGCGTTATCTATCATTTCGATGCTGTAATACAAGACTTTCTGTACAGATAACATGCTTATAATTATGGAAAAATTAATGGTGTTCCTAGCACAAATTGAGTCTCAATTTCCTGTTACTTAGCGTAAGCGAGGGAATCCGATCAATGTGCGTAAAAAAGTCATGGGCTTGCCTTCAGTTTGAAAAATCTAAAAAACAAAACGTTACTTTTCCGTTCCAGAATGCCTTCGTCCGGTTCCTTTTGCTGTCGGCCCTAGTCACATGAAAGCGTCGAGCTCCCTTGACGGCTTTCCAGCAAAAGACGGTATAATAACTGAAGATGATGTCACCGCTGCTTGGTGTGCGGATGAGAAGAACGACGAACAATGGCTGGAGGTTGACCTGCAGGAAGACAAAGATGTTATGGCCGTTGCTTTACAAGGCCGATATGAACACTCTTGGGTGAAAACGTTTTATATTCAGTACAGTAGTGACAAGAGCACGTGGTACTGCTATGGGTCGGAAAATGGTCATAAGGTAAATTATTTAATGGTGTATCGAGATGCAGTTTTTCCACAGGCGTCCCAAACTCACGATTTGAGAAATCGATTGAATAAACGATTTACGTAAGCGTTTGAATGATTTATTCGAGCGTATGAATGATTTATGTAAGCGTATGCGTGATTTATTTAAGCGCATCGAGTGGGACGTGACTGCTTGGAGTGCGCGGTGTTGTGTTACAATTTAGGCCGTTGGAGATTTGAGCGCTCTATAAGACTTTATATGGAGTTTAAAATAACGTGGAATGAAAGCGCTCGACGAAATAAAATTTTACCTTCTTTTCAATAAAATAATGAAAATGTACTCACCTTTCTTGATTTCTGTTGTCCTTTTGGGCTATTTCATCGTTTTTGGGGTGTTTTGAGGTTTTTGTCGTAGCCTTCATAAGAAGAAGTCAAGGCTGGACAGAGCCATTTCGAACGAGCCGTGCCGCGGGAACGTTTTCACGCCAAAATTCGAATCCGCAGCTTGATTTTCCCCTCCGACGTAAAGAAGGAAAGTTTATTGTTATCCTCGTCTGGTCGGCTTGGAAAAAAATCCATCCTTTCCGCTCCAAATCGAACGATTTATGCATCACTACTGGAGCTTTCAGCTTTCCTGCGCACCTTGTTCCCGTCTTTTAGACTACGGCACAGTTGGAAATCTAACATTGCGACCGCTCCAGCGTGACAACTCTTTCCCCACGACCCCACGGGAGAATTTTGACGCCCATTGTAATGTAAGACCAACCATTCATACCAACCATTCATAAATCATTCATACGCTTACGTAAATCGTTTATTCAATCGATTTCTCAAATCGTGAGTTTGGGACGCCTGTGGTTTTTCAAGGGAATTGTGTGATAATATGGTACCCAATTTTGAAAAATTAAACGCGGTGATATTACAGGTTGGGATCGAGAAGACTGAATTCGACCACTGGCAGAGGTCAACACGTGTTGTTGGGAATGAACTCCACTCCCCTTCAAAATCTCTTTCTTCTTGCACTCTGACATTTAAATGGTTACCCGCGAACTGTTGGGATGGGGAGGGGGGAGGTCTGGTCTTTTTCAGCGAGAGTACATGATTTTTACTCTTAGTTCCTTTATGCTACAGATACCGGGATAAGCTCTTGCATCGTGGGGGTTGAATGGTAGAGTGCAATTTTTCCTAAACGAGTAAAAACAATAACAAAAACAGAACCAAAAACCAACAACCAACAACCAACAACCAACAACCAACAAAGGAACACAAATACACAGACGTCTGGTTCTGGCAAATGGAGTTTTCGGGACTTTTCACGTAAATGTCGAACATGAATAGCAATATTTCTTATGGGTTGGTTCGGAAAAGTAAAAATTAATGTTTTCCTTTGCGCTTGATTAATTAAATGTTCACTGGATATACAATCGAGTCGCCTTACAACAATTTTGTCTTTTCTTCTAGCTGTACACTGGAAACCAGAACAGTGAAACAGTAAAAATATACGTCCTCCATATGGATTCCATTTTTGCACGCTACATTCGGATTAACCCACGAGCATGGAACAATAGTATTTGTTTGCGCACTGAGGTCTATGGATGCCCACGTGACCCAGACAAAGGTACCCTTCGACTCCATAGCCGTAGTAGTTTAAACTATTTTTAAGTCTTTAGTTTTAATCTATGGCACATTAGGCGTGGTGGGTTAAGGGTGGTTGCCTAACGGTTAGAGCATAGGGTTCGTGACCTTTCCGGCGTCCTTGAGGTATGCTCTTGGGCAAAACTCTTTACTCTCCCAGTGCATGAACGGGTACATTGTACCTGCGAATGAAATGCTAGGGGAAACGCGGCGTTAGGCTAGCATCCCATCTAGAAAGGAGTAGAAATTCTCCCGGTTACTTCACAGCAGGTTAGCCCTCGCACGATGTCCACTAGGCCTGAACGCAGACTCAATCTCTATCTCCGAACATAAAAGATACCCTTTAGATGTTTTGACATCTCTGCTTTTTGACTACAAGGTAAATTCACCCTCAGTTTTAGTTCTTTATGCGTTATTTGCACGTAAACAGGATCCAACACCTCAGGTGATCAGTAACTATGTAACGTAGCGTAACCCGATTGCCGTGCTTACTGCCAGTCGGCTAGTGTAAGGCCCTCAGAGTGCGTGTGCGGATTTATGGATAAAAATAAACAAAAACGTCAATGAAGCAGTTCAACGATATTCTGTGTTTATTGAAATTAAAAATATCTCTCAGAATACGACTATCGACGCCCTATGTACCAGGCATGTGGAATAGAACCACCAACTTCGCCGCCAACGACCACACCACCGCCTGCTACTACTTCTGCGGCAGAAAAAATATCAGGTAAAAACATTTACCAATTTACATTTACATTTACCATTTTCTGTTTATCTGGGTACAAGGGGCTGTAAATTACGATGTAAAAGATCTTATTCTTGCCAATAAATTCAAGTCGCTATCCATATTTACATTCTTTCAGTTTTAATCTGATCTTAAAAAAAAAACAGAGAAAATAATTATATCCGATTATTGGTAGAATAAGTGAAATCATCATATTTAGACGAGTTTATGGTTTGCACAGCTATCAGGGTGAAATATTGAAGAGTCATCAACTTCGTCTGTTTAATAAAGATACAAAGGAAACAATAATTTTACGTTCATCAGGGTATAACCGACGATGTAAACACCCAGTATCTGTCTTTACTCAGAGTAAATGATTATTCTGAAGTCGCACTACCGCTCAACACTTTAGCTGTTTATGTTTGGACGTAACAGCCTTTACCTTTTCAGGATACAAGGTTCGAACAAGGTAGTCCCCTGTACTGCGTACATGTAACGGTCCGAACGTTTCACGCGATGCCCTGATTTCCTGCTACTCTTTATGCATTATCCCCACTGTCATCAACAATTTATGGACAATGGTAGCGGGGTATTTGCGTGATCCGTGATAATGACTTTTGTCTTGCGAAACGTGATCGTCCAGATTTCTCGACTAAATTTATCTTAACGATCATCCGTTTTCAAGCAACAGTCGAACTGATCTTTCATCTTTATCAACCGTACGCTATCAGAAAGATCTTGCAAAAAAACATGTCCTACATATCGCCAATAGTGCATTGTTACCTATTGTAATAAAAACGTATGATGTCTTATTCAATAACTACCTATTGTTACTTGGGGCAGGCGGGGGGAGCGGAGGAGGGGGAGACCGGGGGGCCGCGAAGAACAATAGGTATTATAATCATTACAATTTTAACTTGTTTTTTCAACACAGATTTGCCAATTTCACAACTCAATTTACGTCTTCCAAATCGTGCAGTCAAGACCGGCGAGTTCTTCCTTATCGGCATCGAGGCACACGAGGGAACCAATGTTGTATATCGATGGGAACTTGAAGATGAAGATTTGATCAAGACTTCAAAGGCTTTCTGGCAGGTCTACAATGATCCTGGAGTCTATGATGTGAAAGTAACAGCATCCAACAGAAACAACACGGTTCAAAGCAGTGGCACTATTGTAGTGCAGGACGAAATTAAAGGCCTGAAGTGTGTTAGAAACACCGTTGCAGTGGTTCCGATGGAGGAAATAGTTATTGAATGGATAATTTCTAAAGGTAAATTATTTTTTAACTACTATTTTAAGTTATGAATAAAACTTAACCCTTTGATGTCCAATGAGAAAGGGGCGTGGGGGAGGGGGGGGGGGTTCAATGCAGGGAAAATCAAAGTTTGAAGAGGGGATTCACTCTGGCATGCTAAAACTTTAAGAAGACATTTTGATGCGACATCTGCAAATATTTGCTGGAATAAGCGATATGAATTTTGTACTTTCCCTGCAGAAATGCAGAATTTGCTCATAGGGTATGAGCTTGTATGTACGTCCAAGGGTTAATGAGGTTTATGGTTTATTTATATAAACACTTGGGTCGTTTCGTGAACAGTGGTATCCTAAGCATTTTTAGCCCCAGACACTTACAGCGCGACCACTAAACGAGAGGCCACTTATCTGTTTAACATTTGATTATTTCCAAATGTTGGAATGTATCGTTCCCGTTCTTCCCTGTGACTTGTTAAAAGTGGCTTTCTTTTAGTACTCGCACTAAATGCCATTTTATATTAAACCATAACCATTAAGTCGATGGAAAAGAACTTGCTTAAGTTGTAAATTGTTAAGTGATTGATAAAAGCCGCAACTTAGTTAATCACTTGTCTTTTAGTTCACCTGTTGCAAATTCTCAAGAACCCACAATCTATATGATAGAAACAAATTGAGGGCAATTAGCGTTACGCTCGTTCGCAGCCAATCAGCATGCAACCCTCCTTGTAGCGAGGAGAAGCTATACGCGGCCACCGAAGTAACGACTGCGTAGCAGACTAGTCAGTTTTTTCTTCACTCCAATCGGAGCGCCTAGGCAATCCCTCCCTCCTTCCGTATCGTAGACAGCTCGTGTAGATTCCCTAAGCGTTCTCTAGAGAACTCAAAACGAAAAGTCATATCCATGTCTAACTTGCAGGGACCAATGTCACATTTACAATTTCTACCGGCGATGGAGGCACTAAACAGATTTTGAAGACATTTACCGACGGCTTTGCTCAAAATTCATTACGTCATCAGTACAGCAGTGTGGGTGTCTATGATGTCTCCATTAACGCTATAAACGACGTCGAAGCAAGTGGAAAAAGTGCAAAATGTACCGTTTTTGTGGAGGAACCGATCGCTAATTTGTCCTTTGGGATACCACCGCCTCGAATTAAAAATGGTTCTCAAGACATGTATATTGCCGTCGGCGAGAGCATTACAGTTGAAGGAGGTATTGCTAGTGGCACAAGTGTATTTTGTGATTTTGATTTTGGTGAAAAAGTTGTACATGGAGCAATTGATGTGTTTACTCTAACTTATACTTATCGGAAACCCGGATACTATACGGTCAGTCTCAGCTGCACAAACCGTGTTAGTAACATGTACAAAAAACATTCTACAAGGATTGTGGTTCAAGAGGATGAACCGATAACCAATCTTCAGGTAATGGTGGATGTCACAAGCAAGGGGAACTACTCTGTTTTTACACTCGCGATGACTGCGGGAACAGCTTTTGTCTGCGATTGGACACTCGGGGATAACACCTCTTTTCAGACAGATGTATCAGATATCAATATATCTGTGCTTCACAAGTACGCCGAAGAAGGGTCTTACGATACCAGTGTTCGTTGTGAAAATCGGCACGGTCTTGTAGTAGCCCAAAGCGTGGCATGGGTGCAGATACCTATAGTTGATTTAACTTGTGATTCGTTGCAACGATACATCGTTTCGTCGGATGTTGCTTCTTTTAATATTTCAGTTAAATCTGGCTCGCATGTCACAGTCGCGGTAGAGTTTGAAGACAGTCAAACACAGAAGGTTCCTTTGAGTGAGGGCTTTGTTAACTGGAAATCTTTTATTCTAAAACACTCATACATGTCAAACGGTTCTTTTGTGGTAACTGTAAATGCATCGAATCTTCTAGGTAAACTCAGCACAACCTGTCGACGGATCGTTATTGTACAGAATCCTCTACTTAATATAACCCTGAGCACTAACACGTCAATATTGAAAGTATCGGAGTATGTTGCTTTTAGTCTCAGAATTTCGGTGTCGAGTTATTCCTTACCTACCGATGCATCTTGTTCTTGGACGTTTGGCGATAATTCATCAGTAAACAGCAGGCCGTTGATATTCAAGCATAGAAAAACCGTCACGCTTCATCGCTACTTATCTCCAGGGAAATTCTTAACCTTTGTTTCCTGTTCAAATGAAGTGAGTACAATTGCGCTTAACACAACTGTCACAGTTCTGAAATTAGTCAAGCCATCAATGAAAGTGTGCCTTTATTGCAATCACTCGACTGACATTACAGAGATCCCATACAGGAAATATTTCACTCTTGGCGATAACGTAACATTTGTGACAACTTCTCAAGATTTTGACAGGGCTTATCACTGGGAAATAACTGGTTACGGGGATCTTGCAATCACCATAAAGCCTTTTTACCGTGTGATTTTAACCAAAACTGGAACTTTTACTGCAAGTGTTGTAGTAGATAAGGTCGTCGAAAATATGTCAGCATCAGTTGAATTTATTGTCCAAGAGACAATTTACGGTGTGGCATTCTCGTCAAGTGGTTTAACGTGGCTAAGGACTGCCACTCATTTTGAACTCGCCGTACCAAAATTTGATTATGGGAGCTGTTTCATTGCAGCACTGAACGACTCGTTACAGTCGCACATAACTCACTGCTCAACAAACAGCACAAAAAATTATATGTTTTCTTTCAGTCACATTTATCTTTTTGAGGGCAATTATTCAGTTTGCCTCAGTGTATTCAACAAAGTATCAGAGAAAAAACGTTGTTTGGTCGTTGAAGTCTCTAAGCCTGTTTGCAAAGTTGGAAATGTATCAATATTAAAATCTGACGTAAAAGAGATAGAAGAAAGCAACTCGCAATCTTTAAAGTACAACAAATCTGAACAGTTTCAGCTAAACGGGCGTTATATCAACAAGTGCGCGCTTCGAACTTCAAAGGATGTTAAGTTGTTGTGGATTGTAAAGAAACTAACCCCTGAAAACGATGAACTCGGCGTCAACAGAGAGGCCGAAATTGTGAGAAAAGGAACGGGTTCGTTAATAACGGTTAAAGCTCGCTCTTTGCCATACGGTGGATATCATTTTGTCTTCATTGTGGAACTCACAAGTCCCGACGTATTAGCTCTCTATGGACAAGTGAAAGGGAACGCTACAGTAAAAGTTGAGATTATTCGCTCACCCCTTATTGGCAGCATATCAGGGAAAAGAGAGCAATATGCAAACAAGGAAGAAACTCTCACGATGGATGCATCATTTCATGATCCTGATCTACCGCCATGGGAAGATCAAAAAGGCCTGGAATTCACTTGGTACTGCAGGACGAAACATTTCGCCCATTGCTACGACAACCATCTCAGCCCTGACAACTTTATAAAAATTCTTAATTCCCCAATTTTTACCACGAGCCTTGACAGATATGTTGCAAACAAAACTTACATATTTAAGGTGAAAGTGACTAAAGAAGGCCGCGCCACTTTGACGGATGAAGTAGAAGTATTTGTTTTGCCTCCCCCGCCACCCCCACCAGCAACTCCACCACCGCCACCAGAAATGGAAATAAGGTAGGCATATTGTTGCTTGTATCTCTAAAAGTAACATTGGGCCACAATTGAGCAGGGTAAGTCCAAAAATATGCTATTATTTTGTGTCACCTTATCATGATGTGAACAAAGTTAGTCGGGTCATATTTGCTATATTAATTTACGTTAAACTGTTGTAATCATGGTTAGGGTTTTCGATAAAAAGTTTCAGGTCTTCTTTAATCCGTGCATGAGAACGAAGGAACCCGATAGCTCATCAGTGCTTGTATGTGCGGAACACTGATGTCTGTAGCATGGAAAATATAAGTATTACTACAGGAGCACCCAACGAGGAAATTCAGTCAAAAGCCTTGGAATGTCATTTATTTTATTTTCCCGTATCGTTTAGGGCCTTTTAAACTGACACTGCTGAATCTTTTCGGATTTTCTAGCTAAATTTTCAAGTGGCAGAAACATTTAAGGAACAAAATCCCATAACCCGAATTTGCGAGCTGCTGTTACCATTCCGAAAATCGTAACTGGCGTTTTCCCGTACGCAAATAAGCATTTTTGCCTCTCGAAAAGCAACAGGTGTTATATTTCCCATATTACGAAGGCTCGAGGTAGCATTTCCCTAAAGAAAGTCTGAGGGGATCACAAGCCTTCCGAACAGATATTTAGCGAAATGACCCGTTGGGTGCCCCTTTTATTACCATCTCTGAGTTAATGTATTTAGAAAACTACCCCTATGACAACGTCTCGCCAATTAGCCCCAAGAAGTCAACGTTTCCTTATAGATTGCACCTGGAGAGATAACTTCCTGTCCAAAACCACAACACGGGGCACTGACCAGGATTAAACCTATATCCCTCGTGTTCTGTAGGAGGCATTGGGACTTGTCGCCTCAAAATGGTCCTGATACATTTTCTTGTATACGTACGCTGTGTTTTTGTTTCTTACTTTACACATGCAGCTGCGTCATATCACTACAATATCTTCCTTCGTGTTTTAGCACCTTTATAGCATTCGCTGTATGATTGTTCTCACAATTACCAATATTCAATTCGTTTCTTACTTAACAGTTGCCCCGAGCGGAATTGCTCTGTTAAACTTCCACCGTCAATAGATCTCAGACTAGAAGCTGTTTGCGCGAACGAATGTGGAACGTCCACGATTTCTTATGCTTGGAAACTGTTCATGAGAAATGATGGCATCCTTTGGTCGCCCGTGGATATTCCGAGTCACCTCAACATTGAAACAACAAAAAGTTACTTCACAGTCAAGTCATACATATTTCAAAATGTTTTGGGTCCTGGCGGCGAGGGTCTTGTCCAGCTAGAGGTTTGGAGAGAAGGTGGAAAGTCGGGCTAT
Organism: Oculina patagonica; assembly: GCF_052425735.1. Lineage (NCBI taxonomy): Eukaryota > Metazoa > Cnidaria > Anthozoa > Scleractinia > Oculinidae > Oculina > Oculina patagonica. The sequence continues at coordinate 13,192,785 of NC_135762.1, forward strand.
ATAAACAAGACTATAAAAGTTAACGAACCTCCAGAGGCTGGAGACTGCATATGCAATCCACAGACGGGGGAAGGTTATAAAACCGAATTTCAGGTCACCTGTAATGGCTGGGTTGATCCTGACACGCCACTTAGATACGGCTTTAGTTATGGCGATGGCGATGATACAAACCCAGTCCTGACGTCAAAGGAAAACCCTAGCTCGTCAAGGAAGTTTAAGATATACAAATTACCAGCAGAGGGCATTTCTTCCTTGCAAATTAGGATTACTGTATCAGTTGAAGACTCACTTGGTCTGAGGTCAGAAATGGTACTTTATGCAGAGGTAAGGGGAATAAATGTGTACAGTTTGGAATTAGTATTATACTAAAAAATGTCATTCATAGCAGTTTTGTGCTCATAAAGCCAAACATTATGTCTATATATGGTGTTGTTTAGTATATATCACACAAGTGAATAGTGCTTTTCGTGCGCGCTGATTGGTTTACTCGGAGATGATTAGCAAAGCACTATTAGCCTCCGAGCAGCTAAAGAGAATTAAACTGCCTTCGCGCGTCGCTTTGTTTACCGAAAATGATGTTTTAGTCCGCTAGTTGTGGTATATACTAACAATTGTGTGGTATATACTAAATTTTGCGGCGAGGTAACATGATATCTACCACATTCACCGACACTGAGGTGAATAATTGTTTGTCGAGGAATGTGCATTTGATAAACCATGTTTTTCATTGATTTTTATTGTTTTTTTAATTGTTTTTAATTGTTTTTTACATGTTTTTTTATTGTCCTCTCTATGGCAGCTATATATACCGTACTGTGATCAATCCATCCTATTTTAATAAAAGTACAACAATTATCCCTATTAAGATACTTAGAACTGAGGCAGTCATGATGCTACGCTTGGCGTTGTTATGGCCGAACATGTTTGTTACGTTTTCACTCTTTTCTACTCAGGTAAAAGAAGGCGAAAGAGAGCCAGTGGATCTTAATGATTTGATGAGCGACTTAGATTCTGAAAATGCGACTGTTATCAACAACGAGGAGGAAGCTAGAGAGTTGACCCAGAATTTAGTGAACACTTTGGCGCAGCTCACACTCTCCAGCGAGGAGACACTCCCTCAAACAACAGCGGGAACAATTATCAAACCAACCAGCGGGTTAGACACCAAACAAGGGGAAGGTGAAACAACGGAAGCTGGCGCGATATCTCAAGACGTGACACCTACACCCACCAAGGCAACGATTTCACCGGAACAAATAAAGCATGCTACTGTAAGTTGGGTCTTCCATTACATTTTAGCATAACCCACTGACCGTCTATTAGGTAATCAGGCAATCTGGTTGGCTACACAGGTGACACCTATTGATCGATAGACGGCTTTCAGAGTGCGCGCCCAGATTTAAATAAATCAATTCTAGCGATATTCTGTGTTTAATCGATCGGCCACTGGGTTATGCTGAAACAATAAGACGGCTCGCTCTTGGTTTCTATCGACTTTGATAATTTTGCTCGGGTACAATTTAAAAAATATATATGTTAAAAAAAGACAGGAAATATCTGCTATTCAATCGATAATTTAATAATAATCTTAGATCTTCATTTATTTAGTTGCGAGTGCATTTGGGCCAAGCACTTGTGTCAAGCGATCCTGTACTTCAATCAAAATATCGCACAGCTTCTTGTGTGCATTCTTAACTCGATGAACTTACACGATACATTTAGGAATACAAACAAAGGGAATATAAAAGGGATTTAAAATACGTTGATCTTTAGCAAACAAGAAGTGTTAAAACCACCACGTTTTCTCCCATGGTATCTGCTTCCTTTTTTTCTACTCGATAAAACTACAGACGTTTTAAACATAATTCAATCGAGAGCTAATACTTTCTGTTTCTTTCAGATCATTGAAAAGAGTATATCTAAGTTATCTCTTGTCACAAGTATAATAAAAGATAGTGATAAAACTACTGTTAATGACTTTCTGGTCATTAGCGATACACTCGAGACGGCCACCGCGAATAAAGATGTGCTAACATTAAATGCACGGGTAAGACTTTTTGCATTATGAAGGTAACTTTGTTTTCATTTGTGTTTGTTAAGGTTAGTTTAGTGTTAAGGCTTTGGCTGTTTTTTTTTGTTTTGTTTGTTTGTTTCTTTGTTACGGAGTTATTAATACTGTTATAAAGGAAGGCGTGCATAACAGTATTTATGGGTTTATGTGGTTGTCAGTTGTAGTTACTTAAGAAATAGCAATCAGCTAGAAGTTATTACACGTTTCCAAACTTGGCTATTATGGCACTGGGGCATGCATGCAGAACGTTAATTACTCGAAGCAAGCTCTGTACTTACTAAAGTTATGGGAACTTTCGCCTTTATCTTACTCCTAATTGACCAAAAAGGCCATAGTAAACGTGTCGGAGTGCACTGTTGAGTTAAAGGAGATTTTTTTGTTGTTTTTTTTTTTTTTTTTTTTTTTTTTTTTTTTTTTTTTTTTTTTTTTTTTTTTTTTTTTTTTTAAGAACATAAGAGAATTGTAGAAAAGCACTTCAAGCCAAGAGCTTTTTTGCACTTCTCGAGTGTTCTTAAAAATTCCTGCCTGCATATCTAACACAACGATGACGAAAAGAGAGTTTAACATTGCCCTTAAAAATGTTGTCGAAAGAAAGGAAATATTTTTTTTCTTATAAAGTAAAGCACGTTTACCAGAAAATGCAAATCATGTAGCTATGTCAAATTTGTTGATGGTACTACTTCAAGGAGTTTTACCTCTCACTAATATCAAATTGCTTTCTGTCCTAGGACGAAAGTGCCAATTTACTGAATGACATAGTTGATGCCGTTTTGAAAAGAACAGATGCACCAACATCGTTCCTTGAAAGGATGACGGTGACAGTTTTTAAAAGCACCGCGAACTTACTGGACAGCGTATCGAGTGGTCCTTCAATAAGCCGTGATGGTACAGTCCATAGTTGTGATAACAAAATCAAAGTAAATATCTGAAAACCTTCAAACATTTTTGTTTTCATTTTTCATGACATGTTACTATCGGACATGCAAGGGAGGTGTCAATGGATAATCTTTGAGCTTTTTCTTGTTTTGTTTTTATTTGTTGTTGTTTTTTTTTTTTTTAATGTGATTCAGTTCATAAAGATCGTATTTTTTAGTAGCTGTTTACATTTTCATCTAGTGAACACTCTGCAAGTAGCTGTAATAATATCATAGGTGATAAATTACTCCTAATTTCACATGTGAAATTATAAAATTGCCATGGCAACGTAGTTAGCGGCAAGATGGCGTCCGTAATAGAATATGTTTTAAAGCTTAAACTGTGTACATTTTCGCTTGAATTTCATCTTAGCCAGCTAGCCTTGGCCATGTAATAACACTTTTGATGATATTTTATATTTCAAAACGTCAAAACGACTTCTAGACTTAAGCCAATTACATAAATGGTATGGAGCGGATTTTTGAACGTTTTACACGGGCACCGTTTTCAGGTCATTCAAGACGAACTACGGTCATAATGTGAGAAAGAATTGACAGTTGATTCATCTTTAAAACGTTTTGTCAACAGCAAGAAGGAATCTTTAAAAGGTTTCCTTCAAAGACTAAAAAACTTGCGAACTTGAGCAAAACTTCAGTATGCTTTCAACTTTTCAAAGCTCGGAGTTCGCGATGCAATATACCAGTCAAAAACCTACGATTGCAAGCGTAATTTGTCACCTATGATATTAAAATGTAATCAAATGGTATACTCGTAAAATTAGGAAATAATTTCTTGATTTCACTCGTCACCATTTGATTACCAATACTAACCGGCTTCAGGAAACTACAGAGAAGGGTTTATTAATAGGTCAGGGCTGGTAGGGAAAGACAATTGGATGGGGTAGACATAAAAATAAGGTATAACATTCATAACAGTGATAGTCAACAAAATACGGTGTTGGAAATTTTAGCTTTTCCGAAGCAGTTTACCCATCTATTTAATTACGAATTAAAGAAAGGTAAAGATTCAAAATAAGGTCGACCATCAACAGCGACATTAATAGTAAAAATAATAGTTTAGAAGCTGATGTATAATATTTGCCATGGATGCGGCATCAGTTATAGGTGGAAGCACTCGATCAAGCCGACAGCCAGGGTTCTCGAGGACCAGCGAGGCGCCAAAAAAGTGGAGTACATCAAAAGTGATAAAAAGACAAACGAGAGGCCTCGATGATCAACTATATACACCGATTACACGGAGGTTTTAGGCTTCCGCAGATTAAACTGGCGAGATATAGTCCTTTCTTTTGACCCTTGTAGTAGGTGGTTTCTAGAAAGGTCACCCTTTCTCCATTTAAAGTGGCTCCGAGATAGAGCAGGACTGTCATACCTTCTTTAAAGCTTGATAGTAATATACTTTGATTTTTTTTATGCGTTGAATTTTTTCTTTTAGGTCTGCTAAATGAACCGAAATTCATGTATAGAACTATCTCACGATATTTTTGACTATTCTTTTTCCACAAAGGAAAGAAGTAGAAATGTTTCCAGCACAATCCTGCAAGCGATAAACAAGATGTGTATGGCAGTTTTGAAAGCTAAAACCCCGGGTGATGCAGACACAGTTATTAATACTACAGAAATAGCAGCAAGACTTCGGAAAACCCTTGTTGACTCTTTGAACGATTCGAAGATCGAGCATGACCTTGGGATGTTCAAGCTTCCAAAAGAGGAAATGTTTTCAGACAAGAACCTAACAAGAGACAATGCAGTAAATCTTCAGGTATGTAAAATTCCATGCCATAAGCAGAATAGCTGACATAAATAGTAAAGCGGGGGCTGATAGGAGAACCAGGCAGTGATTTCAAACCCAGAATTAAAAGAAAAAAAGGAATCTGATAAATTGATTTAAAGCGAAAATTTAGCTTAAAGAATTAAGGGGTTTTGCATTTACGTATATTTGAATTTATAAAGGCCCATTGTATAGGCAGTTATATGTATAGCTTATTCGAGAAAGGTTGTCGGATAAAAGCACAAAATTGCACGCCACAATACCGAAAGGTTGTATGGGTAGAGGCAGAGAGCTACTCTTCGTGCTGAATACCAGTAAGATGACGGCATGAGAAAGCTCGAATTTGCACGATTTCTTTCTCTTTTAAAGACATGGGAAGACAAGGTACTTTTAGCCCCTTAAATTCTAAAAGAATTTTCTTAACTCAAATACATGCGACAGTGAAAGTTAAGCTACAGAAAAAGGCCTCCTGAGAGGAAAAACAAAATATTTACGAGCAAAAATACAAATTTGTACATTTTCTCTAGGCCAATATGCAAAACTCAAGCGAAAGCGAATTCCCATACCACCTTTTGGTCTTGTCGCGTGCGCTTTTGTGTTTTTTTCCGACAACCTTTCTCAATTAGCTGTATAATAACGATCATTTTGTAAACCTTAGCTACATACTTATTATGGCTGATTACAATGTTTGAAACTTCGAGACATGCGGAGCGTTGTTGCATTTTTTTAATAATTTAATTACAGATGCTGGCCTTTGAGGAGAATCCATACAAACATTGTGGTGATGATAATATTACGTCATCAGTGGTTGCTTTGGAAGTGAAAAGCTCTAACGGAAGCAAGTTTCCAATAAGCGGCCTGAAAAATGAAATTGACATCAGAATACACCATAAGGAGCGACCTTTTGATTCTGATGAAGAGACCTTTGTGCTCCAACTTGATGACGCATCATCTCAATTTCATACTTTTACGAACAGCTTTCCCGACGTAGCAGTAGCTGTCGAGTTTCTTTCCCACAATGAAACTGTTTCTAAATGGACAATTATGGTAGCACATGGAAAGAGACCATCCGTACAAGATTATCTGGCTTCGTGGTCTTTTGATGGAAAAGGAAGAAAGCTATTTCTGCTGGAATCTAGTTTACTGACCGAAGGAACTTACTACATCCAAGTGCAAGCAAAGCCTAAGGTCCAGAGTTCCTCGGAGGAGAAAATAAGTGCCAATGTTTCATACAGTCTCAAAACATCTACGTTAAAATGCCTTTTCTGGATTGAGGAACTAGAAGGGTGGAGTCTGGATGGATGCAGGGTAAGTGCAGTTTAATGCATTTTTTTGTTAAAGAAATCTACTTCCAAAATCTATCTGATGGGGTTTTGGAGTAGTTATTCCATGAGCACGCGTTAGATATGAGGTGATATACCGAGGTGCATTCCTTCGCCATCCCAAACACTTTGACCCCCAATGGGCATGTCATGGGGACGAGAAGAACAGGTGAAAAAAAGAAAACGCAAAGAATTGGGGGAAAAGATGATTATGGGAACGGTGAAAACAGCGAATAGCGCTGAGTTGGTTATAATTGAACCTCATGTCTAACAAGCACAAAACGATAGTTTCTTTTATGAAATAATTAACTACTTTTATTTCTAGCGAAATGCTGATATATTTATGATCTAATGCGCTTATCTTTAGCTTATTTCGGCATTCGCCAGTCATATACTTGCTATTATGCGAAATTATACTTTAAACTACATTATAAACGAAGAGAGTTAAATTCTGATTTTGAAAATTGAGCGGAAACGCGTTTCCCGACCGAGCTTTTTTTCGGAATTGGTCTGAAATTGGTCTGAAATGAAACGTTAAAAATTTATGTCGATCACATTTGTTAGTTTTTAATAATCAGAAAAGACTCAACTTCGCTTTGCTAACGTATGGACGTTGCTTTATAGGCTGGTCCGGAAACAACATCTACAGAGGTTCAGTGCCTTTGCAATCATCTTACATCGTTTGCAGCACAAGTGTTTGTCGAGCCAAATGTCATTGACTTTCGTAAGGCTATGAAAGGGTTCGTGGAATTGTCTGAGAACCCGATGGTTTTTACTGTAGTGTTATCTATTTTAGGCGTCTACATTCTGCTGCTTATTTGGGCTAGAAGACGTGACATTCGGAATGCAAAGAAGGTAAATATTTTCTTCTACTTCTCTTCCCACTACCACCTAGTACCACTACTACTACTACCGCTAACGCTACACCATCGTGCGCTACCGTTACTGCTGCTACTGCTGCTGCTGCTGCTGCTATTGCTACCACAACTACGACTACTTCCTCTACTAGTACCAGTACCAATACCACTACCACAACTAACACTGCCACTACCACCACTACTGTCACCTCTACCGATACTACCGCTTCCTCGCTTCCTCTATTGCCACCGCTTTTGTAAAGGTTGCTACTATAACTGAAGCCTTAAAAAAATTAATAATAACTCTATGTCGCTTCCTCAGCAATGCTCATTTTTTATTAGCATTTCCCATTTAACTTTCTTTTTTACAGGTTTATTTTGTCATTTTATCGCACTTTTATACTGTATATATTCTAATATTCATGTCATTTCCAACATACGTAAAGGCTGCCGGCGAAGGCGAAAGCAGAATTTACAATACATTTTTTTTAAGATTGGGAACGTTTTTTGTTAGATATTTTATCTTTAGCTCTACTTCTTCTTCTCCTCCTTCTTCTCCCGTCTGCACCTTTTCCTCCATCTTCTTTTTCATCTCCCCCTTTACTTTCGCCTTTTATTGTTCCCTACTGAAGAAAGAAAAGCTTATTTTCATGTGCCATTACAGGGGCGGCAGCAAAGAGCAAAAAGTCCGGGTCTGAATACAGTTTGAAAAATTCATTTTAATGAGTTCATGACACATCTCCTTTTTCCACTTAGGCGGAAACCGTTTCTTTGGAAGAAAATGGGCCATCAGATCGATACAAGTACGAGATTTTGGTGTTAACAGGAATGAGAAAAGGAGCTGGAACCACTGCTGACGTTTGCTTTGCTTTAATGGGATTGGACGGTGAGACTGGTCCACGCCGACTTAGAGATCCCAACCAAGTGCGTTTCCAGAGATCTGGCATGGACTCATTTCTTCTTACCACTTCTCAGCATTTGGGAGATCTCACCCTCTTAAAGATTTGGCACGACAACTCAGGATCTAGCCCGTCTTGGTATTTAAAACAAGTAATAGTACGTGACCTGAAAACAGATTGCGTGTTTGTGTTTGTGTGCAATCGGTGGCTTGCTGTCGAGTTTGATGACGGTGAGGTGCTGCGAACTTTGCCATCAGCTAGGCAAGACGATCTAAAATCATTCAACCATTTGTTCTACAATGTCACGCAGAAGAATATAACAGACAGTCATCTGTGGTTTTCGGTGCTGATGAGGCCAAAAATGAGCAGCTTCACCACTGCCCAACGCCTTTCGTGCTGTTTGGCTCTACTTTATTGTACCATGTTAGCGAATGCAATGTTCTACCAGCTTGATGGAGAGTCGGATCCAACAATCACCTTTAATTTGGGGCCTATAAGCATATCTTATCGGCAGGTATATATTGGAATTATAAGCAGCCTGATAATTTTCCCAGTAAATATTGCCATTGTTGGGCTTTTTAGGAACATAGGCCCCAAACCCCAAATTGAAAAGACAGCGAAAAAATCGCATGCACTGAATCCGAAGACCAAAAAGAGGGCACAAGCTTACAAAGGAGATTTTGAAGACATAGTTCAGTGGTATCGTAAGCAAGATCAAGAAGACGAATTGCAAAGTGAAGGCCCTGAATCTATTTCTGTGGGCCTGCCTCCCGTTGAAACAGTTGATATGGAGCAGAAGACAACACTGTGGCTGAATAGGAGTATGACAAGTTGCAACAGTGAAAGTTTCCTTGCAGAATTAGACCAGAACAATTGGCACGAAAGTGAAATAGATTTTGATGTTTCAGAGGAGTGTAATGTTACGGTGCAAATCAATGAGAAAAAAAGTGAATCGCTTAAGAGAAGGAAACGTAAACTTCCTCACTGGTGCGTGTATATTGCGTGGTTTGGAGTTTTCGCCGTCTCATTTGTTTCAGCTTTCTTTGTTACTTTATACGGATTTCAGTTTGGCAGAGAGAAGGCTTCCCAGTGGCTCGCCTCTCTATTGATATCTCTTGTTCAAGACATCTTTATCAGCCAGCCGATCAAAGTATTGTTTTTAGCACTGTTTATTGCTCTTCTGATCAAGAAACCTCAAGAGCAAATAGAGGCAAATAATGTTGAAGGTGACGACATGGATGATGATGAGGAAGACGAAGATAAACATGGAATTGGCAATTTCGAACAAGGATTTCCCGAATATAAGTTTATGCATCGTAGATACGAACAGCATCCTTCAACAAAATTAGAACCGCCGGATCTTACTGAACTTAGTAACGCCAGAGAACAGAGACAACGAGAAATACGAATGTCTCAAATTCTGAAGGAGATAATTATATACGTGCTTTTCTTGCTTGCCTTGTTTGTTGTAAGCTTTGGTCAACGTGATCCTCAAGCCTATTTTATTGCCAAAACAATGGAAGATACATATCTCGGAGGAGTGTATACCGGCCAGCAACTATATGAGGTAAGAGCTCGTAGACTGGATAATTATAATTACAAAATTTGTCTGTAAGTGCACTTTCCCTTCAAATTCAGTCAAACACATCCAGTGTGACTTTCAAAACGATTACAAAGAAAGGCGTAACATAAGAAATAGCAGAGAAAATTTACCAGTGTAATTATTTGATCAAGCGACCTACAAACAGCCTTCATCGGTTGAAAGATAAAATTCTGACATAAAGGACGAAGGATAACCCGAATAAGTTCATTGTGTCCAACAATTCAGACAACAAATGAGGATCTTGATAAATAGATTGTTATATTTCGTTATAAGCTATACCATCATCAGACTAATAAAATTAACATACAAGCTGGATTTTAAATACTGTGAGTGAGGAGACGGAAACAATAAGTTTACTCAGGAGAATAGATAGAGTTCTCCGCTGGATTTTAGTCCATTGTTCAGGGAAGGTGCTAGGCGTTTGATATAATAAGCCTCTTTGTATAGAAGAAGATTCCAGTTGTGATCACAGTCTAAAACCGTTGTATTATCACGGACAACATGGGTGAAATATTCTTTGTGATTACTGATAGAAGGTGGAGCAATTTCAGTGTTTAAATTATCCGGTAAATTACACAAATCACGAATGAAAAGTAAATGGTTACACGTTCGTAGGTGTTTGTAAATTGCGCTCTCTTTGTCAGAGATTGCGTGTTCATGTTTTCGGACGAAAAGAGTTCTGTCCGTTTTGCCGATGTACGCTGATTGGCAGCCAGGGCATTTAAATTTGTAAACAACATGTGATTTATTCAGAAGTGGAACTCGATCTTTATTGTTCGTATAGAAACATAGTTTCGTTGTTTTCTCGCGTACTTTTATCTCGATGTTAGAGTTTGTAAGACATCTGCGAAGCTTTCTTTTGAAGGATCTTAAGAGTTGGGATGTTTTGTCTCCGATGTACGGGACAGAAAGCCAGATGGTTATGGAGTCTTCCTTGTCTTTGTTCGCTGCTGTACGGATCTTATTCAGGGCATCATAAGAGAACCGTCGAATTAGCACGTTTGCAATGCGCGAGGGGAAATTTTTCCAAGATATGATCGTTTTGAGCCGTTTTAGTTCAGATTTTAGCATATTAGGTGAACAGATACTGTGGATGCGGTTGACTAGGGCTTTAATCCAAGAAATTTTCAGGCGCCAAGGAACGAAACTATGAAAGTTCGTGTATTGGCCTGTAAAGGTGTCCTTACGGTAGATTCCGATGCCGTTGGTTAAAATGTTGATATCCAGAAAGTGCGGAGTGGTATTTTCAAAGAGATCATAAGTAAAGCGGATGTTCTTGTCAAACTTGTGGAAAAGTTCTAGAATGATGTCGATTGTGTCAGGTTTTATCAAGAGTAGTGTGTCGTCAACGTATTTACAATAGAAGGTGATAAGTCCTCGAAGGTGATAAGTCCTCGTCCTTTATGTCCTGAAACTGTCATCGGGTACTGGGTTTCTTGCCTCCCAGTCGTAATCATTTTAAAAACTAAGTGTAGTTTAATCCCGACAGCTCTTACCCTCAATACTTGAACCTCCCATTTACTGAAATATTTTCCTATTCTCCTCCAGTCATTTTCTCACTAATTTCACCATTGATAACTCAATCCCCTTGAAGGTTCGAGTATTATGGTTCAAAATAATACTTGATTTTTATCATGAGTAACTTCATGTTGACGAGGGTGATGATGGTGGCGAAGGATGACGAAAATATATTATTTATTTCATCATTTATCTTGCAGACGGATGGAGTTGATAACTACTGGACATGGATTGAAGGCACTGTATTGCCAAGTTTATCCTCTTCAAGTCGAGACTGGGCTAAAGGGTGCCACCCTTTGGAAAACTATACAATTGATTGTAATTCGCGCCTAGTTGGTGGGGCAAGAATACGTCAGCTAAGGGTGTCTCCAGGTTTGTCTTTATTTTTATACGGCTTTTCTCCATTGTTCATTCTTCCCTAAGGGTTTTTGCCAGTATCAAAACGGGTCACAGTAAGAACTTTGAATATAAACGAAAAATATTTAAATACAAAAAAAGGTCACAGAGGGAACACCAAACGGCGAATACATTCTATTCCAACTTTGCTGACTGTAAATTCACAATCCTGCCACAACACATTATGAGAAAAGAGAAAATGAAATACTTAGATACAATGTATATGCACATTTTTCGATTCCAATTTTGTTTAAATGTTTGCGAGGGACATTACGAGGGACATAACGTTTACATTTACGTTTAATTTTTCAAACCCTCAGGAAGTTGTCAAGTACCTGGACCTTTAAGAGACAAGATCTCGGCGTGCAATGATTTCTATTCATTCTTTAAAGAGGACAAAAACAATTATATAACAGGCTGGGTAATGGCAAATACCACATCAAATACGACATCTAACACAACTGCCACACCCTCGCCTTGGACTTATCAGACCATGGAGGAACTTGGTGGCATACCATTCTTAGGACTCATGGGCACTTACGGTGGTGGTGGTTATTCCTTTGATTTGTCAGTTTCCAACGTTACAGAAGCTTACTTGAGCTCCTTGAAGGAAAACTCCTGGATTGATTCTCGAACTCGTGCAATATTTGTGGAAGTCGCAATTTACAGTGCCCAAGTCAATCTGTTTGGAGTCGCGACGTTTTTAACGGAATGGATTCCAACAAATGGGATTGTTTATTTTAACAACGTCAAAGTTGCCCGTCTATATTCCCACGGAAATAACTTTCACGTTGTGATGCTTGTATGCGAAATTTTTCTTGCTATTTTTGTCGCCGTGTTTATGTACACTGAATTAAAGAAAGTTTATAAACTGCGAAAGGGGTATTACAGAGATCCATGGAACTGGCTTGAAATTGCTCAGATCGTACTGATATTAACTTGTGCGGGTGCTTTGCTACAGCGGACAGTTTTCGCACAACGGGCTATAAAGCATATGAAGACTAACCCAGAGAAGTTTACTAGTTTCATACAGATAATTACATGGGACGAGATTTTCGGGTATTCGCTGGCATTTTTAGTTTTCTTTGCTAACTTGAAGCTTCTTAAACTAATTCGATTTAACCACCGGATCTATGTATTTACAAAGACTCTTTCCACAGCTGCATCACCGCTGATGTCTTTCATGATCGTCTTCTCTATTTTCTACTTTGCTTACAGTGTCTTGTTTTACGCAATGTTTGGGAGCATACTGCCCGAGTACCGCTCATTTCTTACGACCATTGAAACATTGTTCAACACTGTTATGGGAGCGTTTGATTTTGAAATTATCAGACAGAACGATCGTATTCTGGGACCAATTATCTTCTTCTCGTTTATGATGATCATGGTTATGATACTGCTTAACGTGTTTTTGACGATACTCATGGACTCCTTTGCCGAGGTACAAGCAGATGAAAATCTAAAATCAAAAGACGCTGAAGTAGTGGAAATGATGATGAAGCGTTTTAAATACTTTTTTGTACGGACAGACAAGGTTGACATTTTAACAGAGACCAGCGCCGAGACGGAATCCGGCTCTAGTTCACCTAATGATCGTAAAATCCTGAACAGTATCAACCAACCAAGCAGTGATACAACTTTATTTAGGTCTCTAAGTGAAAACTGGTTGGAACAAGCGCGAGACAATATCGGTGAACAAAACCATCCACTGAAAGCTGTTCAGGCTTCATTCTCGTCGATTGAGAACGCTGATGACTCAAGCCAAATCCAACGTCGTGACTGTGACGAAGAAAACTCGTATGCTTGGTCTTCATTCATGTCACTAGCCAACGAGCGCGTTGAGGTGGAAAACTGCCAAACAATCTCACCTCGTGACGATGAGTCATTTATGTCACTATCCAATGACCGTGTTGAAATGGAAAGCGATGAGACAACCTCTCCTTATAACGATGAATTAGGGGAAAAACTAGCAGAAAAGGACACAAGTGACGTATGGTCAAAATCATCTCATGATAGTCGAACATTTTCTAGGAAGTCATCCACTGCGTCACAGGGAGAACAAAATAAATCATGCGAAAGTGTTGGCGAGGAATGTCCACCATCTACGAACAACTCACCCCAAGATAGCCCTCGCTTTAAAACGGCAGAACCTCTAACACGTACCAAGAGCAGAAGAAGCTCGAGCTCTGGTTATAGTTCTTCCTTTTTGGGGACCGTTAAATCGAACGCTGAAACAGAACTATCACAAGAATCTGAAGTGTCAAATTATTACGATTTGCTTGACAGAGCACTTGACACCCTTGATGTTGAAAAGCAAGAGAGTTCTCTGGCGAACAGCGGCTCCATGGAACCCGAGGTGTCTCATTATTATAAGCTTTTAGAAAAAGCGACAAAGGAGCTTGACCAAGAGGCACAAGAAGGAACAAACGCTTTGGAAAAATTTGACTTCACTGATTATCAAATTTGTGATAACAACTTCGGGAACAGGCTCATAAAAGATTCCGAATTGGAGGAAAACGTGGAGCCAAAACTCGGTGAACTTACAGGCACCTTTGCTAGTGTAGCTATGAGTGACATACAGGAGGATCAAATATATGAACAACTGCTAAAAACATACGTCACATTACTTAACGAGGTTTCTTTCGAAGCTGATCGTGACACCATGGAAAGTCAACTTATGAAACGTTTTGATAAAAAAGCAAAGTGGAAGTATACTCGTCACATGTATACGGAACCATAGTGAAAAAACACGCAGCTCACTTTGAACAGCTCACTTTGAACAGTATTTAGTGATTATTTCAGTAATTCTCAGGAAAAAAATAGTAAATTTAAGATGGAGACTGGTTGATACTTATTTCTTTATTTACTTTTTCATTGTATTTGTCGTATTTGTCAATACCTCGTATTGCAGTCATATCATTTACATCAGAGAGGTAGATTAAACATCTGCATTGTTTCAGCACCCTGTGTCTAAAATTGGGCAAATCCACGCCCGGTTTTAACAAAGCTTGATCGGATTTTAAGTGCTTCCACTATTTAAAATATTCCATACAGTATTCTTAAATTTACAGCTTCACTCACTTCATCCTGATATGTCAAGTCACAATAATGCTCTAAAGATTACAACACATGTCTTAGTAAGTTACGTATAAATGATAAAAAGTGATAAAATCAAATCAAGATAGCTTGATAATATTTAAGGCTGAGTTTAGTCTTTTTCATTAAGTTTTTCGAAAACCTAGTGTTAGCAAAGAAATTACTTCTATGAATCTGAATGTTAAAAACATAGTTTCATCACAAACAAATGTGTCTCCATGGCGTTAACATTAAAAGTTAAAAAAAAAAAACGAAATTTACTTTGAAAACTGTTAAGCCTAACAGTTTTTAAAAAAACCTGTATCACAAACTATTAATATTCATCAATTTTTGTCCATCTGTTCCTTCTTTTGTATTTGTTGTGTTAATGAGTTATTGTGAATTCACACTTTTAAGTGGTAATTTTAATATTTCACTCAATATTTTTGACATTTTCTTATGTTTAAATTTGCCTAACATCCGTAAGACAGTTTCTTTAAAAATAAGTTTATTTTGACTTTTGTTTAACCCTATTCAGACGAGTTTGATCGTAGCACGAGTCAAGTTCGAGCCCGAGTCAACTTCGAGTCACGAGTTAAGTTCGAGTCACTTTTTTTTCACTTTTTTTTCAATAATATCGTTTGACTATACCGTAATTGTTATTGTTAAACAATGTCGCATAGGTAAGATAAACATCAGTTGTTTGGTTTGACACAAAACGATTTTCAACTCCGGCACTAGCGACATATTGTCGTGAAGTTTCCAAAACGTTTGCTACGTTTTCAAGACTGATAATGTTTCTATTCACAGCTATGAGGTGCTTCGAAAATCTTAGACAAATTCTCTCTCTAAAACCCGCACATACACCAAAAATACATCGGACGTGGTTATTCTGATGCAAGAAATGATATAAACTGTTTGACAGGTAAACAACATGGCTGTGGAGAGAATGGGCTAGAATGTTTTATTTCTTGTATGGGATCCCTGTGGATAAAACAAGATGGCGCTGGAGTCAAGAACTGCCAGGGCTAATATTTTTGAACTTCACGTCAATTTTCATGCTTTCTTGTTGAAATGGAACCTCAGCCTCAGCTGTGTGTAATTAATACAGGTAGGAATCTGTGAGGAAAATCTATTATGAATGCCGAGGAACGTTTGAAAAGCAGTTGCGAACAAATGCAGGACTAAACTGTCGCAATCGACAGTGAAACTGAAAGAAGAGGTCAAATGACTCAAATCTTGCTGTTCTTATAACTCCGGTACGTATATAGTTTTCACACAGCAATTAAAAATAAAACTGCAAAAAAAAAAAAAATTAACTTGACTCGAACTTGACTCGTGACTCGAAGTTGACTCGGGCTCGAACTTGACTCGTGCTACGATCAAACTCCTATTCAGACCGGGCTTTTTTTGACCTTCTCAGACCGGGGAGGGGGGGGGGGGCTTCCCCCTATGTAACTTCCAGAATATTTAAGCAATCACCATGAAACTTATAGGATGTATTGTATATCCCGGCAAAACTCTTTCTTTTGGTATACGTCACGTGTGATGGTGACGTCACATCACGTGACAATTACATCATGATGTCAAAACAGCCGCCATCTTGGATCCGCCATCTTGGATTTCAAAAGTTTTCCAAAAAATGCCAGAAAACCACCCAAAATCACTGCAAATTACTCAAAATAAATAAAATTGTGCTTTAAGCCCGTAAAAAATGTAAAAATAATTTCATTTAAGTTGATTTTTATTAACAGAAACACGCAAAATTACAAATTTGGGAAAACATGCCTGTCAAAATTCCGTTGCCATGGTAATGTCAAGTTCCTGACACATCATCCAACCCTACCACATTGTTGCCAGATAAATTTTAGGAAAACTCAGAAAGTTTGGCAGCGTTTGGTTAAATCTTAAAAAAGTTATAAAAGTTCAAAGTCAGCGCGGGCCTCAAAAGCCCCCCTCCCCCCCGGTCTGAATAGGGTTAACAGAGGGTATTGTTTTCAGTACAGCTTTATCTGTACACCTTGCTTGTGGATCACCGTATTGAAAATACAGACTTTGTGATACATGACAACGGCCAACGGCATACAAGTATAGCCGGCAGTGGGAGCTACGTAAAAATTACTAACTTGTATTTAATATTTATATTTTGCATTAAACATGTAAACACGATAAGTGTGCCTCTTTTGATTATTACTTTATAGTTGAACCACGCGATTTCCATCTTTCCTTTAATAGCTCACTTCCAAATTGAGTTGTAGCTTGGGCATAAAATAAAGGCACAATTACGTATGGGATGTTTTGGCCGAAACAAACAAGTATGGCGTAAAAAAAAAACGCTAAAGAGAACACTCAATGCATACTTTCTGTTTCTTGGACTTACACAATTACCTTATAACACGAAATTTTCTTCATATTTCTTCTATTGAAAAAGCCACAATCAGGCTTTTTCGGCGCATCAAATGTTCGCGATTTAAAAAATACAATCGCAAAGTTTGGTGAAAGGTTCTTGAAATAAGTTGCTGATATACGCAAAGGTTCTTTCCGAAGCTCCCGCAAGAAACGATATAACCGCGTGTTTCTATATTTAGTACCGCTGTGTTACTTACGACCTTATGAGCCAGCAGACTGTGAAATAGCGCTATTGTTAGCAGAAACACTTTTAGGATGGTTCATTGCACTCCTTTGTTCGTTAGATATGACTTTGAAAACCAAACGAAACGTAACCATTACAGATATACGTATATCAGAGTCTACCTCTCTGATGATGAACAAACGAAACGTATAATATTGGTTTCTGCCATTTACCCGTGGGTTGATAAATAGTTTGTCAACGTTGTATCGTTTACAATTACTGCAAAAACCACAAAATGGACTTATACGGCGTAACCAGCTGCGAGGCTATAGGCGCTCATACAGAAAGGAATATTTAATTAGTATTTTTTGACGCGGTAAATCCATATTACAAGATACTTACAGATTTGTTCTACAACTTTTCAATACTGTCTTAAATTTGGTAGTGACGGTGATCACAGAGCTGCGAACGTGTTAAACCCAACTTCACTTCCTGCTCGTTGAATTAATTGTATTCGTATTTCCTCGTTCTATTTATAAAGTGAGTAAAATGGTGTCCATTCAAAATTATGGGCTCCTCAGTCACAACAGTGGCTTCACCATCAAGAAGAAACTTACAAGGTTTTCTTTTCCTTTACCGAAGAAGAAATTATAACCACATCGTGCTATTTTTGAAGCTGGTTTTAATTACTTTCCTTTAAAGTGTATATGACATGAAAAATATTTCCTGCTTATTTGAAAGGCCTTTCAAAATTCAGTGGAATGGCATTTTTCTTTTGAAATATCTTTTTTCGTTTCAGAGATATTGACGTTTTTGTATTATGCAAATTAGATCAGTGATGACGTCATAAGATTTGACTCTAAAAATGATAAAATACTGAATAAACAATATCTCTAAAACTATTAAAGCAGTGTTCTTAAAACTTGGCACCACAAATGTGCATCACAAAAGAAACAAAATGTCACTCTTATGGCTGTTGCCATGGCAACATTTTGCTGCTGGTGCTGTCTCAATAAAAACTGAAATTCCCAGTTTTTGTCTTAAACCAAGAACCATCTAGCGCAGCCAAACCGATGGTGGGAATTAACAATATGGGAACTATGTCTTTCTAAGCAGGACCCTTTGTCTCATTTTTGAGGCCAGATATGGGGATTTTTCTTTGACAGAGAGAGACGGAGGAAAGAGTTGCTAGGCAACAATACTAATGTTTTTTTTCTTTTGATGCACATTGTGGCGCAAGTTACACTGCTCAATATTTCCAGAGATATTTTTTATTCAGTATTTTACCATTTTTAGAGTCAAATTTATGACGTCATCACTGATCTAATTTGCATAATACAAAAACGTCAATATCTCTGAAATGAAAAAAGATATTTCGAAAAGAAAAACGCCATTCTTCTGTATTTCGAAAGGCCTTTCAAATAAGCAGAAAATATTTTTCATGTCATATACACTTTAAGCTATTTCCGCGCCAACGCAATCATTAGTGATAATGGGTGTACGGTTATTGTCTTTAATTAATTAGTATTTAAAGCACGTCTTCCAAAGACGCACGTGTGGCCGTGTACGATTAAGTGATGGGGCTAAAAACGGTTCGAAAGGGCGCATAATCTCTACCTTATAAGGTTCTAGTTATGAAACACAACAGAAGTAAAGACAAAGTTATTTTGGTCTCTGCCTACATAACAGGAAGTCACTTGGATCGTGGAAAACAACATTTTCACATGCGATTAAAACTCTCCCAAAATGTGTTTTTTATCTAGAATTACGAGGAAGAGATCGACAAACCTTTGATTCAAAGATAGGTTGCTCCATGGCAGAGACATTTATTTTTATCATGCTATATTTCAAGTTATTTCCGTGTTCTGCTGTTGACGGTGATTACGTCAATGGACTGAGAAGCCAATAAGAAAGGGTGCATTAGCTTTTAATTGCCATATAAGGCTTTGTATTCAACGCTAGATAATATAACAGCTCACTTTGAACAGTATTTAGTGATTATTTCAGTAAGTCTCAGGAAAAAATGGTAAATTTAGGATGGCGACTGGTTGATACTTATTTCTTTATTTACTTTTTCATTGTATTTGTCGTATATGTCAATACCTCGTATTGCAGTCATATCATTTACATCAGAGAGGTAGATTAAACATCTGCATTGTTTCAGCACCCTGTGTCTAAAATTTGGTAAATGCACGCCCGGTTTTAACAAAGCTTGATCGGATTTTAAGTGCTTCCACTATTTAAAATATTCCATACAGTATTCTTAAATTTACAGCTTCACTCACTTCATCCTGATATGTCAAAAGATAAAATACATGTCTTAGTAAGTTACGTATAAATGATAAAAAGTGGTAGAATCAAATCAAGATAGCTTCATAATATTTAAGGCTGAGTTTAGTCTTTTTCAATAAGTTTTTCGAAAACCTACTATGAAGCTTAGTGTTAGCAAAGAAATTGCTTCTATGAATCTGAATGTTAAAAACATAGTTTCATCACAAACAAATGTGTTTCCATGGCGTTAACATTAAAAGTTAAAAACAAACGAAATTTACATTGAAAACTGTTAAGCCTAACAGTTTTTAAAAAACCTGTATCACAAACTATTTTAGCATTCATCAGTTTTTGTCCATCTGTTCCTTCTTTTGTATTTGCTGTGTTAATGAGCTATTGTTACTTCACACTTTTAAGTGGTAATTTAAAATTTCACTCAATATTTTTCACATTTTCTTATGTCTAAATTTGCTTAACATCCGTAAGACAGTTCCTTTAAAAATAAGTCTATTTTGACTTTTGTTTAACAGAGGGTATTGTTTTCAGTACAGCTTTATCTGTACATCTTGCTTGTGGATCACCGTATTGACAATACAGACTTTGCATGTGATATCATTAAACAGACTTTGTGATACATGACAACGGCCAACGGCATAAAAGTGTACCCAGCAGTGAGAGTTACGTAAATATTACTAACTTGTATTTTAATATTTATATGTTGCATTAAACATGTAAACACGATACGTGTGCCTCTTTTGATTATTACTTAATAGTTGAACCACACGATTTTCATCTTTCCTTTAATAGCTCACTTCCAAATTGAGTTGTAGCTTGGGCAAAAAATATAGTCACAATTACTTATGGGATAATTTGACCAAAACAAACAAGCTAGTATGGCGTAACGAAACGCTAAAGAGAACACTCAATGCATACTTTCTGTTTCTTGGACTTACGCAATTACCTTATTACACGAAATTTTCTTCATATTTCTTCCATTAAATAAGCCACATTCAGGCTTTTTCGGCGCATCAAATGTTCGCGATTTAAAAAAATACAATTGCAAAGTTTGGTTAAAGTTTCTAGAAATAAGTTGCTGATATACGCAGAGGTCCTTTCCTGAAGCTTCCCGCAAGGAACGAATTTACCGCGTGTTTCTATATTTAGTGCCGCTGTGTAAACGTACGACTATGTTATTGAGCCAGCAGACTGTGAAATAGCGCTATTGTTAGCTGAAACACTTTTAGCCATGGTTTCATTCTTCTCCTTTGTTCGTTAGGTATGACTTTGAAAACCAAACGAAACGTGACCACTACAAATGTACGTATATCAGAGTCTAGCTCTCTAATGATGAACAAACGAAACGTATAATATTGGTTTCTGCCATTTACCCGTGGGTTGATAAATAGTTTGTCCATTTTATATAGTTTTAAATTACTGCAAACCCTTCAAAACGGACTAATTCGGCATAGCCAGCTGCGAGGCTATAGGCACCCATGCAGAGAGGAATATATAATTAATATTTTTTGACGTTGCAAATCCATATTATATTACAGATTTGTTCTACAACTTTTCGACATTGAATTAAATTTGTCAGAGAAGATAATCACCCAGAGCTGCGGATGTGTTGAAGCGGTCAGTGTTCAATTCACTTTCACTTCCCGCTCGTTGAATTAATTATATTCATCTTCCTGGGATCTTCCTCGTTCTATTTCCAAAGTGAGTAAAATGGCGTCCTTCAAAATTACCGACTACTCAGCCACAACAGTGGCAGCACCATCAAGAAGAAACTTACAAGGTTTTTTTTTCCTTTAGAAGAAATTGTACCCACAACGTGCTATTTTTGAAGCTGTTTTTTTATCTCTTTTCTTTGAGCTATTTCCGCGTCAACACAATTATCAGTCATTGCGCACATGGTAATTGTCTTTAGTTAATTATTATTTAAAGCACGTCTTTCGAAGACGCGCAGCACGATTAAGTGATGGAGCTGAAAAGAGTTCAACAGGGCACGGTAAGCTCTATCTTATAAGGTTCTGTTTGTGAAACAAAAAAGAATAGCGGGCGAAGTTATTTTGGTCTCAGCTTACATAACAGGAAGTCACTTGGATCACGTACGACAACATTTTACGTAACATGTAACTTAAAACTCCCCCAAGATGTGCTATTTATCCAGCATTTCGATAAATAGTTTAACCAGCCTCCGCTTTAAAGATAGTTTGCTCCAAAGCTGAAAATTTTATTTATTTATCGCAATATTTGAAGTTATTTCCGTGTTTTGATGTTATCGGTGATTTCGTCAATGGACTTTTGGAGCCGGTTAGAAATAAGGGTACATTAGCTTTACCATATAAAGCTTTGTTTGCAGCCGGCGCCAGATAAAGTGGATAATCATGTACTATTTCAATTGTGGTTTACACCGGACAGGAGGTCTTGGGATCAGGGTAATTAAAGCTACAATCATCGAATGCTCAGCTGATGAGATAGTAATCAGCAATTAACAGAAACGGTAAAAGGAACGTTAATATGACCTGTAAAGATGCCAGATGTTGTTAAGGCCCACAACAGTTGTTTGCACTGTAATGGCCATACTACGGTTGAATTAAGTAACCGTAACGCCTTGTTTAGTTGAATGGACACACGCCGCAACCTATTGTGTTTTGCGCACGTTCAAGGCCAGAAAAGCGAACAAAAACAAGAACAAAGACTTTCGCCGTGCTTCAGAACCATTTCCGTGTGAATGATTGATACAATCCTGTATTAAGCGAAAATAAAGATTCACTGTCTCATAGTCAGTTACTTGCTTGTTTCTTTCCCTGTTAAAGAAAAAAGATGAAAAAGTGTCAAAAAATAATAATGAAATCAGTAACAAAAAAAGAATAAAAATATATAACTGCCCCTCCCCCTACCCTTCCAGTACGCTTCCTTATTCCAACGCAGATTTACTAAGATAAGGTGTAAATAACTATTTAAAGCTGTATTTTCTTTTACCAGGTCAAAAAGGCTCACTGTCGTCCACGGACTGCGTTTTGTGTGTTCCTTAGAAAATTGGGAAAATGAAAACAGACCACAAGGGATAGAAATAATGCAAACATTAATTTCTGTCAACTCATAGATATTTTATGCAAAGTAGTATATTTTTTCAAATATGCTTAAAAATCCCAGAAGTTTGTCAATTCCCATTTAGATTAAGCGCGACGGACAAGGTATATTTTGTAATTCTTTTTTTTTTTTGCACAATTGTAGCTGGTTTCTGTCTGTTCCTTTTCGTGTAGTTCGTTTCATGCAGTTCAGCAGTTAAGGATTTCGTCAGTGTATACCATAATAATATTTTATTCTTACAAGTATTGAAGGAGCAAAAATTAATAACGGGCCCTTTTCAGGCATGAGGTATGCCAAAGACGCTATTCATCCAAAGCCGCAGGGAAGGGGTTGGCAAGCCTTCAATCCATAGATAGATGGTCCAAAAGATAAGTGATAAACTCCCGTAAGTCCGTCACCTGACTTGTACTCGTTTTCTATAACAGCTATTTTATCATGCACGGGGCATGCGGGACATATTTTCTTCGAATCTAAGGAGCAGGGGTGGCGCAGTGGTGAGAGCGCTCGCCTCCCACCAATGTGGCCCGGGTTCGATTCTGGCCTGGTGCCATATGTGGGTTGAGTTTGTTGTTGGTTCTCGCCTTGCTAGCGCTCCGAGGGTTTTTCTCCGGGTTCTCCGGTTTTCCTCCCTCCTGAAAAACCAACACTTCCAAATTCCAATTCGACCTGGACAGAGGACCCGCATGAAAACCAGCTAGCGCTGATGTGGCTTCCTCTCAAAATAAAGCAATTTTTTTTTTTTTTTTAGTTTGATTTTTTGAAAAGTTAAAGAGGAAGTCACGTGCAAGGAATAATAACGCAAAGGACAACTTTCACATGCAGGCGCATGCCTAATAATATGCTTATATTCCCGAACGCAATTAACGGCAATAAAAGCAGGAATTATTTCTAAAAAGGAGTAGGGCACGCAGCTGCCGGTATTATGGTCGGCTTTTGTCTTTATCTACCATCATCAGGTCCATATCAGCATACATGCTGCCAATAATTGAATCTGCTTAAGGACGAATTAAATTTCGCTTGAAAGTTATGTTCCTTGCGGTTCCACTAGAGCTTTTACCCACGGAAAACTGAGACTTTACCCACGGGAAGTCTGTATTTGTGTGTGACCTCTATTCCCGCAGTGATTCCGCCCATGGGAAATCACTATGGATACATCAAAAAGAACAAAAGAATTATCCATGACGTTTCCCGAACCAAGTAGTAGGGTTTATCAGTGGTTTATCTAACCACAAGAGTAGTTCAGCCAATCGGGTGAAAGAAAAAAGTAAATCCGGAAACCGCAGCACATGCTGGGCACATTTTTGTGGTGCTGCGCAAAAAATCGCGGCAAATATCCTGGCACGTACTAAATACAAGACACGCGGCATCAAACACGGCCAACTTTCGAGGTTCACTGTGAGTATATTTTACTCGTCTTTGCTCAGAATACCCCATTGATCTGATTTATCGTAGCACGGCATAGTTTTCTTATTGTTTTTGTTTTTTTACTATTTTCCACAGCAACTTTAGACCAGAGGATTCTCAACAAGATGGGCCTTTGTAAAATGGTTTTTTATTCCAAAGAAATCGGGAGCAAGATTCATCGGCACCATACTCTCAATATCCATATTATTTGCATGGAAATCAACAAATCCCGCTACACTGCAAGGTCGAAAGTTGACCTCGGGTAATTATTTGCAATGTAACCGGAGGACTTAACCTGACCGGAAACCCAAACCGATCCCAACCCAAGGGAATTACCCACGGGGTTACCTCGGGCAGAGGTCTAGTGGAACCGCAACTCTTAGAGTGCGTCTTAGAGTGCGTCTTAGAGTGCCTCTTAGAGTGCGTCCCACTATTGCATAAAAAGGTAACAATGAACGAGCTAGAAAATATTACCTTCTAATTGAGGCCCTCTCTCCCAAACAATCCCTGCCATAACCCGTCTGACGACTTGTCTGTAAAATCCAAATTACGAATAAGATAGCAGATGCAAATAAAAATAAATAAAATAGAGAATTTCAATTTATCCTGTCAAATCCAGGCAATTATACCATGACAGTGTTTGGTCCGCTAGTTGTGGTATATACTAAATTTCGCGGCGAGGTAACCTGATATCCGCCACATTCACCGCCACTGAGGTGAATAATTGTTTGTCGAGGCATGTTCATTTGATAAACCATTGGGAGGTTCGCACCAGGTACAAAGTTAAAACGATTTTAGGGCGGAGTTTGCTATGTAAAAGCTGAACAATCGCTTAATTCGTCCTTCTATCCCTCGCGATTCAACTCACAACAGTAATAATCTTTGTGTGTTCACCCTTGTGGGGGAGGGGGGGGGGGGGGAGGGGGGGGTCTTCTATGGATCTCTTTAAACATGTTTTTTATTGTCAACTCTATGCCAACTATACCGTGATTAATCCATTCTATTTAAAAAGAAGTACAACAATTATCTCTGTTAAGATACGTAGAACTGAGACAATCATGGTGCTACGCTTGGCGTTGTTATGGATGAATATGTTTTTTATGTTTTCACTCTTTTCTACTTAGATCAAAGAAGGTGAACGAGCTCCAGTGGATCTTAATGATTTGATGAGTGACTTAGATTCCGAAAATGCCACTGTTATCAACAACGAGGAGGAAGCTAGAGAGTTGACCCAGAATTTAGCGAACACCTTGGCGCAGCTTACACTCTCCAGCGAGGAGACAACCCCTCAAACAACAGCAGGAACAGTTATCAAACCAACCAGCGCGGGCTAGACACCAAACAAGGGGAAGGTGAAACAACGGAAGCTGGCACAATATCTCCAGACGTGACACCGACACCCACCAAAGCAACGATTTCACCAGAACAAATTAAGCACGCTACAGTAAGTTGGGTCTTCCATTAAATTTTAGCATAACCCACTGACCGTCTATTAGGTAATCATGCAATCTGATTGGCTTCACAGGTGACACCTATTGATCGATAGACGGCTTTCGGAGTGCGCGCCCAGATTTCACTGAATTTTATCGATTAAAACCTTAAGAAATCACAGGTGTTTAATCGATCGGCCAGTGGGTTATGCTTAAACAATAAGACGGCTCACTTTCGGTTTCTATCGACTATGATAGTTTGCCCGGGTACAATTAAAAAAAAAAGACAGAAAATATATGCTATTCAATCGAAAGTATCCTCATTTCTATTAATAATCAGCCTAGGCTATAAGTAAGTTGAATAATAATCTTCACTCTTCATTTATCTAGTTGCGAGTGAATATCTGCTTCCTTTTTTCTACTCGATAAATCAATAGAAGTTTTAAACATGATTCAATCTATAGCTGATACTTTCTGGTTTTTTTTCCAGATCATTGAAAAGAGTATATCCAAGTTATCTCTTGTCACAAGTATTATAACAAATAGTGGTACAACAACTGTTAATGACTTTCTGGTCATCAGTGATACACTCGAGACGGCCACCGCGAATAAAGATGTGCTGACATTAAATGCAAGGGTAAAATGTTTTGCATTATGAAAGCAACTTTGTTTCATTTGCGTTAGTTTAGGTTAGTTAAGTGTTAAGGCTTTGCCTGTTTGTTCGTTTGTTTGTTTGGGTTTGTGGTTGTCAGTTGTAGTTACTGAGGAAATAGCGATCAGCTAGAGGTTACTACATGTTTGCAAATTTGGCTATTATGCCCGGGGGGGGGGGGGGGGGCACTCCCATACATGAGCTATATAGGTATGTGCCGCTGTGAAGGGTATGGTTTTCAAGCAGTTTAGTCTGGGATAGGGTATAGAAATCAGAGAGTTTTGGTATAGAAAAGGGTAGCATTTGCCGGGAAACCGATCGACGGTATGACGAATATAGTCCAGAAACTCGGAAGAGAAAGAGGCTTTCCTAAACGTAAATAAAATCATCGCGGCATCGTTGTTCACAGATGGTTTTCCATTAAAACACTGATAATGATACAGTTCTAACAAAATGCAAGTCTGGGATAGGGTAAGGATTTTCAGTGTCTAGTCTAGTATAGGGTTGCAAAAATCAGCTGAACATGGTCTGGTATAGGGCAAGGGCTTCAAATTCCCAGCGGCACACCCCCACCCAACAATGTACCGGGTGCCCCCCCCCCCGGGCTATTATGGCACTGGGTGATGCATGCAGAACGCTTATTACTCGAAGTAAGTTCTGTACTTACTATAGCTATGGAAATTTTCGCCAAATTGACCAAAGAAAGTCATAGTAAACGTATCGGAGTGCACCGTTGAGTAGAGCACTGAATACTCTACTCAACGGAGAGCACGCGGTAATTTTGAAGAACAGAAAAGTAGTGCAGAGAAGCAACAGCCGCAGCCAAGAGCTTTTCGCACTTGCCGAGTGTTTAGATCGTCGAGAGTTTAACATCGCCCTTAAAAATGTTAACGATAAAAGAAAAGCGAAGCAGGTTTTCCATTTATTGATGGTACTCCTCCGTAGAGTTTCTTCCTCTCACTAAAATCAATTTTTTTTTCTGTCCCAGGACGAAAGTGCCAGTTTACTGAATGACATAGTTGAAGCCGTTTCGGAAAGGACAGATGCACCAATATCGTTCCTGGAAAGGATGACGGAGACAGTTTTAAAAGCACTGCCAACTTACTGGACAGCGTGTCGAGTGGTCCTTCAATAAGCCGTGATGGTATAGTCCATAGTTGTGATGACAAAATCAAAGTAAATATCTCAAAACCTTCAAACCATTTGTTTTGTTTCTCATGACTTGCCACTTTCGAACATTCAAGGGAGGTGCCACTGAATATTCTTTGACCTTTTTCTGTTTTGTTTATTTATGGTTTTATTTGATGTTGCTCAGTTTCTTTTTTAATATGGTTTAGTTCATAAAGATCGCTTTTTTAGTGGCTGTTTACATTTTCATCTGGTGAACATTCTGCAAAACACTGTAATAATCGGCTCTAGGAAACAACAGAGATGTTTTAAAAACAGGTCAGCGCTGACAAAAAAGAAAATTGGATAACGTAAACATAAAAATAAGGTATAACAAACATAGCAGTGGAAGTCACCAAAATACGATGTTGAGAATCAGCCAGACGCTTCCCCCCCCCCCTCCCCCCGCCTCAAAAAAGTGAAGTAAATCAAAAGAAAAAAAAACAGACCCAGACCATTAACTATATTAACCGATTGCACGGAGGCTTTAGTATTTCGTAGATTTAACTGACAAGATAGTCCTTTCTTTTGACCTTTCTAGTGGGTGGTTTCTAGAAAGGTTACCCTTTCTCCACTTAAACTAGCCCTGAGATAGAGCAGGACTATCGTACCTTCTGTAAAGCTTGATAGTAATATACCATGTACTCTTTTTATGCTGAATCATTTCTTTAAGGTCTGTAAAATGGACCAAAATTCATGTGTAAAACTGTCTCACTTTCTTTCTGACTTTTATTTTTCTACAAAGGAGAGGAGTGGAAATGTTTCCAGCACAATCTTGCAAGCGATAAACAATATGTGTATGGCGGTTTTGAAAGCTAAAACACCGGGTGATGCAGACACAGTTATTAATACTACAGAAATAGCAGCAAGACTTCGGAAGACCCTTGTTGACTCTTTGAACGATTCGAAGATCGAGCATGACCTTGGAATGTTCAAGCTTCCCAAAGAGGAAATGTTTCCAGAGAAGAACCTAACGGGCGATAATGCAGTAAATCTTCAGGTATGCAAAACTCCATGCCATAAGCAGAATAGCTGACAAAAATAGTAAAGAGGGGGTTGAGAGGAGCACCAGGCAGTGATTTCAAACCAGAGTAAAAAGAAATTTGATAGATCGATTCAAAGCGAAAATTTAGCTTAAAGTGTATATCCGTCCTACAGGTTTTTTGTGGTTTTCGTATCTCTGTAATGCATTAATAAGTATTCCAAATTTTTTTTTGGATTCCGCCACTTTTTCGCTGTGAAATCAAGCTTTAAAGTTCCCGTTTCGGTCACGCCCAAAGGAGTTGACCGGGAGTCAAGACAAGAAAAAGCCTGGGTTCCAAACCGGCTGTGACGTCAGATCAGGAACCGCGAAATCTTACCGCCAGTTGAAGTCCTCATTACTTCTGTAATCGCGAGGAGATATTGTCGGTTGAAATATGCCAGATAGATGCGTTGTTGCGGAATGCTTAAATACTCCAAACGCCGAAAAGGGTATTGCGATGCATTTTGGGGTGTTGTGAGAACAGAACCAAAGGCTAGAAGGAAAAATTAGTTGGACTTCGTGTAACGTGCAAAGTGGACTGATCCGAGTGCTTGGTCCGCCGTCTGCTCTTGCCACTTCGCTCCCAGGGATATTACAAGAAGACATTCCTTTGAAAATCTCAAATGCCAACTGATCAAATATGATATTGGCATTGTTCCTGTGCCAAGATTTCACCGGGATACTTTCAAAGAAGAAGAGTTTTCCAGACGAAGTCTTGTTCTTCAAGTCTTATTAAAATGTGACCTTTAAAATCGACGTGACTGCGTTCGTACGTAGCTTTTCAGGGTTTCAACTCCCATACATGTGAAGTTATAATTTTATCGATCGGTCTCCGCAAGCGCTATTGCTTGATTAAAGTGCGTACAATGAAAAGTTAATCAAAGCTTTCACGGCCTAAAGTAAGCATTGTCACAATAAAAAGAAAAGGTTTTCCTAAGTTATAAAAGTAAAAAATCGATAGGTTATGACTTTTTTTGTTAATAGTTTTTTGAGACAATCAGTCGCACTTATCATAAGCGCGTGTTGTCGGAATTGCTAAACGCGTGAAAAGTCGCTCGTATTTTGATAAGGCTGTAACAAGAAGGACTAAAGTAGCACATATTTTTATAAAGGTGTTATAAGAAGGACTAATAAAAGTAATAAACATGTTTATTAATATTAATCTTTAAGTCGAGTTCCACTTGTTCAAGTGCGTATCGACTTAGGGCACATTTATTTGCAACATATGCAAATAGCCGTCGCATTTGCCCGTAGGATTTGTTATTGTTTTCAAGCTAAAAAGCAATAGAAAATTCAACAGGCAAATGCGACGGCTATATTATTTGTTGTATACAAAAGTCGCCAAAATAAACAGCCCACGCGCCAAATTGAAGTCTACCGACGCGACAAGTTTCGATTCAAAACAAACAAAGCTTGCAAGCATACAACATTCGAATTCAATGAGCTGTGCGAGTGTCAAGGACAATTTTTCGGGAATGATAGTGCTTGTTCTCGTTTTCGTTTTCGTATCACATCTGTAAAGATAATTAAAAGGTATACAGCCTGCGAATGCAGATCGATTTCCGTCCGTCGTTGAAAGTTTCGCGACGCGTCAAGTTTCCATTCAAAGCTTTCTGGAGTTAATTTGCGTACAAAATGCAAATTTAACGAGCGGAGTGAGTGTTTGGAAAAAGTATCTATATACCAGAATGTGTCTAATATCACGACTCTGTTTAGACGGTTTTGTAATTCTCGTTCCCTCTCTTCAATAATTTGCCTCTCTCGATTATATTCTTCTATCCATGCATCGTCCGCTAGAGGTTCTTGAAAGTATAAGGCGCCTTCTTCTTTGTTACTCTCATCTTCTACTGCAGTGCAAGCGAACGATTCGAGTTCTCCGGACTCGATCTCTTCGCTCGAATTAGATGAACTGCAAGTCTCGTATTCTTCAGATAAGAAATCGCTGTTGTGTGAGTATTTCATCCAAACTCGAAGAATTCTCGGGAAAAACAAACCTTATGTTGTGGTTGTAAAACAAATAAACAAATGCAAACACTTCGAGACGGTTCCTGGTATGATGTCACTCGTCATCAACCCTCGATTACGCGGTGAACTTCTTTTGGCGTGGCCGAAATGGGAACTTTGAAGCTCGATTTCACAGCAAAAAAGTGGCAGAATCCATTTTTTTTTGGAATACTTGTTTATGCATTACAGAAATACGAAAACCACAGAAAACCTGTAAGCCGGATAGACACTAAAGAATTAAGGGGTTTTTCATTTTACGTATATTTGAATTTATAAAGGGCTCATTGTATAGGCAGTTATATGTATAGCTTATTCGAGAAAGGTTGTCGGATAAAAGCACAAAATTGCACGCCACAATACCGAAAGGTAGTATGGGTAGAAGCGGAGAGCTGCTCTTCGTGCTGAATACCAGTAAGATGGCGGCATGAGAAACTCGAATTTGCACGATTTCTTTCTCTTCAGACATGTAAAGACAAGGTACTTTTAGCCCCCTGAATTCTAAAAGAATTTTCTAAACTCAAATACATGCGACAGTGAAAGTTAAGCTACAGAAAAAGGCCTCCTGAGAGGAAAAACAAAATCTTCACGTGCAAAAATACAAATTTGTACATTTTCTCTAGGCCAATATGCAGAATTCAAGTAAATACCCATACCACCTTTTGGTCTTGTCGCGTGCGCTTTTGTGATTTTTTCCGACAACCTTTCTCAATTAGCTGTATAATAACGATCATTTTGTAAACCTTACTACATACTCATTATGGCTGATTACGATGTTTGAAACTTCGAAACATGTTCACAAACTGAAGAGCGTTGTTGCAGTTGTTTTTATTAATTTAATTACAGATGCTGGCCTTTGAAGAGAATCCATACAAACAATGTGGCGATGATAATATTACCTCATCAGTGGTTGCTTTGGAAGTAAAAAGCTCTAACGGAAGCAAGTTTTCAATAAGCGGCTTAAAAATGAAATTGACATCAGAATACACCATAAGGAACGCCCTTTTGATTCTGATGAAGAGACCTTTTTGCTAAAACTAGATGATGCATCATCTCAATTTCATACTTTTACGAACAGCTTTTCCGACGTAGCTGTAGCTATCGAGTTTCTTTCCCACAATGAAACTCATTCTAAATGGACAATTATGGTAGCACATGGAAAGAGACCATCCGTACAAGATTATCTGGCTTCGTGGTCTTTTGATGGAAAAGGAAGAAAGCTATTACTGCTGGAATCTAGTTTACTGACCGAAGGAACTTACTACATCCAAGTGCAAGCAAAGACTACGGTCCACAGTTCCTCGGAGGAGACAATAAGTGCCAATGTTTCCTACAGTCTCAAAACATCAAGGTTAAAGTGCCTTTTCTGGATTGAGGAACTAGAAGGGTGGAGTCTGGATGGATGCAGGGTAAGTGTAGTTAAATGACTACTTTTTGTTAAAGAAATCTACTTCCAAAATCTATCTAATGGGTTTTTGGAGTAGTTATTCCATGCGCACGCGTTAGATATGAGGTGATAAATAACTAACGTGGTGCATTCCCTTTTTTCGCCATCCTATAAAACACTTTGTTTACCCCCAAAAATTTTTGCAAAACCATTGTTTTCAATTTCTCTGGGGACGATTGTACGTCATTGTAAATCCCAAGAGAAATTAAAAACAAAGAAAATGCAAAGAATTGGGTTAAACTTCTTTCTGCATTCGCCAGTCATATACTTGCCATTATACGAAATTATACTTTAAATTACAATATAAACAAGACATTTAAATTCGTCTTTAGAAAATTAAGCTGAAACGTTTGATAGTCGGAACTTTTGTTAGAATTGTGTCTGTAATTGGTCTGAAATGAAACGTTAAAAATTTATGTCGATCGCATTTGTTAATTTTTAATCATCAGAAAAGACTCACTTCGCTTTTCTAACGTATGGACGTTGCTTTATAGGCTGGTCCGGAAACAACATCTACAGAGGTTCAATGCCTTTGCAATCATCTTACATCGTTTGCAGCACAAGTGTTTGTCGAGCCAAATGTCATTGACTTTCGTAAGGCTATGAAAGGGTTCGTGGAATTGTCTGAGAACCCGATGGTTTTTACTGTAGTGTTATCTATTTTAGGCGTCTACATTCTGCTGCTTATTTGGGCTAGAAGACGTGACATTCGAAATGCAAAGAAGGTAAATATTTTCTTCTGCTACTCTTCCCACTACCACCTAGTACCACTACCACTACTACCGCTAACGCTACACCACCGTGCGCTACCGTTACTGCTGCTGCTGCTGCTGCTGCTATTGCTACTACAACTACGACTACTTCCTAGTACCAGTACCAATACCACTACCACAACTAACACTGCCACTACCACCACTACTGTAACCTCCACCGATACTTCCGCTTCCTCGCTTTCTCTATTGCTTTCGCTTCTGTAAAGGCTGCTACTACTGAAGCCTAAAAAATAATAACTCTTTGCCGCTACCTCTGCAATGCTCATTTTTTAATTAGCATTTCTCATTTAACTTTCTTTTTAACAGGTTTATTTTGTCATTTTTCGCACTTTCATACTGAATATATTCTTATATTCATGTCATTTCCAACATACGTTAATGGCCGCCGGCTGGTAGCCGAAAGCTTAGAATTTCTTTACAATACAATTTTTTTAAGATTAGCTATAGCTTATCATTAGCTATACTTCTTCTCTTCCTTCTTCTTCTGCACCTTTTCCTCCATCTTATTTTTCATCTCCTTCTTTACTTTCGCCTTTTATTGTTTCCTACTGAAGAAAGAAAAGCTTATTTTCATGTGCCATTACAGGGGCGACAGCAAAGAGCAAAAAGTTCGGGTCTGAATACAGTTTAAAAAAGCATTTTAATGAGTTCGTGACACATCTCCTTTTTCCACTTAGGCGGAAACCGTTCCTTTGGAAGAAAATGGGCCATCGGATCGATACAAGTACGAGATTTTGGTGTTAACAGGAATGAGAAAAGGAGCTGGAACCACTGCTGACGTTTGCTTTGATTTAATGGAATTGGACGGTGAGACTGGTCCACGCCGACTTAGAGATCCCAACCAAGTGCGTTTTCAGAGATCTGGCGTGGACTCATTTCTTCTTACCACTTCTCAGCATTTGGGAGATCTCACCCTCTTAAAGATTTGGCACAACAACTCAGGACCTAGCCCGTCTTGGTATTTAAAACAAGTAATAGTACGTGACCTGAAAACAGATTGCGTGTTTGTTTTTGTGTGTAATCGGTGGCTTGCTGTCGAGTTTGATGACAGTGAGGTGCTGCGGACGTTGCCATTAGCTAGGCAAGACGATCTAAAATCATTCAACCATTTGTTCTACAATGTCACGCAGAAGAATATAACAGACAGCCATCTGTGGTTTTCGGTGCTGATGAGGCCAAAAATGAGCAACTTCACCACTGCCCAACGCCTTTCGTGCTGTTTGGCTCTATTTTATTGTACCATGTTAGCAAATGCAATGTTCTACCAGCTTGATGGAGAGTCGGATTCCACAATCACCTTTAATTTGGGGCCTTTAAGCATATCTTATCGGCAGGTATATATTGGAATTATAAGCAGCCTGATTATTTTCCCAGTAAATATTGCCATTGCTGGGCTATTTAGGAACATAGGCCCCAAAACCCAAAATGAAAAGACAGCGAAAATATCGCACGCACTGAATTCGAAGACAAAAAAGAGGGCACAGGCTTACAAAGGAGATTTCGAAGACATAGTTCACTGGTACCGTAGGCAAGATCAAGAAGAAGAATTGCAAAGCGAAGGCCCTGAATCTATTTCTGTGGGACTGCCACCCGTTGAAACAGTTGATATGGAGCAGAAGACAACGCAGTGGCTGAATAGGAGTATAACCAGTTGCAACAGTGAAAGTTTCCTTGCGGAATTAGACCAGAACAATTGGCACGAAAGTGAAATAGATTTTGAAGTTTCAGAGGAGTGTAATGTTACGCTGCAAATCAATGAGAAAAAAAGTGAATCGCTTAAAAGAAGGAAACGTAAACTTCCTCACTGGTGCGTGTATATTGCATGGTTTGGAGTTTTCGCCGTCTCATTTGTCGCAGCTTTCTTTGTTACTTTATACGGTTTTCAGTTCGGCAGAGAGAAAGCTTCCCAGTGGCTTGCCTCTCTACTGATATCTCTTGTTCAAGACATCTTTATCAGCCAGCCGATCAAAGTATTGTTTTTAGCACTGTTTATTGCTCTTCTGATCAAGAAACCTCAAGAGCAAATAGAGACAAATAATGTGGACGGTGACGACATGGAGGATAATGAGGAGGACGAAGGTGAACATGGAATTGGCAATTTCGAACAAGGATTTCCTGAATATAAGTTTAATTTATGCATCGTAGATACGAAAAGCATCCTTCAACGAAATTGGAACCGCCAGATCTTACTGAACTTAGTAACGCCAGAGAACAGAGACAACGAGAAATACGAATGTCTCAAATTCTGAAGGAAATAATTACATACGTGCTTTTCTTGCTTGCCCTGTTTGTTGTAAGTTTTGGACAACGCGATCCTCAAGCCTATTTCATTGCCAAAACAATGGAAGATACTTATCTTGGAGGAGTGTATACCGGCCAGCAACTGTATGAGGTAAGCGTTTGTAGACTGAGGATTTGGCTATAAGCCCACATGGTCTTCAAATTCGCTCAAACCACAGCCAGTGGGGAGAAAAAAAAAAAGTAGCAAAAAAATAATCATAATGTAATGATTAGGTTAAGCGTCCTAGAAAAAGCTTTCATCGGTTGAAAGGGAACATTTCTGCATCACAGTCTTGATAGTTGAATCCCGATAACTCGAAAAGTCAATAACTCGAACCTCCCGCTAACGGAGACCTTTTTTGTTCCTCTCCAGGTTATTTTCTCACTAATTTAATCTCTTATAACTCAACCCCCTTGAAGGTTCGAGTTATCCGGATTCAGCTGTAATCAGCCATTTTACTGATTTGCAGTCATGCCCATCCTATCTCAATTAAGACAAAAAATCAGAATAATACTTGATGATTATTACAATTGTCATCACGATGACGAGGATGAGTGTGGTAAAGGATGACGAAAATATTGAATTTATTATTTATCTTGCAGACGGATGGAGTCGATAACTACTGGACATGGATTGAAGGAACTGTTTTGCCAAGTTTATCCTCTTCAAGTCGAGACTGGGCTAAAGGGTGCCACCCTTTGGAAAACTATACAATCGATTGTAATTCACGCCTAGTTGGAGGGGCACGCATCCGTCAGCTCAGAGTGTCTCCAGGTTTGTCCCTTTAAGAGTGGGTACTTTGAACATGAAAGAAAAATGTGTAGCTACAATAGAAGGTCACAGGGGTAACATTAATCGAAGAATATCATTCTATTATAACTCTATCTTTCTAACTGGTAAGGTATATCGTGGGAAAAGACAAAATTAATAGTTAACTATATGCACATGTTGCGATTCATATTCATAGGACATTCAATTTCTACTTAATTTTACGTTCAATTTTTCAAACCTTCAGGGAGTTGTCAAGTACCTGGGCCTTTAAGAGACAAGATCTCAGCGTGCAATGACTTCTATTCATTCTTTAAAGAGGACAAAAACAATTATATAACAGGGTGGGTAATGGCAAATACCACATCAAATACGACATCTAACACAACCGCCACACCCTCGCCTTGGACTTATCAGACCATGGAGGAACTTGGTGGCATACCATTCTTAGGACTCATGGGCACTTACGGTGGGGGTGGTTATTCCTTTGATTTGTCAGTTTCCAACGTTACAGAAGCTTACTTGAGTTCCTTGAAGGAAAACTCCTGGATTGATTCTCGAACTCGTGCAATATTTGTGGAAGTCGCAATTTACAGTGCCCAAGTCAACCTGTTTGGAGTTGCGACGTTTTTAACGGAATGGATTCCAACAAATGGGATTGTTTATTTTAACAACGTCAAAGTTGCCCGTCTATATTCCCACGGAAATAACTTTCACGTTGTGATGCTTGTGTGCGAAATTTTTCTTGCTATTTTTGTCGCCGTGTTCATGTACACTGAAATGAAGAAAGCTTATAAACTGCGAAAGGAGTATTACAGAGATCCATGGAACTGGCTTGAAATTGCTCAGATCGTACTGATATTAACTTGCGCGGGTGCTTTGCTACAGCGGACAGTTTTCGCACAACGGGCGATAAAGCATATGAAGTCTAACCCAGAGAAGTTTACTAGTTTTATTCAGATAATTACATGGGACGAGATTTTCGGGTATTCGCTGGCATTTTTAGTTTTCTTTGCTAACTTGAAGCTTCTCAAACTAATTCGATTCAACCACCGGATCTATGTATTTACAAAGACTCTTTCTACAGCTGCATCACCACTCATGTCTTTCATGATCGTCTTCTCCATTTTCTACTTTGCTTACAGTGTCCTGTTTTACGCAATGTTTGGAAGCATACTGCCCGAGTACCGCTCATTTCTTACGACCATTGAAACATTGTTCAATACTGTTATGGGAGCGTTTGATTTTGAAATTATCAGACAGAACGATCGTATCCTGGGACCAATTATCTTCTTCTCGTTTATGATGATCATGGTTATGATACTGCTTAACGTGTTTTTGACGATACTCATGGACTCCTTTGCCGAGGTACAAGCAGATGAAAATCTAAAATCAAAAGACGCTGAAGTAGTGGAAATGATGATGAAGCGTTTTAAATACTTTTTTGTACGGACAGACAAGGTTGACATTTTAACAGAGACCAGCGCCGAGCCGGAAACCGGCTGTAGTTCACCTAATGATCGTAAAACCCTGAACAGTATCAACCAACCAAGCAGTGATACAACTTCATTTAGGTCTCTAAGTGAAAACTGGTTGGAACAAGCGCGAGACAATATCTGTGAACAAAACCATCCACAGAAAGCTGTTCAGGCTTCATTCTCGTCGATTGAGAACGCTGATGACTCAAGCCAAATCCAACGTCGTGACTGTGACGAAGAAAACTCGTATGCTTGGTCTTCATTCATGTCACTAGCCAATGAGCGCGTTGAGGTGGAAAACTGCCAAACAATCTCACCTCGTGACGATGAGTCATTTATGTCACTATCCAATGACCGTGTTGAAATGGAAAGCGATGAGACAACCTCTCCTTATAACGATGAATTAGGGGAAAAACTAGCAGAAAAGGACACAAGTGATGTATGGTCAAAATCATCTAATGATAGTCGAGCATTTTCTAGGAAGTCATCCACTGCGTCACAGGGAGAACAAAATAAATCATGCGAAAGTGTTGGCGAGGAATGTCCACCATCTACGAGCAACTCACCCCAAGATAGCCCTCGCTTTAAAACGGCAGAACCTCGAACACTTCTCAAGAGCAGAAGAAGCTCGAGCTCTGGTTATAGTTCTTCCTTTTTGGGGACCGTTAAATCGAACGCTGAAACAGAACTATCTCAAGAATCTGAAGTGTCCCATTATTACGATTTGCTTGACAGAGCACTTGACACCCTTGATGTTGAAAAGCAAGAGAGTTCTCTGGCGAACAGCAGCTCCATGGAACCCGAGGTGTCTCATTACTATAAGCTTTTAGAAAAAGCGACAAAGGAGCTTGATCAAGACGCACAAGAAGGAACAAACGCTTTGGAAACATTTGACTTTACTGATTATAGAATTTGTGATAACAACTTCGGGAACAGCCTCGTAAAAGATTCAGAATTGGAGGAAAACGTGGAGCCAAAACTCGGTGAGCTTACAGGCAACTTTGCTATTGTTGCTATGAGTGACATACAGGAGGATCAAATATATGAACAACTGCTAAAAACATACGTCACATTACTTAACGAGGTTTCTTTTGAACCTGATCGTGACACCATGGAAAGTCAACTTATGAAACGTTTTGATAAAAAAGCAAAGTGGAAGTACACTCGTCACATGTATACGGAACCATAGTGAAAAACACGCCGAGTATAACAGCTCACTTTAAACAGTATTTAGTGATTATTTCAGTAATTCTCAGGAAAAAAAATAGTAAATTTAGGATGGAGACTGGTTGATACTTATTTCTTTATTTACTTTTTCATTGTATTTGTCGTATATGTCAATACCTCGTATTGCAGTCATAGCATTTACATCAGAGAGCTAGATTAAACATCTGCATTGTTTCAACACCCTGTGTCTAAAATTGGGTAAATACACGCCCGGTTTTAACAAAGCTTGATCGGATTTTAAGTGCTTCCACTATTTAAAATATTCCATACAGTATTCTTAAATTTACAGCTTCAATCACTTCATCCTGATATGTCAAGTGACAATAATGCTCTAAAGATAAAAGACATGTCTTAGTAAGTTACGTATAAATGATAAAAAGTGATAAAATAAAATCAAGATAGCTTCATAATATTTAAGGCTGAGTTTAGTCTTTTTCATTAAGTTTTTCGAAAACCTACTATGAAGCTTAGTGTTAGCAAAGAAATTACTTCTATGAATCTGAATGTTAAAAACATAGTTTCATCACAAACAAATGTGTCTCCATGGCGTTAACATTAAAAATTAAAAACAAACGAAATTTACTTTGAAAACTGTTAAGCCTAACAGTTTTTAAAAAAAACCTGTATCGCAAACTATTTTAGCATTCATCAGTTTTTGTCCATCCATTTCTTTCTTTTGTATTTACTGTGTTAATGAGCTATTGTTACTCCACACTTTTAAGTGGTAATTTTAAAATTTCACTCAATATTTTTCACATTTTCTTATGTCTAAATTTGCTTAACATCCGTAAGACAGTTCCTTTAAAAATAAGTCTATTTGGACTTTTGTCTAACAGATGGTATTGTGTTCAGTACAGCTTTATGTGCACACCTTGTTGGGGATCACCGTATTGACAATACAGACTTTGTGATACATGACAACGGCCAACGGCATACAAGTGTAGCCAGCAGTTTATAGTGTTGCATTAAACAAGTAAACACGATAAGTATGCCTCTTTTGATTATTACTTAATAGTTGAACTACGTGGTTTCCATCTTTCCTTTAATAGCTCACTTCCAAATTGAGTTGCAGCTTGGACATAAAATATAGGCACAATTACTTATGGAATTCTTTGGCGAAACAAACAAGTATGGCGTAACAAAACGCTAAAGAAAACGCTCAATGCATACTAAAAATACGCCACATTCAGGCTCAGTTTTCGGCGCATCAAATGCTTAAAAAATACAATCGCAAAGTTTGGTTAAAGTTTCTTGAAATAAGGTGCTGATATACGCAAACTGAGGTCCTTTTCTGAAGCTTCCCACAAGAAACGAATTATCCGCGTGTTTATATATTTAGTACTACTGTGTAATCTTACGACTGTTATTGAACCAGCAGACTGTGAAATAGCGCTATTGTTAGCTGAAACACTTTTAGCCATGGTTTCGTTGTCCTCCTTCCGTTCGTTAGATATGACTTTGAAAACCAAATGAAACGTATAAGACCGTTTCCTGCCGTTTACTGGTGGGTTGATAAATAGTTTTGTCGATTTTATATAGAGTCTATATAGTTTAAAAAGCGTACTAATCCGACGTAACCAGCTATGGGGCTAGGCACTCATGCAGAAATGAATATTTAATTAACATGATTTTTGACGCTGTAAATCCAAATTATAAGATACAAGCAGATTTT
Organism: Oculina patagonica; assembly: GCF_052425735.1. Lineage (NCBI taxonomy): Eukaryota > Metazoa > Cnidaria > Anthozoa > Scleractinia > Oculinidae > Oculina > Oculina patagonica. The sequence continues at coordinate 13,232,492 of NC_135762.1, forward strand.
TTATACACATTTTCAATAAAGACTTAAATTCGCTACTGACGGTGATCACAGAGCTGCGAATGTGTTAAATGCAACTTCACTTCCTGCTCGTTGAATTAATTGTATTCATACTTCCTCGCTCTATTTATAAATTGAGTAAAATAGTGTCCATTCAAAATTACGGACTCCTCAGTCCGAATAGTGGCAACACTGTCAAGAAGAAACTCACAAGGTTTTCTTTTCCTTGAAAAAGAAATTATACCCACAACGTGCTATTTTTGAAGCTGTTTTTATTCCTTTCCTTTGAGCTATTTCCGCGTCAACACAATTATTAGTGATTGCGCATTTGGTAATTGTCTTTAGTTAATTATTATTTAAGGCACGTCTTTCCAAGATGCGCAGCACGAATAAGTAATGGAGCTGAAAAGAGTTCAAAAGGGCACAATAAATTCTACCTAATAAGGTTCTGTTTGTGAAACAGAACAAAATAAAGGGCGAAGTTATTTTGGTCTTGGCTACAAAACAGGAAGTCACTTGGATCACGTACGACAACTTTTTAACATGTAACTTTAAACTCCCCCAAGATGTAGTTTGACAAGCCTCCGCTTTTAAGAAAGTTTGCTCCAAAGCGGAGAAATTTATTATTTATCGCAATATTTGAAGTTATTTCCTTGTTTTGATATGATCGGTGATTACGTCAATGGGCTTTTGGAGCCGGTTAGAAAGGGTACATTAGCTTTACCATATAAAGCTTTGTTTTCAGCGCCAGAGAAGGTGGATAATTGTATTATTTCAATTGTGGTTTACACCGGACAGGAGGTCTTAGGATCAGGGTAATTAAAGCTACTCTCATCGAATGCTCAGCTGATGATAGTAATCAGCAATCAACAGAAACGGCAAAGGGAACGTTAATATGACCTGTAATTATAAAGATGCCAGATGTTGTCAGGTCTACAACTGTTGTTTGCACTATCATGGCCATACTACGGTTGAATTAAGTAATCATCACGCCTAGGTTAGTTGAATGGACACACGCCGCAACCTATTGTGTTTTGCGCATAGTCAAGGCCAGAAAAGCGAACAAAAACATAGAACAAAGACTTTTGTCTTGCTTCCTTGTGAATCAGTGATACAATGCTGCGTTAAGCGAAAATAAAGATTCACTGTCTCATAGTCAGTTACTTGCTTGTTTCTTTCCCTGATAAAGTAATAGGATAAAAACGTGTCCAAAACAATAATAATGAAATCAGTAACAAAAAAGAAAAGAAAAATAACTGCCCCTCCCTCACCCTTCCAGTACGCTTGTTCCCACGCAGATGTACTAAGATAAGGTGTAAATTACTATTTAAAGCTAAAAGTAGTTCTGGTCATTTTTTGTCCTTTTTGTCGCTGAAAAAGTGACAAAAACCAAACGAAAAATTGGAAAATGTGATGCTGTGCAATTTTCGTGTAGCATTGTATTAATTTCCACCACATACTCATAAATGCAAACGACCTGAACAAAGGTCGTTCATGAAGCTTCCCGCAAGCAAGGAGCTACCGCGTGTTCCTTAACTAAATACTACTGCGATACAAAATTTATTATGTTTCGTTTTATTAAGCCGTACGCGTTAGACTGTGAAATAGCGCTATTTATAGTTGAATTGCTTTTAGCCATGGTTTGAAGCCAAATGGAACGTATAAGACTTTTCACGGGCGTTTAGCTGTTGGATGATTAATAGTTTTATCATTTTTTGTAGTTTAAAATTACATCTTGCTCCACAAAACGAGCTAATAAGAATAAGAATAAGAATAAAAAAGTAAGAATAACGCGAAGGCAGCTGCACAGCTAGGCACTCATGCAGAAAGGAATATTTAATTAAAATTGTCGACTCTGTAAATTCAAATTTTAAGATCGATACAAACAGATTTTTTTGTTTTCTACAAGTTCTTAAGTATTGACTAAATTTTGTCAGTGACGATGATTACACAGCGTTCCAAACCTTACACACACCCGTTAAATTAATTATGCTCGTATTATCCTCGTTAACTTTCACTACATCACTATTACTTTTTGTAAAATGACTAAAATCTGATAGTATCCACAACATTTTCATATGTAGGGACACAATCGTTATTATCGTTATTGGATCGAAGGAGAAGTTCTACCCATAGCGTGCTACTTCTGATGCTGGTATACTTTCCTCTGAAACTTACAAGGTTTTGTTTTCCTTGAAAAAGAAATTATACCCACAACCTGCTATTTTTGACGCTGTTTTTATTTCTTTCCTTTAAGCTATTTCCGCGCCAACACAAGTATCAGTGATTACGCATATGGTAATTGTCTTTAGTTAATTATTATTTAAAGCACGTCTTTCTAAGATGCGCAGCACGATTAAGTGATGGAGCTGAAAAGAGTTCAAAAGGGCACATAAGCTCTACCTTATAAGGTTCTGTTTGTGAAATGGAGCAAAATTAAGCGCGAAGTTATTTTGGTCTCAGCTTACATAACAGGAAGTCGCAGAGTGGATCATGAATGACAATATTTTGATATGTACATGTAACTAAAAACTCCCTAAAATGTGCTTTTTATGCAGAATCACTTGAAATTAATGGTTTAAGAAGCCTTCGATTAAAAGAAAGATTAGTCGAAAGCTAAGAATTGTTGACTGTGATTACCTAAATAGCCTCAGGTGCATGTTCAAAAGAGCTCATTAGCAGAGTAAGTCAGAATTATTTCGGTTGTGGTTAACATAACAGAAAGTCTTGAATGTAGTGTAATTAATTATAAAGTGATTTTATGTTTCGAAATGCTCAGTTGATGTTGGTAATTCAACGATTAAAGGAACAGTTAAATATACTAATATTTATGACCTGTAAGTGAGTCTGGCAAATGATACATTAGCCCGAAAGCAACAAATAAAGACGGTTATAAAAATTAACACTGATGCAGCTCGCATTTGTTCTTGACAACTAAGTATTGTTCCGACACATACCAATATAGATGCTTTCTCTCGAGAGATGCTATGGACACAGTTTGTAATAGAGGGAAAATGTTAAAAATAGAGATGACAAAATTAAAGTTGTCTCTGAAGGTCTCCAGCCGTGCAAAATCATTTGCTTTGCACTAACACACTATGGTTAAATTAAGTAGCCGTAACGCCTTGGTAACTGGTTGCTCGGATGCGTGCAGAAAACCTATTCCCGGGCGGGAACCTATTGCGTTTCATGTAGCGTTAAGGTCAGAAAAGTCAACAAAAGCGTACACCAAACACTTTCGCCGTGCATCACAACCACGTCCCCTTAACGCTGCATTAAGACAAAATAAAGGTACATGAACTAATAGTCAATTACTTGCTCGTTTCTGTTTCTGTCGAAGTAAAAGCATCTTAGTAGCTCCCCTGCAGTGTACTTTGCTTTATACTGCTTTATCCCAATCATTTCCTTATTCCCACGTAGTTTGAACCAGACAAGGTGAACACAAAATGGCCGTTTTGCGAGAATAACTCCACTTGTATTCGTTATTAATATGTTACTGTTTGCATGATCAGCCGGAATCTCACTGAGTCTCACAGCTGTATCAGAAAACAAATAATTTTGGACTAGGGATATTTTGTCTTTTTTTTTTCGTAATAATAGCTAGTTTCTCACAGTTTCGTTTCATGCTGCTCACGAGCATACAGGACGTCGTCAGTAAATACCATAAAAATGCTTTATTCTTACTCAGTGAAGGAACCAATATTCATACGCTTGGTTTATCTTGTTAGCTTGATAAACGTAAGTGATAAGTCACGTAATTAGCATTGTGCTGCGTACTCCAATAAACATGAAGGAGCAGTTTATAATCATGGGCTAAAAAGAGTTCGAGAAAGCACATTAACCTCACTATGTAAGGGCCTGTTTATGACACAAAACAAATTTTATGGCGATATTATTTAGGCAGTGGCTTACAAAACACCGATATCTTTACTTGCGGAAGTTAAATTAATCAAGCATAACCCTTTCAACAACATTGTGGACTTGTGTTTTTGTCGAAGCCGTTTTACTATGTGGGCCTTCACTTTTGAAGGTGTGATAACAAATATTAATCACTACCATACCTCCGTCAGGTTCAGCATTGGTTAATAAGATATTATTTTTATGAGACATTATTAGAGAAACGATTAAACAACCTTGTTTCGATTTATGCAAAAGTAGAGCTGAAATGGGTTCAAAGGTTGGTAAAATATCGTTTGTCTGAAAAGCTTTCTATTATTAGTCAAAGCGACGGGGCATCGAAGCAAAACAGCACAAAGAACGAAGACTGTGTCTCTCTGTGTGTAAAATCCATATGACTAATATGAGTGAGCAATTTTATGGCAAATAAAAATGGCGGATTCCTATAAAGTAGGATGAAACTACTTAAAGCCGGTGAAGTTTTATTTTCCGGAAGTTCATTAAATGTCGTCATAGTATCACAATATAATTTTTAGATTCATTGACGACTGATACAGTTGGGTGCATTTTTAAAGCAGCCAATGAAAGCGTCTCGTTGGTAATATATCATCATCGATCGTAAACACCAATCTACAGAAGTTTAAACCTTGACTCTGAGACGGGCTTTTGAGAAAGTGTACACATTTTAATTACTGGTCGGTACAATGTATGTTGGTAGCTTGTTGTTCTTTAAGTTGTCTATGCTTTTTATGTTGGAGAAATCTCGAGGTCAGCTTGACTGCAGTGGATGCTGCGGCGAAGGAAATCACACAGTGATAGAGGAGCCTAGGCGCAGTATTAAGAGTATTTGGGAAGTCGGCCAAGTAGCATTGTGCGATAGAGCTCTGGCTTGGGGATGGTACCGTTTCAAGAGCTTCGTAGGTGAACAAATGCCGACATCTATTGTAAGCCCAAACCGCTGTGGCACTGTATCTCCAGTTTGGATACAAGGAACGCACCCCTCCGAACAAGAAGGGACAGTAACTCGGAAGGCCTGCGTGAACTTCTTTAACATAAGCAAAGGTTGTGCTGATTCTTTCAACATTCAAGTGAGAAATTGTACAACATTTTATGTCTACTTCCTGAGGCCAACGTATTCCTGTGCCATCGCCTATTGTGCTGGTAAGAGAGTACTTTATAATTTTTCAAATTATTTCGTTTAGCTCATTACCTGCATTAAGTGCTTGAAAATAGGCAGATTGTTTGCATCAAAAACTTTTACTAGCAGTCATTTGCAGAGATTATGGAAATGCGTTCGTTTGCTTGATGCCATGTTCAGTTTTCACGGCATTTACAATGATTTCCTTTGATAACCTTTTATTTGTCCGCTAGAAGAACTTGAGGTATGTGAAAGTCATAAAAGCACTGATACATTTGTTTTGTGCGCTCATGAGATGCGAGAGAGCGACAAATTAGCGGCAAAGCGAAGAATCAGGCTCACTTAGTCATGTAACTACGATTGGTTTTCTTGCAAACACATTGTGCGTATCCTGTATTTTCTTTTTCTTTTTGATTACGACTTTTTAATTTCTAAAAGAAAAAAAGAAAAACAAAATACCAGGTAAAGTTTAGTGTTTTGACAAAATAAACGTTTGGCGTTAAAGCCTGGTTTTCACTGGCGACGCAAGCACAAGGGTAAGTGGAAGCACAAAATATGGGAAATATGGCGTCAGAAAATCTCAGGCATCGGGTGCTGCTGTCTTTTCTACTCTTGTGACGACAAAAGCGAAGGCGACTAAAAATAACCCCAAATGTTTAACACAAGTACTAGTGGTCTAAAATAGCGAACAGCTTAAATGCCTTTATTACTGAAAACAAAAATCGTCTTGTGCAAGTACAACCGTGTATTCGACCGTGACTCGAGCAGGAACTGTTAATTCTTTGTGAGAACAAGTCTTTTTGATTGACCGTTTTTAAATAAAACTAATCGTGCGTGTCCAGTTTTATTTATAGCTGCTTTGATTTCGATATAAGGCCTGGCAAAACGAGGGAACATGTTTCCAGAAACATTCTTAGCGCGCGCATGTTTCGCCAATGCTTCCCAGTTTTGCTGCACGGGAAGCATTGTTTGCAGCGTCAGTTTTTGAGTCTAATGCTTGCGTGCGCTTTGCGCATGCGCATTTTACTCTTTGTTATATGAAAAAAGCTGTTAGCAATCCCAAGGGAATGGTTCGGGATCGATAATCGTTCGCTGTAATGTAGAAAACAATGATCAGCTGCAAGAACGGACTCCGTACGGACACGCACGATTAGTTTCAATTAAAAACAGCCAATCAGCGACACGTGTTCCCACGCATAATTAAAAGTTCTTTCTCAAGTCACGATTATTCAACACTTGAACAGGACGAAATAATTTTCCAGTTAAGACATTTGTAAGCTTTTTGTGAAAATAAATCTTCGTTTTCAGTTCAGTTAAGCACTTGTGTTTTCGTCTTTCTTAAAAAGCAAGACGTCTTTGAGAAAAAATATTCCGACGGCGACTCGCGTTTATTTACACAATGCGACCAAATATTTATTTTGTTTTAAAAAATAGAAAACTTTACCTCGGTTTTTGTATTAAAGTCATTCGAATTTTGACCAATTTTTTCTTTACAGTGCAAACAAAAACCTTCAAAAATAAAAGATGTACATGGATAAATGTAAATCAAGTTACGCGACTAAATCAAAATGCGTTTGTTTGGCCGCTTTGCAGTATTACACTGTCCCGGCCTTTGCCATACACTGAAATCGAATTTCATGCTTTTACGACTCTCAGAGATCTTAAGTTCTTCTTACAGCTAGAAAAATCATAAAATGGTTACATTGATATGGAAGTGATGATTCGCGAAATTTGTACATCATGATAAACAGTCTTCGCTCCTGTGTATGGTAGCTCGATAATAATTGCCTAGTTTCCAGCGTTCAAAAGGTCATCATTATATTGACGTGAGCATTTACACCCGTTTTTAGGAAAATCTGTCACTAAGTGCTTACAGTACAATGGAGTAACAGTCACTATTTCAAGTGCTTTTATTGCAAAATCTGTTTCAAGAGTCATCATCAAAATGGTGAAAAATCTGAAAGAAAACGATGTGAAGTTCTTCAACCCTTGTTGTAATGAACATGCTTTTTGTAAATCGTCACGCAATCTTGTCCAAATGTTTAATCGTTTCTGCTTTTACGGACAATACGGAAGAAGTAACATCAACTCCTGTTCATACTTTAAATTTTGTGAAGCATATAACATTTATGACTGTTTCGTTTTCATCCATAATCATCCACGATGCCCCTAGCTTGCTATAAGCATTTTAAATTAAACTCCCGAACACAAACCTCTAACCAATTTTAACCGGCTTACGAAAACCGCGCAATCTGTATCACTATGCCATACGGCATTAGACTCATGTCACCCTTGGTGACCTATTTTTTTCTCTTGGAATCAAACTTGTAAGTGGTCCGTTGGGAATTAATGTTATCAGTTTTTTAATGACAGTTGCAAGGCTAGTGCGCAAGCACACTAGACTCAAAAACTTATAACTAACTACAAAAAAATCAAATTGCGACTAATTTGTTTGCACGGTTCCCCTCAAATAAACAAACAAACAAAAGAAACCAAATCAGTCAATCAATGAAAAACCAAAAAAATGCAACAACCATTTTATTTTATTAACAAAATTGAAATAATTACTACAACATAAAATAAACTCACTTATATAGGCAAAAACTACTCAGAATGGTAAAAAACTAAACGAGCTGAGTAGTTTCAAAAATTAAAGCGCTAAGACTAGAAGGTTGTACATTCAAAACATTTCTTCATTTCCGATTGGCTCTCAATCCCCGGTTAATTCCAGCTAACCGGCTAGCGCCGACCAAATTTGGAATAAATTATATACGACAATTGACGTCATTTTTTGTCCTACATCAAAAATTAACCGATCGAAACCGCGTTCCACGTTACACGGCAACTGCTCTGATGCAGAACGACTTAAAAGCGGGAGAGATTCGATTTGAGATTTGTGCAGTTCGACGAGCAGAAAATTACCAAATTATTGGAAGACAAGGACAGTGTTAACACAAAAAAGGCAACGAGGACGAGTCAAACGATTTTCAAAGCTTATCTTCAAGAAAAAACAAACTCCTGAGCAGCCACAGCAAAGGACTTGGAGCGGTTTTACGAAAATTCTACGTCGAATTTAGCAAGAACGATGTAAGGGCCTGTTTACATGATTCCGGAATGAATTTCATTCCGGAACGAGTTTCGTTCCGGAATGAAATTCGTTCTGCATTTACATGACAGAGTCGTCCGGTTCAACCAAAGGCATTTTTACGTGCACGATTTCCGCGCGAGATCAAAACAAGGTGGCGCATGTTTCGCGCGAGATCAAAACAAGATGGCGCATGTTTCGCGCAAATATGTTTTTGCGCCCATTAATGGCCGTATCTGCAGTTTTGACGAGTAATTGGACCATAGAGCTGCTTCTTTAGGCTAAACAGAAAATGCTTTTACGTTTTTTCGCTCTGAATTTAAACTGTGGAGTCCGTATACGGTTCAACAAGTTGCGAGTTCATCTCGGAACGAAATTCGTTCTATGTTTACATGATACCAGAATGAAATGTCATCCCAGAACAAAACTTTCATTCCGGAATGAAAACCGGAATGAGCTCATTCCGGAATGACTTGACTTTCGTCTCGGTATCATGTAAACAGATACAGAGAAATGTATGGGGATGGAATGAACTCGTTCCGGAATGAAAGTCATTCCGGAATCATGTAAACAGGCCCTTAAACTGTTTTTTGAAAACATCGCTTTGTGTCGTCAGATTTAGCTTCACTAGACACTTCAAGCAACTGCTGAATATCGACATCATAAAGAACGAGAAATTTTTATGAAGGTAACCGAGTTTTGAAGTTTAAATCAAATTTTAATGCGAAATTTGTTGTATGTTGTGTACTTTGGCGGGCTACTGTCAAAACCCTATTAAATTCACTTGTGTATTTGGAGCTCTGGAAATATTTTGAATGAATAAAAAAAACAATTATTGAATTCCGCTTTCGTATGATATGAAGAGTTAGTACAATTTCCAGAGGTGAATTCAATTCTGATTGGTCGAGAAGCTCGGACTATGACACGATATTCACCGCGCTAGGCGGTGAATATAGCCTCTGCAGGTTTGGCTACTAAGCCATGCCACGTTTGCCATCCAGGCCAGTCATTTAAAAGAAATCACTCCAAGTCCTGGATATTTGAAACGTTGGGAATTGTGCAAATTATCTACCAAGGCTTTTGAACGTTTATTAAAGTCTACAAGACCTCAGCTTTTACGTTCGCAATTTAATTGATCAACTAAACGGATCCAGTGTTTCTGTGATCAGGAGTATATTAAGCCCAATTAATGCGAAGTCGGCAAAACAAACATTTTTTGCGCGACCGTTAAATTAGGGCTGGTTTAAACTGATCATACCGGTATGCAAATTTTTCCTTCTTATAAGATACAATCGGTTGCTGTTTAAGGATTTGTTTGAGTTTAGGCTGTTGTTGAATAATGTGCTAGTGTTCCATAAGAATCTTTTTAAGCCGGGTTCGGTGCGGCCGGGTTGTAAGTCGTAACAAACGGTAGAATCTCTTTAGTTTGTTTTGTTTTGTGTCGAAGCGCCTCTTTCCTGTCGGTGAACTGTATTTCAGTTTTATGAACGAGTGTTAAAGGGTAGCCTCTTTCGCAGAGTCTTTGTTCGAAGTCTCGTTTGCTTGTTTCAAAGTTTTCTTTGACTTAGTTTGTTCTCAAAAGACGCGATGCTTCTCCTTTGATAAAACCCTTTTAAAGTGCCACTATGATCAAATTTTCGATTTCCATTTTTTACATTTTCGTGTACAATAAGACTTTCTTACTCACCTTGCCAATTTTCAATCCATTACGAACATCAGAAGTCGTTTTATTTTAACTTTTATTTCCGATAATTTACGGCCGCCATTAATCTACCTTGTTCCAAGGCTTGGTTGCGAATAGGGAGAAAATGACGTCAAAGACTCCAAATACCTCACGGGTTGAGATTATAATAACAATCATTATTGTATGACTAGCTCCGTGAGCGGTCAAGATGAAACGAATCGCGTGCTCTGATTGGCTACCCGAGCGGTCAAGATGGAGCCATCTTGACCGCTCGGGATCGCCCGCTGTGTTCCCGCAAGCAAAAAAGTTTTCTGTTCCGTCGCGTACGTCGACGCTACTACAAAAAGCTTTTCCGTCGTAAACTTGAGCTATGAAACCATTTACCGAAACAAAACAAATATGTTCTGCCTGTTTCTAGCGAAAGCGAGTCCTATTACAAAGAAATAGGTCTTGAAGCGAACGAGAACAAACTAATTTTAAAAACAACAAATGTTAACGAATTTCGTGAATTTTATTTGCCACAACAACCAGCTAAAATGCAAAAATTAAAACGCAAAGGGACTTGAAGACATGATATCGGTTTTGTTTGGCGGAAAAAGGAGAGAAGTCTGACAGTGACATACCTGAAGAATAAAGAATTCGGCAAACTTGTCGTTTGTGTACATCTTGATGGAGAAAGCTTTTAAAACATTTTTTCACCAAAGCCCTTAACGCTCACGTCGAATAAAGTCGGGTCGAACATTTAAATCAATGATGTAGGAAAGTTCAAGCTCTTCCCGTGAATTTATAAGTCCCAAACGCTTTCAACAATCACAATTTCAATATTCAGCTCGTGTCACCGTGTCGGCAGGTTAGCACCACTAAAGGGCCAGCAGCGAGCAAATACTTTGCAAAACGTCCAATAATCAAAAGCTGGCGGCCAGATGGAATGGACGACATTCTTGTTTTAAGGCTTCAAACTCAACGTCGATTGGCAATTTTAGCCATTTCAATATCCTTTTGAGGGTTAAAAAGAGGTTAATTTCGCTGTTGCAGTCACTCGTTAAACTTTTAAACCAATGAAATGATTTTAGCGTGCGCCATTGAACGTGCAAGCAACTGACTTCCTTTTCAGTACTCGAAAAAAGTCATATAATAAATCCTTTATTGGCCAAGCTTGTTCGGTCAAGATGGCAGGATATTGGCCTTGTTCGTTTTTGCGTGTTTATGGACCTCGACTTCGTCTCGGTCCATAAACACGCAAAAAAAGAACTTGGCCAATATCCTGCCATCTTGACCTCACGCTTGGTCAATAACCCTTATGCATAGAACATTGCACGAAAAATAAGCCAAAAGTTTTTGTTGCTTTTCGCGTGATTTTCACTACATATTGTTATTATAATTTTAATCCGTGAGGTATTTGGAGCCTTTGACGTCATTTTCTCCCTATTCGCAACCAAGCCTTGGAACAAGGTTGATTAATGGCGGCCGTAAATTATCGTAAATAAAAGTTAAAATAAAACGACTTCTGATGTTCGTAATGGATTGAAAATTGGCAAGGTGAGTAAGCAAGTCTAATTCTACACGAAAATGTAAAAGAATGGAAATCGAAAATTTGATCATAGTGGCACTTTAAGTGTTAAAAGGGTGGCAAGATGAGAAGTTCGTATATTGAAACGTTTCAGTGGGCTTAAAATGCGTTTTTAAGTCAAGGATTTTGAGAGTTGTGAGTCGAGGTCCTTTAAAAACCTCGGTGTCAAGGAAAACCGCGCGCTCGGATGACATTTCGCAAGTGAATTTAATTGTAGGGTGGAAGGAGTTTGCGAAGTTGACGAAATCGGTAACTTCTTTCATGGGAATCTTCCACAGAGAAAACATGACTTGTCATCAATAAATCGTTTCCAGACAAAAGGTTGAATAGGGCTAGCCTGAAGGAGTCGCTTTTCAAGATCTGTCATAAAAATCACAGAAAAAGCGACTGTTATCTTAGTTCCCATAGCAACGCCGTGAGTTTGTATGAAATGTCTTTCGTTGAATTTGAAAGAATTTTCTTCGAGTATGAGCCGCATGAGTTCCCGCAAGTCGTTTGTGGGAATCAGCGGGTTGTGCTCATAGTGTTTTTCATAGTAACGGCAAATAACTTCGATTCCTTCTGATCAGAAAACGAAAACGAAAACGTCGTTATGAGTATATATAAATGCCACAATTTAAATGCCACAATTTCTATAAAATGTATACAAAGCAAATTAAATTTGGAAGGAAATGAGAAAAGCGGGCAATTGATTGCTCCCACATATTAATATTTTCTTTTCTTATTTTTCTTAATTTTCGAAAGGTCGGTCGGACTGTCGATCAAGAGGTAGAAAAGAATTTGCCTTTGCTGATTGTTTGTTTCAGTCGATGTAACATATTACTTCTTACTTCTTGCAGTCCGCTGATAAACAGTTGACCACATCAGGGAAATTAGGGATCTTATTTCAGTTTATACGAGAAAAGAAAAAGCCCGGACTTGTCGAAACGACACGCTACTTGCTCGATCAAATTTCAAATGAATTTTCAAGTTGCTGGAGCAAATTGCTAATCGATAATGGAACAATGCACCAAAACAACAATGTTGCGCGCAAAAGGATATCGTGTTTGGCGTTTAACCCTGAAACCACTTACTGTAGCTTCGCAGCAACGTCCCGAAGAGGGATTGGAGGAGATTTCTGTTCAAATCTACATTAGGCAGAGCAAAACCTTATTTCAAACTTAATGAAGTTGCAATCAAATGACTTCTAGAACGCCCCAGGGAAAACAAAAATTGCTCCGAAAAATCGGGAGGTTTGAGAATTCGTGGGAAAAAATACAGAGCAGTACTAGCATTGGTTTGAGAAATCGGGAATTTTACTGTATTATTATTATTTTGGAAAACTGCTGAAGGATATTATTGATTGCTTTGCAGGTACAAAAGAACCCTGTCCCTATGGAAAAATTGGAGAGCCAGACGAGTGCCATGGTATGATGTCGTCGTTATTGTTTTTTTGGTTGCTAACAATCTAATAGTGCCCCTTTAATTGGTTCAAAATTGTTTTAGTTAGAAGCCACATTAAAACCTTTCTGAGCGATTTTGATTGTCGAAGCCAAGAAAGTACAGTAGAACCCCGGTAACTCGAACTCTGAAGGGAAACGAAATAAAAACAGTTCGAGTTAGCGGGGTTTCGAGTTATCGGGGTCGATTGGATATTTAATTTGCCAAGTTAATAACTGATAGTTAACTGATTTTTCAGCACTTCAGTATACGGTGACGTGCAAATTGAGCTTATCTAGTCAGAAACTCTACTGAACACGACCATATATTCTAATGATAAGAGTTGAAAATGGCTGTCAAATACTTGTTCTGTTCGTTGCTCTAATCAATAGGCAATCGTGGCAAGTTCAATCTCGAGCCCAGAGTCCGTCTATGTCGGTCAGCGGTACGGGACGGACTCTGGGAAACTGGAATTGATCAGATCAATTTCAAGTCGGTTTCAGGTTGAACCTTGGTCTTCCGGTTTTTTATGCGCATGCTCTCAGGTCTAAGCGGAAGTAAATTTCCCAGAACGGAAGTAAATCGAGAAAGTTAAACTATTTCTAACACAGTATCGACAGAAGTGAGAACTGGTGTTTATTGAAGCAACAAAAGTAAAAAAAAAAACGTTCTGCAGTTAACAAAAGAGAGAGTCAATCTTTTTTGCCTTCCAAGATTCCGCCTGACTGTGTGCATGTGTTCGTTGTTGTTTTGCGGACGACAGTAAAGAAATTTACATAATGCACAACGCACGGACAAGCTATTGTTCTGTTGATAAAAATTTGTTTGGCGACTTTCGTATATTTCAAAGGCTTCTCGCTGATAGCGCATCTTTTCATGATAGATTGCAAGTTTTCGAGCAAATAATTTTTTCCTCGTCGAATGGCGGTAATATTAATAAAGACGTTAAAGGCCACACCGGACAACGCTGTTCAAAAGGTTTAATTAGCATTTCGGTGACTCAGCTCGTGCACACATTCACGCAATTCACGTGCACACAATTGTACAATTCCTTTTTTTTTTCCAGCAAAACAACAACGCGTAATGTTCAACTGCGTTATTAGTTATTATTTTGAATCGAGCACTGTCTGCGTTATTCAGTTTTTCAACCGTAACGGAGATTTGAAAGAAAACGGTAGTTCTAGCGAGACAACTATAAATTGAGTTTTGCATCGACCTTGTCCTTGGTGACGCCGTCGTTGTTGTTTTGAAACTCCACTCAGAATTGACGTTTAAAGGAAGTCCTTTTTTATTCAAGGTATCTTTTGAGTTCAAAAAGAATGGTAGAATTAGAAAATACTTCATTTATGTAGCGCCATATGACGAGTTCTTAGGTGTTTTACAAAATTAAGGTGATACACCTGAACATTTGACCATAAAAATTAAAAAATGTTTTTCCAAGGTTTCCGGTTTGGTTTACTTCCGGGGAAGATTTTCAGACTTCCGTGTTGATTTCTATTGTTCTGTGAGGACCAGTAGGACACTGAATTAATATTCAGTTTCCCAGAGTGAGTCCCGGCGACTCTACCGCTGACCAACCGCTGACTGACCGCGGAGCCGGGGGTCACTCTGGGCTCGAGATTGTGGCAAGTTGCAAGAACCGGAATTCGAGTTATCGGGGTAAATTTGACCCAAATTTGGTTCAAGGGAAACGAAATTTAGTTCGAGTTAGCGGCGTTTTCGAGTTATCCGAGTTCGAGTAAACCGAGTAAAAATGACTGTAATGACTGAAAAGTGGGAGTCAAGTCCAAGGGAAATGGAAGTTCGTTCGAGTTAGCGGGGGTGTTCGAGTTATCCGAGTTCGAGTTACCGGGGTCCTACTGTATTACTAAACATCATCTTGATTTGGAAAAATCTAATTTACATTTACTTTCTACACACTAATTTACATATGTGATTTCTAAAACCGGTTTCGTCTAAGACCTCGTCAGTTGTTCGCCATACAGAATTTGAGTATAAACATACGTCATTTAGTAACACACGAAAAGTAACTACTCGACACCAGGTCCTTATAATTTGTTTCAAAGACTCGGAAACGAGAGTTTTTCAGTTTTTCCTGGTGCCGAGTAGTTACTTTTCGTGTGTTACTACATGATTTTTTTTCTTGCCCGAACTTGTTCCGGACCCGCATTTTTCTCGTCTTCAAGTAGAATGCACTAAATCTGGGGGTTTCCCTCATGAGACACATAAGCCTTTTGCATTCCTTCCTAACCACGCCATGTTGTTTTCTTTAAATTATGTTCGACACCAGTCACTTTCGCGGTCCTGAAAATAATCTTCGGAACTGAATTTGAGGTAAACAAATTTTGAAACAGATAACCTCGCTTCCAGTTAGTAAGGTAACTCAACTGGGAATAAGTGTTGTCAATAGAATCGCATTTACACAGGAAAGCATGCAAAGGAAAATCATAAATGTTATTCTAGAATGCTTAATCAAAGCGGTAGAGATATTCCCTAAACTGGTCGGAGTAAGATTGTACTTTGGAGAAAACGGTCGTCTTTGCTCTAAGTGTTTAGCATATATGGGTCTATATGTCCAGGCCCATTAGCCATTCGTAGCTCTCACTTATCATGAGCATGTATTCGGATATCCAACCATTTGTAAAGGGAGGGACACCATTCAGTCTGGGGCATAGTATAGAAAAGAAATGGTAACATTGAAATCTCGAAAACGAAATTTCGTGTGACTGTGTAGCGCATTTAATAAGTGCAAACGATAATTAAAATGTAAAATGTAAAATGCGCCAGAGATAGAAAAATGTTTCCAGACGTTTCGGGGCTACTTCCCCTTCTTCAGTGCAAAATGTAAATACCAGTTAACTTGTATTTACATTTTCCACTGAAGAAGGGGAAGTAGCCCCGAAACGTCTGGAAACATTTTTCTATCTCTGGCGCATTTTACATTTTACATTTTAATTATCGTCTATAGAAACGAAAGCCTGCCAGCGACGAAAATGTGTATGACACACGTTAAAATTATATATTTAGTTGGTTAAATATTAAAAAAAAACTGTTTATTTTAATACTACTAGACCCACCCACTGCGTTTGATAGATCCTTTCTTGGTGAGCCAACTATAACTTACGAGCCCCTTGATAAAGGATCACGTTCAGTAGCCCTGCGGTGTGACGTCCCGTTTTTAAATCCAAGCATTCAACATTGGACAAACATTTCATACCGGATTGTTTGGTATTCGGAAGGCAAACATTTATACACGGATGATCTTTGTGGCCCTTTGAGATCTGACGAAGGCACGGAATATGAAGATCCCTGCCAAGGTCGTAACAGGCCATTATTTTCGAGACTCGATGGCTCAAAGTACAGGGTAAACAGATGGGTAAGTAGACAATGATTACTATTTTGTTAACTTGTGCGCTTTAGTATATAGATAAAACTACAGTTGTATTGATTACAGTAGGGACCGCGAAGTGGTAGGGCTATAGCCCTACCGCTTTTTTGTTTGGGTTGAAGTTTTAGGGCTCAAGTTGACATAACACCAAATATCAATGTTGATAACAACACCCATTCCGAAGACATTTTCCCGTTTTTAAAACACAACAGAGGAAACTTGTCTGACTGCTTTTAAAAGGAACAGAACTTTCCCACTAGCCGCTGTCTTATTCTTGTCGTTTAAATTGTTTTTGCAAGTTCTTAATTGAGAGGATCTGCTTATATGCCCCTTAGAGGTATCCTTTTAGTGTTTTTTTTAGAGTCTGGCTTGCTTTCATAAATAATTTTAAATCAATTTCTCCCAGTCAAAGCAAAATTGTTCAAAAATTGCGGCGTTTAATTTGCCACTCGAGTCCGAGTCTTTATCTGTCACCTTCCACTATGAACTTAAAACCCATGAAAATCCACTGAAATTTTTCATGGAAAATTCATAGCTTCTTCATGGATTTTTCAGTAGATTTTAATGGTCAAATTTTCATTGGTCCTTTCATGAAAATATACCATGAATACTGCATAAAAATCCCATGAAAATAACATGAAAATCCCCCTAATATTCAACGCTTCATGGCCCATGAAAAAATTCTTATTGGCCAAATTTTCCATGAAAATGTTATGAATCAAAATGAAGCCATCATGGTTTTTTAATGGCCTTTTCATGGTGATGAAAAATCCATGAATTTAAAAGCTCATTTTTCATGGTGTTGGAATTAATGGAGTTTTCATGGTGTCATTAAATTCATGCCCCATGAAAAACCCATTGTTTTCCCATGAACGGTAGAATATTAATGAGTCATGAAAAATGTAATGACTTTTCGTGACATTTTCACTACCCATGAATTCAGCCCCTCACTTGCTTTTCATGAGGCACACAAAGACATGACCACCATGAAAATTTAGTTTTAACTGTTTTTCACAGTTGAATCAATTACATTTCTGGTGGTTGTTTAAATAAAAACAATAATAAATCAAAGAAAACATGTAACAAACTTACCAAATAGGTGACTTCATACTGAATGTATATTAGATGTATGGTCTTCATTTCATTATCACATACTGTAGCTTCCACTCACTTGAGCAAGCAAAGGTTTTCCAAACAAGCCAACATCAGCTGAAGTTCCACAGACTACTTTGCAATTGACTGTTCATAGTCGGTTTCTCTTGTCATAACAATTAGGTTGCAACACGCAAGTTAACTTGTTAAAGCCGCCTTAATCTCTTTTAATTTCTGATGCTATGTACTTAAAAACTAAATAAATGGCCTGTCAAAGTAATACAAGATGCTTTGTACCTCTTTTATCTTTTATTTATTCGAATAATTCCACTCAACAAAGCAATTTTCATTTTTTTATCATTAATACAAATTTAATCTCAGCATCAACTGGGTGATTTAGTTTTGATTAATTTTAGAAATTAAAATTATATTGATTAAGTTTTTGCCTTTCCAAATAGGAAGGATAATGGTTACAACTGCAATATTTTTTCGACACTTAATGAAATAATTATTATGTTATTTTTATTATTGTTATTATTATGGTAAATGAAAAATAATTTTGAAAAATCCTTCATGATACATCTGCAAAAAAGTAAAAACAACAGTATATTAATATTGATGAAAACCTAAAACATAATGTAGTCCAGATTAAATCTGTCAACCCCTACTTGTAGGTACACGTAAGGAAGTCCACACTAATTTATGAAAGATACATGTGTATTTTCTACACCAGTTAGCCAAATGGCTTAAAAGACTAGATAAAGGTCATGTTTAATTCATCCTACGGATACATAAGCTTTAAGGTCTGACGAAAATGGCGTCAAGAGCAAAAGTGCCAAATATAAAGATCTCACATTGCAAAACTCAAAAATAATAACTGAATGTGTAATAAAATTACACCCATTATGAATGTAACCTTGATGCAGTGACTGCAGTGCTATACATGTATATAATCGAAATAACTGAGGGCCTTCTGTGTACGAATTTAACAAATGCTGCCTTCACTTCAGACCAGATTTCAATCTCAACAGAAATGAACCAGACAGGATATTTAATTTGGTTCCATTCCAGACTGGTTTCAAATTACATGTAGAATAAAATGGACCCAAATCTTTTGGAACTGGTCCCTTGTGTACCCAAGCTGAGAAGGCTACTATTTTTATACAGAAAGCTTACTACTGTGTGACAGTTTAGCTTCATGTGCATACATTTACTGTACATGCTTTAAAGAATACAGCCAATCAGAAACCTACACAAAGAAAGCCATTGCAATATATCATTCTGCAGTATCCACCAGAAAATACAGAAAATACAATGCTTATGTAGTATACATAAGCATACACTGCCTACATGTAGTATTACAGTGGAACCTGATTAATTAATCTCAGTTCAAATTAGATTTTTGGGAAAATTATTTTCCACATGAATGAACAACTGCACAGTCAGAATCAATTCCTCGAATCGGACATTCGAAATATCCAATCTTTCGAAAAACCTGATAATAGAGAGTAAAACCTTTATGTAAACATCAAGGAATTTGTCAAGCAGTGGACAAAACCGATTAGTAAACAGCTTAACACTGCAACCATTCTCACATCCAAGAAAAACAAAAATTATATTGTTAAAATAATACATGACTGTGTAATTCTCGATGACGAACTCGCAATCAGCTTAGATTTTGGGGAAAAAACCTTCCACATGAATGAAGAACTGCAGGGAATCAATTTCTCAAATCATGACATTCGAAATATTAAATCTTTCGAAAAACCTGATAGTACACTGTAGAGATTAAAAACTTTGTGCAGACATTAAGCAGGACGCAAAACTCAGGAATTGATGTGTAAACAGCTTTACATCGCAACTGTTCCCATGTCCATGAAAAACAAAATATTCTTAAAGCAATTATATATAATAAATTGGTTATGACGAATTTGCAATCAGTTTAGATTTTTGGAAAAAAAATCTTCCACGTGAATGAACAACTGCACGAAATCAACTTCCATCGAAAATTTAGAGCAATCGAGGTTTAAAATGTTAACAGCAACAAATAAAGTTTTGCAATCTCGAACAACAGAAAAATCATTTTTTTTTTTTCGTTTTTTTTTTCTTTTAAATACAGTTGAACCCCGGTAACTCAAACTCTGAATGGAAACGAAAAACAGTTCGAGTTAGCGGGGTTTTCGAGTTAACCGATAAAAATGACCGAAAAGTACTGTAGGTCCAAGGGAAATGGAAGTTATCAAAGTTAGTTCAAGTTAGCGGGGTTGTTCGAGTTATCCGAGTTCAAGTTACTGGGGTTCTACTTTAAATTTAAACAGAAATGAAACTACAGGGAAACTGCCGGTTTCACTCTCAATCGGTTTCGCACCGTAAGAGTTCGCTCCCAACATTATACCGCGTTCGCTCTTAGTGAGACCGAGTTCACTCGCTTGTATGACCAAGTTCGCACCCAATAAAAACGTAGTACGCAACCACCCTTTTCGAGTTTGCACCCATGTAATAACTGGGGTTGACGTTTATACCAAATCGCACTGTTAACATAAACCATAATTTCCAGACGATTTCTATAGATTCAGTTGAGCGAACGCTAGCATACTGAAATTGTACGATTCTTAGGTTTTACCGCTAACTTATTCTGTCTTTGAAGGATAAAACTTGTAACTCCTCTTCCTCTTATACTCTGCTTTAGTTGCTTATACTCCTTTTCGACAAAATGAAATGCATTAATCTTCAATCTTCAATTGTGTTAAAGCATGGTCGCCATATTATTGATTGAATACGAAACAGTGGAACCCAGGCTTTCACAAGTTTGAAAACCAAGTTTTCTCTTTACATAAATATGTTACTACTAA
Source organism: Oculina patagonica (assembly GCF_052425735.1). NCBI lineage: Eukaryota > Metazoa > Cnidaria > Anthozoa > Scleractinia > Oculinidae > Oculina > Oculina patagonica. Next base: position 13,252,614 of record NC_135762.1, read on the forward strand.
AAGCTACCACAGGCTAAAGAAAAATCGATTGGCTTTAATGAAGCGTTCCGGCACGGTGGACCGGAGTGCCCCTGCATTCTGTAGTTGCTCCGAAAACAGATTTAACTTGCATGTATCCTGAAACATCAAGTCACCCGTGGGTGTACTAATGGTAGGTATTCGAAAGCATTGCATAACAAGTATACATGAACATGCACATCAGAAAAAGGCCATTCAAATTTTGCTTCTGCATCTTCATAGCATGTCATAGCAATTTAGTGAATTCAAGCGCAAGCAATATATATAAAATCCCATCTACGAAATACTGTGGTGAACCAGACTACATGTAGCTCTTTCGCTTCACTTTGTTTTCGCTTACGAACGTACATGTAATCAGAGTTCTGAACTGAACGTTGAAGCAGTAGAATCCCGATTCCTCGAAACCTCGATTACTCTAAATTTTCGATTCCTCCAACAATTTTCGTTTTCTTTCGTGCAGTACTTCTCATATATGTTATCCCCGATTTCTCAAAGCAGACCAGTTTTCATTCAGGTGAATTGCGGTTGTTTCGCCAACGAGTTGTAGGAGGGTTTGGAGAGAACAAAAACATATCGATTCATGCAAAGGGAGACCAATTTAACAACAATTTTAAGTGTATAAACCAAACTACTAGCCACTGGACGCTTGTATAGCACAAGAGAGGCTTTACGAAACTACTGAAGTCTACAAATCGAGAACTTTCTTAAAGCGACAGTTCGTAAAGAAAGAAGATTAAAAACCTGAATCCTAAGTCGCACAATTCATTTCATACCTACATAACCGAATAATGTTTAAAGCACCTGATCATTATCCGTAGCAGTAAGTTTGCCAAGCAGGGGATTAGGGGGATCGGTAGCAATGTGTGTCACTCTCTTGTACGGTGGGTTGTTAAAAATGCGATCTCTACTAATCCAGTGTCATGTTCTGTAGTTTCCTCTGTCTATGTTATTTGCCTCAAGCGTAGAATAACCTCAAATTGAAATTAAATTCTTCTTTGGTTTTCTGACAAATATCTCCACTAAATTATCTTTCCGAAGCCCATTTTGAATGAAAAAAGTTCATGACTGTCATTGCCAATGAAAACGCTTGCTTACACACTTTGTAAACGGTTGTTTAATCTTTGATCGTTGTGAAAATTATTTTAATATTTTTAATAGTTTTTTGTATGGTTGAATTTATACGATTATACTTCCTGTAAATCGCTTTAGAATAATTTTATATAATTTTAGCGCTACATAAATTAGATTATTAGGCCAAGTAAAAAAAAAAAAACAAAAAACAAAAAAAAAAACAAAAAAAAATGTTTCCCGTCCGAATTTGTATAAAAAAGAGATCGGGCGGGCGCTTTTTTGTTATTTGTTTTTTTTTCCTCCATCGTCAAATTCTCCAGAAGCGAACTTGCAAAATAAATCCTGACCTCTTCAGACTAGCGTGCCGAGGCTTTAAAATTTTGGCCTGCGTTCTTATTAAAACGCAGACGAAAGCCATATCTTACAGATTTTTCTTTGTACTTAATTGAGGAGTAAGGCCTGTTGAGTTCGTTTCCAAAAAACGAAGCGGGCGGGGACGAGAAACTTTTTTTTCTAACTCAACCTTATTACTAATTTGAGACTCGCAGGTAAATAAAACTAAATGTTTTCCGAAGGAAAATACATTTAGTGCTTTTTTTATACATGCAAAGGATGAACAAATGAAACAAACGAACGAGCAAATTAGGTTTAACGACATCACACATGAGCACGACTCTATTCCTTCTCTAAAATACTGCAAATGTACTACAAATACATCGTAGAATACGTACAAAAGAAAGCAAAGAACTGACTTACTTTCCAGGCATTTTCGAAATCCTTCTACTCTTATAGTTTTCTGACTTCGTGTTTCAAATGAAAAATAGATAGAGCCGATTTTAGCCTCAAACTGTTCCACTGTGGTTCATGGTCTTTCAAAGAACTAGCGACAAATTTCCTGGAACTTCCGAGAAGTGAGCTTGAAAAGACGCCACAGCAAAAGCACATGCCTAAGTCACGTTCAAACCACGTGCTTTTCACATTGATCGCATTCAGTCAGCTAAATATATCCCGCGAGGGAAACATTTGATACAAATGTCAGTTTCCCAAAATGTTTGATACAAATGTTTCCCTCCAGGGTTACATTTGCAAAGTCACATGATCAAAAAATCAGCTAATGAAAATTGTATTTAGAGCAAAAGAAACTGCAGATGTATAACAAAATAGTTTTAACGCTGAACACTTCCTGGAGAAAATATATTTTAAGCAAGTTTGACGTCAAAAAAGACGCCAACCGATCGACCGTAACAAGTCCGATTTTAAACGTTTACAGTCTGTACCAGACAGTTTCGTGTGCGTTTCCTGTGCATTTTTTTTTTTAAATAATTTCTTTGTATCTAAATGTAACAATTATATTAACCCTCGGACGTATGATGCCATGATATGTACACCGTGTCTCATGGTAGATTTTGCATACGGCAGCATGGCGGCCGGACGGACTTTTCCGTAGTCCGTTTCTTCATCTTCCCGATGGCCGATGACCGAAGAAGATAAAAGCAAGGAAGGCCTTATCACCTTTTATTTACGGGGCAAACGGCAGGAAAGATGCAGCAGCAGCAGCTCCCCTGATTCCAAAACTCCGCCTGCCAAATCGGTAAGAATTATGACTTCAACTTCTGACAGCAGCGAAATGGCGGATATGCGCGAGATTCTGACTCAAATACAAGACAATACCAACAAACTGTTAGAAGACAATCAAACTTTGCGAAAGCAATACGCCGACTTGCATGAATCACTTAGTTTTCATATAGCTGAAGTGGAAAAGCTTGTAAAGGAAAACAAAACCTTAAAGAAAGAAGTCAAGTCTCTAAAAGCTAATCTCAAAGAAGTCAAAGAAGACAATGATACAATGGCCGAAGACCTTGCCACCGCTATCAACAAGATTGACGACGTTGAACAGTATTCGAGAAAACATAATCTAGAGTTTCATGGAATCCCAGAGAGCTCACAAGAAAACCTGGCCGAACAAATTATTAAGCTCGGAAATGTGCTTAACGTCCCTATTCGAAACAATGATATTGACATCTGCCACCGGTTATCCGCAAACAAGAAATCAAACAAACCCAGGCCAATCATTGCCAGATTTAAATCGTACGAAGCTAAGAACGCACTACACAGCGCTCGCAAGCAGTTGAAGAATCAAAGATTAAACCATGTTTTCCCTGGAGCAGACATCGTATACATCAATGAGAACCTCACCAGAAGACGCCGCGAACTTTTCAACAAAGTCTGGAAAACCAAAAAGTTGAACCATTGGCACAGTGTGTGGACAGTTGATGGTAAAGTCTTTTTCAAAATTTCTGTTGATGATGCCCCGGAAAGAATCTATAGCTTAGAAGACTTGGATAATTTCTAGGTTAATTACTTCTTTATTATCTATGGTTACAGCTAGTTTTAAGGTATTACGGAAGGAAAATTGGCGTTTTCGTTCCAAGCGAAATTGTGTGCAAACCATCAATGGTTACCCCAATAAAGTATATATTTTTTGAAAACTTATTGAATTAAGATTGTTATTTTGGATTTTTTTTTTGATCATATAGACCATAATAAGCAACGTCAGCATTTTGTTTGCAATTATGATGTTGCGCAACTTTAGGTTTATTTGAGAACACATTTACATGAGAGCAAGAACTTTTATGTGGAATTTGATCTACATATATTGCTCTAAAAAACGGTGTCTCAGATTTTTCTTTTCTTGCTCCATTAATTTTTTATGAAACTTTAATCTCAAAGAAGCCCTAAAAGCGCCATTTTAAAGTTTAAAAATTCATAAATAATTAATGGTGCAAGAAGAGAAATATCTGAGACACCGTTTTTTAGAGCAATATATGTAGATCAAATTCCACATAAAAGTTTAGGCTCTCATGTAAATGTGTTCTCAAATAAACCCAAAGTTGCGCAACATCATAATTGTAAACAAAATGCTGACGTTGCTTATTATGGGCTATATGATGCAAACAAAATCCCTCATTAGAATCTTTTTTCAATAAACTTTCAGGAAATATATACTTTATTGGGGTTACCATTGATGGTTTGCACACAATTTGACTTAGAACGAAAACGCCAATTTTCCTTCCGTGATACCTAATGTATTGCCTAAAATCATGTATTTTCCAGATACTTCTATTTAATAAGGCTTCGCCCTTGCACATAATTTTTTCCCCATCACGTTGAACGAAACCAGAATAAATAATTAGGTCGCGGGGAGGCGTAGAGAGGACACCTTTAATTATTTTCATGAGTTTTAGTCATTCTCTAGTATCCCTTTTATACAATAAGCCGCTTGTCGGCTCATTTAGTTTCTATTGTGTGTTTAATGTTAATTTATTTTCGTTTTTAAATAGTTGTAGTCGGGCACATCTCTTGGGAAATATCCTTTTTGAGCGATGCGCATTTGTTGCCCTGAAATTTATGTTTTTAAGTAAACATAAATCTTAAATGTATTTCTCTGAACATCAGAGGTATGAATAAGTCGATCAAACGAAGGAATTTATTTCGTTGGCTCCATAACGGTAAATATGACGTAATTTTCTTACAAGGAACCTATAGCGACGACAAAATTGAAAACATATGGCGCGCGGAATGGGGTGGTGACGTTTTCTACTCCCATGGTTCAAAACACAGCAGAGGCGTGATGGTGTTAATCAAATCGACTCTCAAAACTGAAAACCCTGACATTATCCGAGACAAAAAAGGGAGGTTTCTTCTCGTTCGAGCTTCGCTACAAGATGAAGAATTTTGTTTTGTCAACATTTACGCTCCAAATGATCCAAGTCTCCAAAAAACTTTTTCCAATGAATTGTCTAACAAATTGCGACCCTACTCTAACGACAATATCATCATTGGTGGCGATTTCAACTGCCCGCTTGAAAGTGTTGATAAGACCGGAGGAAAAAATACAAACAACCGAAAAAGCGTTATTGATAGTATAAACGACCTTCGCAACACTTTGGGTCTCGTTAACATTTGGCGACTTCATCATCCCTCCTCCCAGCGTTTCACGTGGAGCAACGGTTCTGGCAAAATACAATGCCGCCTAGATTACTGGCTTGTGTCTAAACACCTAGTGCCGCGCACATGCAAAACGGAGTTTAAAGCATATCATGATTCCGATCATTTCCCAATCTATGTCGAAATTCAGTACGAAAATTTACAGAAAAAACCTGGTCCAGGATTTTGGAAATGCATGCACTCTCTTACAAACATAATTATGAAAGAGATGGTCGTAAAGCAGTTCATGGCCATCTCGTTCTTGGCATGCTCTGCATAAAATATAATAATGCCAAAATACCCTGCACTAGGGTGATTTACGGTTGTGATCAATCTTGTGATGGTGGATGTAATAAGAAGGCCTTCCAACAGGCTAAAGAGACAAGCAACACAGACACAGAGACACAACACTAAAGAGCCACAAGTAACATGATTAGGGCACTGAAATGGGGCAGCGATGTGTTTAAACCCTTAAAAATGGCAACGACATTGGAAAGTTGTGCATTTCACATTGACTCAATTGACGATCAATAAAAATGGCATGAAAGTGACCGAGAGTGCAGCAAATGGCATCTCTGAGTGCTCAGATTCTTAAAGGCCACTTAAAGGCCTGGGTTGTGTTCAAAACCCTTCCCAAATTATTACAGGGACACGTATCAAAATAAAAAATCAAAACATTTATTTAATATTTTTTTTAACTATTGCTATATTGGCCAGCCCGAGCCATGGCCTTCTTTTGTCCTGCTTGCACCTGAAAACAAAAAACAAAAAAACAAGTTAACAAAAAGGAAGTTTGAGCCAGTCATCCATAAAATAAAGAATAAAATACAGCAAATGTAGCTCTTATTTTGTGCTACATGTAATTTGCCCAATGCACAAACAGTGGGATATGTTTCATTAAGCTTTGTAACAATAATTCAATAATCCACCTTCAATGGCCGCCAAAATGGCGGCGCTGTCCGCGAACTCTGTTTGAATCAAGCAAAATATTCCGCTCCACTTCGATGAAATCTCACAAGTCTTGAACATGGCGTCCACAGATCTTCGAAGGTTTGTTTCGGAGTTGAAAAGTCCCGGATATTGAACGAGAAGTCCTGGATCAAACCATTGTTTTAGTGCCGCTATTTTTCCGCTATTATTTTTTCGATTTTTCCGTATTTTTCAGCGGAGCAATAGAAAAGTAACGTCACCTGTTCTTCCAAAACTGGCATTCAACTGAACTATAGACCGAGTATAAACAATTCAAAATGGCCGATAAAACGCAAAAAACGCGACGATAACAAGTAAGAATGATTTTTTATTTATCCGCATAGCGGTGATGCGAGGGCTCCCTGTGTGTTTATTGAAATTTCCAAAGCAGCATACATAACAGTGCCATTCAAGAGAATACCTTAAAATTTTGGTTATAAGCCCATCTAACTAAAAAAACATCCGATTATAAGCCTCCTGGACGAGGTCGTAGGCCGAGTCTAATTTGGCTGTCAGAGGAATTTTTTGAATCTAAATTTTTCCAAATTGGACAAGTATGTAGTCCGGTTACGTATTATTATATAGCTTGTAGTCAGTAAATCCAGCGTAAACAATAAACTTATGTCCAGAACTGGAAAAGCATTCAACAATAGTAGGCATGACACAGCACATACAACTCACTTAAAGCATTGTCTTCACAAATAAAACTTAAACAAAACAGTGTAATTTTATTCACCCGAGCTTGCGAAGCTTGCTACAAAGTGAGTGAAAACACTGCATCAGTCAATGTAAGTCGTAAACAAAGTGTCCGAAGAGCTTAACGACTTCTTCAATCTGACATACTCCTTTCCACTATCTCGTTGGTACTTCATCGCCGTCTTTTCTTTTCAAACTTCCGCAAAAAAAAAAAAACGACGAAGAATTGTATCTACCTCATGGCGATGAATATCTGAAAGATTTCTTGCTCGCTTCACTGCACTTAAGCTTACTTTCACCCAAGTTTTGTACTATTGGAGGGGTTCTGCTCTTGGTTTGTGCTTCTTAGTGTAGCGGGCTCCTCTCCTGACAACGTAGAAAATTATTCTTTGTTTTGAAAAGCTCAAAAGGAATGGAAAAACGTAGCAAACTTGCCTTATAAAATGCCGCCATTGTTGACAAACAATGCAACAAGTTTACAGGGCTGACGCCATGCTTTGTGCTAATTGGCTAATATCCGCCACATGTTGTTTTTTTTCTTGGATTTGATTGACTGAGACAAAACTGTCCAATTTAACAGTTTGTGCATTTTACCTGAAAGTCCTAATTGAAACTATCAAATTTAATCCCAAATTGGACAGTTTTAGAAATTAAGGAAAAATATAGGATTTACTGACAGCTATATAATTATATTATAGTTTATCTATATATTAGGTATATAACTTCCACTCGGTGAAAATTCGTTAAAAAATCACGCAAAATCCATCTTATTAGCCAATTGTGTTTGATGCCGTCATTCTGGTAAGGTTTAAACCTTGATGTGGATTTTTGCTTTTCGTGAAAATATAAAGTAGTATCTTGCAAAATGACCAATAGTCCATTTTACAGGTGCCTGCAAAGTGACATGGCCTTTGAATGGTAGTGAGGCTGGAGGTGACCTTGCACTGCTACAAACCTCTCTGCTTTATCATGTAAATAAAAACTAGTTATCATCAAAACAACATGATTTACACAACAAAAGCGGAGGGGCTTGTACCAAAACAAGGTCATCTTCACCCTTACTTCCATTCAAAGGTCAGGTCACTGAGCAGACAACTGTAAAATGGACTATTTTGTGATACATATACATATACTGATTTATTTCTATATTAGATTTCATGCAACGTAACCGCCCGGTATACTTCATCCCCATTGAACCCGTGGTGCCACCCTCAAAATATTCGTAAACCATTCTTTGCGGGATTAAAGGTAAGAGATGGTCCTTTTAATTACCAATATACTTCATTATTTAACAAAACAGGTGTCGATGATAGCAACTGGTGATAAATCTTAATTTGAAATAGTACTTGACAAAAACAGTAGATATGTTACTTTGTATTTAACGGTAAGCAAGTCACAGTTAACCCATCATATTTGCAAGGTTTTCGCACCAATCCCGATCCCAGGCTCTCTCCTTTTCCCTTTTCCATCGTTCAGTAGTGAAACCCTTCTCCGTGTAAAAAAATATGTCGTGTGGTAGGGAAAACAGAGTGTTCGTCACTTCTAATATTGACGTGATAAATATAATACGTGTTTTAGTGTTTAGTTATAGGAGCGTTATGTTTTGAAATTGTACACTGCTGCTTCACCTGACTTTTGCTTAAATACTCAACTGGCATTACCGCTGCAACTCAATACTAACTCATTGGCATTTAGAAAGTCAATTTTCTAACTGGGCGAAAAAACAAATTACATCGACTGGACGAATCCGAATGTGCGGGCGAAAAAAAAAACTACTTTTCTTTGGGAAAAGAGTTGTTCCCTCCAAATTTCATCTACCATCATGCCTACATCAGCATCTAGGGCTGGATTAAAAAAAAATAAAACTACACTAATTTGACAAAAGGTGGACTCCGCGATCCATAATAACGTGGGCCTTCAAGCCAGTCCTGTGGCAGCTGTAGCCCTGTGGCAGCTTGGCTGTCACCGGGGTTGACTAGGCACGCCACCTAGCCCCCTGGTCTGGCCAGATTAACTTTAACGGAATTTTTTTACATTTTTAAGGTTTTAAAGCACATTTTTATTGATTTTGAGTACTTTGCAGTAATTTTGGGTGGTTTTCTGGCATTTTGGAAAAATTTTGAAATCCAAGATGGCGGATGCAAGATGGCGGCTATTTTGACATCATGATGTAATTGTCACGTGATGTGACATCACCATCCCACGTGACATACCAAAAGAAAGATGTTTGGACATACAATACATCCTATAAGTTTCATTGTGATTGCTTTAATATTTTGGAAGATACATAGGGGGGGACTTCCGACGCCCCTGGGAAATGTCTTAATGACCAATCTCCTTTCTTATGTGGACTTCAAATTTCGGTTCTGTCGTGGGGAAAACAGCTTTTCTGTTGAATGGGACCTACTGTATCCTCTCTAAAAATTAACTTTTCCTGTGTTATGGTTTATATTAAATCAGTTTAGAAGCTAGTCAAGGAAGGAAAACTTAGTATTAAGGAGATCAGAGCATAAGGAATATGTGGTCAATGCTGTGAGGCACATCTATGAAAATAACGTTTCTGCTAATTTGCGCAAGGAAGAAAGGGCAAATCAAACTCGGTAAAGAAAACTAAGAGTTTGGAGACTATGACTGGCAGAAACTTGTTGAAGAACAAAAGCTAAACACAGTTTATGTCTACGAGCTTGACAAATACTTAAAAGCATACAACCTTTCTTTTACTAAGGCCCGGGTCGCACTTGGGACAAAATCGGGACAAGTTTATTTTGATAACCAAAAAAACTGTCAGATTCCTGTCATCAGTTGACCACGCCAAGTGCGACCTACTTGTCCCTACGCGGACAAAAACTTGTCCACGGAGACAAATCTTCAAAGAAGCCGTCGTCCTGCCTCAACGCAGGACTTTTTGCGAACAACAAACAAAAATTGTTTTTCTTGTGACAAAAGTGTCAATCAGTTCAGTGATCCGTAAAAAATTGTTCGCTTCACATTTTACTGTCTAGTCTGATGAACACGAATTCAAGCGGTTTTCGACCGAATATTTCCGTTATTTGGGAAAAGAGCCCTCGCCAAGATAATTCAAATGAAAGGAAAGATCGGTATAGGCTAGGGCAACTGTTCTGTAGCCGCAGTCCGAATCATGATGCACAGCAATTTGCTCATCAAATTTTCCGCTTTATATGGCGGCACGCTTTCTTTTATATGAGCTTCGACATCGTTACGAACGCTCGCAATAAGAAGGTAGAAACAAAAATTTGCGTTGATTTGATTCAATGCGACCGGTTTGTCTCTCCCTTTTGAATGTTATTTTTGCTGCGAAATTAACACAGTAACAAGTGACGGGTAATTTTGTGTGTCCAAGTGCGACCCTAAATACAACAATTCAAATTGTCTCGGACAAGTTCCGAGACAAACATTGTCCTCAACATCTTGCAACATTTCAAATGTTTGTCTAAAGTGCGACCCGGGCCTAAGCGGAGTAAGCAGGACAAAATTAAGCTCATAACTGCTCATCATGAAGAGGGTAAGGGTAGACCAAGGCAGTCTCCAGGTGAAAGTAGCAGCAATGATTCGTGCCAGTCTACTGACTCAGACTTTACAGACTATACTGATATCGATGAACTACACTCCCAAGAATCATCCTCTTGCAGCTCTACTGATTAAGAATAGGTAATATATTGAACTGTTACCTAGACATTTAAAACACATATTTTTTACAATTTTACAATCACGATTACGGTTTCAAGGATGCATATGGATTATTGTTGGGAAAATTTAGATATACTGAAATCGCTTAGTTGCAATTTATCATTCCATTTTTATAACTCAGTTGTACATGTTAAATGACTAGTAATGAGTAGAGGCAAATGTGGTTGGCCAAAATAGTGTCAAAATAAAAGAATTGAACCCTTGCTTCATTCACCTTTGAAGTCAGTAGAAGGAAGTTGGAAAGCCGATGTAAAGTTTCCAACAAACCCCCCCCCCCCCTCATAAGGCCTCTCAATATGAGACAACCCCCCCCTAAATACCTTTCCAAAAAAAGGAAGCCCCCTTAAATTTTGCCGACCCCCCCCCCCCCATGCGCTAATAAATGAATGCCCCCTAATTATTATCACGAGTGGAATTCTTGAAATAATAGAAGCCTTGAATGGTTGATCATCCACTTATTTGAGGCGATTACCCTAATCAACTCGGTAACCTTTGTACTCTGGTATTCTCTTTGCAAGAAAATTTCCTTCGAGCAATTCCTCTGCAATCTATTTTTCTCGCTAACCGCCTCCCACCCCCTCGCGCCATCCGTTTTGCGCTAATGTGCGGTTCTCTTGCGATTCTTTTCCGGCGAAAAACACAGTCAAAAAATGAGAGGGCTGTTAAGAGTCTAAGAAATTCCCAATGCAACTATTATTAGTTGCACTGTTAAAGCACTGTTGAATATTCACTGATTTTAATATAATATCTGGGTTGTTTGCAGGTTGAGCCAACTACAATACAAATAACGGAATGTTCTCAGAATATTACGAGTTTTACTATAACGCCCACTATACCAGTTGGAAAAAGGTCACAAGACGACCACTACTTAAACATCAGCTTTTGGCTACCAAAAGGAATACTTCTGGTCAACCAGTCAAAATGTGCCGTAGAGATTAAGGATATGATTCCAGTAACAGTACGTATAATTGCAACATGTAAAAACTACCCAACCGACGAAACCGGTGTCGATAGAGTAATTATTCCAAGAATGGAAGGCGGCCACAGTAGATTCTGGAACAGAGATATGCACCTACCGGCTATATGGGTACGTCATCTATTCTTTATAAAAAGGGATAATTGCAAGAGAAGCTGACTTTATTATGTTAGGTATAGTCCGAAAAAATACTTCGACACACCTTAGACAAGACGTTTCGCTATTCTTACACGTCACGACGCAAAATTAACATTTCGTTTATTCCAGGTAGGTAGGGGGCAGGGGGCTTTTTTTTGGGAGAGGGGGGAGTTCGAGAAAGCCGGCATTTTTCTTTGTCGGCATAGCGGTGCTGAGAGACGGTGCAAATCTGTGTCAATCAAGCCGTTGCGAAGAAAGACGTCATCCAAATTATGGTTTTTTTTTTCGGGAAATATTTTAATGTCAATGAATGCATGCGTGTAGAATGCAAATAGTGGCGGTTTTTGCGTTTGATGTTCTACGCCGCAGAGATGTTTTTTTTTTGCACTTTCAGCCGGATTTCTCACATGATGTTTCACGTCACTAGTTAGTGCTTTCGGTCGTCTTGGCGGTCACACCAATGCAGTTAACTATAGTTAGTTCTGATTAGCTTTTGAATAATTTCAAATTTAAATTAATTTATGACAGCCCTTGTTATTGATCTGTGTCTAGTTGTGCGTTTATTTTTCTATTTTTGCACGCAATCTCGGCGTTGAAGAAAATAAAATGAAGTAAGGATGAAGCCGAATAATTCAAGCTTTATATTTGCTTACATTGGTGATATGTGATTTCTTGCCATGTTGTTTTTCTTTTTTCCTTCCCTTCACACTTTGTTATGTCCATCTCGCACGTGCAAAAAAAATTGTCGCATTCTGACTGGTTTTTCCTTTGTAAACTTAAGACTAACCTATGAAACCTGCTTGAGTTTAACTATAGTTAGTGTGCATTGTTTTGGATCGATCAGCGAGGCGTAAATTTTCTAACTATAGTTAGGGTGAACAGAGAAGCGGTATCATTACCGAAATAGCTAACTATAGTTAACGCCGTCTTAACTATAGTTAGCAGTCCAGATGTGACCGCAGCCATTGACGGCGTGGAATATCAAGCGAAAAAATTGTCGCATTTGACAACCAAAAAATGGTTAATCATATCGGAAACATTGAAATTCACAGCATGAAAACATAACTTTACTGTGGCTTAAGCTCAAGCAAAGCTGGCGTAAATTTGGAATGTAATCAGCTTTACGCTAACTTTACATTTTTTTAACCTGACCTTTATGCCAGCTATAAACTCAAGTGTAAAGGCAGATAAAGAAACGCCTTTTCACCAATTTTAAATCACCTTTACACGCGGTAGCTCAAAGGTCGGTTTAACCACCTTTAAGGACATGTAATTGAAGGCGTCGAACTTTTAGGTCACCAACTTTATCAACACGGTGTTCATTTTGAAGGTGTTTTCCGATGGCGAAAAATCGGTGTTCGTCAATGCGCTAGTAAAGGTGAAAGCTCGTGTAACCGATGTATTCTACATCGCACAGATCACATACATAGATATAAACAACGCATGCGTTGTCAGGGAAAGTTCGATTGCTTGATCCATGAAATGTTGTGAATTCGCATGAAGACACCGAGCCTTAACCCTCATTGGGACTCAATTCGCGCAAACGTATATATTTGTCTAGGCTTTGAACAAGTGTTTGTCAAGTGTTTGTCAACTCACTGAAATGAGCATGATCACTGAACAGTTATTTTAACTAAAATTTATTTAATTTCGCACCTCTATACCTTTAGTTAGTTTTTTCGCACATGAATTTTCTAACTTGATAAGTGTGCCAAAATAAATTTATAAAGAAAAAAAAACGAAAAAACAATCATATAGACTCTTGGTCTTAGGCCATCGTAACTAGATTAAAAATATAGCATACAAAACGTCAAGTTTAGTAAAATGCGATTTTTCATAATATTTATCACCGCTGTTTGTATTATATTTTTAATCACGAAAAAACAAGTCGCTTAAACTTGTAACTAGTTTAAGCTGTTACAGCAATCAAGACTAACTTTGTGACTTATTACTGTCCTACCGGCTAGTGAAAGAAATAAATTCAAATAATAATTATAAATGTAAATAATAATTAATTATAATAAAAAATATCCCAGAATCCTTATAAATGTGAAAAGTGAGCCAGAAGTTTTAAAATTGCGTAAATCAACGGATATTGTAAGTTTAAATCAAAAAGGGACTTACCTTGAGAGTTTTGAAGAATCCCTTTTCTACAAAATTGTTATTTTGCCCAAAGTAAAGTTCAACGAAAATTAATAAAGGAGAACTTGAAAGCTCAAATAATCATTTTTTCCGCCATGTTGGTTTTCTAGAAGTCACTATAGGACTAAATGCATGCGTTCGGTAAAGCTGTGTTCTGTTATTAGAATTTATTTTAAGCTTACATGTATACTAATTTTCTTCATAACAAATCGAGCACAAAATCATAGCTATCGAGTTTGTCAAAAAATATTTGGTTGGGAATACCTTCATCGGGAGTCCCCCTCGATTGACTCAATCAACCTTATTCTAATTGAATTTTTAGTTTGTTTTGATAAAGCAGCGAGAGATGGATTTGGCTTATAAAATATATTCAAGCTCAAATTTTTGTTTCATGGCCTAAAGAGTCAATGCCAATCCATGTCAATTAATTTATTAAAGTTCATAATCAATGAACAATCGATCGCTTTTATTGATTGTCATTGACTGTCAATTTTATCGATCAATTATAAATAACATTGATTTTCTTAGGATTATTACTGCAATAACCTGAGGGAAAACTCCGAGATGAGAAATACAACACAATCTTGTATAAACAAAATTATTTATGTTATCTGCGAGGTTATGTAGCTGTTAGGTGAGCGAATAATCTTCTAACGCGTACCATATTTATTCAAATAAACGCCATGCATTTATTTGATTTTTCGTCATTCGAGTGCAGCGTATATTCGAGGGCGGCGTTTACACAAGGGAGGTCCTAATATGAGGGTGGAGTTTATTTAAAATCCAATACATTTCTTGCTAACAGATACAGGGTAACTGAACACTTGCATTTTAAAAACAGAAAAATGTTTTAGTACTTGTCTGAGGTCATTTTTAATATCTTAAAACATTGGTAGAATTAAGGAAAATATTTTCGAGGCTTGCTCAAACCTGATTATTAACGGATTTTCTTTTTGACTCTTTTTGTTGGACTAATTATATTAATTCCAGCTAGTCGAGACCCTGGCATCGTGATACCAAGAACCCGGCAAACTGGGTTCAGTGTTGTGTCTGGCGTTGGCAAAACCCAGCCAGCCCGGCTAACTGCACTACGCCGGCTCATAATCAGGCCGTTACTCATTAAAAAATGCTTTCAAGAGTGGATTTGTCCTGCAATTTGCTTCGATTAGTAGGACCCAATAAGAGGTGACTGTATGCAGGCTAGTGTTTTTTTTTTAAGAAAGCTTTGGTATCTTAGTGTGTATGAGCAAACACAGACTGAGTGTTTTTTTTGCAAAAATGTTTTCTTCACTGATAGACATGCACCTTTTCATAATTTAACCCTCTTCAGACCGGGGGGTGGGGGGGGGGGGGCTTTTGAGGCCCGCCCGCGCTGACTTTGGACGCTTCTAACTTTTTCAAGATTCAACTAAACCCTGCCAAAATTTTATCTTAAATTTATCTGGAAATAATTTGGTAGGAGAAGACTGGGGCGAGGACAAGATGGCGGAATAGTCGTGTTTTTTGAAGCTCCGTCAACAGTAGCCGTAAAAGCTTTATTGCAGCCTATGTCCGCTAATCTATTTAAGAGAAAAGTTCGGTCACCATCAGACGTTTATGCCAACATTCCTGAAGAAAAAAGGACGCGGGACCACACTGAGTCAGAATATAGTGAAAGGCGAGACGAAGCGTTGGGCCGACCACGTGCAATGGCGGCGGAGATTGCCACAAAGATGGACTTAGTACTGTCCAAATTGGATAATATAGAAAGCAGGCTGAACAGTGTATGCTCGTCAGTAGCCAACATCGAAGAAGCGTTAACAAACATTGAAAAAGATGTTGCGGACCTGAAAGTTAAAACTGAAGGCAACAAAACAAACGTAAGTCAGCTCAAAGAAAGGGTGGATTTTAACGAGGGAGATATCGCGGAGGCGAAGCGTGATGCGGCGGCAGTAAAACTAGAAGCAGAGAAACTTAAAATGAACCTACTGTACTTTGAAACTTACAATAGGAGAGAAAACTTGAAGTTTTTCGGAATAGAGGAAAATACAAGTAACGTCGCCGAAGACATCGGAGACGCGAATATGGATGGTTCGCCGCATATGACCGAAGACACGAAGCAAGCAAGTCATGTACAACTTTCTGGAGCAAGAGTTGAAGATCAGCAACGCTAGAAACAGGATAGAGTTCCAAAGGATCCACCGTCTGGGCAAGCCAAACAACAAAGGTCCTAGACCAATTATTGCCAGATTTCTGCGTCACAAGCCCGCAAGCATCTGAAGGGAAAATATTTCTCCGTCTTCGATGATATTCCAAAGGAACTTTATGACTTAAGGAAACAACAGCGAGGAAAACTTAAAGATGCAAGGAAGAAGGGTCACACAGCGTTTTTCAGTAAGAAATATCCGGACAGATTATATGTTGATGGAAAAATTATTTCTCAAGACGGGCCTTTCGCTTAATTTTCAAATTTACATATGTAGATTTTGGACAGGTTTCTTTTTTTTTCTTGCACGCTTTTTCTCACCTAATACTTGTCACTTAAATTTCTACTAAACACAAGCTCGATAAGCTGCAAAAACAAGATGAATTAATTACATCCTTAGCCACCACAAAAGGAGCGGAGCATCAAACACGCTATTTACCGATGGTGTGAAACTGCCCAAACAAAATCTTCGATGCACTGGGTAGGTAAGCAGTCAATATTTTTTCTTAGCTTTTTGTTTTGTATTTATGTGTTAGGTTGCCCAAGCTTTATACTTGTTTTAGTCGCTCTGTATGAGCGTGTCGTGTGGTTAGCTTTTAGATCAGTATTTGCTTCCAATGTTTGGAAGCTCCCGTTTATATACAGAATTAGCTTGTTTAAAGATTATTATAGAAAACCGTTAATTTCAAACACCCGCATTATCTTCAACATGGTCGTGACACTTCAGCTGCTCGCAGAAATAATTTTTATTTCTAGACACTTTAAGGATATCGATACATGGATCTTAAAATATGTTCGCTTAATGTAAGAGGCTTGGGAGACATGCTAAAGAGAAGGGAAATGTTCTCTTGGCTCAGGGCAAAAAATAGCTCTATTTATTTTCTACAAGAAGTCCATTGCTGCGAGAGCATGTCCACCATGTGGTCGGCAAAATGGGGATACAAATCCTTTTTTAGTTGCTGTACGAGCGCAAAGGCAGGAGATGCAATTCTATTTAACAATACATTCGATTTCGAAATGAAACGAGTGTACTGTGATCCAAATGGACGATTCATTATTTGCGACATCCAAACCAACCAAAAGTATATAACGCTGGCCACCATATACGCTCCCAACGACGATGACGCGGCTTTCTTCGAAGGCTTCTTCGAGCACTTATCAGATTTTCAATGTGAAGAAGTAGTTATTGGTGGCGATTTCAACTTAGAGCCTGTTTATATGGAGTAGAGTTGTCCCTGGTAGGAGAGTTACCCTCTCCCCCGCGCTATCTTTTGCCGAGCGTTTATATGAGAAAGTTGTCCCTGTTGACCGAGCCAAAACTTGGCACTGTCGGTTCAAAAGACTGGCGAGAGTTATTTTGAAATATCTATTTTCGCGGCCTTTTCTAAAATCAGGAACGCTGAAACATCTACGAAGACCATTTTGGACAATTTACCGCCGACTTCGATGTTGTTTTGGCCGATTGCGGCATTTGCACATGCTCCGTATTTGTCAACTTGTCCCTGGTAGGCGAGGCAAAAATAACCAAACTGTTTATATGGAAAAAAGTTGGCTCGCTCCCCAGGGTCACCCTACCTTCAAAGCGAGTGACCCTCCACCCAGGGTAACCCTGCCCCCCGAGCCAACTTTGCAATTTCTCATATAAACAGTTCGCAGCTACTTTTTAAGAAACGTATGAAAAGCTCTCTCGCCCGGGGTGGCTCGGTATGGAGGGTAACCCTCCTACTAGGGACAACTCTCCTCCATATAAACAGGCCCTTAGTGCTTAATTTAGATAAGGACAAGAAAGGTGGCGTCGCAAGAACACACAATAATTTAGTTAGGGTCGGTCAGGAGTTTATGGAAAACTTAGATTTAATTGATGCTTGGAGAGTGCTACATCCCGATTCCTTAAGATATACTTGGCGCCGACGGAAACCCGAAATTCAATGCCGACTAGACTTCTTTCTTGTTAGCCAAAGCTTAACGTGTAATGTCATGCACGCCGATATTTTGACAGGATACAAAACAGACCACTCAATGATCGATATCAGTATAGCTGTTCATTCGAATCCAAGACGACCAGGCTTTTGGAAACTTAATACTTCTTTCTTGAACGAAATCGAATACGTTAACCAAATAAAATCAACAATCCAAGCTGTTAAAGAAGAATATCAAAATGATGACACTGTGAACCACGCGTTATTTTGGGAGATGATAAAAATGAAAATCCGAGAACAATCATTAAAATATGCAGCTGCCAAAAAAGCTAAAATTTTAACCCTATTCAGACCGGGGGGAGGGGGGGGGCTTTTGAGGCCCGCGCTGACTTAGAACTTTTATAACTTTTTTAAGATTTAACCAAACGCTGCCAAACTTTCTGAGTTTTCCTAAAATTTCTCTGGCAACAATTTAGTAGGGTTGGATGATGTGTCAGGAACTTGACATCACCATGGCAACGGCATTTTGACAGGCATGTTTTCCCAAATTTGTAATTTTGCGTGTTTCTATCAATAAAAATTAACTTAAATGGAATTATTTTTACATTTTTACGCGTTTAAAGCACATTTTTATTCATTTTGAGTACTTTGGAGTGATTTTGGGTGGTTTTCTGGCATTTTGGAAAAATTTTGAAATCCAAGATGGCGGATCCAAGATGGCGGCTGTTTTGACATCATGATGTAATTGGCACGTGATGTGACGTCACCATCCCACGTGACGTATACCAAAAGATAGAGTTTCGGACGTACAATATATCCTATAAGTTTCATGGTGATTGCTTAAATATTCTGGAAGTTACATAGGGGGGGGCTTCCGAAGCACCCCCCCCCCCCCCCCCGGTCTGAGAAGGTCCAAAAAAGCCCGGTCTGAATAGGGTTAAAACGGGAAGAAGAGCTGGAAAAAGCAATTAACAACTTGCAAATATATATGGAAACAACAAGCGACGACGAAAATGCAAAACAAGTTGGGGCTCAGGAACTAGAAAGAAAAAAGACAGAATTGGAGAATATAATTGAGTACCGCACCAAAGGTGCAATCTTAAGATCGAAATGTAGATGGTATAATGAGGGAGAAAGAAATACAAAATACTTTTTAAACATGGAAAAAAGGCACTACAAACAGGGAGTTATAAGTCAGCTTAAAATTAATGATGATGAAACAGTAAACACTGATAAATTCACACTAAATCAGTGTGAATCCTTTTACAGAAACCTTTATAGCTCTCATATGAATAACAACGACACTTATGTTAATGACATGTTTTTCGACGAGAATAACACTAAAGTGCTGAACCCAGACGAGCAAATGTCATGCGAAGGCCTGCTGTCCAAAGAGGAATGTTTACAAGCCTTAAAAAATACAGAAACAAATAAAACACCAGGCTGCTGAATTTTTTTAAGTTTTCTGGAACGATTTGTCGGACTTCCTTGTTAATTCGATTAATTTTGCATATCAAACAGGGCAATTTTTGGTAACCCAGAGACGCGGAATCATTAAAGTAATCCCCCAAAAAGATGCAGAACCTTACTTTATTAAGAACTGGAGACCAATAACCCATATGAACTGCGATACAGTAGAGTGGCCGTTCATTCAAAAAACATTTAAATATTACAACTTTGGACAATCACTAATCAACTGGATTAAACTATGCTACCATAACACTGAAAGCTGCATTCTCAATAACGGATGGGCCAGCCACTTTTTTAAGCTCAAAAGAGGAGTAAGGCAGGGTTGCCCCCTTTCTCCGTATCTTTTTATTCTCTGTGTTGAGGTTCTGGCGGATGCAATCAGGAAAAACCAAAATGTCAAAGGCATCTTTGTGGATGGAAATGAAATAAAAATTAGTCAGTATGCGGATGACACCACTTTAATACTCGATGGTTCCAAGGAATCTCTTACATCTTCTCTGCATATATTGGATAATTTTCAACGGATATCTGGCCTTAAATTAAATAACAAAAACAAGGAAGCCCT
This sequence comes from Oculina patagonica, assembly GCF_052425735.1. Lineage (NCBI taxonomy): Eukaryota > Metazoa > Cnidaria > Anthozoa > Scleractinia > Oculinidae > Oculina > Oculina patagonica. Next base: position 13,272,458 of record NC_135762.1, read on the forward strand.
TTGGATTGGTGCTAATGCTGAAAAAGAAGACAAATTATGCCCCGAAAGAGACCTAAAATGGGTTAAAGGAAAAACCCAGGGCTTTTGGAGTATGGTTCTCGACTAATCCTGACCTAACCGCAGAGCTGAACTACAACGAAAAATTGATAAAAATAAAGAATAGCCTAAGCTGTTGGGAGTGCCGTCGACTTACCCTTTTTGGCAAAATTACTGTTCTAAAAAGTTTAATTGCGTCCCAACTTGTATACATTTTGTCTCCCCTCACAACTAATCACCGTGTCTTAAGGAAAATCAATAGGCTCTTCTATGATTTCTTATGGAACGGCACAGGCGACAAAGTTAAGAGGGAAGTAATGATTAATGACTATGAAAAAGGCGGCTTAAAAATGATTGATACTAAATCCTTTAATAAAGGATTGAAAACTATCTGGGTCAAAAAATATACCGATGTAAACAATCACGGAAAATGGAAATATTTTTTTGACTTAGAACTCCGGAACTACGGTGGCAGAGCCTTTTTCAGCGGCAACCTTAGCAAAAGTGACCTGTCAAAGTGTGTCATTTTATCCTATCCATTTATTGTGGAAATCTTAAATATCTGGTCTGAAATCACTTACGAGAATAATACGGACCATTTTTGCTCTCAGAGCCTCTGGCACAACTCCCTTATAAGAATCGATAACAGACCAATCTTCTACAAAAAATGGCAGCAAAAAGGGATTTACAGGGTTTCGCATTTGATGAAAGATTCAAATACTTTCCTATCCTTTTCTGAATTCAAAGATCGGTATGGTATCACTGAAACAAATTATCTTGCTTTTTACGGGCTGTTATCCGCTTTAAAAAAATCAAAGAACCCTTACACAATAATACAAATATACAATACGAAAGCTTTTATACGAAATTTATGAAAGCAAGTGAACCAAGCAGACAGGCCTATAAAAAGTTAATTAGTCTTAAACAAAGGTGTCCAACCAATAGTCAAGAAAAATGGGCTACGGATTGCGCCTTTGAAGCCCATCAACGAATAGACTGGAGTGCAGCGTACCAGCTATCTTTCCAGTGTACAAAATCTGCAAAACTAATTGTATTTCAATTCAAAATGCTGCATAGACGACTGGCGACTAATGATTTTCTTAAAAAAGTAGGAATAAAAGATAACGATCTCTGTAGTTTCTGCAAAACTGAGAAGGAAAGCCTAATTCATCTTTTCTAGTCCTGTAGAGTTGTCTCTACCTTCTGGCAAAACTTTAAGGAGCTTCTTGTAAGCCAAAATCTTGCGCTGAGAACATACAACCTTTCTTTAAATATAGTTTTAGGCCTAAGGCCAGACACATCAAAAAATAAACAGAAACTTAATTTTAATTTTCTTGTGGCGAGATATTATATATGGTCCTGTAGGACACGCAACTTGTCCCCTGAAATGAAACATTTCTCTGTCTTTCTGGCATGTTACAACAGCCTCAAAACTGGAGCAGCGTCAAATGATAATCGTTAGAAATCTGAGTGGGTGATAATTACAATTAAACGTACCGTAATGATTCGATTTAGCGCCCGGGGCGCTTATTTACTTTTGGCACCTCGAGGGAGGGCGCTAATTCGAGACAGGGCGCTTATTCGGGACAGGGCGCTTATTCGGGACAGGGCGCTTATTAGTTACTTTTAAAATAATTGTTCATTTTAGCAGTAAATATATACATGAACTGTACGGTAAACGGTCAGGAGTTTATGTAGTTGACGTCAATGGGGCACAATAGGGGCACTTATAAAATAGGGGTGCTTATAAGAATGGGGACGCTAATTAGAATGGGGGCGCTTATTGGAATAGGGGCGCTTATTTACAAAAACACATTCGAAGGGGGGCGCTTATTCGGAAGGGGGCGCTTATTGGAAGGAGGGCGCTAAATCGAATCATTACGGTATTTAGCAACAAGCAACTGTTAAAAAAAAATGAAGAAAACCCTAAGGCTAACACTGTACGGAAATAATTGTATTTGTAGGTCAACCTTAACAAGTGTTGCACTTTGTTAGTATTGTAAGTAACGTGTATTGTATGTAAGTAGTAGTAAGTACTCTCTTTAATTAATTAATTAATTAATAAATTAATTAATTAATTAATTAATTAATTAATACAATGTAACTTAATGTAGTGTAAGTAATGTAAGTAATTGTATTGTAAGAAATTATCCAGTAAGTGATGTAGGTAATTGTCCCGTAAGCAGTGTAATTAGTTGAACTGTAAGTCGTTTTTTCTGTGTTTTGCAATTAAAAAAAATAATAATTGCGTTCGACGAAGGAGAGCGCAAGCCTAATTTTGATTTTGTGTCCTGTGTCTTTTGAGTTGGTATGCCTGTGTACTGTTAGGCGGAATGAATCGAGCCGCATTGCGCGCGCACACGTATGGACGCACGATTAGCCTCCCCCGCTTAATTTTTGCAGGGGCAAATCTCGGCCGGGAAACTGGTAGCCACAGATGGCCTCGATTTCATGCAAAACAAGATGGCGTCCCAAACTGAGCTCAAAAACATTATTTTGCTTGAGAAAAAGGGCAAATATTCCCTAATAACGTGTGGCCAAAATTGTAATTTTGCCAAAAATGTCATGGAGAACATTAGAGGTTTATCATCCAAGGTAGCAGAGTTGTCTTCAGGCACTGATCGTCGTAAAAAAAGTGGAAATCGAGTAAGTTGATGCGTAGTTTCGTACGGAGTTCGTTCGTAGCTGAATTAAACCAGCGTGTTTTCCTGCAATTATACGTTGCACACAACTACAATTGAATTGTTAGAATTACATGTATCTAGAGTGGATTTAATACGGATCAAAATTGTTTTATCACTCCTTTGAATTTGAAATATATCGTTGTTCCTAGAAACACTAGACTTTTAGATGGCGAAATCGTTGTACATTGAATGTTACATGCGTGTAGTGGATTACTGTGTGAATTATTCGAAATTATGTCTGTATTTTTAAGTACTTTGTGGAATTTTAAATCGAAGTGAAACTATTTCCACAAGTTTGTGGAAGTTTAAATCTCATTTAGTGCCAAACGATAACAAGTCAAGTGAAATAAACAATTATTTTTGTGTACATAATATTTCATTCATTCTATGTTCTTTTGGCTCGCCACAAAATCTTTCTCAGTATCCGGTCGTTTCGAGACAAAGTCGTTTCGTGATAAGTCGTTTCGAGACAAGCTCCATTACATGAAGCCCTTTTGATATACAAAATACTATACTATATAAGGTAAACCTATATTAATGACCAAACAAACCTTCGAAGACACTTGCTCGAGCGAAGATAAACCTCCGTTGTAAAAAAAAAAAAAAAAAAACGAACACACAAACAAGACCGAGTTTTGGTCATGTTTATTTGCAAAAGGGTTTGTCTCAATATATTTTTGAGACTTCCTCTATAACTTCAGAAAAGGTTATGCCTACGATCAAAAAACACAAATCACATCACGAATGTTAACAAGAGTTACCGAGTTACAACGAGTTATTACAACTTATCACGATGGTCTCCGCGCAGATTTTATTTACGTCGTTCGATCATACAGTAAAAAACAGTCATACTGAACTTTTCTCGAGTTTTCCGCTGAATCGAAGCAATTTCAGTTTGTCTCGAATCGACTTTACATGTGTCTCGAATAGACCTCGACTTGTCTCGAAATGACTTGCCTCGAAACGACCGTAAACCTCTTTCTCACACTTATCCTCCTCGCGTTTAGTGAGGTATATGCATATTAACTAACTTTAGAATAAGACATACTTCTAGTAGGTCGACCATATCGTTTTTTGCCAATGCCCGCCAACCTTGGGTCTATTTTACCTATAGGTCGAACGCACTCCCCTAATCTCTGATTACTACTAGTAATGATAATAACTTGGTAGGATAGGATGTTGTGTCAGGAACTTGACATCACCATTTCAACGGCATTTTGATAGGTATGTTTTTCTCAAATTTGAAATTTTCGTGTTTCTTTTAATGAAAATTAACTTTAACGCAATTAATTATTACCTTTTTACGGTTTTTAAGCACAATTTTATTGATTTTATGTACTTTGCAATAATTTTGGGCGGTTTTCTGGCATTTCGGAAATATTTTGAAATCCAAGATGGCGGTTCCAAGATGGCGGTTGTTTTGACATCATGATGTAATTGTTACGTTATGTGATGTCATCATCCCACGTGACGTATACCAAAAGAAAGATGTTCGGACATACTTTTTATGCTATAAGTTTCATTGTGATTAATTGCTTAAATATTTTGGAAGTTACGTAGGGTGAGCCTTCCCAAGCACCCCCCCCCCCCACCCCCCCACCCCCGGTAGGCATAAATAGATTGTGCTCGGCAACTTTTGAGCAACTTTTTAAGTCTTGAGCAACTTTTTGTACTACCAGCAACCTTGGGCAACTTCTGCCTTCCTTGGCAACTTTTGAGCAACAAATTGATATAAAACCGATCCAAACCCTAAAAGGTCGTTTCATTTCGAAGGATTTTATTAAAACTGGTTTTATCAAAACTGATTTTATTCAAACTAAGGATATACAATAAAATGACAATAAAATAACACTTGCAACGCCTACGAAATCTGGACAGCGGCTATCTATCTAACGGGTGCTTAAATCCAGCGGTTATTCGCTGCAACATAGAGCCTGCCGCAGGCCATCTTGGTATTTGCTGATGTGCGAGTCACTTATGGCATCGCAATCAGATGGAATTTCAGACGAGGAAAATGGACATAATTTAGACATTGACCCTATTGAGGTTGCCATAGACGCTAAGGCAACTCTTAGTTAACCTGCAATCGCTTCAATTTCTAGAAAACGCAAAATTCACCTCAACGAGCAAGCAACTTTTCTAAATTTTGGTGGCAACTTTTTGATATTTGAGCAACTTTAGAGCAGCTTTTGGGTATATTGTGAAGCAACTTTTCCTGAATTTACTAGCACAATCTATTCATGCCTAACCCCCGGTCAAAGAAGGCCCAAACCGGTCTGAATAGGATTAATATGGGAACAATAAAAAAATCAGACAAAAATGAATGTGTTTAATTAATCCCAAGAATGCCTTAAATGCGAACAGTTTGAAATTGTTTTAATTGCTAGACAAAGTGTGGATTGAACATTTTTTGCATTTTTTATTTAATTGTGTAGTTCCAGAGAATATCCATACCCTCACCAAGGAGGGAATTGGAAATTCCAGAGGGACGGGTGGGTCAAGGGCCAAAGAATTTCCGAAGCGGAGGGGTTTGCCAGTGAAATTACGTTTCCAGACGGTCAAGTTTGATGCAGTGCAAACTAGTTTCAAAATCGTTTCTTATCTACTCTACAAATGCTTTACATACATTGATTCCCAATCGCTTTTTACATTTAAAATGGGTTTTCTTTCTCCTTAAAGCACACTGAAATCCTCCATGTTCGTCCGTGGATGCGGCCGCCATTACTTGTTACCAGTCCCCCAAAACTTCTCACGTGGTTTGACCGAAATGCACTGGTGTCAAGCGTTGCTTTTTATCCCCAGAAGTGACAGACTTTGCACTATCTGTGGGCATAATATTAAAGATGAAACCCATTTTTAAAAAATATCATTACTATTATTACTTTATTATTATCTATGGCGAAAAACTATTTACAATAAACGGTTCTATGATGCAGTCATTAAAATGAAAATCAAAATATGTTATATAGAAAATTAATAAAAACTGAGAAGCGTTTAAAATTAGAATGAGCGATTTCAAATGCAAAGGAAACATAATGGTTACATTGTGCGTATGATGTGATTTGGCGAACGCGAGTAGCAATCAAAAGCAAAAGAAGAACTATTTAAACTATTTACAATACACACTTTCTGCAATTTCAACGTCAATGTTAATGTTCTTAATAGCTCTTTGAGATCTTCTTCGTGCCCTAGATCCTCTTAGACAAATGATTGCAGATCTTTATAATGCAAATGAAATTCGGCTTCTGATCCATGACATATTTTTGCGTATTGTTCTCCTGTTAGCCAATTATGTGCATGGGTTATGAAGGCAAAATTGCTGTTCTGGAGAAGAAACTCTTAAATTTGTTGCTTAAAAAATGGAAAATACTGTCTTTAGTGAATAGCCATTTTCCCACGCGCTGTCTTGTTGCATTGTACATCTTTTGCATTTGTCATCGCAAATGGCAATGATTCCTGACACTCTTATAATAACTACTAGCCAAAGAAATTAAAAAAAATATACAAAACCTATGAGCCAAATTTGATTTAATATCACAATTCATTTTTTCAGTAGAAAACTAACATGATAACGGTTCGTCTCACTTCATAAATTCAGGCTGACTGCATCTTGGGCTCATGAATTACTGGGGAAGGGGGGCTTTAAGAGTAAGACGGGTTAAACAAAAGGTAGTTACCAAGAAATTCCACAGTTTTTCGTTTTCTACAGTGCACGAAATATCAAGTAGCCGTGCATTTTTTTGGAACTAAACTGTACACTTTCTTACTAGAATCGAATCTCATTATCCAAATTTTAAGGACGTTCGCGCTAATTGTTTATGCGCATCCCTACTGCGCACGTAATCCATGTCGCAACGCCATGCCACGCCATACTTTGAGCGCGCGCGCTGAGTAAAATCTCTAAGAACATATAGGGTGAGTTGCCGTTCCGCTCGCTAAAGTCTTGTGAGAAAATAAAAAAAATCTATCGACCGGAAGTTTGATTTTTTTTTGTCACATTGACGGTTTGAATTCCACTTTTTGAGCTTTCCTTTTTGCCGTACGACAGTTTCAAATTAGTTTTTCCAGGTTAAATTTTACAAAAAAGATGGAAAAACTAAGAATTATTTACGCAACAGACGCACTTCCACAAAATTTGATTAAGATCGTTAGCCTCCGTTTACTCATCTTCGATATTTTTAACAACAAACCCTGTAAACCATGCTGAATTACCGTGCGCCAATTTTTCAAAATTAGGGTAGTTTTCCACACGCTTTTTCGCTGAAATGAAGTCGGTGACCCCAACTTTTTTTTTGCATTTCTGACACAAGTAACTCATTATCTGACCGCAGCAAAAAAAGTAAAGAAATCTATCGAGTAGAAAATTTTGGCGCGAACGTCCTTAAGACGGGGCATAAACTTCACGATAACTATTCCCTCCCTATTGGTCTCAGTCGTTTGCGAGCCAACGAGTCCCAAATCTTTGTGATCTCCAAGTTAACCAAAGAAGAGTTAAAAAATGTTGGCTTTGCTTTGGTTAACTGCATGCGTTTAACTACGAACAAACTCGAATCAGAACGGCTTAAACAAAACATTGACTGCATCGTCTGTTTCCTTATCGAACATAACATCGCACACTTGGATAATAATAGGTACTCTAGCATCTTGTTGTTGCAATGGTCCAAAAAGATTATTGCTGCCTATGATAGAAGGAGGGCGAGAGTCAGTATTTGGTGTTGGTTCTAATAATTAATGAGGTTATAGCTGTGTGTTATTCGGGGAATCAAAAATTGGGGTTTTTCGCTCATTCGCAGAGACGAAATGTGGGTGTTACAAACCCGAACGGTGTAGACTGACCTGTCCTTCAGGTAGTTCTACATTGTATGTCTGTTTGTATGAAACCACGGGGGAGGGGGAGTGCGGCATAGCGGTGCCGGGCAACCGAGTGTGCGCAGTAGCTATCGAATGGCATTGTTACTAAAGGGATTGTGAATTGCCTTGACCGTCTAATAAGCAAAAAACTTCTATGTTTCGTAATTTATAAAATGTGTTTAAAACAAAAGATTGTGCACATATTTGCATCTTGTTTGCTCCTTTGAAGTGTTTCGGGCTTCATAACTAATTTCTTCTATTAACAATGCTAAAGGGAAAGGAAAAAAAAATGATAACGGCTAAAGGCCTGGCAAAAGAAAGCTTTTGCGAATTATACTTATTAAAAGAGTCCCAATGATTCCGAGATGATTACCTTTTTTACGGTTGTTGAATGTAACACTGACAAATTTTGCGTTGACATTCCACGCCGGCGAGATATTTCTCAGTAACATAAAACATACGATGAGAAATCCCGTTGAAAATGCAAAAATATGTCAACGGCGCATAACATAAGGCGCAATTGCAAAATCCCCCTCCATTCACATACTGCAGCCTTGCATGGATTAATATCAATACCTTTCCGAGAAAAGAAAAACAGTTTTCGGTGATGTCTTTCTTAGCAAAGGCTTGATTGACACCTGATTTTCACCGTTGACAAGGAATAATAAACAAGGAAGGTTGTGACTGACGAATATGAAGACGTCTTACGAATGACAAGCTTGAAAAAACTTGCCAATTTGTTCAAGTTGCGTTGTCCGTGACGTAGCTCCTTTAAAAAAAACATAGCTCAAACTTCGCAATTATTATGTACTAGACTTCTGTTTGCAAAAACGTTAATTAAAAATCTCATCTCAAATAAGCTAATTGAATTTTGTCATAAACTGTTGCAGGTCTCTGTTGTGGAAAACACAGAAAATGTTCAATCGTGCAGCACCTTTACAGATCCTCACTACACTACATTTGGAGGGATATTTGATTATACCGACTCAAGGTAGGTAATGAACACCATTAATTAATAATTATTCGCCTAGATTCACTGAGGATGAGGAGAATAATTGTTTTGGTATAATTTTTAGAGGTGAATATCAAGAACTGCAAAACAGCGATAGAAAACACGCAAACAACAAACGCATGTGCTTGCTTGCAAAGGTGTTAACCAGTTTAATTCATCGATTGTGAATCCGAATTTACACTAAATAATTTAGGTATTCAAACGGAACAAAACAAATACAAGACAAGACAGTTAAACGATAAACGCTGAAATTGCAGTCAGGAATATTCATCGCAGTCAGGAATATTCATGGTACCTTTGTTTAATCGTTGGTGTCGTCCGCCATGTTTACTTGTCTCGATGTCAAAGGTGGTATGGCTTAGTGACCAAGCCTTCAAATACCATAGTCACCTCTTGTGGGGTGATTATATCGTCAAAAAAATGGTGACCGACGTCATAGCCGGCCAAATAATTCTGAAATATTCATTGGGTGCACAACTGACCTAAGCAGTACCTGATCAATTTTTTCATACCGGCAACTTATCCATGTATACTTCACTAAGCCTTTATAGAGCATGATCGAGTATCACTTGGCTTTAACGGCTTTTTATATCGCGTAAAGTAGTAATAGGTCCGCATTTTCACCCTAGCAAGTGTCTTCCCCTGTCACCGTATGCCTTCCTGCATAATTTATTATGAAGACACTTATTAATGAAGTGTCTAGTCGCTTCTTTTCGTATGTTAATAACTCACCTTTTGAGGTTGTTCGCTTACAATGGAAAAATAAAACAATAGCGCGATCGCGCATCAGTAATTTTAAAAGTTAACACTGAACGATACAAGCGAAATTCGAGCGCCGCAAAACTAACCTTAGAAATACTTAAGCACTAAACACACCGATTGTAATTCAAGCAAAACTTTGATTTCGGTTTATCAATATAGTACAATGATGAATTTAATAATCGTTTTCCTGTTTTTTGGGAATATTTGTAAGGGAGTGAACTCAATGATAAAAAAGCGCTTCAAAATTAGACCTAAGCAAAAACGTTTGAAAAATTTGATCTCCTCCTCCGCCAAAACCACCACCGCCACAATTTTATTGTTACCTCCTCCTTCTCCACAATTCGACTTCACATCGGCCTCATTTAGGTCCTTAAACGTTTTACTGACGAAGCTAAATAATTTTGCGCGATGCGTTTTCATATTTTTATCCAAAACGCAAAGTCTTAGAGACTAAAGTAAGCACACTCCCTTTAGAGGATGTGGGGTCGAAGTTGGCCCGATGTGGGGCCGATGTGGGGGCGATGTGAGGCCAACATGGTTCCGATGAGAGGTCGATGACACAAAAGAAGCGACTAGACACTTCATTAGTATAGAGGAAGACACTTATTAGTATGGAGGAAGAAACTTATTAGTATGCAGGAAGACATACGGAAGACGGGGGAAGACACTTGCTACGCTTAAAATGCTGACCTATTACTACTGCGTAAAGATGCTTATAAGAGGGTCTACATGGAGGTGCTTGATTCTCAGCTATCAGTTAAAGTGTTTGCCAATTCTCAGCTATTATTTGAATTTCAGTCAACAGTCAAAAAACGCGTCATTTCTCAGCTGACAGTTGAAATTTTCAGCAATTCTCAGCTATCAGTTAAACCCCATGCTGACCCTCATATAACCCATTTTGAATTTCACTACTGCGTTGAACTTTGACAATACCCGATTCCCTCTATAGCGCGCGCCTGCAGGGAATCACGGTAGTTGTATTCATCAAACCAAGCGCGAGACTTAGCAACGATGCACATTGCTGAGTCTCGCGCATGGTTTGATGAATACAACTACCGTGATTCCCTGCAGGCGCGCGCTATAGAGGGAATCGGGTATTGACTACGTGTCTCACTAAAAGATTTATTTGTTCATTTATTTATTTAGAACTACAAAATAAAAAAAACTAAAATTAAACGCAAACGTGCCAACCAGCTAATACATCGATTGCAAGTCAATTTACACATAAGTTAGGAAATTAAAGAAAAACAAAACAAAAATTCGTCCTAAACCGTTTTTTGACCGTTGGTAAGTTATGGCAAACTGTGCTTATCATCTTAAAATGTATAGCTCTGGTTCGAAGAGAAATCTGACGCCGTTTGTCATGACCCTGTCATAACGATTGAACACCATTCTCGGCCCAAATCCTTCCGAATTTTTTAATGTTTTAAGATCTCGATTTGGAGTGATTTCTTTCAAATGAACGAAAATTTCATTCAGGAATTGTCCGCTATGTTTACGTGGCTAGTTGACAAAGGTGGCGCGGCTTATTAATTTAGCTTTGCAATGCTATATTCACCGCCCGAGTGCAGTGAATATAGCGCCGTAAGCAGAGCTTCTCAACCAGTGATAATGTTGGTCTCTTTCATTTACCTCTGGAAGTTATATTTAGAATGGACAATGACAAGTACTTCACGGACCTTGCCTTGATCATGAAGGTCTTCCTTAATTTTGCGCGCGTTCCTTCAACAAGCCCTTTATATCACAAGTACTTCAAGTATTTGTTTCCTCTGTTTAGTGACATGCCACTAATTTAGCTATCTCGTAGAGATATGAAGCTAAGTGCATGACCACTATAAACAACATTTATGTTTTTAATTTTATTTTTTTATTATCTGCTTGACAATAATACGCGTACGGCTTTATATATGTTAAGAGTGACTTTTACGAACGGCCGAGCAAGAATTTGATTTCCTGGCAGAAATTCGAATATCGATTTTTCTTCGTTTTTTGCTCATTATTAGTTGTAAGGTAGATAAGAAACCTGATGTAGTTTGTTTCCCCTAGAGGTCTTCTAATTTTAAGAAAACAAAGAAAATCGATTTCGGTGGTCGAAGTCACAAATTTCCTAACTTTTAAACCCGAAATTAGCTATTATGAACACTACTCGCGTTCGCTTACAAAACCGCGCAGAGAAATTTGGTCACTTCCTATCAACATAAAAACTCTTTTTCTTTCGCAAGAATATAATTTCAGGGCTTTAGCACAACTCTTCCAACTGAAAAAAATGAACTGACGAGGAATGCTTTTTACGATAACAAAAATTTGAATGAAAAAGTAATTTTCAACGGCAGTATTTAGCATGTGGTATAACATTAATTTTTTTCAATTCTTGCTCAAACATGCATACAGATATTCTCATTAAACATACCTGAGAATTGGCTCGGGTTATTGGAAAGATTCTCACTTAGAGGGCATCAAACTTCGGCAAATTTTCACAGCATGACCGTAAACTGTGTAAATACTTCTAATTGCCAAACGCCACGATAATGAATGTTTTAACCCCAAATGCTTGTCTTTCCTTCTTCTTGCCGAATGTTCCATTGCAAAATTCCCTTTTCAACGAAAGAGTGAGATAAAAAAGCCAACCTGGGTCAATAAAGGTCCATTTTGATCACAAAACCTCTTCGCCATTTTGGCACAAGATTAGATTTGTGACTTACGTGACATAATACACGTGACATGAAACACGATATTGTGACGTAAGTGAGTCTGCGCAGTAAGGCAGTAAGTGCTCTGGGGTCGAGAATGTCACGGAGTTAAAATAACGCAAAACAATTCTCCAGCACCGCCAACGCAGTTTGAGGAAGCAAATTGATCGTTCTGGAGTTCTGTACACACTTTCGTCAAGAGAAAAGAACCACGATAAAGGAAAATTGCTAAGGATGAAGATGCAAAAGGAATTTTTTGGAGCCAAGAAATGTTTAGCTGTCAGTTAGGCTATTTTGATCGATATCACAACATTTTGTGGGACTACGATGCATTGGTAAATATGCTGCCTTCAACAACCCGAGCCAATTCTCAGGTATGTCTTAGATAAACATTTACATGTGTGTTTAAACGACAATTGAGAAAATTTGGAGTTATACCACATATTAAATAATTCCGTTGAAAACTGCCGTTTAATTCGACTTTCTAGTATCGTGAAAAGTATTCCCCACCGTTTTAATTATTTCAGTTCGAAGAGTTTTGCTTAAGCCCTGAAATTATATTTTAGCGAATGGAAAAGAGTGTCTCTGTTGATAGAAAGCATCCAAAGTTCTCAATGTGGCTTTGTTTGTGAACGCGACGAGAGTTAACGATAGCGAATTTCGGGTTGAAAATTGTGTCACTTTGAGGCTCCGATCACGAAAACTGACTTTGGTTTTTTTCTCGAAATTAGAAGACTTCTGGGGGGAACAAAATAAATCAGGTTTCTTATCTACCTAAAAGCTATTAATGAGCAAAAAAATGAAGGAATTTGATTTTTCAATTTTCTGCCAGTGCAAGCGCGGTTTTTATTTAAAGTCCTTCTTAAGGACTAATTGAAATAAATTATGCTTTTTTATCCCAGGAATATATACTTAAATCCCATCAAGTTTGCCTTTATGGGACATGGTGACTTCATCCTTTATCGTAACGCTGAGCGTAATTTTGAGGTACTTTATTCACTTTATATTTGAGAAATACTTATACAAACTTGAAATTAAATAATTATAAAAACAATATATAATTATAATAAAAACCTTCCCAAGATCCTTTGCAACTGAAAAATCGTCAATGCCAAATAACTTGGTCAGTTTGAAGTCAGCAGGAGTAGTACGTCGTATAGAAATAACTCTTACCATAAACTACTTCTTGTATAAGTCGTAGGTTGATGACGTCATTAGTCACGTGACTTTGCTCAGAAGTTCGTTTTTGCTCACTGTGACGAAAATAGTTTATTACTAAAAAAGCAGTCATTGCAGTTTGAAGCACATTGGTGTGAGGCATTTCGGACTGCCCAGGTACCGAACAAAATATCAAAATTAAGGAAGCAATGCACAATTTTCAAAAAATGGGAGTCTGGGTACAAGTGCGTATCTGGCGTTGCATTAAATGCGAGGTAACAAGAAATTACATGTTGGTAGATACTTATATGTGAAGTAGTTTTTAATTAATCCCATTGTTATGACGTCATCGGTCACGTGACCAGAACGGATTACATTTTTAAATTCGCTTGAAAACTTTACTAGAACCTCTCTCTTAGGATCTTTTTGAGCAAAGTTGAATTTTTTTTAAATAGTGTTTTTAAAAATGGCCATTATTACTTTTTCGTGAAAAAGTACGGCAGTAAAAAATACAATTGAAAAGTTTGTTGGCTTCCTACTCAACGACCATTTGCATTTGAAATAAAAGAAAATTTTGCCAAAGGCTTGAGTGTATGCTCTTTATGATAGCGTTGTCAGTTTCTTTTCATTTTTATTGCTTTTCGCGAGGTTGAATGTAATTTCTTTCGGACAAAGGAGTGGCGCTTGGGGAGAGTTTAAGCTGTGCCCCCCTGCTTGCGGATTCCCCGCGGTCCGTATTGCGGGCGCATTTTCAAAATGGCGACCGATCGTGGAGTGATGTGATTTGAGTGATTTTGCAATTTCGAGTTCTATAAGATAGTTTTGTCAATGTTCTTTCTTCTTGACGCGATCACGAGTCCCGAAACAAAGGGTATTCGATATCCTTTATTTGTATTCCCGATACTGGAGAAGAAAATGGAATGAGGAGAAACGGTGGAAGCTTTTCGCAAACATTTCTAACAGAAACTTACGGTGACCTGAGGTCACTTGAGGTAAGCGTTTCTCATTGTACTATAATTTCATTTTGAAGACTGGCTTAAGCTTATGTCTTCGGCGTTTATGTGAAGATTTATAAAAGTGCTAAAGATAGAATCGTACTTAAACTTAGCTCACTGGAATTAAAGCCGAGCTCGGCGATAAAAAAATAGATCTTGTAGATTTTGAGGCGATAGTGTCATAGTAATGTCACTCAGTTCGTCGAGGCATGTAATTGTTATTTATATTTGTCATCTGAATGTTAAGCTACTTCAATTTAATAAGAATCGCATCCTTTCATTATTTTTACGTGAGGAAATGTTTGTCAAAATATTGACCATGTGGTCATTTCCGGCCGCAAAGAAATAAATGAGACCATTTCTGAAGTTTAAATTTCTGTCTTTCCATGATGTGTATTGTATTGCCAGACATGGGTTTACGTTTCTTTTGCATTTTTGTATACAGGTAATGTTGTATACAGGTAATTTGTGGGATTAATATAGAATGTCTAATTTGTAAACAGGATTACAGAATTCAGAACTGAGGACTTCCTGAATTACTGGTGAGTTAAACTATGGATTATAACAAGTTCAGGTAGTTATTGATCTCTTCAGCCAATCTCAGCAATTCCCATCCTCCTCTCTACCCACATTCACTACCTGAGACATTTTTAAAAGATCTACTTTTTGACCAGACATTTGCCTACTTTATAAAAAAGCTGTTTGACATTTTTTAAAGGCATGTATTTTCAGTTGTTGGATGGCCTTCAGTAGCATTTTAAACTACAGCTAGCAATGTAAAAAATTCAAATGAAGACTGACATTTTTTTTCTGCAAAATTATGATTAATGAAAGGAAGGGTGCAAAGAAAATTGATTTCTTCCTGGCCTGACCCAGGTAGACTGTGCAAGGTGAAACCATTATATGCTTACCCAAAGTCCCATGTTTCTCTGGAAAGATCAACAACAACAAATAAAAATCCATAAATGTCATTTGGCTATCTAGCAAGTGGAAAAAATTTTTGAATCCACTAGCCCAACATGAAAGCAGTCAGTTTTTTTTTTCACACACTGAAAAGGCCATTTAATATACAGTCTGCATGCTCGAAAAATAGCAATTTCATCAAAATAAACAGTTTTTGTTTGTTTTGTTTCTATTTACAGGTGACTTGAAGAGTGCAATGACATTCCTCTTAGTCAAAATGAACTCAAAAATACACATTGTGTTAATGTAATAAAATTGTCACATGATTGATTCCCACATGTTGCCAGTATAAACCTGAATATACTTTAGTGACATTTATAGCTATTTATGTAATATAAACATCCCAGAACCCAATAAGGCTACATGTGAATACTGACACTTTATTACATGTAAGTTTTGAAACCATTCTGGGTTCATGACAAACCTATTTTGTTTTGGCATGATTGTAGAATACCCTGGCACTTTTTTGCATAACTGAAATGACTGCCCCTGCAGTCTGCAGTCACCATACAAATATCAAAATTTCATTCTGAACTGATTTTAATGTCACCGCAGTCCACGGTCCACGGTCCGACACAAAAAGTTTGGAGTTTAGATTGCCTGCCACCGTACCGCTGTCATAGTCACGCATTTCTTGTCTGCCACCGTGGTCCGCAGTCCCATAGTGAACACATGGGACAGAATGTTTTGTGTTAAAGCGCCTATGAAGTAAAAAATAATTGCTGTTTATTTTAAAGGCTTTTCAAAATAAAGAAGAATGGCGTTTTCCTTTTTGCAATATCTTTTTTTCGTTTTAGAGATATTTTTGTTTTTATATTATGCAAATGAGGAAAGTGATGACGTCATTAATTGTTCCACAAAAAGATGAAGCATTGAATCAAGAATATCTCTTGGAATATTTGAGCTGTGTTCTTCAATCTTGGCACGATTAATGTACACCACAAAAGACACAAAATGACACCTGTCGTGCCATTGCCATGGCAACAGTTTTGCTGCAAATACCTATTTTAATTAATACTGATATCCCCAGTTTTTGCTTAATCAAAGATGATCCACTCCCAACAAGCTAATGAGGAGAGTAAGGGTAATAGGGCATTATGTGTGTTCCAAGCTGGACCCTCTGTCCCACTTTAAAGGATTGCAAATTGAGATATTAATTTTGGTTTATGACAGAAAGAGCCTGAAACCAAGAGTGTTGCCATGGTTACATCACAGTATGAGCCATGTTGCACCTTTAAGGAAGGTCACTACTGATGCCAAGTTTCAGAAACATCACCTTTATATTTTCAGAGATATCCTTGATTTTGTGATCTATCTTTTAGTGGAACAATTTATGACGTCATCACTTTCCTCATTTGCATAACACAAAAACGTGAATATCTCCTAAACGAAAGAAGATCTTTCAAAACAATAAACGCCATTTTTCTTTATCTGTAAAAGTCTTTCAAATAAGCATTAATTAATTTTTACTTCATAGGCACTTTAAGAGAGGCCTACTTATTGATTTCGGTTAGCCTAATATGCACTTTGGTTAGCCTGTTCACGGTTAGCTATCTATATTTGTAAGGGCAACACTATATATTGTTAATATGTAGAATTCTGGGTACACTACGGACTGCGATTAGGTTGCTTGCGGTTAGCCTTTATATTGTGTTCAGGATATCTACTGTTCTTAAATCCACTACGGGACTGCGGACCACGGTGGCAGGCGATTATAACATTTACTAGCATTTCTTAGAATCGACTACGGGACTACGGGCCCCGGTGGCAGGCGATTAGCAGACTAACCTCTTACTAACCGAGCGCGAGGGCCGTACTGGGGAATATTGGCCCGAGGTCGTGGCAGTACGGACCGAGCGCAGCGAGGTCCGTACAAAAACGACCGAGGGCCAATATTCCCCAGTACGGCTCGAGCAAGCTAGGTTAGTAAGTAGTTTATTATATGGCACCCGAGCCATGCTTTATTATTTTTCTGTTAAAAAGCACTTCCGGTCACTTGCATTCAAAGGGCTTCCTCCGTAAAGTGCAGCATGATGACGCGAGCAACTCAGAAAGAACAAGCTACCACGAGTTTGAAAACAAATTTATTGATCGTGACTTAAGAAGACGAATATTCACCAAGCGGATTTTATTATTCTAGTAAAGATCGGGAAAGTTCTGATGTAGAAACTGAAACAGGCATCTGAAAGCCAGAAGGCCCCCCGGCTAACCAAACTGAGATTTCTTGACCATCATTCTGCGTTGAAGTTGAACGTCTCAGCTCCCCAGCGTAACTTTCGGCTTTCGTCTCTGGCTCGTAAACCGGAGTGTAAGGGTAATTTAAAAAAAAAAAAACGAACAAGACAGTTCTATGAAGTGCCCACTGGATTGGAGTCGCTGAATTCTCCCGCTTCAAAAAGAGCATCTTCGAATTCGTCGTCTTCATCACTCGCCTGAGCGGCTTGCGGCTTCTTTCCTTCGCCGTACTTGTGAACTAGTGACTGGCACTTCGCAGCTAATACTCTTCTCGATTTTTCAAACTCAGTGTCGTTGAGTATGTTGAATGGATATTTCTTCTCAGGTATTGCTGTATGCTTCGCTGAAAACTGGAAATTGCTGCTTGCTCGTATTCTTCTCCGTTTTTTGCTTCGTGTGTTTATAAAAAATTCGCTGCGTGAAAAATTTGGACTCATTTGGACGGAAAGTTGGTCAAGCTCGGAAGCAGGTAGGCCATGAATTCTTTCGTTTGTCATACTATTACCTTCACGTACCTTCAATGTCGCGGGGAAGAGCTTTCAGTAGCCGTCTTATTACTTGTGTTCATAGTTTTCCGTTCGTTTATAAAATCGTCTGTATGGCCTCCTGGCTTTCGGTGATGCCTTTTTCAGTTTCCACATCAGAAGTTTCCCAATCTTTAAGATAATTCGGTTGAAATTCGCTTGGCGAATATTCGTTTTCTTCGTCCACGTTGTAAGCTCCGTAAAATATCAATCTGTTCGGTAGTTTCTTTGCGAAGAATGAGAGTACACGTTTTCTTTTCGCAGGTTTGGTTGGAAATTTGAATTTGCCGGCTTTCGAAAAAAATACACGGCTTGGACCGTTTTCATGGAAACGGTCCGTATGGCAAAATCCCGACCAAGAAAGAACCAATCAGAACACTCGGATTTGCCTAAGACTGGTTTTGCCATATAATAATTTGTATTATTTTCAAATAAAACACTACGGGACTGCGGACCGCGGTGACAGGCGATTATAACATTTACTAGCATTTCTTAGAATCGACTACGGGACTAGTGTGTACTGCTTACAACTAAGTCGCTGCAACAAGGTGTTTGTTTGGTGCACAAATAGCGAATTTGGAAGAGTGGGAATGCAAACTAGTTTTCCATATTAGGTAGTTTCTTTGCGAAGAATGAGAGTACACGTTTTCTTTTCGCAGGTTTGGTTGGAAATTTGAATTTGCCGGCTTTCGAAAAAAATACACGGCTTGGACCGTTTTCATGGAAACGGTCCGTATGGCAAAATCCCGACCAAGAAAGAACCAATCAGAACACTCGGATTTGCCTAAGACTGGTTTTGCCATATAATAATTTGTATTATTTTCAAATAAAACACTACGGGACTGCGGACCGCGGTGACAGGCGATTATAACATTTACTAGCATTTCTTAGAATCGA
This sequence comes from Oculina patagonica, assembly GCF_052425735.1. Lineage (NCBI taxonomy): Eukaryota > Metazoa > Cnidaria > Anthozoa > Scleractinia > Oculinidae > Oculina > Oculina patagonica. The sequence goes on from NC_135762.1 coordinate 13,291,265, forward strand.
CTACGGGACTAGTGTGTACTGCTTACAACTAAGTCGCTGCAACAAGGTGTTTGTTTGGTGCACAAATAGCGAATTTGGAAGAGTGGGAATGCAAACTAGTTTTCCATATTCAATATGGCGAAAATACATGACGCGCTCTCATTGGTTAATTCATATTTTGTCGCAGCGATTTGTCGCAGACGTGTACACACGCTGCGACAACGCTGCTATCGCTCATTTTGTCGCTGCGACTTGTCGCACAAATTCAAACCAGTTTGAAAAATTCTGTTGCAGCGACATAGTTTGTCGCATGTCACACGGGGCGACTGTCGCCGCGACGTGTTGCAGCGACGTGTCGCCTAGTGTGTCCCGACCTTAATGGCAGTTTAATTATAAAGTGTGGTTCCAAAAATATCCATACCTACCCCAAGGATGGACCCTTCCGACCCTCTGGAACTTTCAGTTTAGCTTTTACCGCAAAAGTAGGCATTTACTTTTGAATGTAAGCTGCAGATTGATAAACACTAATCTATTTTTTTAACTTTTTCACATTTTCCTGTTTTCTATGGAATATATATTTATATATTGTTTTACCGGTTTCACTTGTAATAATTATTATAATAATAATAATAATAATAATAATAATAATAATAATAATAATAATAATAATAATAATAATAATAATAATAATAATAATGAAGCTCGTAGCGTACTCTACAAGTTGACATAACTTCTGTTGGCTGTGACGTAATATGACGCCACGTTACGTCATTATAGCCCTCATTTTGGATCCGCCATTTTGGATTTCATTATTTTCTTAGAAAGTCAGAAAATGACGTTGCCATGTCAACGGCAAATTTCAAGGACATATGATTGACATATATCAAAATTTCCGCAACGGATGAATGAACAGCTACTGAAAGTTTCAGGATTGTAGAGTAAATCCTCCTTTTAAAATTTCGAAAAGACTTTACGGGGGGAGGGGGTAGCACCCTCCCTTCTTGTACGTCCGAGGGTTAAAATTTTGTTCAAAAAATGGTCTATGTGCATTTTTATTATAACAAGAAGCCTGATAAGCTTAAAATCGGGCAGTTAATTATTAACTATCTATTAAAGCTACAGTAAGAAAAAAAAAAAACACTGGAAAAGCAGCCACTTAAGAAACACTCATTCCGAGGTTTGCGTAAGCCACACGGTTTGAATGAGCTGTATTAGTGTGCATAGCATAATATCTAGAATGTTTCAAGATTGCATTATTATAATGGTCTCAATTTATAAATATATTTCGCACAATACAAATAAACGATTGAACTAGACGACAAGAAAATATAAATTTTTAACACATAGCAAAGTGCAGCCTATTCGTAATACTTTAAGGCGGGGTTTCACCTGAAGGCCGTTTCTCCGACGCTTCAGGTGGCTGACGGCATTCCGTATTAGTTTTCACATGGCTCGATTTCCTTTGTTCTTCCAGGACCATTATATTGAATTAACCCCACTTATTGTCATCTGTCTGAAAAGCTGGGAACGGCTTTAATTTGATTGTAATAGGCCCTAAACAAAACCACCAAATTACTGTAACAGCGCTATATTTATTTTGCCTAGACGGTCATTATGTAAAAACTACTGAAAAGTTACCTAAATTGAAAATATGAGAACGAACTCTTGCCTCGACATACACTATTTTGCTTAGCCACAGACGAGATGTACTTGGGCAAACAAGCCAGCAGAATTCTGAAACAGTGCATTCGTTCGGTTTCCCACTTATTCCAAACATTCAAACACCAGAAGGTTGCTTTTTAGTGTTTTTTGGGATCCTTTCACTTTTCCTGGCCAGCAGCTCTTTGTCATCTACGACGATGATATTCCTCTTCGACGTTTTTTTCCCATTTGTTTCAGCCTTCTTTTCCACGCTGCCGATTGAGACTTCTTCATACTCATCCGTCTGGTTAAAACTCAACAACCTTTCTGTCGCCTCTTCAATGCTAAACTGAGTACTTTTCTAGTCATCTTCGAGATTCTTAGAGGATAGCAAATTCTCTAAATCATTGCCTGGATTTATCGAACCATTAAAACTGCTTTGCGTAGGAAAAATATCTTCCTTGGACTCATTCATTTCTTCCCTCGTTGAATTAAAGTAGTGAAAAAGTGGTTATAAAATAAAAGTTGTCAGCAGTTGTCAGTACTATTACAAAATCCTAGTGCGTACTTTCGGAATCTTTAATCTATTGTAAAGCTTGTTTGACACGCATAATGGTTGTTGTAGGGCCTGTTTATATGGTGGAGAGTTGTCCCTGGTAGGATCTGGTAGGAGGGTTACCCTCCATACCATCTCTTGTGGACGAAGCCGAAGGCGAGATCTTGTCAAAACCAATTTGTACCACGTGATCGGCTGTAAGGAATGTGACAGCGCACGCCCGAAATAAATTTTCAAAATGGTGATTATGTTGATCGTCAAACTAACTTCGCTTCGAAATTTTATTTAACTCAATGCGAAACGCCCGATTTAGAGTTAAAAATGTGAACAATTGGAGGCCGTAAGAGCTATGGTGCAGCAAAAGGGAACGGTTAAGCTCTTGCAAAATTCCTGCCGAAAGTGTAATTGTCCAAATTTTTGCTTGGAAGTTATTGTTCGACTGCAATTTTTGTGTTTCCATTGACCGCTTTGATGCTGGACCAAGTTGGGAAGGTAGAAAATTAAGAAACGAGGACAGTTTATTCAGTTTCCGGTTCGAAAGTGGACAATGAGCAGATCGAAGTGCAATGTGATCTTTTGGAAAATGTGATGTGGTCATGTGGGCATCGTGTTTGCTCATCACGAAATACTTGTCAGTAGTAAGGATGCAGAATAATGTTATTATCCGAGGTTAATAAAAAACGTAGTCTGTGTTGAGGCTGATAAAGCTAACCTGCATCGTGGACTGGTGCGTAATTGCCCTTTCACAATTTTTTTTTTGTTTCTACCTGAAAGCTTTAGCTGCACCTCGGCCTCATATAATGTATATTACAATTTGTTAGCTGTTAATTAAAATAAGAGAGATTTTCAGTCAGCAACCTTTTTTGCATTAATATGTCTTGATGTTGATGTGAACACTATCATGTCTGAGTGTAGCTTGATTTAATTCCAGTTGAGTTCGATGTCTAAAATCAAAGCTTGTGACCTGGAAATATGTTTAATTTCTTTTTTAAATATTACAGGGAAAAGACAAAAAATACTATGTCAGTCAAAATGTAAATTATGTGTACTGCATAATAACATTAAAAGCTTGTGCTAGTCCAATGCTTGAACAGACTTGGAAAACACAGTTTTATTATAGCATGTGCAGTATTTCAAAATACTCTCTTGTAGTTAAACTGGTGAAAACCTATTTGTGTTTTCTTTTTTGATCGTCATATCAGAAGACTTCATACATGACGTACATTGAGTAAATATTTTATCGTTTATAAATTATTTTTGGGTAAAGAATTGTTATGTTTCCCTTTGTTGATAAGGGCTACGATTTTAGGCCAGACTATGGGAAATTGAATACCCTTGAATCGGATCGGACAACCAATTGAATAAAAAAAAAAAAAATTTTCTTACTTGATCAGATCTCGCCATCGGCTTCGTCCACAAGAGATCTGGGGACGAGAACATAAATGATGTTATATTTTTATTCACAAAAATAGCTTGAACCTGTCAAAACAAGCGCAGTTTCACATTGGTGAATACATAGTTAGTGGGGGGTCCCCTCTACTAACCATGGTGAATATTAGTAATTGGTCTCAGTATTTCTTCTTTGTCATCCCGCGGAGAGGGCCTGATTGCAGGTGAGCCTCAAAATCGACTGGTCTGCCTACAACGATTTACTGACAAAACTAAAATAAAACTGATTGCGATGTCCATGATCCGTAGTGGTTTTGCAGCAGGGCCAGGCTATCATCGTCGTTTTTTGCCGACAGAAGACTATTGATCACGACGATAATGCCGGGTAATTTACGAACCACCCGATTATGTTATGTTTATAGAGTGGAAGAAACGCACAGGTGTTACTCAAGATGGCGGACACAAGGGAATGCTTTAATGAGCATGCGCACGTGACAATAACCGCTATATACAATGTATTACATATCATCTCCCTCCTTTAATTCCGCATGGGCTGAACAACAACGGTTAGTTCTCACAACAAGGAGAACAACAAAAGGGGGAGGAGTTAAGTAGTCCAAAACAATGTCTCTAATATGTCTCTTGAACTCTGCTAACAGCTATAAACAATGTCCTTCAAAACTCGGTGAGCATTCCACAAAAAAGGAACAGTTCCTTAAATTTTCTTTGGAGTTGTAGTGACACGAGACGAACTGCGTAGAACTGAAAGGTTCGGCCAAGGCGTTACGTTGAATTTTTGAATTTGGCTGAGGTCATCAATATGACGGCACCACAGTCGGCCATCATCCAGTTGGTAGCAGTAGATTGAAAAAGTCATTGACAGGCCTACACAGACTCTCCTATTTGGTTTTACGTTGGCGACGCATGAGCCTTTAAAGTTTTGCTCTGACGAGTATGTCTTTGAGCGATTTACCTCTTTTGTATGATATAATCGGAGGCGTTTTGTAAATTGTTTTCAACAGTGGCTGATTTTGGACGAGACTCCAATTTCTTTGTTTCAAGGTGCCTCTGGATCCGTGACATTCTGAAAGCTTAGATCAAAGGAGGTGAAATGTATTAGAAATAAAATCAAAATCAGAATGTAGATACTAGTAATCTTATAGGCACTATGTGTTGCAATCTTGTGCGACACTTTACTGCATTTGAATTTCCGTATGGGGCATTTTTGAAGTTCGTTTAGTTCTGAAATAAAAAAATGCCAGAGGCTCTAAAAAATCCCTGCCTTTGAAATTACACAGTTTCAAACAAGTTCATAATGGTCTAACAGAAAAATAAAAGTTATTATTGTATGTAGTACACACTGTAGCTCACAGTAATGAGGACTTTTCTTAAGAAAAGTATTGCAGTCGACTCTTGATTACTCGAACCCTCCTTAACTTGGACCTCGCGATGATTTGAACCAAAGTCGATCACCCGCCATGCACCCCTGGATTTCCGTCATACATTTACTGCAAATTTACCCTCTCTTACTCGATTCCTCGATAACTCGATCTTCCCGTTATTTTCTATGTAATGTTACCCTGGATATCTCTAATCATGCCTGTCAACACGTGACAATTCAAGTCAAAACAAACAGTTTAATGTAGTCCAAAACATTTAATTTAATTTAAAGCGAGGGTTTCACAGCAATGCGCATGCGTGACGTGACAGCTTCTAGAATAAATCATACGGGTCAACACCAAATCCAAAGTAGCCACCGTTTGTTAAATCCGAATGAATCTGTCGTTAAACATTGTCATTCGCCGTTCCGCGTACACAAATTGAAGTCAGCTATTTCTCAAGTACCCGTGAGTGATGTTTTGTCGACTGATTAAGGCGTCGATTGGGCAACAAAAAGGACATTTAACATACGGAGTCTTGTAGACGAGATCGAGATCGACCAGCGACAGGACGTTCTCAAGAGTACTTTGAGATCGAAAAGCTAAACAGATCAGTCTGGTGTGGTGCTAAGCGGTCTTGTGTGTTTTACAGAAGGATCTATCATTTAGAAATTCATAACTGTAGAATGTACGGGTTGTTATGAACAGTGTTTTGATGCAATTGAATAAAATTTATAGGGATGATGGTGGACGTGATAAGATACAAACGCGCGCGAGTGATCACATAGATTGTTTGCTCACTACACAACGATCACAGAGTTCTCTTGCAAAACAAAACAAAGCGGTAGTTTGTCGATACCGTAAAGATAATAGCTACAAGGAGGTACAACTATTTTAGATCACGGCATAAGCTAAGAAATCGCATGTCCACATTAACGTTTTCGCAATTGTAGTTTCCCGCATCTCAATTTGAATTCGAACGAACGTTTCAGTCGATATATCTTCACAGCAACTGCATGAGATTGGAAGAATTCTATCATAACAAAAGCGTTGAATAGGCAAGCTTTAAAGTAAGGAGAACTGAAAATCGTTTCTCTTTTTTACGCCTTTTTTCAGTCACACCGAACATAATTATAAACAAAGCAATGCAGAGGTATCTTGTCGTGTAGTTCGCCGCGCAATTTGCAAGGAAAATAATTCGATTTGCTTCCATCTTTCCAGTTGTCTTTCCTAGAGCACACACCATAACACTGGCAGTTGGATGAGCTTTGAAATTGTAAAGAGAGTCGATTGAACGAGTCAGACGAGTCGATCGACCAGCTTACGCGAAAGTTCCGTGACATGGGCAAATTACGCGCTGGATTTGCATATTGACATATCGCTTCCGATTAGTCTATAAACAATAGAAGTGAGTTTGTTTGCGGTCATAGCTTGTACATGCGCAGTACCGTGAAACGGTCCCTTTAAAATAATAAAAAAATACGCAAGTCATCGCCTCTTATTATAACTAAAATATTATTTGATAATTATTATCATTATTTTAAATTGTCTCATAGATCTACTCATCATTTGATTTATTATTTTAGATCCACACTAGGCTTTGGGCTTGTTCACACCGAACAGTTACTTGTAACTGTGGAGTGGTGCTTCGAGATCATAACGATGTAATAGAGTTTAACAGCTGCAACGAAAAGCTATATTATGACCATACGACTCCGATGCGTCTTAAAATACGAAGCAAAAAACGCCTGGCACCTGGAATATTCATAAAGCAAACCATTCCGGGTTTCAACAGCCAGTACCAAGTAAGTACTCTTTTGTGACTTGTATTTTATACTTTACATGCATGGGAACCTGTAAAAAAAGAAGATTTCACTCGATACTTCTTGGCACATTTCGTATAAATGATACGTCTACTCATTTATTTACGTCTGTAAACGATGCATTTTCATGCTTTTATGTTTTTTCGTCCACGTCTATCAACACGTAAACAATAAACGGATACGTAAACGTTTTATGTACTTATTGACTGAATAGGAGGGCTGGTGGGAAAATTTTCATCTCGAGATCAGGACGTACCACGCGCAGCAAGATCTGTACGTCCTGACCAAGAGCCAAATATTTTCCCGTCCGGTCCGACCTAACTCAGTCAAAAAGCTTTTTATCATATGACACTTTTTTAGCGATTTCTTTTATAACAGGAACAAACTTACCAGACCCACGTAACATGTTATTTTAAAAGGAAATTAAGTTATCGTGCGCAAGTTAAGAAGATCTTGCAAAGCGCGCGCGAGACTGTTGACATGTAGGCTTTGAAAATGAAATGAAGCTTGTGGTGTATCTGTTTGGTGCGCGTCCGAGGTTGTTAAAGTAGTATGACGCGTGCGGTGTAACTGCTAATTTAACCCTGAAGAAGAGTACTTTAATACTCGAAGTATGGGTCTACAAAAATTATGAAATTGTCTTCATTTGTGATAAAGCGATTTTTATACAGCATAAACCGATTTTGAACCATTTATAAAATAAGCCAAAAACAGACTTTTTTTTCTATTTTGTGAACAAAAAATATTGCACGATTACATATTTTAATTACATTCTGAGTAAAGTGTAATCATAGCCAATCTTCAATTTCTTGGGTGTAGTGAAGGGTAGTGTCATTCAAGAAAAAGCGGCTACTGGTGTTATTAAAGTCCAGTCTTCCCTTGAGCACTTGGTCGCTGAATTTGGCTGTTTCAATTATTTTTTTCCTGTTGTTTTTAGAAGTTTCGCAGTGATAGTTGAAATAGCAAAAAACAACGATTAGAAAAAAAATACATTTGTAAAGATTTTCTAGAAAAGTTAAAAGTAAATAAACAAGTAATTGGACAGTTTCGGCCGATATACAATTATCATGTACCACGACTACACAAGTAGTTTTAAATTACGGAATAGTTGAATTCAGAAACGTCCAAATTAGACTTAACCTCTAATGTTGACAGCCCTTAAAACTTATATCAACTGAATGTTCCCAAATTAGACAACATGTAGTCACATTAGATGTACTAATAACGCTTATCGTATGATTTATTGTGTCTTGAAACAATGCAAACTTGTAAACGTGACTTTAAGGCTCTATGCATCAACACCAACACATGGGAGGCAGTCGCAACAGACGGGGATGCCTGGAAGCCTGTACTACTACTACTACTACTACTACTACTACTACTACTACTACTACTACTACTACTACTACTACTACTACTACTACTACTACTACTACTACTACTACTACTACTACTACTACTACTAGGAGGCAGCGTGGCCGAGTGGTTAGAGCGCCGGACTTAAAATCTGGAGGTCCCGGGTTCAAGTCCCGTTCTGACCACTATCTGGATTTGTTCTCGGTTGCCCCAAGCTCAAATCCTCGGTCATGCTTGTAAATAGCCAACTGGACTGCCTCCTGCCAGTTGGGATTTTTAACCATGTTATGTTTATTTAATATATTATATTTGTTTCCTATACACGGCCCCACAAGCTTCTAGCTTTAAACACAAACCGTGTATAAATAAAGTTGCTTTACCTTTTTTTTTACTACTACTACTACTTCTACTACTACTACTACTACTACTACTACTACTACTACTACTACTACTACTACTACTACTACTACTACTACTACTACTACTACTACTACTACTACTACTACTACTACCACTCCTCCCGTTGGGTCGCTGAGCGGACACTTTTTCAAAATAACTCCAAAAAGCTATAACGCAACAATAATAAACTATTATGACTTAAAACTCGGCGAAAGCATGGCTAACACTAAGACATATGTTATGTTAGTTTTCGAGAGTATTCGGCTCACTTGTGTTGGAGAACGAGTCTGTTAATGGCAAAGATGTGTCCGCTAGGCGCCATTGCTGCCCGTTCGTGCTGGAAAATCGTTTTAAAATCCAGAAATAGACCAAATGTTGACTAAAGATGCCTTAAACTGGTTCATAGAGTTGCGGCAAGTAACTCTCGTAAGTTTAGAAAGCGTTCATTTTTCGTCCCAAAAAATTCAGTAAAGGTGTCATGTCGAGTGGGTGTTTCAGGTTACACGAAAAACGGGAAGCCCCATTTTTGCACAATTTTGACTTTATGCTTCTCTAACTCTATCATTTTACGGGAGTTAGATGTGATTCTCACCCAAAAGGTAGATGTATATATTGGCAATGTGTATGTGGAGTTTAAGCTTAATCGGATTTAAATGGTGCTGTCAGCACGTGTTTTAGTAAGGTATGTTTGAGTGCGACAAAATGTCCGCAAAGCGCCATTCCCTCAAAGTAGTAAAGGAAGCTTATCCACCCGGTAGCCAATCAGAGAGCAGCAGAAATTTGAATGGACCAATCAGAGAGCAGGATAGCTTAATTTGCATATTCAAAATGGCCGCGGTAATTTCTGAGGGCTGTGATTGGCTTATGGGGAAATGACGTCACGCAGAAAGTCACACAACGATGAAAATAACGTTTTTTAGCGGTGCATCTCTCATTAACAGTTTGCGTCACGCAACAAAGTCACACAAAGATAAAAATAAAGTAACAATTTATTCAAAAAACCTATTTTTTACACTGCGGTCTAAGTGAATCACAAGTCAACTAACATGGCTACAACCTCCATGTCATTATTTGAAAAGTTTCCATTGGTAAAACCATAAGGAAACGATTGGAACGTTGTACGATCGATAACCCGCTTATCAAAGACAAGGCCATACTGTTTTGTACGAGGAATAGTCTTGATACGTTTGGAAGCTGGTTCGCGTAGAAAGAAATGCGGATTGGTCACAGGGATCGTCCTGCGGTTGTCGAGTGGATTTTGGATCTCCTCTAGAACATTGTTCTTCATGACCTGATAGTTTAACTGAGTAGATCCACGTACGTTCAAAGTAAAACCTCTAACTTTACATGTAATTTTATCATTTCGTGTTAGGTAACCGTAGTTCTTTGCACCACCCGACACAAACTCTACGATGTAATCACCGTCTTCCAGCTCATTTGTCATATCGCCCAGGTAGTCACCAAGTTCGATTTCGGGAAGTCCAGGCTGCCATCGGTAAATTACAGAGTCTGTGTCATAATAGAGGACTTGGTGATCAAGTTTCTCGAGACTCTCATAAAGTTTGAGCCTTGCCTGGGCTGTGGTGAAGGCAGCAATAAAGATGTTAGTCTTGTTACCTTTGGGTGCACTGTCCTTATGGGATGTGTAAACTACCTCCAAAACCTCTTCTGTGCATATCCTGATTGAACTGATGTTCAGCAGCGTGTCGCTGACCAAACTGAAAAGTTGAGCGGGTGTGGTCACTGTCTCAGTTCTGGGCTTATTCATGCGTTCTCCGAATTTGCCCCAGAACGAGTTGAGCATCAGTTTGGCTGTTGCTTTACGTCCTGGGTTCTTTCGAATCTGGTCAGGGTCAAGCTTGATTCCCTCTCTTTCTTCATACTCACGCACGTATCTCTGTTTGTCTTCGTCGGTCACCACCCATGAAGGGTAACCGCTCGACTCTTGTTTGATCTTGAGCCAGGTGTTCACGTAGCTGGCAAACAGACCAGTCTGCCGCTGCTCTGGTGGGAAATGAAACACTTCGCAGATCTTCACAATCTCGTACCCCATCTCCACTGCTTTTTCTAACTCTGGGGTACACCACGTGCCATGAAGAATCCGTTCTTCCCGAGTGTGCGTACAGATGTGAGAACGGTCCAGCATGGATTTGGACAATTTTTTAAGAAATTCTAGTGAGCAGCACACAGCAACAGATCTTGTAAACTTGATTTATTTTCTCCGACCGGTTTCGTCTGATCAAACAGACTTCATCAGGGAGTTTGAACAAGATACATAAAGGAACTTATTTTATACCTATGCTATAGAGTACAAATCACGTTCCAACTAGGGTGTGAACAGCAAAAAACACCTACAGAATTGCGTACAGGATATGACTAAAATCCTGCAAATGTGCAATGTTTAATTTTGGGGCTCACGGATTTAACGTTAAATCCGTGAGCCCCAAAATTAAACATTGCACATTTGCAGGATTTTAGTCATATCCTGTACGCAATTCTGTAGGTGTTTTTTGCTGTTCACACCCTAGTTGGAACGTGATTTGTACTCTATAGCATAGGTATAAAATAAGTTCCTTTATGTATCTTGTTCAAACTCCCTGATGAAGTCTGTTTGATCAGACGAAACCGGTCGGAGAAAATAAATCAAGTTTACAAGATCTGTTGCTGTGTGCTGCTCACTAGAATTTCTTAAAAAATTGTCCAAATCCATGCTGGACCGTTCTCACATCTGTACGCACACTCGGGAAGAACGGATTCTTCATGGCACGTGGTGTACCCCAGAGTTAGAAAAAGCAGTGGAGATGGGGTACGAGATTGTGAAGATCTGCGAAGTGTTTCATTTCCCACCAGAGCAGCGGCAGACTGGTCTGTTTGCCAGCTACGTGAACACCTGGCTCAAGATCAAACAAGAGTCGAGCGGTTACCCTTCATGGGTGGTGACCGACGAAGACAAACAGAGATACGTGCGTGAGTATGAAGAAAGAGAGGGAATCAAGCTTGACCCTGACCAGATTCGAAAGAACCCAGGACGTAAAGCAACAGCCAAACTGATGCTCAACTCGTTCTGGGGCAAATTCGGAGAACGCATGAATAAGCCCAGAACTGAGACAGTGACCACACCCGCTCAACTTTTCAGTTTGGTCAGCGACACGCTGCTGAACATCAGTTCAATCAGGATATGCACAGAAGAGGTTTTGGAGGTAGTTTACACATCCCATAAGGACAGTGCACCCAAAGGTAACAAGACTAACATCTTTATTGCTGCCTTCACCACAGCCCAGGCAAGGCTCAAACTTTATGAGAGTCTCGAGAAACTTGATCACCAAGTCCTCTATTATGACACAGACTCTGTAATTTACCGATGGCAGCCTGGACTTCCCGAAATCGAACTTGGTGACTACCTGGGCGATATGACAAATGAGCTGGAAGACGGTGATTACATCGTAGAGTTTGTGTCGGGTGGTGCAAAGAACTACGGTTACCTAACACGAAATGATAAAATTACATGTAAAGTTAGAGGTTTTACTTTGAACGTACGTGGATCTACTCAGTTAAACTATCAGGTCATGAAGAACAATGTTCTAGAGGAGATCCAAAATCCACTCGACAACCGCAGGACGATCCCTGTGACCAATCCGCATTTCTTTCTACGCGAACCAGCTTCCAAACGTATCAAGACTATTCCTCGTACAAAACAGTATGGCCTTGTCTTTGATAAGCGGGTTATCGATCGTACAACGTTCCAATCGTTTCCTTATGGTTTTACCAATGGAAACTTTTCAAATAATGACATGGAGGTTGTAGCCATGTTAGTTGACTTGTGATTCACTTAGACCGCAGTGTAAAAAATAGGTTTTTTGAATAAATTGTTACTTTATTTTTATCTTTGTGTGACTTTGTTGCGTGACGCAAACTGTTAATGAGAGATGCACCGCTAAAAAACGTTATTTTCATCGTTGTGTGACTTTCTGCGTGACGTCATTTCCCCATAAGCCAATCACAGCCCTCAGAAATTACCGCGGCCATTTTGAATATGCAAATTAAGCTATCCTGCTGCTCTCTGATTGGCTACCGGGTGGATAAGCTTCCTTTACTACTCCTCAAAATGTGCCATTTTTGCCTTTTTTTAAAACAAGTTGTCTAAAACCTTGAGAGTAAGCCAGTTTTTGTACCCCACATTAAAAGATGCGTTTTAAAATGCTTGTATGCAATGTTTCACACTACTAGGTCTAACCGGTATTTTTTTACAGATTTTTTTTAACATTTTCATGTCCGCAAAGCGCCACAAAAGGGTGATTTTGGCTTACTCTAGAGAGATTTAGCGCCTTTGTTTCTGGGGGAATTGCCTTACTTCCTAACTATGTTTCACAACTGTCTTTGCTCTTTATACCCGCGTATTTGTTTTAGATCAATAGAAACACACGTTGTTAATTTTCACAGTTTTGGACATGCACCAAGGCTGCAATAATAGTAAAATTTGAAAAATTTCTAAAAAAAATTATTTGCACGGTAACTTTTTGAAACTTGTCCAAAACAAATATCTTGTTAATGCCTTCATATTAAAAGTATAACAAAAATTCTGGCTCCAAATGCATTCAGTAGATATTTGTTTATGACACCGATTAACGACGCAAACGTTACCTGCGTCTATGGTTCAAATGTCTATATCTTCGCCAATATTTAAGCTTTTCATGACTTACCTCCTGAAAACTTAAAACTTCGCACAAACTGTAATATTTGAGAGATTGGGCGTGAAACACTGAAGCGTTTTTTCGGGGGCAAGTTTTTCGTCCTTTTTCTAAAAAAACGCTTTTTGACATAATGGTGACCGTTCATAACACTTTCATAATTCGTAAACTAATCAAGCTTCTATCTTGTTTTTTTGGGCTATTTGGTACATTTACATTTTCCCAATAGTTGGGTGCAGTGCAAGCTTAATTTGTAAAGATTTATGGCGTCAGCAATGATTTTCATGTTACCAATAAAAGAGCCTCTTATGTCCGCAAAGCGCCATTTGTTGAAGTTGCGCAAAGTGCTCTGTCCGGAAAGCGCCAGTAAAGTAAGAGTTATTTTAAAAGTTGTTACCAGACTTCTCACAGCCTTACAATAAAGACTCCAGAGCCGTACACTGAAGACATCAGAGGGCATACGAGTTATTTACCCACTTGAAGATACCTTTCAATGTTCTATAGTAAAAAAAAATGCACGCTTAAGGTCTAGAACCCTGCGAAGGACTAGCACCCATCCAGGGGGAGTAGCAATACTCCTAGTCGCTTAATGCTACAGAAACTAGGAAAAGCTCCGGCTGTATGGGCCATTTGACTCGGAAACAGTCTTTACCGTTACAAAGAGCTGCTAGTTGATGCCCTAGCCGTTAGGTGAGGGCATTTAACTTCTTTTCTAGACCTAAAAATGCATTATTTTCTTAACCCTTTACAGACCGGGGGGGGGGGAGCGGAAAGTGCCCGCGCCGACTTTGAACGCTTATAACTTTTTTAATATTCTACCAAACGCTGCCAAACTTTGCGACTTTATCTAACATTTATCGAGGATACCTAAACTTCGAGCCAAAAAAATTTCTGTTTAGAAAAGAAACGCGAGTTTTATTCGCGTTAAAAACATGTTTTGTTAATTTACTATAATGAAGTTTCAGCGTAATTTAATTCCAAGCCATTGTGAAAGAACAAAGGTTTCAAGGACGTTGATTCAAGTACAGGCCAAATATGATGCGAAGGAAAGGAAGAAATTGTCATTTTTTGTAACTGCTCAGTACGCATGAATCACCATGTAGGCGCTAAAGGAGAAGCTCACTCCAGAGTGGCCATTTATTTTCTTTACGCCAATACAAAGTTTATACAAACATATATTATTCACCGAAATTTCAGCTTCCAACGAGCGCTAAAACCCTACGAAATCTTTCTCTAAAGTAGACCAAAATTCGACAACTGAACGCCGCCATCTTGGAGCTAGTAGGGACTTTAAGCACCGACAACGGGAACCGCAACGGGGACTGGGAAACCGAGAAAGGTCTGGGGAGACGACGCGGTTTTGGCGCGTATTTAGAAATGGTTAAGCGGTCACAACAAGAATCCGACGACAACGCCGACCGACATTCGCATTCTGTTAAATATGCCTAAGCTAAAAGAAGTTAGAAATCAACTACTGATAAGCCACTCTCAAGGAGTGATAAACGATGAAGAGTTTTTGCTATTATACGATTTAAACAAGTCAAAAAATCTGGATCTTCCGTACGAATCCTATGACTATTTTGACTTTGATATGCTGGAGAACGACGAGTGCTTGTCGGAATTTCGATTTCACAAACAAGATATTCGACTTTTAGCCGACGTTCTACAGGTACCTGATGTAATAACTTGCTATCAAAGAAGTGTTTGTAGTGGCCTGGAAGCCCTTTGTGTTGTACTCAAGAGACTGGCATATCCTTGTCGGTATGCCGATATGATACCCAGATTTGCGAAGCCCGTTCCAGTACTATGTATGATCAACAACTACATGGTTGATTTCATATACCAGATGCATAGCCACAGAATTCTTCAGTGGAATGACGCCCTACTTAACCCTCGTGCGCTTGACAAGTACGCGACAGCCATCACAGCTCAAGGTTCCCCTTTGGAGAACTGTTTTGGCTTTATTGATGGAACTGTTAGGCCGATTAGTAAGCCAGGTCAAAATCAGAGAATAGTCTACAATGGCCATAAAAGGGTGCACGCCATTAAATTCCAGTCCGTGGCACTTCCGAATGGAATGATTGGAAATATGTTTGGACCAGTTGGTAAGAGGGAAAACATGAATGTTTTTATATTTCTTCAGTTTGTTTGTCTTTTTTCCCCTTATTCTGGGAAGAGCTAGGGTATTCGGAAATAAAGTTTATTATTATTATTATTATTATTATTATTTATTAAAGGTGGGAAGTCGAAAGAAGTTCTTGTACTAGTGGAATAACATGTTTTGTGATTTTGTTATGTAGAGGGAAAGCGCCACGATGCTGCGATGCTGCATGATTCACATCTTCTTGATGATCTACAGCAGTTTGCTTTCACACCTGGGCCTATTTTGTATCCAATGTGCCTCTATGGAGATCCAGCCTACCCTTTAAGATTGCATCTTCAGGCTCCATTCCGAAACATGCGTCTTACACCACGAATGGAACTGTTTAATAAATCTATGAGTCCTCTAAGAGTTTCTGTCGAGTGGCTATTTAATGATATAGTCAACTATTTTAAATTTATTGATTTCAAAAAAAAACCTTAAGATAGGTCTCTCAGCCGTGGGGAAAATGTACCTAGTTTGTGCTGTACTAAGAAACGCCCTAACATGCTTGTATGGCAACACAACATCAGAATTCTATAATCTAGACCCCCCTACCTTGCAGGAATACTTTGCCTAGTCTTAAAGGGAATGTTTTCTTTGAGCACATTGTTATTTCAATGTTTGTCACAAAATATTCTGCTATTTGAATGATGTAATGGCCAAAGGGTACTAATATAATGTTTATATTATTTTGAGACACAACTGCAATTAATCATGTGACAATAATAAAGGTGGAAATGTCTATGATGCTTTTAAAAAGTTCAATGTGTCCTATGGCCTATGGATCAAGCATGTTTTTTCGGGTTTGAAGTCCACTCACCACCACCACCCCTCCCCTTCCCCACCCCACTCCCCCCACATCCATGCAAAAATTTCACTTGCCACTCAAAAATGCTTCAAAGCTTTGCTTAAGAGAATTTGAGTTTGTCTACCGTATGCTGTGGTTAAGTTTTCCTTTGGTACCATTTTGGACCCCTTAATTGTTTAGATGTCATTCAGGGATCAGGGTGTCAGGTGACAACTGAGTGTACCCAGGAAATAGGAAGGACAGTGGCCAAAAGTAGGAATCTTCACCCCTAAATAGGAGGCTTTATTTTAGTTCTTTTCTGAAAACAATCCCAACATCAACTCTATCCACAACTGTGTGAATGCTTGAAATATTTAATATATTTCAACAAGAACAAGACTTGTTTACAAACAACATAACAGTTCAATTTAAAATTTCACCAAATATGTGCATGTAGATAAACACCACTGATTCATTCCTCTAAACAATCCCAACAGCAACTCTGTCCACGACTGTACATGTGTGAACACTTGAAATATCTTTTAGATATTTCAAATATATTTCAACAAGAACAAGACTTGCTTACAAATGACATTAAAGTTCAATTTACCAAATATGTGCAAGCAAATAAACATCACTGAAAAAAAAAAGGACTTGAGACCCTGCATAATATGAACATGGCAAAGATAAATGAAGCCAGGGCTCTATAGATTTTAGTTGGACAGGTATATAGACTGATTAATTGTCATAAAAAAGGAAGGACTTGTTTGCCAATCAAGTCAAAGGCCAATATCAGTTTATTTATCCTTCACCAGGTCTTTGAGAATTGCAAACAAAGCCTGGTTTTGCTGCTGCTGCTGGTTCATCATTGTTAACTGCATTTGAAACTGTTGCCTTTGTAACTCCAGCTCTTCTTGCCTGACCTTAAAAAAAAAAAAGTTCCACTGTAAATTGCTTTAAATAATTTTAATTAAAAGAAATTGATTTAAGGTCATTGCCTTAGTGTATTGCATTGTGCATCCAGGTTACTGCGCAGAATTTTACGTGTAATTAGCATGCACATATTAACAAAAGGGCGGCATTTATCTATGCGGCTTAGTCCATGAGAGAAGTATGTGACCTATCAATTTCTTTCTCATATTTTGGTTACAAGTAGAGAAAAAATCTAATACCATTAATTCTAATTTAGAAAACACTACCCCACAAACTTCTTGGCTTTTTGTAATCATGTATAAATAAAGGTTACAGTGTACTTACTCACTCACTCGCTTACTCGCTTACTTACCTTTGCCTGCTCTTTTAAGTAATCAATTGTTTCAGCTCCACTTCTTCGCACTCGCTTTCCTGGTTTGACATCAGGATCTGCACAGCCTGCATCCAGCTGTTGTTTCTTTCTTGTCTCTCCCACTCTCTCTAATGCTCTATTCCGCATCTCTTCTGCCTCCTTTTTTTCTTTCTCAATCTTCTCTTTCTTTCCTTTGGACTGATTTTGTTGTTCTTTATCAGCAGCATCTGACTTCTCACAAATTTCTTCCATTGCATTGTCGAATTCACTGGGGGGATCTCCCTCTATGCCGCTGGCCTTTTCTTCCTCTGACATTTTCTTTTTGTATTTCTTTATAAGAGTGAGATTTATCCTGTCCCTCACAGACCTTGCATTGACTGCAAATTTTGGATCTGGCACTGCATTGAGGTGAAAGGATATAACCTCCCAAAGACTTGATCTCTCTCTACTTCCTTTTGGTTCTGAGAAAGGGTCAACAGCCAAAACCTCTCTCACCAGAAGGATATCGTGATCTTTGGTCCAATGCATTGGACCTGACCTGGAAAGGAAAAAATCACTTTACAATATACCATTTTGTACTGAAAGCAAGAATGGGGCAGCTCTCTCATGACACCACAGTCAAAGACAACAAAGAAATACAAGGCTTGTCTAAGGCTTCAAATTTTCAGCTTTAACTAATCCATTCTTGTTTTATAATTTACATTTAAAGAACTTACATGATTCAGTTCCTGAATTTTCTTGAATCAATCTATTACAAATAAGCAAGACTACAATAAGTAAATAAGCTCTTACATTACCACAAAAGGATGAATTATTATTGTACATTACCACAAAAGGATGAATTATTATTGTTTCCAACTTTGTAGAATGTCTACTCTGATAATTATTTCAGTGCATAAAGGTGTCTTAATTGAAAGTATAGTTGTTTTCATACATGCAAGACTTTCAATAGCACAGGTACACAACGAAGAAAATTACATTTGCCGACAGTCAAATCTGCAGACATTTGTCGCCCTTTATTTTGAGGTTTTAATTTTCAGCATACCATCGGTTTTCCTAAATTTCGACCAGAAAATTAAAGCCACCGACGGCACTTGAAAGAACACCTTAAACTTGACTAAAGCTGCTTGTAATATTAAAACAGTAAGCTAATATTTTGCCTTCTTAATACCAGGCCGTTGTTGGCGGACGCTTCCCGCCATACGAATCTTCTGAGAAAATCTTGATAAATTTCGCAGTATTCACCGTTTGTAAGTCTTGGTGCAAATCAACTTGGACGCCTTGGCAAGTCTTATTTTGAACAAGAAAGAAAAGCAAGTAATACACATTGAAAAATAACGGAAAACTAGCAAAACAACTCGGTGTTAAAAGAATTGACAGTGGCTGTGAAATTATTTTCGCCACCAGATTTCTCCAGTTTGAATTTGTAAATGAATTCAATTATCTCGCATAAATTGCGACAAAAAATTCATGTCGACTATCTTTACAGTTTCTTAAATACCATTTGATATTAATTATTTCGTTTAAGAGCAAAGAACAAACAAAATGTGTGAAAAGCTACTTACATTGCACTCACGTTTTCCGACGACGCCAAAAGCAGCCAGTTCACGTCGGGCCCAGGAGCAGAACGTCAAGATTTTTCCCGCCAGACATGCGCAGAACGTTATTGGGGTTTTCCCTCGCGTTTCCACGTCCCCGTTGCGGTCCCCGTTGTCGGTGCTTAAAGTCCCTAGTAATGTATGCGTGACGTCAAAGAGCTCAGCCTGAAGTTTGAATACTCAAAACTCCTTGTTTTGTTTTATTTGTCAAAATGCCTGTTTGTGCAGCTCCATGTTTCTCAAACAGAGCTCCAAGAGATACAAAAAACCTTTCACTGTCTTTCAATATCTAAAGGAAAAAATGCTCACGAATGGATTATAAGAATGGGCAGAAATTAATAATTCCTGACAAAGTGGACATAAATATTTGTGTGCTCCGAAAACTATACGGAAGACTGCTTCGAAGAAGATCACAGATACAGTCTCCTAAGTGAAAATACCCACAAAAAAAGAAAAAGGCAGACGCAATACCAACCAATGTTACGTTTATGCTATTTCACTTTTTTTACTTTATTTCAGGGAGGATTTTTAATGAACCAGAGAAACTCTCTGCTGTTGTTGTTGTTGACTTCGTCGTATTTTCTCGAGTAAACGCGGGTCCCCGATTAAACGCCGGGTCAAAATTGCTAACTTTTAAATAAACCCTGGGGGCGTTGTGGTCAAGCAAACAAGTAAATATATTCTTTTTAGTAGCACTGCTACGACAAACTGGTACGGTCTGCTACTTTGGTAATGTTTTATAATGTTCAAGGAAACGTCCGGCGTAAAATAACTATGATGAATGCTGTAAACAAAACGAAACAGCAATGTTCGCGTTCATGTCGTCATGACTGACGCGAACAATGGAGGAGGACGTTTATTACCGCGAAGGACATTGGCGACATTGCCGTTTATGGACTTATTGGTTGTTTTATGTTCTGTTTGTCACAAATCTTGATTGCAACATGCACGTACCGTATGCAATACTGCAACATTGGTAACATGATCATCCTCGGAGACCCAGAGACAGAGTGTCGAGCGGGACGACGAGAAAAATCGAGGATCTCGAAGGATAGGTAATAATAGATCAACCTGAAAAAGTTGCAGAAAATTATATTGCACTTCGATAATGAACTCGATCGGACCCCAATTTAACGCCGGAACACACAAATATTTGTGTCCGCTTTTGAGCAATTGTTCTTTTAATATTAAAAGACGGTGAAAACGGAAATACCTCTTTTTGTATTTCGTGGAGCTCTGTTTTAGCAAAATGGAGCTGCACAAACAGGCATTTTTACAAACAAAAGCCATTACAAAGAAACAAGGAGTTTGAAGTAATTAAAATTTTCCCGCTCAACTTCAGGCTGAGCTCTTTGACGTCACGCACACATTAACAGCTCCAAGATGGCGGCATCAGTTGTCGAGTTTTGAGCTACTTCAGAAAAGGATTTCGTAGAGTTTAAGCGCTCGTTAGAAGCTGAAATTTTGGTGAATAACATATCTTTGCATAAACTTTTTATTGGCGTAAAAAAAATAGTGTCCATTCTGGAGTGAACTTCTCCTTTAAAAAGAGCATCAGTAATGTGTAATAATCACTAAGGAAATTGCCGGCTTTCTTTCCCCATTAACCCTAAGACACATTTATTCTACTCGTTCTGAGACTCCTTTTAAACACCAGGTGATCTCGTCAATATTGACTGCTTATCACAAACGTTACTAAGCGTTACGTTTATAAGTGATTACCTAAAAAATAACAAAGGAAAAAAATTCCAAACTTTTTTTATCAAAACAATGAAAACTAAGATTTGCTTAAACCCCCCAATGGGGCTTTAAAGGGAAATTCTTAAACCCGACATAACATCAAAGGAATGCATAGGAATTTCGAAGTTGATAACGTCAAAGGAGTCTGTAGAACTCGAAGCAAGAGATGTCTCTGATCCATGTAGGTTTTCAAATACATTAGAAGATCTGTCAGGTGATAAGTAATCGCGCACACGCGTAGAAAAAATGCGGCTTGTTTCACTGATGTAACAACAATTACAGCTTGAATATGATAATGTGTATACATCACGCGTCTAAAGACTACCATGGAGGTACAGAATTTTTTCACTAAAAAAGTTCTTAATTTACAAGTAAGTTGCATACCCTATGTTGTGCTGCGTACATTTGAAAACCGTATAATATGTGACCTCTCACGCGAAAACGTTCCTTAGGACTTGCCGTTTTGACACGGATAGCCGCGCGTTTGTCGTTCAGTAGCCGTGTGCACGGAAAGGGATGCCGTTTGAGCCGTGTAAGCTATCCGTGTAACATAAATTAAGGGCCGTTTGATCCGTGTGGCCGTTCCGTGTAAAAAAAATTGTCAGCCGTTCGAACCGTGTGACCGTTCCGCACGCTACACATACAAGAAAGTTGACAGACGTTCAAATGGCATGAGCTAAAAACTGCACCTTAGTATATAGTAAAATTAATGTGTTGTTTATAAACACCTCGTTTTAAACAGACACGGGGTTTTTTTCTGCTCTTGAAATATCTTCGCTTTTATAACATTCGATCATCGATAAAAATTTTATCTAAGACTAAAAACTAAGTTCAATTTAACGACACGCGTAGAAGTATGAAAACGAAAAACTTAGAGAAAAAAATTGCTTGGATGCTTTGACTTTGAAATGATTTTTCAGGGCAGAACAGTTAAACAATGGCGGCCTTCTTTTACTAAATTTTGTGACGCACGTAATTTGAAATAAAGGGTCGGTGATTCTTATTCGAAAACGTTTACAGGTTGCGCGCCGTCCTCTCTCGAATAAAATCGCCAAGTGTGTCGCCGGCTTTAGTTATATAACGGTTAATCAAGCTATTAAAAACGTGCTCAGGATATAGATTCGTGTGCATGATCTCAAACAAATTTCGAATACCATTATAATAACCTAACCAACTGTTGGTTATCTTAAAGGTATGTCATTAAGGGTGTTGACCAGCCCAATTATGAAGTCGAGGGGTGCAAAACGCCGAAAAAATATTCACTTTTTTTCACTTTACAATGGAGAAAGAAGCTAACTACCTTCTGCCTTTTCTTGATGTCCTCACAGACAACCAAACCTCCACCCTTACCCCTCACCTCTACTTATCGGAAAAAGAATTTCACAGTTTTTCTCACCAATTATTTGAGTGATAAGTCTTCTGATCAATCATAGCTATAGAAAACTCTTATGTAAAGCTAAAAACAACTATCAGTGAATTAATTGTTTATTACATCAAGTCTACATCACAACAATTAACAGTGTCTTGACCATTGCATCCACCTTTAAGAGCTCAAATAAATAATTAATTCAATATGGGGGCTACCGAACCATCTTTACCGAACAATCTTTGAAGATATTTTTCTCCTCCTCAACAGCCAAAAACTTCAAAATAAACATAAATTGAGATAGCGCCAAGCTAAATATTTTGGTCATCACGAACGAAAGCCAATAAGACTGTCAATAAGGCGAAAACCTGTTACGATCAAAGGGACGCCCAAAATATGTAGAATCGGTTTAAAACAGCACGCATTAAATAGAAAATGTAAGTATGTGTTAAAATATAAAGTATGAAACTTTTCGGCTCTGATACAGAAAAACGGGCAAACATTTAAAAAAGGGGAAAAAAGCGCCATTGGACCGGACGGTCCGCTAAGCGCCAAATTTGCATAATGTCCGCTAGACGCCATTAATGTCCGCAAAGCGCCGTAGTGTCCGCTAAGCGCCACTAAAAATGTCCGCAAAGCGCCATCGCTGTCCGCTAAGCGCCACATGTCCGCTAAGCGCCACTAAAAATGTCCGCAAAGCGCCATTCATGTCCGCTAAGCGCCAAAGGAGGAGTGTACTACTACTACTACTACTACTACTACTACTACTACTACTACTACTACTACGACGACGACGACGACGACCACGACGACGACCACGACGACGACCACGACGACGACGACGACCACGACGACGACGACGACGACGACCACGACCACGACGACCACGACGACCACGACGACCACGACGACCACGACGACCACGACGACGACCACGACGACGAGCACGACGACCACGACTACGACCACGAAGACGACCACGACGACCACGACGACGACCACGACGACCACCACGACCACGACGACCACGACGACACGCCGACACGCCGACACGCCCACGGCGACGATCACGACGACCACGACGACCACGACGACTATGACTACGACTACGACTACGACTACGACTACGACTACGACCTACGACCTACGACCTACGACCACGACCACGACCACGACCACGACCACGACCACGACCACGACCACGACCACGACCACGACCACGAATTACGACTGCGACTACGACTACGACTACGACTATAATTTATTGTATTTTTTTATTCAATTTCAGGTGCTTTTTCCTTCTGGTGTAAAAGTGGAGATATATAGAAATTGGTACGGGCTTAACGTCATATTTCAAACTCCTCGGGCTCAACATTTTGGTAATGAAAGTGGGCTTTGTTTGTACAATAACGAGTCAGACATACAGAAGTTTGGTGACACATTGAGGTAACAACAGCATCGGTTGTATGCTACTTATGCCGTATGTGGCTAGGAAGTGGATTACAGTAGTTGTATAGGGTTATCGTTAGGGTAAAGTCTGTATTCAAGCCTAGCGTCCCATCACGCCTCCAAAATATTCGATTTTAGTATCAATAACTAGCTTGCAGTATAGTATCCCACCTCCACCCCAACCCTCTCCATCATTCCCGCAGGATGGGATTTTGATCCATCTTACAACATTTTTTGGATTTTGATTCTCCTGTACCGTTTAATACAGCTTGCTCATGTGCAAGAAAGGCACCATGTAAGGGTAATCCCTAAGGTGAACGAAGACGGTTAGTCTTATTGTTCTTTGGAAAAGTTACATTATGTACGCTACGTCGCTATACGTTCAAGGATGGGAAGAATAAAATGCACAAACAGCACTTATGCTGTTCTTATTCGCTAACTGCTCGCCTCCATTTATCAAAGATTAATGGAACGAATGTCAGCGTGTTTTCAAGGTAAACCGAAAAATATCCAGGATCAAGAGCAAGCAATAACATTATCAAAATCTATCGTTTTCTGGTCGCGACCATGTAGAATAAGTTGATAAAGTCGTTTATTTTAGTAAACTAAAAGCTTTATGCTGTCCTCCCGTTTAGTTCGCGTTATTTTTTTTTCTTAAGTCAATAGGAAGAGAGCATTAAGACAAGGGTAATGTGGCCCTAATAAAAGTGAGGGAAAGAGGGAAATATCTGGAGGAAATTAGTATTAGTCCATTGTTTTCTATTGTCATCAGCCATTGTCTTCACCTCATCCTCCCCTTTAATCAAAGACGCCCCCAGCTTTTCAAACAGTTAGTAATTGGCAAGGGTTATTGAATAGATTGACCTGTAGAGAACAAAAGGGGAGCGAACCAGTTGAAAACTTAGAGAAAAAAAAATTGAAGCGCTTTTCCCGAGAACACAACACAGGGGCCACTGCCAGGGCATAGCGTAGAATGCCTATTTATTGTTCTCTGGAAATTTATTTACAGTCGGAGAAAGTGTATAGGTCTGTCATGACGTTTGTTAATATTCATAGATGCTCAGAACGTGCTGTTTTCATTGGTTGCTATGGACGCGCGACAATACTTAATATTAGCTCATGATGCGGCAGTAAACAAAACCGTAAACGCAGCGACTATTTTTTCTTCGTTTGTTTTGCGAAAGTCTAACATCCACGTATAAACCATTTTGCTTTTGCTTTTTTATTTGTTTTTAGGGAGGTTTCGTTGAGTCAAATGTGAACTTGTATCATTGGAAACAAAGCGCATTTCATTTTATCTGCTCGAGCAAGAGGATTGTGTCGTAAATAATATAAATCCTCAGCTGTATGCAGTTTGCGCGCGAAAGCGAAAACAAACTATAAACAACCTTTCTGGTTCTGTCTTCGGATGCTTTTTACCTTTTGTGTAACCAAAACAGCCGGTGAGTGAATTTAAAGGATGGTTACCATATGCACGAAAGTTCAAAAGCACAGGGGCTTTTTGTGCACCCCATTCTAAGTAAAGGAGATAATTTAACTCGGTCATTAACTAATGGGTATTTCGAAAGGATGGCTGTTAAATGATATACACAACAGCTGCCAGAAAGCATGTAATTGAATAAACGAGTGCAATGTTGCTTTCCTGTCGACAAAAAAAAAATGTTAACAAGCTTAAGTGTAAACTCTTTATACGGAGCACTGCATGTAATATGCTTTTGTTCGTTTTATTCGTTATTAAAACCGGTTTTACGTTTTAGTGTTCGGGATGTGTATTGTAGTTCTTCTAAACGTTAACGTATATTTATTGTAAGTTTCCTTACCTTTTAAAGCGTTTTCAGCCCAATTTGTTGAGCTCTTTGTAGCTTTTGCTTGCGCTTCCACCAAAAGCCGGTTTCTTTCCGCCTTAGTTAGTTCTGCAAACCGTTTCTTTTTTTCAACATGTGCCTCACTTGGACTCTTTAATCCATGACGTTGCTTAAGTGCATATGTTGAGTAATAATGCACGCGCGTGACGTAGGCAGCCTGCTTTATGGAGTTTTATAAAATAATTTAGATAGTACGCGCGCGCTCATTGGTCGATAGGTGAGTTTAGATGAGAGTACAGTATATGTAAACACGGTTGTGACGTCACGCTTTCTGTGTTTCCCGGCACAATTTAAAAACATTATAAAACTGCCAAAAAGACTTGCAAAGTAATTTCAAGTACGATATTAAAGAAATGGAAAACAATACTATATTTGATATGTGTTCCGGCTTTCTCTTCCCGTATGAACCCGAGGAAAAAAGCAAAAGAAGGAAGAACCGCAGAGCTCAAGCGAACGACAAAATATGCAACAAAATACGCAGTAAACATTTTTCAAGTAAATTTTTTCATTTAATTACCACAATAAAATTCCCTATAAGACATTCTTTATTAGAATAAATTATAGGTCAACGCAAACCAAACCATATGCTACAAACTGTAAATCTTTAAGCTTAAATTCAAACTTTGCACGGCCGATCGGTTGCCGTCTTTTTGCCGGCAAATCTGCTTAAAATGCGTGTTATCGGGCTGCCAAATCATCCAGGCAAGTTCACTTCACTTGCAAGAGCGTTTAAGCACAGTGGCATTCATTTCCAGCTTAAATAAACTCCTCATCTTGAAGTTCTTTCCCTACAGATCCGTATTTTTTAGCATTTCGTTTAGTTTTTGCCAAACTTTCCGTATTTTTCTGCAAGATTTACGTGGAATCGCTTTCGTCGACACGGCGCTACTTGCCACAATTTTTACTTGAACTTTTATAACACGAATTTTGATTGGTTCATGTGTTGTCAAATGCGCGTTTTGAGAAAATCTATTTCAATCAAGAAGTAAATAAACCAAATTCTCTTATTTTTCGAATTATTTTTGAAAAAAATATTTTATAAAAGCAATAGAGGATTTTTTCCGTGTTTACATAGCCTTATCTAAACACTCGGGTGGTTGGGAGAATTCTCGAAAGTTATGCAAACCCTCGACTGCGTCTCGGGTTTGCATAACTGTCTCGAATTCTCCCAACCCCCCTCGTGTTTAGATGAGCCTATGTAAACACGGAAAAAGTCCTCTATTGCTTAAATAATGATCTCAAACTGACCAATCAATCAAAGGTGGATAAATGGTTCCATTATTGCAAATTTGATTTCATTCTTTCTTTCAATATTCCATTCTTGATTTGAATGGCCGTTTTCATACTAGAGTCGTGTTACCCGTCTGGACGAGCTTCGGCAAAAAAATTGTTGTTCGTCTGGTTATGCGTCTCCAGTATAAAGACGGGCACAAGACGAGTTACCCGTTTAGACGAGCTACCTTTTGAAATGCGTCTTGAAGAACGAATAACGAAAGGAAGCTCGTCCATACGCGTAACGCGTTGTGTGCCCATTTTTTCGACTTTTTTGCTTGTCTACAAGCAAAAAGAAGAAGAATAGCGTTTACCTGGGCTAAAATCTGAACCGGAAGGGATTGCATTCTTGTTAACTCTCAAGGGACTGTTTTAATTTCTCAAGGGAATACTTTCCGCTGTGGGTGATCAAAGCGCGTGACTTGTAAAGTGTCACTCTATAGTTGTGCTTCAGCACTTCCGTTCTTGTAGAAAAAACGTGACTTGTCAAATTTACAAACATTATATAAGAATCAAAAACGTGAGTAGCCCAAATCTTATGTCACATAACCAATTAAGAATGTAAAAGGGTTCAGCGCTCGAAGGCAGCGAAGTTTAAAACGATTAAGAACGCAATTTTTACTAGTACAAGTTTTTATGCGCTAATATTAATTAACCTGAAATCACATAGCGAAAACAAAGACCGCTTGGACATGTCCAAGCTATTTAAAACTATCACTACGTCAGACCCATGTCACGCGATCTCTCGCTTGTAGCTATAAATAACCATTCGCCTATTTTCAGTTTGAATACTCTGCGCTCTGTTTGTGTGAAATATTTATTGTTGTGTTACTCAAGCGTTTGGCTTGGAGCGAGTACAAGTCGTACAATTTACCCGGAACGTGTTAAATATTGCAAAACAACGACTTATTTTCTGGATATCCCAATTTTTTGTTTTGAGTTTACGGTATTTTGAGAATCGAAACGTTATCGAAACGTAATGTGTCAAAGCAGGGGATACACGTCATCGCGCCAGGGGAATTACCAAAAGCTTGTCGGAAGACGCTAAATGGAGAAACACGATGGGATAACCTTTATAGTCTACTCTTTATTTTGGCGTGATTTGGCTTTCTTTTAAATGAACTGGTTTGGGTTATTTTATTGAACATTCGGAACAAAATAAATATTTGCATGCGTAAGCAGGCATTTTTTTCCGGCTAGGCATGTGGTTTTAAAAAGCAAAAGATGACGTGGTAAAGGAAATTCATGTCACGTTCACTCCGTGACTAACGCAAACACGACTTGTGTGTTTCTCAAGTGACTGCTTTTCTAACGATTTTACTGTGCGGCGCCGTGCCTTTAATTTAGCCAAAGCACTGAAAGAGGTCAGGAGGTCAAACATTACCCGCACGAACACACTAAAACGTTGCTCATTTCGTGACAATTGATTATTTCTGCTGAGTTGCACAATTTAGAATTGCAACATCATCTAGCAAAGCGCACTATTACTAAAAATAGATTTCGCCACATGATACCCCCCCCCCCCCCCCTCCCTGCGTGAGTCGGACAACAATTTTAGTTTTGGCAAAGGCTTCGTATGGAGGGGACGCATTCTTGACAAAAAAATGGAGCGAGAAAGGCACAATTTGAGGCCGAGATTCTCGAAAGGCTCGAAAAATGATAGATTTCAAATATTTTTGCTTTAGTAAGTGAAAAACAGATTGAAGGTATCCAAAAAATGGCCCAAAATTGAATTTATTAGTCGAAGATCCGGCAATAACACCTTGATTCCCAGTGCAAAATTATTCAGGCTGCCGAGAAATTTAAGCGGCGGATAGCGAATTGCTATCAAATTATATAATTGCGAAGGATACTGTATGTTTGCTTCATTTAGGCACCGGAAAGATCGTCGGTTGCAAGAAGTTCAGAATTCTTCCCGAATTTGACGGCACTGATCGCCGGCTATCCGATCTGTTTCGACACATGATAGATAGAGGGCGAAAATATTATGCTATTCAAACGCCTTTCTAATGGAATTGACGGCGGGTTTGATTTAAATAAAGCTATTTATATTTATCCCCATTACTATTACAGACTGCAGCTACAGCTGCCGAGCTCCAACAGTGAATATTAAATAGTATTTGCCGCGACAATTGTGTAACGAAATTGACCTCTTTAAATATTCGGGTCAGGCAAGGGGACCGATCGGACGAGCGTTTCTTTGTGTAATTTTGTGGTGGCATAAATCTGAGGTTAGCTCTGTTGTGTTGCAAAATGTGCCACTAAGAACAGTGTAAACGTTTTGCATTTCTCATAAAAATAAATGTTTTCTTTCAGCAAATCCCGGCAGCAAATCGGGCCTTTATAATCCATTCAATAACTGAGAGTAAAACATTTTACACATTTATTGAATAATCGCTCTGTTTGACAAACCTTTTGTTTCAAACTTTATTTAGGCACCGGAAAGATCGTCGGTTGCAAGAAATTCAGAATTCTTCCCGAATTTGACGGCACTGATCGCCGGTCATCCGATCTGTTTCGACACATGATAGATAGAGGGCGAAAATATTATGCTATTCAAACGCCTTTCTAATGGAATTGACGGCGGGTTTGATTTTAATAAAGCTGTTATTTAACCCCATTACTATTACAGACTATTATGAGCTCGATCAGTGTATATTAAATAGTATTTGCCGCGACAATTGTGTAACGAAATTGACCTCTTAAAATATTCGGGTCAGGCAAGGGGACCGATCGGACGAGCGTTTCTTTGTGTAATTTTGTGGTGGCATAAATCTGAGGTTAGCTCTGTTGTGTTGCAAAATGTGCCACTAAGAACAGTGTAAACGTTTTGCATTTCTCATAAAAATAAATGTTTTCTTTCAGCAAATCCCGGCAGCAAATCGGGCCTTTATAATCCATTCAATAACTGAGAGTAAAACATTTTACACATTTATTGAATAATCGCTCTGTTTGACAAACCTTTTGTTTCAAACCACGGTTTGAGCTTTCTACGTTGCACAGGTAAGGCTTTCTCTCGAAATCCGAGCCAATCTGGCCATGGTTTTGTGAAACAAGCGCTAAATATGCCTCCAAAGTGCCCGCCAACCATACATTGCTCTTACAGAGAGCGGTTTTGACTCACACCGGGGGTCAAATTCTGTGACGTCATTAGTGAGCTTCGCTAATTGCAACATCATTAAATGTGTTAAGTGATATTTATAAGTGTTTTTGTAGCCTGTTGTGAAATTACTTCCGGTGGAAGTAGTAAGTAAACGTTAAACGTTTCTTCTGTTCAGAAGTAAATGCATCGATCGCAATTAGAAAAATAACAGCAACTGTTTTGCTGGAAATGTAGTCGTTAGAAATGGCATGTGTAGCTGTAAGGTAAAGAATAACGCGAGGAGAAGCGGCTTTTGGTAATATCCAAACGAAAATTTACTTCTCAGTGTGGGGTTAAGATTGCGTGACGAGACAAAAGGTAACTCTGTCGTGCGTAACCTAACCTGCGATCAGGCGTTATTTTTCTGCATTAGGCCGAGTAGAAAACTTTCTAACTCGAAAGGAAACGACTATTTCGATTAAACATGTTAAAGGCAAACGTCAAAGTTTACCTTTTTTTAACCAAGCCAAAGTATATGAGTCGCAAAGCACCCAGTCGTCGCGACTGACAAATACAGCATTTACTCCGCGAAAATAAAAAATACTTGAACTGAAAGACGTTTGAATTCTTCCATGATATGTTTGAAAAACAATGCCCAGGATAAACCTTCTACTCATACTAACCTCATGCAAAAAAAAGTCGATATCTCGAAGAGATCTTTGATTCTTTATTTGAGTCCCTTTGCCCTTTGCTTATAATTACATGTAAACTTAGCAAAAATTCGGGAGAGGCATAAATACTGTTTGTTAGTTCTAAACTCAGTTATAGATTGCTTGGCAAAAATTTTACCATGCCATTTTACCATGCATTAAGAGATTGATGAAATGTGTATCTCATTATCATAATTACTGTTCTTTGTAGTGTGGGCACTGGGAATTAAATGTTTAGGTTGCAGGATGATTTTTTATGTACATGATTGTACCTTATCTGGCTTTATTTCACAACAGGCTACAAAAACACTTATAAATATCACTTAACACATTTAATGATGTTGCAATTAGCGAAGCGCACTAATGACGTCACAGAATTTGACCCCCCGGTGTGAGTCAAAATTCGGACAAACAAACCGCTCTGTAAGAGCAATGTATGATTGGCGGGCACTTTGGAGGCATATTTAACGATTGTTTCACAAAACCATGGCCAGATTGGCTCGGACTTCGGAAAGCCTTACCTGTGCAACGTAGAAAGCTCAAGCCGTGGTTTGAAACAAAAGGTTTGTCAAACAGAGCGATTATTCAATAAATGTGTAAAATGTTTTACTCTCAGTTATTGAATGGATTATAAAGGCCCGATTTGCTGCCGGGATTTGCTGAAAGAAAACATTTATTTTTATGAGAAATGCAAAACGTTTACACTGTTCTTAGTGGCACATTTTGCAACACAACAGAGCTAACCTCAGATTTATGCCACCACAAAATTACACAAAGAAACGCTCGTCCGATCGGTCCCCTTGCCTGACCCGAATATTTTAAGAGGTCAATTTCGTTACACAATTGTCGCGGCAAATACTATTTAATATACACTGATCGAGCTCGGCAGCTGTAGCTGCAGTCTGTAATAGTAATGGGGTTAAATAACAGCTTTATTAAAATCAAACCCGCCGTCAATTCCATTGGAAAGGCGTTTGAATAGCATAATATTTTCGCCCTCTATCTATCATGTGTCGAAACAGATCGGATGACCGGCGATCAGTGCCGTCAAATTCGGGAAGAATTCTGAATTTCTTGCAACCGACGATCTTTCCGGTGCCTAAATAAAGCAATCCTTCGCAATTATATAATTCGATAGTAATTCGCTATCCGCCGCTTAAATTTCTCGGCAGCCTGAATAATTTTGCACTGGGAATCAAGGTGTTATTGCCGGATCTTCGACTAATAAATTCAATTTTGGGCCATTTTTTGGATACCTTCAATCTGTTTTTCACTTACTAAAGCAAAAATGTTTGGAATCTATCATTTTTCGAGCCTTTCGAGAATCTCGGCCTCACATTGTGTCGGTCCCCTCCATACAAAGCCTTTGCCCAAACTAAAATTGTTGTCCGACTCACGCAGAGCGGGGGGGGGGGGGGGGGGGGGGTATCATGTGGCGAAATCTATTTTTAGTAATAGTGCGCTTCGCTAGATGATGTTGCAATTCTAAATTGTGCAACTCAGCAGAAATAATCAATTGTCGCGAAATGAGATCCATTTGGTTAACTATTAGCAACGTTTTAGTGTGTGAAAGACTTGTACGAGTACAAATTTGCGTTTTTAATCGTTTTAGGTTAAATTAATATTAGCGCCTAAAGACTTGTACTAGTAAAAATTGCGTTCTTAATCGTTCTAAACTTCACTGCCTTTGAGCGTTGAACCGCTTACATTCTTAATTGGTTATGTGACGTAAGATTTGGGCTACTCACGTTTTTGATTCTTATATAATGTTTGTAAATTTGACAAGTCACGTTTTTTCTACAAGAACGGAAGTGCTGAAGCACAACTATAGAGTGACACTTACAAGTCACGCGCTTTGACCACCCACAGCGGAAAGTATTCCCTTGAGAGTTAACAAGAATGCGATCCCTTCCGGTTCAGATTTGAGTCCACTAAACGCTATTCTTCTCTTTTTTGCTTGTTTACAAGCAATAAAAGTCGAAAAAAAGGTGTTATCGTTTTGGGGGACCCTATTTGGCAGAATGACAGAATGTCAATATTTTGCTTGCCACTACCTTTTACTCCAGTTTGCTAGCAGAAAGCTGTTATTTTTGGTTTTAGGCAATAATAAGACTGTCATCGTCACCATTCCATCGTATAGACCCCCTATTTGGGGGGAGGGGGGGGGGTGGGTAAGCAACATGCAAAACTTTCCAGTTGTATGCTATGTGCAGCTGTAACATACCAGTTATGATGAGGGTATGGATATTTTCAAGAGCAAACCTTTCTTTGTTCTTGGTTAACTTTGAGAGTTGCGAAGTTAGAAGGTTATGCATAGACTACTAATGATATTCTTGATTGATCAATTTTTCCTCGCGAAGCGAGGCCGAAGGCCGAGCGTAGCGGGGTGTATAATTTTGTCCCTCAAAGGGCTCAGGCGGGATGAAATCTCGTGTGGAGTTTACGGTCATGTATATATATATATATATATTTGTGAGCTTGGTGTCTGGCGGAAATGACGACACACGGCCGCCGCGCGCTGGTGGCCTAATGGTAAGGCGTCGAACTTGAAATCAGATCTTCGGGACTGAGGGCGCGGGTTCGAATCCAGCTAGGTTTTTTTTTTTTTTTTTTTTTTTTTTTTTTTTCCTTATTTTTTTTGTGGGTTCGAATCCCGAGCCTTTCATTTTTATAGTTTTTCTTTTCGGATTAAAATAACACTGATTTCCACATAATACTCCCTCAACGCCTATTCAGGCTATAAACCTTTCATCGCCATCAGGGGCGCGCGGGCGGAGGGTTCGAATCCTCCTGCCGTTCGTTCTTCTTTTTTTTTTAATGCCCTCAAATAAATGTCCAAACTGCGACTATCCAATAATTTGTCGATGATTTTGAAAATAGCCTGCGCTTCCCAACGCTTTATACCTCTTTACGAACCTGAAAAAGCCGCCATCTTCAAAGCGGAGTAGACCCTGGGAACGAGGGTGTCGCGGCCATGCCCGTTACTAATTTTTAACAAATATATCTTCCTGCCTACTGTGGAAAATTGAATATGTACAATGTTCAACTTCAAATAATCCACTCCTTATTTATAACACCACCCCCCCCCCCCCCCCCCCCGCCTCCCCAACCCAGAGCTTCGCGAGGCCCTGCGAGTCACGTATTACTAGTTTAACTCTTATTTGGTGTTGTTCATGGTGAAAAGGGATACATATCATCTTCCTCTCTTGATATCATATCTAAAGAAAATAACATGAATATAAAAATCAGTCTAAAAAAGTATAAAGGGGAAATAACTGGGGAGCTCCGCTTTTAGGCTTGCCTAAATCTATATATTACCCTTCTCATTGAATTTAAAAGATACCACGAATAAAAAAGGACTTCTTTGAAATGGCGTTTCTGAACGGAGAAGCGACAACGACGGCAACACCAAGGACAAAAACGATAGAAAACACAATTTATAGTAGACTTGCCGGCAAATGTCGCAAGAATTACTGTATCATTCAAATCTCTGTTCCGGCTGAAAAACTAAACATCGAAGACAGCCGGTTCGAGTCCAAATTATAATAAACGAAAATGCAACGCAGAATTTGAACATTACTCGTTGTTCAAATACACACTCGTTGTTCAAATACACACGTGCACGAGCTTGCACTAACTGATCCTCTTGAATAGCGTTGACCTGTGTGGTCTTAAACGTCCGAGTCCAGAAATAAAAAAATTGCTTGCTTAAAAACATGCAGTCTACTTTGGAAAGCCGTTTTTAGGAAAATTACGTTAAAGATGCGCTGTCAGCGAGCTCGATACCAAAGACGAAAGTCTCGAAACAAAAAGCATAATGAACGGAACAATAGCTTGCTCGTGCGTTTTGCATCTTGTAAATTTCTCAGCCGTCCTCTGCAAAACAATAGGGACTTTAATATACCTGGACGGCTGAAATCGAGGACAGTAAAAGGAAGGTAGAATTTTGCGAGGAGGACTGGGACGATGTCGACGTTCTTGGCGGGAACTTCCAACGTTAAGAGCCGGCGTGTGTGAACGGAGGACGGCTTCGTTAGTGGATCAATAATTTTTTTAGCCCAAAACATGCGAAGAAAAAACATTTAGCGCTTTTAGCCCAAAGTCGGGGACCAGAAAGCACTATTTTCATTCACAGGGTACAAATTCCAAGTGAAATTTTTGTAGAAACATAGGCAAGAAAGATAATTTCACGCACGTGGCTTTGCCATCAGCGTTTATGCAAAGCACAGCATATATATTAGCAATCGCAAATGAAACTTGACTTCTTAAGTTTTTATCAGTACCAAACCAAGAAAGCCATAAAGGACCACCTAACACAGTAACAAAATTAAAAATAATGAGATTTTTCAACGAAATCATACAAAAAGCACTCCTATTCACTGGTGGACGGCAAAACTCTACCTCTCACGTCCTCGACAACAGCTGGACGGAGCTGGACCATCCTCGTACCCAGGGTCTTCGTTCCCTTTGACCAGCGGTCAGAAAACGAGCGACCCTGGAATGTTCCGATTGGAAGTCCGAAAATATAGGACTTCCGGTTGAATTGCGCATGCCCGACCGCTAAAAAGAAAGATGGCGCCTGAAGTGGAGGAAAGATAAAATCTTGCGAGAGATTCTACTGAACGGCAAGCAACTGGAGGTCCTTTAGATCTTGTTTACCAAATGACCGCATCTTTTGCGGATTTATGGATTGTGTTTGCAGTCACTCGCAGACTTCTACAAATTTTAATTCATCAACACTATAACACTATAAAGCCACTAGGGAACCTGAAGAATTCTCAACTCATTTTTGCTCACCTCGAAACCCTGGTACAGAAACAAAATCTGTAATATAGAGCTCCTGAAAACGGCAGAATAAGTTTTTAAATCATACGAGGGTTTAACTGTTGCACGTTGTGGACGAAACACATATACATGTAGATTGCTTTGACTGGCATGGTATGTAAAATGTGGATTGCTATTTTAACAGGCGATATTACAGATAGCTATAGTTTTTAATGGTCATACTGTGTATCACAATTTTTTAATAGCTGTATTGTTTGTGAAATCCTGTAAATCTGTTTCTATAAATTAAATTGTAAGATTGTTTGAAAACCTAATAATTATATTGACAAAGCAGTGCAGACGAGTGGTGGTTAATTTGTAGTTTGCCAACAGTAAAACTTTTTGTCTTATCACTTTGTGTTTGAATTCAATAGGGAAACAAATCCACAAGCATACTGAAACATGTACAACCATTAATAGGCTTAACTTTGGTCCAGATTGTACTTCTTATTGATTTATTGATTGTACTTCTTATTGATTTACTCCTACATGGCCCAGTCAAACTAAGCATTGATGCACCCATTCAACTAAATTTCTAAATTGTTTTGTTACAAGCTGGACACCCTTGGGACCAGCTCTAGCTTTTAATCTTAAACATAGTTTTCAAATTCCCTGGTAAAACTTAAATTTCCCTGACCAAGAAAATTTAGAAATCAGGTAAAATTGCAGCCTCTGACCATCCCCTACAGTCATCCTTTCCACCTATCACAAAGATAGCCTGTTTCTTTTTTTTTCCTTTTTGTTTTGTTTCATTTGTTGTTGACAAGTCAAACTGTCAAAATTAAAGTTGACTAAGGGTAAATTTAGGGTGGCAGGGTAGCCTAATAATTAAGGAGCTGGACTCCAGATCGAGTGGTCTAGGTTCAAGCACTGGCCACGGTACTGCATTGTATTCTTGAGCAAGGCACTTTACTCTTATAGTGGCTTTCTCCACCCAGGTGTATAAATGGAGTGCCAGCGAATGTACTGCTGGAGGTAACCCTGTGATGGATTAGAATCCCATCCAGGGGCGGGGGGGGGGGGGGGGGGACGAAATATTCTTAGTCGCTTTGTGCTACGGAAACTGGGATAAGCTCTGGCCTGATCAGCCACTAGGCTTGAATGTAGATTTTATCTAAGGATAATGATTTTAAGAAAAACGACAATTTTTTTAAGTTTCAAAGACATGTTTCGACAGAGCATCTGTCATCTTCAGTTGAAAGGTTTACAAAGCACAGTGAGTTGAATAATAAGTAGAAAAAATGCTAATTAAGACAAGTAGTAACAACAGAACGTGAAAATGTGTGAATTAGAAGGATAATTTTAGATTTACATGGTGTAATTGCTGATTGAGGCAAGGTAGTTCCTTTTGAATATGGATAGCCTCCTTTATCTTAAGTTGAAAGCTGGTAGAGGCGTGATCTAAAATATGAAAGCAATCTGTTGAACACAAGGAGCGACAGCGTTCAGAATTCTGAAGGTGTTTGAAAATGTGGGAGGCCTTATCACTGGCTAAGTGCTCACGCACGCGTGTGGCAAAATGTCGGGTGGTTTCGCCGACATAACAGGCATTACAGCCCGCACATGCAAACTTGTAAACCACACACGAACGGAGACCGCCAGGGATAGGGTCTTTCACTCCAAAAAGATTACCGATCTTAAAAGAAGAAAAAACTAGTTTGATATCTAAATCATTACAATAGCGCTTAATTAAGTGTCTAATCTTTTTCTGAGAGACGACAGAAAAATAGCCTACGTACGGCAGCTTAAAGTAAAATGTGGGCAAAGTAGTAGGGAGGG
The DNA here is from genome assembly GCF_052425735.1 of Oculina patagonica. Taxonomy (NCBI): domain Eukaryota; kingdom Metazoa; phylum Cnidaria; class Anthozoa; order Scleractinia; family Oculinidae; genus Oculina; species Oculina patagonica. The sequence goes on from NC_135762.1 coordinate 13,328,375, forward strand.
AGCCCCGGGGACAATGGTTGCTATGGATACCAGTGATGTAACGGTTAACTACTTTTTCAATTAAATGGGCAGGGAAAAGGTTCTTTTTTAGAATTTCAGTAAGCTTGGTTATGTCCTCGTGTAACCCCAACCAGGTGTTATTGATCTTGTAGGCCCGGTCGACAAGAGTTCTAATGAGACCTACTTTGTACGAGTACGAGGTGAAGCTAAAATAATTAGTTAATAGCCCAGTAAAGGTTTTCTTGCGGTAAACTCTAGTAAGGAAAGAATTAGGGTCATTATTATCGATAAGAACATCAAGAAAGGGTAATTGGCGATTAAGTTCTTTTTCCATGGTAAACCTTATGTTAGGGTGCCTAGAGTTAATGTAGTTAAAAAATACAACAGCATCGTGCTCCGAGTGAAATAAACAAAAAGTGTCGTCAACATACCTACGATAAAATAAAATTTCAGACCCTTGAAAATTTTCCAACCATAGTTTTTCATGATGCCCCATAAAAAGATTTGCTAATACGGGAGCAAGGGGAGACCCCATGGCCACTCCGTCAATTTGGTCATAGAAAGAGCCGTTAAATAAAAAATGAGTTTGGGCAGTGGCTACAGTGAAGAGGCTTCCAAGTTCAGTTTTACTTAACTTAAGGTCGGGATTGCCCTTGGAAATGTAAGATCCGAAGATGTTTCGACTTAAGATAGATTTACTTTGGCCCATTGAGCATTGAAACATGGCAAACTCTGCAAGTTGATTGGTCAAAATAATATCACACATGTGTGGATATCATTTTTATCCACACATGTGTGATACCATTTATCTCGATTTGCTACCACTCGCTAAAACACTGCAGTTTATATAATAATATTGAGTTAATACTGTGCACTCCAAAAACACTTGTGGAGGCATTTTTAAAAAGCCAAAATATGGCAACATACATGTAAAAATGGGAATTTAACAGTGGAATCTTCTACACCTTATCTCTGGTATCTGAGCAACATCCTTTATCTATACTTAACTTGCCAACCAGAATACGTTTTTAAAAAGCACTCTACCAGTATTATTTCTCAATGTTAATTAATTCATACCTCTTCCTCTCCTATGTTAAGTTAACTTTTTTTATCGTAAATTATTATTGTTATTAAAAAATCAAACAAGGGCATCAAATTAGCTAGCTATATTTTGCCCTTTTTCATTTCTCTTCTACTTGTTTTGCTTTATATTTATCTTTGTAATTTTGGAATGGGATTAATAAATAATACGAAAGCATGAAAATGAAAAATCTTCTACATAGTGGCTCTTCAAATCCCACTGATTCCAGATTGAAGTGGAATTTAGTAGTGTTGTAGCCTGCGACCTAGAGAAAAATCCTTGGAGCAAGGACCTATCCGAATACAGCCGCCTCTCACGCAGCAAGCGGATTGGAGCGTGAGAGGCGGCTGCATTCGCAGGCTAGCAGGGACCAGAACCAACAACAAACCCACATATTAGGCTGGGTGTGGGAATCGAACCTGGGTAATATTGGTGGAGGATGAGCACTCTCGCCACTGATTTGAACATGAACTTGGAGTAAACTAAAATTATGTGACCTCAGTCATAGTTAACTTAAGAATAATATCTGAGATCTCTGAAACCAAACTAGAAGTGTTAGTAAAAAGGCATTCTCCTATGGGGATCCACAGTGGAGGGGTATACTCTATACTCCCACATACAGCATATAACGAGGGGCGTCACCCTATAAGGTCTATTTCTTTAACCTAATTGAACATCATAAATAGGGTACCGGGAATTTCAACATCACATTGTCATAAGCACCAGGGTACAAAGGTATTTTTTTAAACATTTCCTTCCTGCAGTTAGTCCCTTGGATTCAACACAAACAAAAATACTGATTGTCAGGCATCAGAGAAATATAGTGTCCTTTCATTTTCAATGATGGTGACTCAAAACTTGAAGAAAGGTAAAATTACTAATTAATGTTTTATAATAACATAACATAACATGAACTTTATTTAAATTCGAATTTTAGAGTAGTCTGAAAAAGGCTAATATCTTCGAGAACATAAATTGTATTAATATCTATTACATCTATATTTACATGAAAAAAAAAGTGAAAAAAAATGTTAAGATATACTATTATGCCTGAAAGGAGATTACTTTTAGGAGTCTCCTAAAACCAGTTAAAGTAGGCTCAGATCTTACATTATTAGGTAAGGAGTTCCAGGCCTTAGATGCAAAATAACGAAAAGAGTTGAGGCCATAAGTAGTTGTAATGAAAGGTGTCAGCAAGAGGGTCACTAACAATGTAAGTTAAAGGATTTTGACTGCCTGGCAGTGATATGCAAGGTAGTGAAGAAAAATGTACGTTCACACAGCAAATGCTAAAAAATAACATTTAATAATATTCTATTCCATTCGCTCTGTAAATAAAACGTCCATAAAGCTTAAAATAAATACTACGGCATAGAAACCTACCACTGGATATATAATTTGTGAAGATCAAATCAAAATCTCAGTCCACAGTTCTGGGTTGCGGCTACAGTTGAGTAATATTCCCATGGTAGGACAAGTTGTTTGGGCACTCCTTCTTCTAGCAGCTCGGTTGCAGCAGCCGATGAAGCAGTTTATAACGGCCTCGCCGTCGAAGAGATTATATAAACTCTCACACGTTCAGTAGCAGTCTGCGATCCGGCCGGCTCGAAAGCACAAAATATAATTTATGATTCATCATCATAGATTCGTCTACCTTCTCCTAAGCCTCTCCAGTAGAATTAGAACTGATTCGTTACTGGTTTTTGTTCTGTTAAGATCGATGGAATGTTTTCTTAAACCGTTGCAGCATCTACAGACAAGATATTTTGGAGTTCACCACTTCTGTTGTGTTTTTTCCGCCATATTGGGAATCTTGTTTACTCCCGGTGATTTCCATTGTCTTTCGAAAACCAATCAACATCGGCCCTCCAGCGGAAGTTTCGAGAGTCGCTCGTTTCTTCAAGCCTGCGCAGAAGGGACGAAGACTCGAGGTACGAGAATGGAGCTCGACGGCAACGTGCGTGGAGCGGGCATGCGCAGTATAGGCTACACGCAAAAAATTACTTCCGGTTAGCCGTCCTCGAGGTCAGCCGCCCAGGTATCTTAAAGTCCCTAGCCGGACACACGCACGGAGTCTTCGCAGACGGAATCCTGGAAGGCCAACAAGACCTTTCATTTCTAACAAATATAGCAGAATGCTCAAGAAAGGCTGGCAAATAGAATTGGATTATTCTTGCGAACAGGGTCGCAGAAGTTTTCTTCCGCCGCTTCTTCCCGTTCCCGTTCTTCCTCTATGTCTGAAGATAGTATCATCTATTCCACGAATCGTTTAAGCTAAATCTGTCCAATAGAAATATATCTTTAATTTCTGGAGTCGCGAAACACGCACACAGTCTTCGCAGATGGAATCCTGGAAGGCTAACAAGACCTTCCATTTCTAACAAATATTAATAGCAGAATGCTCAAGAAATCAAAATCCAAGCACCGGACGCTCTGTAGTTTACTCATTATTCTTCTTTCTTGCAGGACATTACTGTTGCTTTTGTTACCTCGATAAATACCAGTTACGTCGATAGTGTGTTAGAAATAGTTAAACTTTCTCGATTTACTTCCGTTCTGGGGATTTTTACTTACGATAGGGTCTAACGCATGCGCAATAAAAACTAGAAGACAAAGTTTCTGACCTGAAATCCACCTAAAAACGATCTGATCAATTCCATTTTCCCAAAGTCCGCCCCGTACCGCTGACCGACGGACTCTGGGCTCGAGATTGATTGTGGGTGCGCTAGCGTTCAAATTGCCGCTTCGCTAATTATGAATAATTAATGATGCTCATGCATTCTGCCCTACGCTGAAACCCTCACCGTTCGATGTGGAGTCTAACGCATTAATCGTTTAGGTCGCCGCGTTTTTTACCAAGCTGATGGGGTCTTTATTGTGAAAGGAGGAAAATTATGTGTGATATTCCAAAACGGCTAAGACAAAGTTTATTAAACATTTTATCGACCATCGATAACATGGTACAAATACCAGATAAAAAACTAAATACGTTGCGTTTGCATGAAACTTTTGTTGCTTGACTGTAACCGATAGAGGGTAGACTAAAACGATGAAAGCAAGAAATAAGTTTGTTGTTTTGAGTACTGCTACCAATGTTTAGGCCAACTATGAAGTAACCAAATAATTTAGTCATCCCCGACTGAGGACTAATATTACACAAGTTCGACCAGTTATAAACTATTAAAATATAATTTGGAAAACGTTAAGAAAGGAACTCTAAATACACATCGGATGTTAAAAACTGCTTGTTTCTTTCACAGATTTGAACCTGGTGACAGTTACTTCGATAGACTGCCTGATCCAGTAAACGATATTGCTGTAGAATACGATCCACCATGTTCCTGTCATAGAAGAGACGTGAACGGTGAACCAGAATGCGTAACAGAGCTTCCTGTGCACTATCCTAGCGTCCTGGACAGCGAGGGAAATGTGATCATAGACACAAGAGGCACTGGAAGAAAAAGAAGAGACATTCACTACTCAGACGATCTAACAGATGAAGACTTTGAGCTGTTCAAACACTACGTTGAGCCAGTAGTTTCCCATCGCTACAAACGCGAATTGCTAAACAAGCCTACGTTTACAAAAGAAAATGCAACACTTTACTGTATCGAGAGAGTTTTGAACACTGACGCTGGAAAAGAATGCGCCAAACTTGGAGCTAATGTACAGGCAATGGTGAATGCCTGCGCAATAGACCTTGAGGTAAAATACAGTTTGAGAAGCCTTAATATAAGGTGCATAATATAGGCTAATCCATCCCAATTTTTGGCCTAGTTTAAAATAATTTTATTTGGACCCTTCTAAATTATTTTATTATTATTGGTAAACAGGTCACTTACTCAAACAGGATTAAGAATTTTTTACCCTTTTTTGCCCCATGTTATCATAAGAATAAAATATATTAAATCCATTGTGCGATCCATTGCCCTGAGAAATAACAAACATTAGCTAAAATCTCACGATGAAAATGGAAGCCAATTATTAACTTTCTGCAACAAAATGGCTGCGGTCACATCTACGACGTAACTAAAGTTTAACTTTAGTTAGTATCAAGTTACGTGACGTCAAAACTAACTGTAGTTAGTGCTTTCGGTCGACTTTGCGGTCACAGCAATGCAGTTAACTACAGACAGTTTTGATAAGCCTTTGGATAATTTGGAATTAGAATTTATTCAAGACAGCCCTTGTTGTTGATCTGTAACCGGCAAAAGCTGTATCTAGTTGTTTTTATCAGGGGTTCCAAACACCTAAAAACAATAAAGGTCTCAGCACACGTGGGGACATGTCGCAGGGACATATTGCAGCAACATGTAGTAGCGACAAAATCATGTGTTGTTCACACTGAGTTGACATGTAGCAGGGACGATTTTGCGGCAGTTTTGTCCCTGCGACATGTTGCACGGATTTCAATTCGTAAGACTGCGTGCATTATGTCGCAGGGACAAAATGTTGCAAGAATTCGTGTTGCACGCGCTAAAACCTATCAGCACACACGAGGGGATCGGACATGTCGCTGCGACATTTTCTAGTGAGTACGCATTGTGATTTTGTCGCCGCTACATGTCCCGCTACACCTCCTTGCTACATGTCCTATCAGTGTGAACAACACATAATTTTGTCGCCCCTTCATGTAGCTGCGACATGTCCCTGCGTCTTTACCCCACGTGTGCAGAGACCTTAAAAGCATTCCGCCTCCGGGTTTGAAAAGGTCCAAAAAGCCCGGCCTGAATATGGTTTTAACGTGCACATGAACGATTTTCCGGGAAACACCCCCGAAGGTCGACAGTAACCTTAAAGTGCGACGTTAAGCTTCATACCTCGAAATAATGGGGACGAGTAGTTACAATTAAAAGCTTGCAAATTCGGAGGTTGATTGTTAAGGTACAACAGTGTTTACCAAAACTGTCTTATTTATGCCCTAGCTAACTGGCGAAACGTCCTTTGCAATTTCTGCTATTTCTTTGCTTATAAATGAGTGTGGTGGAATCATTGGCAAAAATCTGTCTTCAAATGTTAATGAGGGTGTTGGAGAGAAACCAGCTAATTCTTCTGTACTGATGGACATCGTTAAACTTCTGTGTCCAAACGACTGTACCTTTAATGGGAGATGTGTTAACGGCTCGTGCATTTGTAATAAAGGATACACTGCCAATGACTGTGCAATTTCAACCAAACAGATACCTTCTATATCCATGTAAGTGCTACAGTACTTATAAAGTGTGACTACTCCAACCGAGTTTACCTGACAACATTTTGTGCAAATTGATAAATGAAAACCTTGAGCGTTTCAAAGATTTCCGACAAATTATCACTTTAAGCAAGCTGCACGCTACAGAAGCAGTGAATTAATGGCATTTTTTTTATCGATTTAACACTCAAGCACTATTGGTCAAATTGCAAAGAATTTTATTGGATGGCCTTGGTTGGAGTAGTTTCACTGTTAAATGTGTGATTCCACATGGTTATTGCAAACTTGTATTGTCATGAGAAAACTAAAAAAAACAACAGCATTTTGTATATTCATAATAATGTTAAGGCAGAAACAATAGCGAGATGCGCGAGGGCTAAACATAGAGTACAAATGATTATACCCTCAACGATGCTCAGAAAACATCAGCGTGTTCTGAGGGAAATAGAGGGAATCTGGGCAAAGGTTTCCTTCTAATAGTGTTTCAGTAACACCGGCTGTTTTAGAATGTGTTTTAGGAAAAACGTTCGCCATTCCAATGGTTGGTCAGAGTCTTGTCTAAGTCATGACGTCACTCGCGCGGTTTGCTATTGATTAAAGTTGGTGCCTTTGACTATACATATATACGTGTAGAGATGACACAGTGGTGATCACGCTTGCCGTCAGTGCGAACGCTCGGCTTAGTTTAACTTTGATACTAGTTCTCTTTCTAGCTTCCAGGGGTTTTTCCTGTTCCTCCTTACGCAAAAAAAAAAAAAACAACAACAACAACAACATTTCTGAATTCCAATTCAATCTTCCCTCTAAAAACGGTGAACGATTGGCCACTCCCTTAACATTCCACTGCTACTTCCCATTCCTTCCTCTTTTATTTTATGGAGAAACTTACCTCATGGAGAGATTTGCACAACTTCTTTCATTTTGTCGATATAAAAATGTTTAGGACATATGGTAAGAGCTTTATGAATGTCAGCTGTTGTTATGATCAAATTAGGTTGCAAGGAAATGGTGTGTGTGACAGGCGTCAAAGGCCATGCAGGAAGGTGACGGTAATGGGAAACGGCTTTCTCAATTCGACAAACATTACTTGTCATGTAAAAGAATTCAAGGTAAGCTCTTTGACGAGCTCTTTTGTTTCTTGTAAGCATACCATCCGAAATTAAATGAGCAGTGACAGTACATTTTTTAACTTTGTTTATATATTCAGCAGCTATATGGTGTGGTAACGGTTTTTTCATTGCTGTTTATTTAGCCGTGGTTATCGTTTTCGGAAAAAAGCATAATTATCAGTATAACATAAGAGCTAAATGCTCTTATGTTATGTTAACTGTTATGTTCTAACTGTTACAACACTTATGCTCTCAATTGAGGGTATCTTACAAACAAGCCAGATTTTAGTTCAGTACGGTATTTAACTAAACGTTTCTGCAAACAAAAAGGTCGTGTTTGTTTTGTGTTACTTTTTGAGTATCAGACACATTTCAAACTCTCTTTTCTCATATATAGACCTTTATTTTTATTACGTTTATATTCATTCTATTATTACCCCTTTTTGGCTCGGCCCGCCATGTTGGAAGATTTACACACAATAAGACCGAAAGGAACTCATCAAAATTCGTTCCCTTGTTTTGCAAACGGAAATGAAACGAAGTTCTTGCTTTAATTTTATTTAGTATCGCTAATTATTGTTTATTGCATCAGAGAAAGCAGCCACAACCCACGATAAACGTTATATGTTTAGGTTGTTAATGGCTCTTGGAGGCCAAATTACACAGATCTCCTATTCCCTGGTTTTATGACTGATCTGGTGCTGGTCGACTGTTATTTACCCGAATCACCAGTCGTGCACAGTTACTTCGATGACTTCGTCGAAGGGACTCCAGCTGCTGGACTGATAATATCTGTGTCTAACGATGGTGAACACAGAAGCAAGGAAAATCTTACCTTTATATCGTACGATTCTGGGTGCTTAACCTGCAATGCTTCTTCTGGTTGCTTCCTGAAAGTAAGCACATTAATTTTTATCACCTGTTAACCGTAATTAATTAAAAAAAAGAAACTTTCTTTTTTTTTAGTAAAATATTTCTGTTGCAGGTCGTAATAACTAGACAATAAGTGCTTTAAATAAAACATAAAGCACCCAAAAGTCTATTAATGGTCGTCCATTGTGTTGCTTTTAATCGTTCCAAACTCCGACATCCGTTATTTTGGAACCACTAGTGGGAAAATAATTTACCAAATGTACCAAAATTGCCCAAGTTGACATTTCACAAAGTGCTAAAACGGTTACGTTACTGGTAAAAACATCACTCCAAAATACAAAAGCGATTGGAACGAAAACCCAATATAAACTTTCAAAGCCTTTCTTTTTTTTTAATGTCGCTTAGTGTAACAACCCCTCGCAATGTTTCGGCTCTACAAAAGCTGGAGAAAATCTATGCACAAAATCTCTTTTACAACACGTTAGAATGAAGGAATTTAGATGCCCTTTTAACAGTCCGTGGCACTATTGGCACGATCGCTCATTTAAACAAATAATCCTCAACTTGAGTTCCTTCTTTTGTAACGCAGTTAGAAAATATCGTTCTTAACTTGGTTATGGTGCTTTAAAAAAAGCTTAATCTTCGGTTTTTACGTGTAACGATGCCTTTGTTATTTGCTACACTGTAGAGCAACTCTTGCATCATCAATCGTTACTGTTTCGCTTCAAACGAGGTTAACCCAAACGACTGGTGTTATCAATGTCTTCCCGAAATCAACAAGAACACATGGACGAAACGGCAAGGTAAATTGTAATACTCCTATTGCACTAATGCAATCCCTCGGTGGGAGAAGGGCGAATACATGCAACCCTTTTTTCCTCATCGTCCAAACTCTATGACGTGGAGGGTCCTTTTTTCCTGAATTTTGAAGAAAAATATGCATATCTACTTATAAAGGGCATAATGCTTTCAATGATAATAATAATAATAGGCATCCGTCGGTCAGGTTGACCATGGATAGCATCCTAGTTGTCTGCTTGGCTTGAGCACCGGCGTCTGTGGCTGAAGAGGCCGATGCGGGAATGACAGTCTTTGTTACAGAGACTGCATCTGTACTCTGTCTCTGGTCCGTCGAGGCTGTCGCTTTGTTTTCTGCGGATCCGTCTCTCCGTGGCGGCTTGTGTCAGCTTCTCCTCACCTGATTTGAGGTGTTTAGTCAAAGCTTCTTTCCACTTGAGCCGGTCGGCTGCTAGGCTCTCCTAGGACTCTGTGTTGATGTCTACAGCCTTCATGTCGCGCTTCACGACGTCGCGGTATCGCAGCTGTGGACGCCCGATGGATCTTTTTCCACAGGCCAGCTCTCCGTACAGGAGGTCTTTTGGGGTGCGGCCATCTGGCATGCGGTGGACTTGGCCTAGCCAGCGGAGTCTACGCTGTCTGAGCAGTGTGAATATGCTGGGCAGACCTGCGCGAGACAGGACGTCAGTGTTGGGCACCTTGTCTTGCCACGATATTCCCAGGATGCGGCGGAGGCTTCTCATGTGGAAGGTGTTCAGGCGCCTTTCTTGCCTGGCATATGTGGTCCATGTCTCGCTGCCGTATAGCAGTGTGCTGATGACGCAGGCGTTGTACACTGCCATCTTGGTCTTTGTAGGGTTTATATTGGTAACAATCTTTATCTTCCCTTTAATTTAACTCGTTCCTGTACTTCACAAAAAAACCCGCGAAACTGACAGTAAATATTTTATTTAAAAATAGGTAGGTTTTTTTTCAGCAATGTGGACTATAATATCGCAATTTAAAGGGAAACAAAATAGGTGTTTTAGAAAAATATATATATCTTATCATAAAAGACCATAATATTTCATTATTCTAAATTTTGCAGGCAATCTCCCACCTCAATTTGCACTTACCACCAATTACTATGCCATTTTTCAAGAAAACCTCGAGCTGACAATTGACGTTTCAGATCAAGAAGGCATGCCTGTCACAGTTTCGTTAATGAATGGAGGCCAAAGCGAAGCTGCAATGAGAGACAACGTTTTAGTGTGGACCGCCACTAACGATACAACGACTATGTTCTCTCTAAAAGCCACGGATGCATGTCAGGCCTTTTCTACGCTTAATATCACCATTTCCTTAGTTATCTGTCCGTGTCAAAATAATGGAAGCTGTGTGGCTCATCCAAACAAGCCCAGGGGATCAGGGTACTATGAATGCAACTGTGTACCTGGATTTACTGGAGACCAGTGTGAGACAAACATTGACGAGTGTCAATCTTATCCATGTTTAAGAGGTAACAACTCTGGATATGTCCACTTTGCTTATTACTAAACACTTCACCCAAGTGATTGTCTCAAAGTATAAAAAAACTTATCCTATCATAACGGTGTTTCATACCTCAGATATTAGGTACTGAAAGAGTACTGTTGGCTACATGTAACTTACTCCAGTGCCATATTTCGGAACTGAGAATGTATTGCTGACGAGTAGATGTCGTCTGTTCACGCTTTTCCTTTTTTGATCCAGATAATCATTTGTTCGATTCATTTTGGTTTGGTGACTGAACAATTCTGAAAAATCCGAAGGCGACCTTTCATAGTTTAGCTTTTTTTGCTTTTTGTGTTTGTTTGTTTGTTTGTTTGTTTGTTTATCAAACACCCTTAAATATATTTTTTGAGCATTAAAAAGAACTTTCCAGATACCTGCAGTAAAATCTCACGTGGTTTCATTTCCACTATGTGTATCGAGTTGGAGAGGTAGTTGTTGCTCGGCTGATTTAGTTTACAGTTCTGGAATTGGCTACTTTACTTTCCAATCATATTTTTTGCTTTGTTTTTCTTCTGTTTTTGCTATATTTGTTTTAAAGTTCAACTATTCACCTTTTTTCATACAAAGGTGATTGTACTGATGAAATTAACGGCTTCACCTGCAACTGCTATCGAGGATACGTTGGACATAAATGTGACATTAATTATGATGACTGCAGCTCCTCTCCCTGTATTCATGGTCAGTGATCTGCGATATGAGTTTAGCTGTTAGCGTATGAGTAAAAATATATAAATATAATAAAAATATTACATCCCGGCCCGTGTATTTAAAGGTACAATGTCACGGGTTAAAAGTTGTCTGCATCAGTCGTTGCACTAGTGTTCAATCTCTAATTATGTCAGAAACGATACCGAAAGAAGGAAACTCGTTTGAGCCTCCCTAAAAGAAAACAAAAGGTAAACAACCAAATTTCAGTTTTGTTAAGAGAAGATATTTGGATTTATACGTGGTTATGACAGCAAAAGTCTTCTCTCCAGGAGTTCACCACCAATGATTTACCAAGTTAAGTAATCGTTCAAAAGCAATTCTAGAGCCAACAAATACTTTGTCCGAAGAAGTGTTATTTAGTTCCCGATATGACACTCTCATCTCGTGTACTTGAAATAAATCTTTCTTCGTTTGATTTTCAGGGTTCTGTTATGCAACAAGGAATGTTAAGAATGTTATTTCCCAGCCATTAAAAAGCCGCACGCTTTTTCAAATTTCTGCTTACAGAGGGGCTGGGGTTGTTGATAACCAACCCAAAACAAATAGTTATCTTCTGAATACCAAGAAACTTTATGGCTCTAAATTTTATTCGTAGTTCTACTCTTGACAATCTTGTCTCTTGACACTCTTGTCAACATTAAACTGTGTTTTTTTCTTTCGTTGGCCTTCTCAGTTAGCTAGCATTTCATTTTTTTTTTCTTTGAACCTTGCGCTTACTCGGATCGGTTCCAATCAATGGCTTAAACATACTCGGACACAATACTTATTTTCTACGGTTATCACTCCCGGGGGAGGGGGATACTTTTTTAAAACGTAGAGGCTCGTCAATTAAGTCCAAACCGTTACCATAAATGATTTGACAGTAAAGGAAACTCCTTCATATGCCTTCGATACTGTGAAAATGGCACCCCTTTAGCAAACCTACATAAAGGATATAACATCTCTTTTCTTAAATTTTAAATTAAAAATAAATTAAAGATAAAAAAATGACTGAAAATGTCTGCCAAATGACAGTTTTCTGTTGTGGAGGCTCCCGTATACGCTCCTAGCCCCTTTACTTACCCCGGGTATCGAAAAGAAATATTTGGTTAGTCCCCAGCGAATTGCACAATGTAAAACAAAACAATGAAGCATTGAAGGAAAAAAAACATTGCATGTATGCATTGTCGTCGAAACATGAGTGCTGAGATTCCCTTTTTGGAAGTACAAGGAAGTAAAAGAATGTTTAAAGAGTTGAACGTTAAATTAAAAAAAAAAGAATCACATTTTTGCTGTTTTCTACGAATCTCAGCATTTTCTACGATTTAAGGCGGTCATGTAAAATGCGACTTTTGGTCTTCCGTTATCCTTTAATATCAGATGTATTAAAATTGAAAAAGTTCTCCCGATTTTAACCCTATTCAGACCGGGGGGGGGGGGCTTTTGAGGCCCGCGCTGACTTTGAACTTTTATAACTTTTTTAAGATTTAACCAAACGCTGCCAAACTTTCTGAGTTTTCCTAAAATTTATCTGGCAACAAATTGGTAGGGTTGGATGATGTGTCAGGAACTTGACATCACCATGGTAACGGCATTTTGACAGGCATGTTTTCCCAAATTTGTAATTTTGCGTGTTTCTGTTAATAAAAATCAACTCAAATGGCATTATTTTTACATTTTTACGGGTTTAAAGCACATTTTTATTCATTTTTTGTACTTTGCAATGATTTTGGGTGGTTTTCTGGCATTTTGGAAAAATTTTGAAATCCAAGATGGCGGATCCAAGATGGCGGCTGTTTTGACATCATGATGTAATTGTCACGTGATGTGACGTCACCATCCCACGTGACGTATACCAAAAGAAAGAGTTTCGGTCGTACAATACATCCTATAAGTTTCATGGTGATTGCTTAAATATTCTGGAAGTTACATAGGGGAGGCTTCCGAAGCCCCCCCCCCCCCCCCGGTCTGAGAAGGTCCAAAAAAGCCCGGTCTGAATAGGGTTAATTCTGTTATAGGCAACTGCACCGACTACGTAGGTGCATATAGATGCACTTGTGAACGTGGATACACTGGAAAGAATTGCACTGTTAACATTGATGACTGTCAGTCATCACCTTGCAAAAATGGTTGGTAAAATGCGTTTTACTTTTTTTTATTATAGTAAGTTAAAATGAAACGTGGAGTGTTACTTTCAAGGAATTTATCTTTAGAACTCCTTCATTCTAAATACAAGGAAGTTACACTTGTACCGCACACGTACAACAAATCGGGAAAAGAACTACTCTTCGGGGTGGGGAAGGAGGGGGTGTGGCTTGGCCCCTCACCTTTTTTAATTTATACTATTTATGACAGAAAAGATACCCTCAGTTTTTCTTTCGGTTCTTTGTATTTATCATCATGCTATTTCTTAACTCCTTCGCCAGCGGTCGTTCTTTTTGCTAACACAGAATCTGATGGGAATACCAGGGAGTGTTAGTAATTGAGTTTAAGTGCAGTTATTCGTTCAGGTCCCAGAATTGTAACCAGTGAAACCTTCCTCGCATTGACATGTGTAGTTATTAAGGTGATCAACACATGCTCCTGTAGAAAATTAAGCAAATGTTATGTTACACAATGGTAGGAACATGCCTGGACAGAATCAATAACTTTACCTGCAACTGCCAAACCGGTTTTACGGGAATGAAATGCGAAGAGAACATAGACGACTGCCTTCCAGTCCCTTGTGGGAACGGTATGGAGAATCATTCACTCACCCCATTCTATCATCACACCACATTTCTTGATGCATTGTAAAAGGGTATAGTTTTTAACAAGCGAATTCTATTTTCATATTTCGATAACTTATGTTTTATACTACACCATCCTCGGAGACCCAGGGGCAGTTAGTGGGGGCGACGGGCAGCTTATCGGGACAACGGGATTTTCGGGCGAAAGTTTGAGAGCGTAACAGCCCCTGGGCACTTTGTCTTACCGAACCAGTTCCAGAAGCGTTTGAACTCCTTCCTCTTGATTGGCCACAAAAATATTTTTGTGGCCAATCAGCGAGGTTGACCAGAAGAGCGACTCTGATGTCTTTTTACACGAAGTTGTTTTCCTCATAGACTTGTCGTGGATGCTCTGCCCATCAATCGGATGCTATTACATGGAGAGTCTCAGAAAAAAATAAGCCTTAGACGACTGCCAGTTCTACACTGTTAGTTGCGCGCTTTTTAATAGTTATTCGAGTAAACAACAACTCTTATTATTTTTCTCGGTCGTTGCCCGACTTCTGGAACTTGCCACGGTCTGGGTACTTCACTGCACGGGCCACGCGTTAGCGAAGATATCGCTGTCGTCACCTATTGTTATTTTGTTGCCAGCTTGACAGTTAAAACAAAGGGTTTTTGTTTAATTTGTTGCATATTTAAATAACAAAAACAAAACTTATAAACAAGAGGTGCTCGCGTATAGCTTTAAAAACTTTTGGTTTCCTTGCGCTATGCTACATTTAAAATATTCCCAGGCCTCGTTGTTTTGTTTTTGTTTTGCTTTTTTATCTGAGACCCACGTAGTATCATCTGATGGACGTGCTTAACAACAACGACGAGTATATGAGGAAAACAACTTCGTGTAAGAAGACATCAGAGTCGCTCTTCTGGTCAACCTCGCTGATTGGCCACAAAAATATTTTTGTGGCCAATCAAGAGGAAGGAGTTCAAACGCTTCTGGAACTGGTTCGGTAAGACAAAGTGCCCAGGGGCTGTTACGCTCTATGTTGTAAACTTTCGCCCGAAAAACCCGTTGTCCCGATAAGCTGCCCGTCGCCCCCACTAACTGCCCCTGGGTCTCCGAGGATGATACTACACGAGTCTTCGTGATTTTGAGAAAAAAAAAAAAAACATTTTAGTCAAACAGGCACTTAAACATTATACATGCTCATAAATTTTCATGAATTCCGCCCACCTTACCTAAACTTATAAAGTACATTGCCAGGGCTAAGCTCTGTTTGCTGGAGACCACAAAAAATGATACCGTAATTTTGCCTTATTTTGGACACAATCGTGGCCGTTCATTTGATAACAACTACACCAAATAACGTAATATCTAGAAATCGAGATTCATTCCCTGCAAAAGTGAGGGCCAATCCACCGCCCGAAACAAGTGCAGCCCAATTATATATTTTTTATTTTATTTATGCTACCCCTCCCTTCTACCAAACTATACGTTAACCCTATTCAGACCGGGCTTTTTTAGACTTTCTATGACCGGGGTGGGGGGGGGGAGGGGCTTCGGAAGCCCCCAACCCCCATGTAACTTCCAGAATATTTATGTAATCACAATGAAACTTATAGGATGTGTTGTATGTCCAAACATCTTTCTTTTGGTATACGTCACGTTGGATGGTGAAGTCACATCATGTGACAATTACATCATGATGTCAAAACAGCCGCCATCTTCGATCCGCCATCTTGGATTTCAAATTTTTTTCCAAAATACCAGAAAACCACCCAAAATTACTTCAAAAAAATTACTTCAAAAATACAAATGTGCTTTAAAACCGTAAAAATGTAAAAAATAATTCCATTAAAGTTAATTTTTATTAACAGAAACACGCAAAATTACAAATTTGGGAAAACATGCCTGTCAAAATGCCGTTGCCATGGCGATGTCAAGTTTCTGACACATCATCCAACCCTACGAAATCATTGCCAGATAAATTTTAGGAAAACTCAGAAAGTTTGGCAGCGTTTGGTTGAATCTTGAAAAAGTTATAAGAGTTCAAAGTCACCGCGGGCCTCAACCCCCGCCCACCCCCCCCGGTCTGAATAGGTTGAAGAGTTAGTAGGGCGGGAAAAACCTTTTGATATTGAAGGTGGAAAAAACGACGCCAGAAACTTGGCCTGCTCTGATTTAAATATTCATTTTTGGTCATTTGTAGAGGTATTAGTCTGACCTCCGCTAGTAAGTAAGACATAATCATTTATTCCCTGCGTTTATAAATTTCCTTTTTTACTGGTCTGTTATTTTTTCTATTGCCTTAGCTCTCTTCTATTTTTGCTAACTACATTAACTATTTATCACGCGAAATTGTCCTGTTCTTAAACTTCAACAAAATTTAGGCCCCCTAACACCCTATGCTAATTTACGGCAACCTTTATCAGATGCATATTCCTAATCGATTTTATAATTAATTAATTGACTAATTTAATATTCATTTACACATTTATTTTTGGAATTTAGGAACATGCACAGATCTCGTAAATAATTACACCTGCAACTGCTACGCTGGCTTTACTGGTCCAAACTGTGATATATTCATCCAAACATGTAGCAAAGGGTCCTGCTTTCCAAATGTGACTTGCTTTGAAAATGGCCAAAGGATCACTTGTGGGCCATGTCCTTTTGGATTTACTGGCGATGGAAAGATTTGCGAAGGTATGCTTTATAGTTAATATAAAAAGTGAAGTATTGGTGCAAGCAGCCTTGCCTATTACGAAACATCGAATTTGTGACCGTGTTTATTGCTGAATCGCGTTCATTGGTCGAAAGCAATTTTACGATAATTATAACCTAAAATAAGGTTTTTCATTTACTCTTTAGTTTTAGTTTCAATTGAGAAGATATATCAAACACTCGGGACAGTGTTTCATGAGCTATCCAAACAACTCTCTTCTCGGTATTTATATGGATATCCGGATGAAACTTTTTCTCTCGTGTTTAATTTATTACAAAAAATAATGCCATAAATGCAAGTCTTTCTTTATGCACTTTTATAGCAGCATCCCCGTATCATTATTGCTGTTTTGTTTATTTTTGTTAACCCTCGGACGTACAAGCAAACCCTCATACCCCCACCTTCGTTCAAAAAGGGGAGGGAGGGGTGGATGGAACCCCTCCCCAGAGTTTTAGTTATATTAAAGGAAGCGAAATAATTTTGAACTGTGAAGAAAGCCCTTAGCTTACTCTACAGGATGACATAATTTTAATTGGCTGTCACGTCATTAGAGCCGCCATCTTCTTTGATCCGTTTTCTTGGACTTAAACTTCAACATTTTCTTATAAAACACATAATTATATAGCTGTCAGTAAATCCTATATTGTCAGCACAGCTATTTTCTTTTATTTTTGAGAACTGTCCAATTTGGGACTAAATTTGGATAGTTTCAATTAGGACTTTCGATTCAGGTAAAATGCACCAACTGTTCAATTTAAGAAAAATTGGACAGTTTTGATTCAGCCAATCAAATCGAAGAAAAAACAACATGTGACGGATATTAGCCAATTAGCACAAAGCATAGCGTCAGCCCTGTAAACTTCTCATTGTTTGTCGACAATGGTGGAATTTTATAAGGCAATTTTACTACGTTTTTCAATTCTTTTTGAGCTTTTTAGCAATAGAAACAAAATAGAGAATTTTTCTACGTTGTCAGAAGAGGAGCCAGCTACACTAAGAAGCTAAAACCAAGAGCAAATCACCTTCAATAGTACAAAACTTGGGTAAACGTACTAAGTGCAGCGAAGCGAAGCAAAAAATCTTAAAGATATCCATCACCATGAGCTAGATGCAATTCTTTGTCGTTTTTTTGCTGAAATTCAAAAAGAAAAGACGGCGACGAATATGAACGAGATAGTGGAGAGGAGTATGTCAGACATGTCAGATTCAAGAGGTTACTCTTTAATTAACTGTCAGGTAGGGTTTCTGACTAACAGACTTTTGGCTTGCTGTTGTTGCTGTCGTTGTTGTTGTCGTCAGTTGCGGGTAACTATGCAACCCAAGTCAATAAAATATGGTCAATAATTGAAATCAAATAGGTATTAATAGTCAAGAATGGTCACACGTTTGATATAGTTATCACAATTTTATCTTTAGTTAATATAATATTTTCCTTTTGCAGACGTTGACGACTGTGTAAACCACAAATGCAGAAATGGTGGATCATGTGAAGATGGTGTCAATAGTTACTCCTGTACCTGCATGATGGGGTTTACCGGGGATCACTGTGAGACAGGTATTATGGTTGCGGTTATTTAGTGATGGATCGATTGGTTGATTTGGTCGTGTAGACGTCCAGGAAGCTGCAAAATGTACTCTGTGTTTGTAACTCATGCCCCGAGGCCTATTTGAAGCCAACCAATAATGATATCGCACTTATGTCTTCATTTAATCTATTATCTTCTTTTTTTTAGAGATTTGATGTAGACGTTTGATATAGTTACCGCATTTGTATTTGTCTGATGTCATGTCCTTTTCTTGTAGACATTGATGACTGTGTCAATCACACATGCAGTAATGGTGGATCGTGTGAAGATGGTGTCAACAGTTACAATTGTAACTGCATAGTGGGGTTTACTGGAGATCACTGCGAAACAGGTAGCCTTTCGTCTTCGTTGTTGATTTTTGTTCTTTAAGTTAAGGATTTGTTTGAAAATAATATCCATAGTCTTATTTCCACAGATCAATTTTAGTAAAGTTAACTCACTCATGTCTTCCTTTGGTTTATCATCTTTTGTATGCAGACATAGACGACTGTGTTAATCACACATGCAGTAATGGTGGATCATGTGAAGATAGTGTCAACAGTTACTTGTGTAACTGCCTGGTCGGATTTACTGGAGTTTACTGTGAAACAGGTACGTTGTTGTTGTTGTTTTTAATGATGATGATGACGATGATGATGATGATGATGATGATGACGATGACGATAACGATGCTCGTAAGTTTGTTTTGTTTGAAGAGACGTTCATGAAAAAGCCGAAAAGAAAAAAAAATGGCTGAAAATCGTCACGAATGGTGACACATTTGATAGTAGTTATCGCAATTTTATCTTTTTTAATAATTATAATGTCTTCCTGTTGTAAACGTTGACGACTGTGTTAATCACACATGCAGTAATATAATGGTGGATCATGTGATGATGTTGTCAATAGTTACTCCTGTAACTGCATGAACAGATCAATTCCAATCAATCAATCAATCAATCAAACTTTATTTATAGAGGGTTACACGTGATAGTTTTACAACTAATAAATTTGTGGCCTTCTCTAATGTACTAAAAATTAAGAATTTACTATAAACAATAATCGAAATTAAAATCTAGTTAAAACCTAATTAAAAATCGAAATGTAAGTTAAAAATTTAAAAGCTAAGCTACCCCACTCATGTCTCCAACTGATCTATTATGTTTCGTATGTAGACATTGACGACTGTGTTAATCACACATGCAGTAATGGTGGATCGTGTGTTGATGGTGTCAACAGTTACTCATGTAACTGTCTGCCAGGATTTACTGGAGATCACTGCGAGACAGGTGGCTTGTTATTGTTATTTTTTGTCACTTATGTGACACACGTCAATTGTGGGTCGAAGGTTTGTTTTGAGTGGAAAAAACGTTCGGCGAGGACCCAGACATTTATCATGCTCTAACATATCCCTGTAAAATGATATCCAAGGGCTTGTTAACTATTTGATTCCAGTATAGGTTATGATCGGTTTTTTTTTTTACTTTCACCTGATTTGTACTCTTACGTTTGCAGACATTGACGACTGTGTTAACCACACATGCAGTAATGCTGGAACATGTGTAGATGGTGTCAACACTTACTCCTGTAACTGCCTGGCGGGCTTCACTGGAGATTACTGTGAAACAGGTTTGTCGTTAATATTGTTTTCATTGTTGCTGTTGTTATTGCTTGGTGGCAGTTATTATATAATGCTACGTTTACAGTAAGTGCCTATAGCTGTGGTTTTGCAGGCGCTAATGCGACCATTTTTTTCAACTGCTCACGTCAGATTAGGGCAACAGAGTCGTGCCCGAGTACAAGTTAAGGTGTGATATCTCGCTGCTCCCAGTCCGGAACCTTCATCTTCTACGTTACTCCTGAGTCCTGTTGAAACTTAGTGTCCGAGCACAGCGCCATTTTGTGCCGGTGCATTAAATGCCCCTTGAATGAATGGTCAAAAATGGGTCAGAGATGGGTTGAAATTGCCAAGAGTTGCTTGATCGCAACTTATCACCTCACTAATTGCAGTACAGTTACCGCACATATATCGTCCTATGCATATGAATTGTTATTTTTCGGTTGCAGACATAGACGACTGTGTCAATCACACATGCAGTAATGGCGGATCATGTGTAGATGGTGTCAATAGTTACTCCTGTAATTGCATTGTCGGATTTACTGGCAATTACTGTGAAACAGGTAGCTTGTCGTTGTCGCTTTTTTGTTTCGCTACGTCTGCGAAATACTTGATAAGTTTCAAGTTTGATCGAGTTAGAAGTTAGAAGACGTCTGAGAAATATCACACTGCTTACAACCTCATTATTTATTTCATTTATCTTATTTCTTTCAATTTTTTTACTTGTTGCTGGTACAGACATTGACTATTGTGTTAATCACACATGTTACAACGGTGGGTCGTGTGTTGACGGTATCAGCAGTTACTCATGTAACTGCCCAGCAGGATATACGGGAGCCTATTGTGAGAATGGTAAGTCTGTCAGTTGCTGTTGTTCCTATCGTTTTTATTGCCGAATTTGTTGTATTAGGCATACAGAACGTTTTCCTGACACTTAATCGATGTTTTTTGTCGTTGTTGTTGTTGTTGTTGTTGTATGTCAATTCATCTCGTATCGGTTTACCTGTATCTCATTTTACCCTCACTTCGCATCCGCCTGTCTTCTCTTGATGTGTTGTTGCATGGTTTTTAATAAATTTCGCACCTATTTAGCAAATAGTAGAAATACATAACCAGGTCAATAGTATTGTAGTCTAAGAGGTGTCACCATCACCGGCATCGTCGTCGTCGTCATTACCACCACCACCACAACCATCATCATCATCATCATCACCGCCATTATCGTCTTTTTCATTTTATTTTATGTTATTTTATTTTAAAGGGCTAGCGTCATCTTCAGTATCTACACAGGAAACGACCACAAAATCAACCATGTATGTCAAGGCAAGTACCTCAACCACAATTATTGCTACAATCACGGACCAACTGTTGATAACACCAGTTACAGCAAGCAGCTCATCGCAACAAATAAGTATCACGCCCTCTTTAAAAGAGCCACCCACATCGTCGTCAGCCGTTGGAGATATTCCCACAACCAGCAAGAAGGACAAAACTGCTACTGCTCAACCTACAACTGAACAACCGGAAACAGGTAGCAATGGATTTCTTAATTTACCAGCTCTTTCGGACACAAGCAACAAATTAATCCCCCCCCCCCCCCCCATTTACTTTTATACAAATTTGGCTACAAACATAGCATGATTGAGGATTTTGACTCGGGACGACCGAGAACAATTTCAGTAAGTGTCAGGATGGAGAGAGATTAAATCCGGAACCCCCTGATTACAACATCAGTGCCCTGAGCAACTCGGTCGCGCTGCCTCATCGGCTACTCCGTCTCCGAGTTAAAATCCTCGGTTATGCTTTGTGTATAGGTAACTGGCGTGCCTCCTGCTAGTTGGGATTTTTATCTATGTAATGTTCATTTAAAATATATGTGTATCCTCTGTTTCAGTAGTATACCTGTAAACACTTCTTTTTTTTAATAAAAGACTCTTAAACTCTCTCTCTCTAAATTAATCTTTTATCCCCTTATTCGTTCGTTCGTTCGTTCGTTCGTTCGTTCGTTCACTCGGCCATTTGCTAGTTCTTTTGCGTTTTCTGTCTTATTGATTGGTTGTTTTTTTTTTATCTATAAATAACTGTTTTTTTTTTTTTAATTTCCCCCCACTCTTACCGTGCCGATCTTTAAAAAGTGGCTAGTTCTCTTAATTGCAGAAATGTATTTATATTCTAGAGCTTGTCGTTCAGTTACGTATCCAGCGGACATGGAATAAGGATCTGGAGAATAAAAACAGTCAAGCTTATAAAGAGTTGTCGTCTATCATTGAAATACAGGTAACAATATACAAAAATGCATAGGATAGAATATTTATCGCAACCTGTTTTCCCAGGACTTTGCTTAGCCACTGATTTAGTTACAAAATACCGTCGGAATGAACATGTACCTACAGGAACGAATTTGATTAAAAAACAAAAGCTCTATATTTGTCATTCAGACGGATAATTTCGTACGGTTGACCTAAACCATCAATTTTGATAATTGAAAACATAGACGCACACAAAAAACTCGCACACAAAAATCGCAGGATATAAGCGTTTTATCGATTGTCTACTTGTCTTAATAGAGTCTTAATAGGAATCGCTGTGTGATTTCTTTAACCCCAGTTGAGATTCTTAATGATGTGGACCTCGTTAATAATTACGGTTATAAATGGTTATATAACATATATATATCGAGTATATTCAAGGTCTTTTTTCATCACAGAAATCGTAAACAATTATTCCAAACGCGCTTGTTGGATTTGAGATGGTAAATAGCCAACAAGGCACGTAGCGCCTAGCTCGCGATTAGTATTTCATATTCAACAAGCGCGATTGGAACAATTGCTTTATTAAAAACTTCCAAATAATTGTAATATTTGTTGTCCCCGGTTGTCCTCGCTGATGCGTACACCTTCCGTATACGTATTTGTGTTCCGGGGTATATGAGCTCAGATATCATGGCCTGTAAACCAATCAAAACTCGGGAATTACACTATACTATAGCTATAGTAGTTTTTAACCAATACTCGTCGTTGGCGCACATTATTTCAGTTTTGTGAAACGGAAAAATTAGTTCATTTGGTAAAACTACATATTGTAATAAAGCAAATGTTCACAGTGCAACCTGTGCAACCAATCAAAAATCGAAAATAAAAATCCAAGATTGTTCTTTGATGTTAGCCTTTTGAGCAGACAATTTGAATTGGTTACCGATCAAATTCCAACTTCTTTTACTTGCATGTTGCAAAATTAATAACAAGCGTTTCTGACGCATTTTCCAATGAGTAACACAACGTTTGATGATTTAGCACGATACTATGACATCATCATCGTCATCATCATCATCATTAGTATTTGTATTATTTTTAATATATGTACCTGAAAAGTTGTGAATGTTGACTATTGTTATTTGACTTACAGATCACAAAACAGTATTCCAATGACGATAACTTTATTGGAGTGAAAATCTTATCATTTCGGTAAGAGAATTTGAGATTAACAAAAAAATATGCTATATACAGGCTATAGCCCAATAACGTAACTAGTATTTAGCTACAATGGATGATTTTCCTTTGGTCGGTCGGTCAGTCGGTCGGAGTCAGTCAGTCAGTCAGTCAGTCAGTCAGTCAGTTCGTATGTTGGGTGTTGGGTTGTTGGTTCGTTAACCTGCAAACAAGTTATTGGGATTTGTTAAGAATAAGGTTTTTGGCAAGTTATTAACATTTCTTATGTTTTTAGGCCTGGAAGTGTTGTAGCAGAATTTCAGCTGATGTTCAAAAACAAGCTGGAAGACGAGGAAGCCTTGGCGCCTTTGAAAAAGGCTGCAGAGGATGGCGAAATGGGTCCTCTTAGCGTCGATCCTGGATCGCTGAAAATTATAAAGGAAGATGAAGGTTATTGCAAGTCGCAAGAGAAAGACTCCAATAACGAGATTAAATTCCCCTTTATGCTTTCATTCTTATACTCCGGTGCCTTTAGCAACCGATAGGTCGATACATGTTTTTAATCAAAGGCGCTTTGTTAGCCCACTCGTGAAAAAGAATACTAAATGTATTGGTGTAGAGCTATGAAATGATTCTGTCTTTTTGTGAGCGGCATGTTAGTAAAGAAGTTGTTTGAAGGGAGATATGATCACGTTGGTTCCTTGTGTTTAAAGCGGACGCGGGTAATCCATTCAAAAGCCTTTGTTATATAACACTAATTTCTACCACAAAGTGCAAGCTTGCTAACGCGTTGTGTAGTGGCAATGCGTTGGCCCTCCAGTCCAGCGGCCCGGGTTCGATTCTCAGCAGGGACGATTTTTTTTTTTTTTTTTTTTTTTTTTTTTTTTTACGGCAATCTTTTTTACAATTTTATACGACGTCTTTTTTTCTTTCTCCTTTTTTTATGAATCTATTAGTGATGCAAATCAAGTACTATACAGTATATTATTAAAAGGCAACAAAATTCGTCAGTTTGGCGAGCTTTTTTACGATAAATTATTTACGTATCATGACTATCGATTATCATACAATACGCTTGGAACTATAAAACATTCAGAGACTGCTAAAATTGGACTTTATTCATACAATTGTCCTGAAATCAACCTTTTAATACCCAACACAGTCGCAGTCCACAGTTCGTGGCTGGAAAATCTAAAAATTCGATCAAAACACGGAATGTCAGTTCAGTGTTTCGAAGATTTTCATATTTTCTCTAAGATTATTTCTTCTATTTGTCATGTGAAATTCTTAAGAGCTATAAAAGCCCAAATGATCAGTACGCCGAAGTTGTCAAGCGGTTAGGGGTTTGGTCTTCAAAAACATAGTTGATGTTAGGAGTCGCCGGTTCAAACCTCAGAAGTGTGAAACAAAAAGTTAAAAAAAAACAAGGAAAATTAATTTATAATTTAATGCATAAATTATTATTCATAAATTAAAGTTAACAGCCCATCGACCGACCGACCGACCGACTGAAAATTTGCATATCACTTTCCATAACCATAACAATACTCGTTTCATTACATTCACGAGTAAAAACGGCACATGTGAAAAAATAAAAGAGGCCCTATAACGCAACGTAGTAGCATAATGCCAAGTCTTAATCTATTGGCCGCGTAACAATAGGAGCAGATCGAACGATGCAGTTGTCTTTGTTGATTACAATTTTGCAGAATTTGAGGTGTATTCCATGTTAATTGAAAAGGTCAATTGTCTTCCATATATGCTTTTTTTCGATATAAATCTAATAAATAGTCCAAAAGCAATCTGAAACGAGCATTATTTTGCTTGGAAAGTGATATTGAGATTTTTTGCTTTATTGAAAAGGTCAATTGCCTTCCATATATTCTTTGTTCGATATAAATCTAATAAATAGTCCAAAATCAATCTGAAACGAGCATTATTTTGCTTGGAAGTGATTGAGGTGTTCAATTTGTGTTCTCTTATATTAACTCAATTATATTTTTATCACCATCTAGATCCAACCAAAGAAGGCAAACAGAAAATCCCTTATCCAGTCATCATTGGTGTCTCTTGTGGCGGTGTGTTTGTCCTTGCTCTCATCAGCATATGTCTGATTCGTTACTGTCACCAACGCAAAGTGGTAACCCAGAGGCGTGTTTCGGACGGGATGCCGTCTGAAATGGCATTCCCAAAGCCTGAGAAATACGAGTTACAAGAAACTGGTTCAAAGGAAGATATCGTCAGGTACGAGGAGATTGCCATGTGGAACGAGAGCGCCCGCTACGAGGAATTAGGAATCTTGCAAGATTCTGCTCGCTACGAGAAATTAGGCTTCTCGAATGCTACTTATCAAGAAGCAGGTATCCCAAATGCAGCCGGCGATTACCAGGAAATAGGTATCCCAAATGCAGCAGGTGATTACCAGGAAATCGGCATTTCCAGTGATTCTCTGCGCTAGGATAGGCTTTCTGAGGAAAGCTGAACAAAAGGGAACGGAGAGGTGTTTTTTACCTTTTTTACGCGCTTAAGTAGAAATAAAAAGGCGGATATAGGGTGTTTTCTATTATTATTTAATCCTTACATTTAAGCCTGGGCCAAATAAGGATAAGAGATGATGAGAGTTCAAAGTCTCACTCTCGCTTGGCCTGAAAACGCATGCATTCTCATCGACCCTCATGCACTCTCCTTGACTTTGAACGTGCTAAAATTTCTCACGAGAGTCGATGAGATTTTTCTTTCGTTTGGCCCAAGTTGATGATACTTGATGACAGTTGACGAAAACTCTCGTCAACTCTCATCCTCGTTTGGAAAGGGCTTTATTTTAACATTTACATATATACATTTCCATTTATATATTTACATTTACATTGTCGAGCTTTAAAGTTGGTTTAAACACACGTGTCTGAGAACAAATAAGGCGAATCGAAGCCAACCGTATTTTGGATTACGTAACTTCCTTCCGCTTCTAGTCAGTCGTTATAAAACCGCTTTTATTTGATACATAATGACGCAGCTTGTAGAAATTTTGCGGACTTCTTTGTTATTATTTACCCATTTACTATGTTTAAGATTATGCTGAGTCCGATCACGATGTTTTGCATTGCAGTACAGCCTTTGTTATTAATCATTATTTTGGTAAGAGCAATGCATTTAGCTGGATTTTTTAGTACATAGATAAACATTTTTAGCCATATTTAGCATATTTTTTTCCGGTTAAAAACAACAATAACGGGAAATAAAAACTAAAACAAAAAACAAAAAAAAACCGCTTACTTTAAGCATTGTTATTATAACGTGGACCGTAGTGTTACCATGTTTTACAAGTGATCTGGAGTGCACTGACAGCCAGCGAAACGAATATTAAGAGGAAAAGTGTGATGTTCATACGAATTTTGATTTGAGTAAGTTCATTTTGGATCACTTTATAGCTAATATTTACCAGTGTGCTTTATCTTATTTAATAGAAATTCCGCCTTTAATTTGTAGATCGCTTTTTGCTGAATAAAGATTCTTAAAAAGATATAGTACTGTTTGTAATCTATTTGTCTTTAAGTTCTCGTTTATTTTCTATACATTATAATTGTGACTGTTATACATTACTTCCATACTGTCATCTACCTGGAAATCTTTGGCCTCAGCAGATTTCCAGCGCCTATGTCGCTGAAAAAACTCCGTCGTTAGGACAAATTTAGAAGGATCAACCCCAATTTTCTTTAAGTACCGTCGGAAACCTTCCCGAATACAGCCGTAGCTAAAATGCTTTAGTTAACTGGAGGCACTTACTTGCAAGAACCTTCCCATTGGAAATAGGCTTGAAACGTTTCGCAAATCCACGAGGTGATCGAAATTATCCTGGCTTTCAATCTTATGGATTAGATCGAAGGAAATGGGTTTTTTACAATTAATCGTAGCAGTGCCAAGCACTCTCTTGGATGTTGACCTGACGGCCTGAACTACAGAGTTATTGGTCGGCGAGGGAACACCGGCAGCCACGCCATGGGCTCATTTAATGTCGATGCTATAAGAAAACAGCTACGTGAAAGGGGTCAGCGGGAAAACTATATTCATTAACCTTACAGACCGTAAACTCCTTCCACTTGCAATATGCACGGTGATACTGAAAGAACGTACAAGGCAGTGCTGCAGTCCTTAGAAGAAATGACCGTAATTTTCAGTCGGTCCGCCAGACTAGTGGCAATGCGTTGGCCCTCCAGTCCAGCGGCCCGGGTTCGATTCTCAGCAGGGACGATTTTTTTTTTTTTTTTTTTTTTTTTTTTTTTACGGCAATCTTTTTTACAATTTTATACGACGTCTTTTTTTCTTTCTCCTTTTTTTATAAATCTATTAGTGATGCAAATCAAGTACTATACAGTATATTATTAAAAGGCAACAAAATTCGTCAGTTTGGCGAGCTTTTTTACGATAAATTATTTACGTATCATGACTATCGATTATCATACAATACGCTTGGAACTATAAAACATTCAGAGACTGCTAAAATTGGACTTTATTCATACAATTGTCCTGAAATCAACCTTTTAATACCCAACACAGTCGCAGTCCACAGTTCGTGGCTGGAAAATCTAAAAATTCGATCAAAACACGGAATGTCAGTTCAGTGTTTCGAAGATTTTCATATTTTCTCTAAGATTATTTCTTCTATTTGTCATGTGAAATTCTTAAGAGCTATAAAAGCCCAAATGATCAGTACGCCGAAGTTGTCAAGCGGTTAGGGGTTTGGTCTTCAAAAACATAGTTGATGTTAGGAGTCGCCGGTTCAAACCTCAGAAGTGTGAAACAAAAAGTTAAAAAAAAACAAGGAAAATTAATTTATAATTTAATGCATAAATTATTATTCATAAATTAAAGTTAACAGCCCATCGACCGACCGACCGACCGACTGAAAATTTGCATATCACTTTCCATAACCATAACAATACTCGTTTCATTACATTCACGAGTAAAAACGGCACATGTGAAAAAATAAAAGAGGCCCTATAACGCAACGTAGTAGCATAATGCCAAGTCTTAATCTATTGGCCGCGTAACAATAGGAGCAGATCGAACGATGCAGTTGTCTTTGTTGATTACAATTTTGCAGAATTTGAGGTGTATTCCATGTTAATTGAAAAGGTCAATTGTCTTCCATATATGCTTTTTTTCGATATAAATCTAATAAATAGTCCAAAAGCAATCTGAAACGAGCATTATTTTGCTTGGAAAGTGATATTGAGATTTTTTGCTTTATTGAAAAGGTCAATTGCCTTCCATATATTCTTTGTTCGATATAAATCTAATAAATAGTCCAAAATCAATCTGAAACGAGCATTATTTTGCTTGGAAGTGATTGAGGTGTTCAATTTGTGTTCTCTTATATTAACTCAATTATATTTTTATCACCATCTAGATCCAACCAAAGAAGGCAAACAGAAAATCCCTTATCCAGTCATCATTGGTGTCTCTTGTGGCGGTGTGTTTGTCCTTGCTCTCATCAGCATATGTCTGATTCGTTACTGTCACCAACGCAAAGTGGTAACCCAGAGGCGTGTTTCGGACGGGATGCCGTCTGAAATGGCATTCCCAAAGCCTGAGAAATACGAGTTACAAGAAACTGGTTCAAAGGAAGATATCGTCAGGTACGAGGAGATTGCCATGTGGAACGAGAGCGCCCGCTACGAGGAATTAGGAATCTTGCAAGATTCTGCTCGCTACGAGAAATTAGGCTTCTCGAATGCTACTTATCAAGAAGCAGGTATCCCAAATGCAGCCGGCGATTACCAGGAAATAGGTATCCCAAATGCAGCAGGTGATTACCAGGAAATCGGCATTTCCAGTGATTCTCTGCGCTAGGATAGGCTTTCTGAGGAAAGCTGAACAAAAGGGAACGGAGAGGTGTTTTTTACCTTTTTTACGCGCTTAAGTAGAAATAAAAAGGCGGATATAGGGTGTTTTCTATTATTATTTAATCCTTACATTTAAGCCTGGGCCAAATAAGGATAAGAGATGATGAGAGTTCAAAGTCTCACTCTCGCTTGGCCTGAAAACGCATGCATTCTCATCGACCCTCATGCACTCTCCTTGACTTTGAACGTGCTAAAATTTCTCACGAGAGTCGATGAGATTTTTCTTTCGTTTGGCCCAAGTTGATGATACTTGATGACAGTTGACGAAAACTCTCGTCAACTCTCATCCTCGTTTGGAAAGGGCTTTATTTTAACATTTACATATATACATTTCCATTTATATATTTACATTTACATTGTCGAGCTTTAAAGTTGGTTTAAACACACGTGTCTGAGAACAAATAAGGCGAATCGAAGCCAACCGTATTTTGGATTACGTAACTTCCTTCCGCTTCTAGTCAGTCGTTATAAAACCGCTTTTATTTGATACATAATGACGCAGCTTGTAGGAATTTTGCGGACTTCTTTGTTATTATTTACCCATTTACTATGTTTAAGATTATGCTGAGTCCGATCACGATGTTTTGCATTGCAGTACAGCCTTTGTTATTAATCATTATTTTGGTAAGAGCAATGCATTTAGCTGGATTTTTTAGTACATAGATAAACATTTTTAGCCATATTTAGCATATTTTTTTCCGGTTAAAAACAACAATAACGGGAAATAAAAACTAAAACAAAAAACAAAAAAAAACCGCTTACTTTAAGCATTGTTATTATAACGTGGACCGTAGTGTTACCATGTTTTACAAGTGATCTGGAGTGCACTGACAGCCAGCGAAACGAATATTAAGAGGAAAAGTGTGATGTTCATACGAATTTTGATTTGAGTAAGTTCATTTTGGATCACTTTATAGCTAATATTTACCAGTGTGCTTTATCTTATTTAATAGAAATTCCGCCTTTAATTTGTAGATCGCTTTTTGCTGAATAAAGATTCTTAAAAAGATATAGTACTGTTTGTAATCTATTTGTCTTTAAGTTCTCGTTTATTTTCTATACATTATAATTGTGACTGTTATACATTACTTCCATACTGTCATCTACCTGGAAATCTTTGGCCTCAGCAGATTTCCAGCGCCTATGTCGCTGAAAAAACTCCGTCGTTAGGACAAATTTAGAAGGATCAACCCCAATTTTCTTTAAGTACCGTCGGAAACCTTCCCGAATACAGCCGTAGCTAAAATGCTTTAGTTAACTGGAGGCACTTACTTGCAAGAACCTTCCCATTGGAAATAGGCTTGAAACGTTTCGCAAATCCACGAGGTGATCGAAATTATCCTGGCTTTCAATCTTATGGATTAGATCGAAGGAAATGGGTTTTTTACAATTAATCGTAGCAGTGCCAAGCACTCTCTTGGATGTTGACCTGACGGCCTGAACTACAGAGTTATTGGTCGGCGAGGGAACACCGGCAGCCACGCCATGGGCTCATTTAATGTCGATGCTATAAGAAAACAGCTACGTGAAAGGGGTCAGCGGGAAAACTATATTCATTAACCTTACAGACCGTAAACTCCTTCCACTTGCAATATGCACGGTGATACTGAAAGAACGTACAAGGCAGTGCTGCAGTCCTTAGAAGAAATGACCGTAATTTTCAGTCGGTCCGCCAGACTAGTGGCAATGCGTTGGCCCTCCAGTCCAGCGGCCCGGGTTCGATTCTCAGCAGGGACGATTTTTTTTTTTTTTTTTTTTTTTTTTTTTACGGCAATCTTTTTTACAATTTTATACGACGTCTTTTTTTCTTTCTCCTTTTTTTATAAATCTATTAGTGATGCAAATCAAGTACTATACAGTATATTATTAAAAGGCAACAAAATTCGTCAGTTTGGCGAGCTTTTTTACGATAAATTATTTACGTATCATGACTATCGATTATCATACAATACGCTTGGAACTATAAAACATTCAGAGACTGCTAAAATTGGACTTTATTCATACAATTGTCCTGAAATCAACCTTTTAATACCCAACACAGTCGCAGTCCACAGTTCGTGGCTGGAAAATCTAAAAATTCGATCAAAACACGGAATGTCAGTTCAGTGTTTCGAAGATTTTCATATTTTCTCTAAGATTATTTCTTCTATTTGTCATGTGAAATTCTTAAGAGCTATAAAAGCCCAAATGATCAGTACGCCGAAGTTGTCAAGCGGTTAGGGGTTTGGTCTTCAAAAACATAGTTGATGTTAGGAGTCGCCGGTTCAAACCTCAGAAGTGTGAAACAAAAAGTTAAAAAAAAACAAGGAAAATTAATTTATAATTTAATGCATAAATTATTATTCATAAATTAAAGTTAACAGCCCATCGACCGACCGACCGACCGACTGAAAATTTGCATATCACTTTCCATAACCATAACAATACTCGTTTCATTACATTCACGAGTAAAAACGGCACATGTGAAAAAATAAAAGAGGCCCTATAACGCAACGTAGTAGCATAATGCCAAGTCTTAATCTATTGGCCGCGTAACAATAGGAGCAGATCGAACGATGCAGTTGTCTTTGTTGATTACAATTTTGCAGAATTTGAGGTGTATTCCATGTTAATTGAAAAGGTCAATTGTCTTCCATATATGCTTTTTTTCGATATAAATCTAATAAATAGTCCAAAAGCAATCTGAAACGAGCATTATTTTGCTTGGAAAGTGATATTGAGATTTTTTGCTTTATTGAAAAGGTCAATTGCCTTCCATATATTCTTTGTTCGATATAAATCTAATAAATAGTCCAAAATCAATCTGAAACGAGCATTATTTTGCTTGGAAGTGATTGAGGTGTTCAATTTGTGTTCTCTTATATTAACTCAATTATATTTTTATCACCATCTAGATCCAACCAAAGAAGGCAAACAGAAAATCCCTTATCCAGTCATCATTGGTGTCTCTTGTGGCGGTGTGTTTGTCCTTGCTCTCATCAGCATATGTCTGATTCGTTACTGTCACCAACGCAAAGTGGTAACCCAGAGGCGTGTTTCGGACGGGATGCCGTCTGAAATGGCATTCCCAAAGCCTGAGAAATACGAGTTACAAGAAACTGGTTCAAAGGAAGATATCGTCAGGTACGAGGAGATTGCCATGTGGAACGAGAGCGCCCGCTACGAGGAATTAGGAATCTTGCAAGATTCTGCTCGCTACGAGAAATTAGGCTTCTCGAATGCTACTTATCAAGAAGCAGGTATCCCAAATGCAGCCGGCGATTACCAGGAAATAGGTATCCCAAATGCAGCAGGTGATTACCAGGAAATCGGCATTTCCAGTGATTCTCTGCGCTAGGATAGGCTTTCTGAGGAAAGCTGAACAAAAGGGAACGGAGAGGTGTTTTTTACCTTTTTTACGCGCTTAAGTAGAAATAAAAAGGCGGATATAGGGTGTTTTCTATTATTATTTAATCCTTACATTTAAGCCTGGGCCAAATAAGGATAAGAGATGATGAGAGTTCAAAGTCTCACTCTCGCTTGGCCTGAAAACGCATGCATTCTCATCGACCCTCATGCACTCTCCTTGACTTTGAACGTGCTAAAATTTCTCACGAGAGTCGATGAGATTTTTCTTTCGTTTGGCCCAAGTTGATGATACTTGATGACAGTTGACGAAAACTCTCGTCAACTCTCATCCTCGTTTGGAAAGGGCTTTATTTTAACATTTACATATATACATTTCCATTTATATATTTACATTTACATTGTCGAGCTTTAAAGTTGGTTTAAACACACGTGTCTGAGAACAAATAAGGCGAATCGAAGCCAACCGTATTTTGGATTACGTAACTTCCTTCCGCTTCTAGTCAGTCGTTATAAAACCGCTTTTATTTGATACATAATGACGCAGCTTGTAGGAATTTTGCGGACTTCTTTGTTATTATTTACCCATTTACTATGTTTAAGATTATGCTGAGTCCGATCACGATGTTTTGCATTGCAGTACAGCCTTTGTTATTAATCATTATTTTGGTAAGAGCAATGCATTTAGCTGGATTTTTTAGTACATAGATAAACATTTTTAGCCATATTTAGCATATTTTTTTCCGGTTAAAAACAACAATAACGGGAAATAAAAACTAAAACAAAAAACAAAAAAAAAACCGCTTACTTTAAGCATTGTTATTATAACGTGGACCGTAGTGTTACCATGTTTTACAAGTGATCTGGAGTGCACTGACAGCCAGCGAAACGAATATTAAGAGGAAAAGTGTGATGTTCATACGAATTTTGATTTGAGTAAGTTCATTTTGGATCACTTTATAGCTAATATTTACCAGTGTGCTTTATCTTATTTAATAGAAATTCCGCCTTTAATTTGTAGATCGCTTTTTGCTGAATAAAGATTCTTAAAAAGATATAGTACTGTTTGTAATCTATTTGTCTTTAAGTTCTCGTTTATTTTCTATACATTATAATTGTGACTGTTATACATTACTTCCATACTGTCATCTACCTGGAAATCTTTGGCCTCAGCAGATTTCCAGCGCCTATGTCGCTGAAAAAACTCCGTCGTTAGGACAAATTTAGAAGGATCAACCCCAATTTTCTTTAAGTACCGTCGGAAACCTTCCCGAATACAGCCGTAGCTAAAATGCTTTAGTTAACTGGAGGCACTTACTTGCAAGAACCTTCCCATTGGAAATAGGCTTGAAACGTTTCGCAAATCCACGAGGTGATCGAAATTATCCTGGCTTTCAATCTTATGGATTAGATCGAAGGAAATGGGTTTTTTACAATTAATCGTAGCAGTGCCAAGCACTCTCTTGGATGTTGACCTGACGGCCTGAACTACAGAGTTATTGGTCGGCGAGGGAACACCGGCAGCCACGCCATGGGCTCATTTAATGTCGATGCTATAAGAAAACAGCTACGTGAAAGGGGTCAGCGGGAAAACTATATTCATTAACCTTACAGACCGTAAACTCCTTCCACTTGCAATATGCACGGTGATACTGAAAGAACGTACAAGGCAGTGCTGCAGTCCTTAGAAGAAATGACCGTAATTTTCAGTCGGTCCGCCAGACTCTGGACTGAGCCGTCTTTCAGTGCGATGCACAATTAATGTTATGTGAGAGGAAGGCACAATGAAAATGCGTCTTGATTCGCGATTAAAGTACAAGCGAACTACTCGCAAGAAGCTAACCTAAATGGCGAATATAAGACAACTAATATAAGACAACTATGACGTAATACAACAATAACGTTATAGGAAACAGTAAATGATAAACCCCAGGACAATCTGTAATTCCAATACCATTCTGCTGCCGTCACGGTTAAACATTTTGGTTGTCGGAATACCAGACGACCTAAGAACCAGCAAGATGAGGCTGAAAGGCTTCTAAGGCGAGGCACACAGCCTTAAGTTCTTCTCACAGGAACTTACTGTACTCTAGCTACACGATGGACCAGTTCTGATGAAACGCCAGTTCAGAGTTCGATTGCAGTTGAACGAACGCGCCAAAAGCAGAATAAGAGGCATCGGAGGAACTAAAACTAGGGGGAAAAACTAAGCCCCCGATACATTCCCCCATTAAGGGAGTGGACATTGCAACTCCAAAAGTCTATTCTAGAAATGGCATCCTGGGAAGGCAGAGCATGACAAACCCAAGAAGTAGCACTTTTGATCACCAAGAAAGAAAACTTGTCACTACGTAGGCCTGCGCGTAGACTCCGACTGAGACTTGTCTAGGTAGGCGGGGAACAAAACCAGACTTCAATAAGCCAGAGTGCACAAAAAAATGCGCGGAAAAATCCCGATGTGATATAATATCCTGATAACAAATCAAATTTGGATAAATGGAAACCATTGTCACAGATCTAAACGGCAACGCTCAAGTCCTCGCATTTAAAGTTTTGTTTAAAAAATGGGAGAGTTCACGTGCCTAAGATCCAAACTGATTAACCTTTGTTGTAAGAACCACGTGTGAAAACAAAAAGGGGGCTGATAATTTCAGGCACGCAAAAAAATTTCTTCAATAAGGCTTGCATGAAGAAGTTCTTTGGAAACGAAGAAACTGTAAAAAAGCACCGAAACATTGTCATCCTTGACAATAGGCGTGAAGTTCGAAGAAGACAAAATTGTAACCTTGACTGATGACATTTGAAATATATTGTGAAGATTCTAAAGAACGCCAGAAATCAATATACATGTACGATGTAAGCGCTCCTCGCACAGTAGGCTGACTAAACAAATCAGAAGCACAATGTGAATCATAGAGCGTATTAAAAACAAGCAAATCAATTTCAGAGCAAAATGAAGTAAAGTTACAATTCAAAGTACTGTCATCGACTACCACGGCTTCGATATTTAAAACTATAAAGTAAAAAAAAAAAATTTAAGAAAAATGATGCGTAGCATTTTTGTTAAGGTGATACACTATATACGGTATGCATTGAGCTCTATTTTGGTCAAAGCATGCGTGGAAACAGGAGAAAAACACAAGCGCTCAACGTATTCCTTGACGAGGTTGCTCTTTCTGCAAGCTTTTGTTAAATTCCGTCCAGAAAACAAAACAAAAATAGATTGCTGTTTTGTTTATTAACAGTCGAGTTCTGTAGTGGAATCGTCGAATCTAGCGTGATTTGGATTGGGAAAATCTGAATACTGATTATCCATGTAAACAAACTGGCACTATGTGACTCCAGGTACAGTTCACACATTGATTAAAAAAATGCTTGTTTTGGTCTGCGGATAAAAATAGAATACTCTTTAGACTGCTAATGATATTAAGGTTTAAGTGTTTTTAAAATGGATATGATATCCTGTAAGATAATGCCATACATTTCGGCGGGTTTTTAAAAGTTTGAACATTTCGAGTAGCACGTGGGTGGAAACGCATAGTATTCTTAGTTGCTCCGCCATTTAGAACTAAATCGACTCATCTTATGAAGATATACTATTAGAAAGAAAAAATACTCGATTTTTGTGTGAAAGCAACTGTTCGGTAAACGTCATGTCACGGCCTAAGCTTCCTCTGTGTTGGTATGTTTTTGGAAGGTCACTAAGGTTTTGCTTTGACAGTATCAGGTTATAATATATTTATAATTTTCAAAGAGAAAACAACTTATCGGCACATGCACCCTCTATAGAATTCAAAATCTGGCATTTTCTTCTCTGATCAGGCCTCGAATGTAGGAAAGGAGTACAAAATCAAATCAAATAAAATAAAAGTGAGAAAAATATATATAACAATTATACCGCCTCTCTGGTCTCTCAGGAATTGCACTAAAGACGCATCAAGGATGTCAGGATATCGAGCAAAGTCCTCCTTTTTGAGTCAATCTAATAAATATTAAAATGACGAAAAGCTTTGTGCAACATTATCTTCTTATTCCAAACTAGAAACAAAAAGCACATTCACAATCACCCTCGACCTCGTAGTAGCTTTGTCGTAATAGCGCATGTGTAAATTTTACTGGGATTTGAAAA
Organism: Oculina patagonica; assembly: GCF_052425735.1. NCBI lineage: Eukaryota > Metazoa > Cnidaria > Anthozoa > Scleractinia > Oculinidae > Oculina > Oculina patagonica. Next base: position 13,365,072 of record NC_135762.1, read on the forward strand.
AAAAAAATGGTGAAGTGTTTCTTGTCTATTCACGATTGTGTTACCTTGTCAAATATTAAGTGTAAATTGTAACTTTTGATAAAGAATCTATGACTTTGTGGATCTTGTGCCTGCTTACTTGTTATCATACGTCTAACAAGCCATTGTTGCTGGCGGAATTTTGTCGACAACTCTGGTCGTCAAATTAACTGAAGGATAATAAATTCAAATGACGTAGAACGACATAACGTGATCATAAAGCATTACATGTAAGAAGTGAAATACACCATGATGCACTACAGTCCCCATTTTGCGATCGATTTTGCATTAACAACTCCTAGACAAAAATCAGTTGCAGGTTGAAAAGACACATCCCTTGGAAATTAAAGGCCCGTATTTCTCTGCATATTGGGTTATCAAAATTGTAGCAACGCCATCACGAAAGTGACAATGTTAGTATTATATTGTGTGACCTCGGGTAACTATTGTTGGGTTCACATTACACACTAAGTCTGTCTTAGCCTAAGTCAAGCCAAGTCATCCTAAGTCCGCTTAAGCGTTCAGACAAATATTTGAAGACAAATTCTTTCCGTGCAAAACTGTCATCATTAGCAATAAAAATTATCTCTAATGATGACATATTGTATCGAATCAAATTTCGTGAGGTAGTCACGATCCATTTTAGCGACGAAATTGAGATCAAAATGAGACCGAGAAGCCGTAAAATAGCTGTAATTGCAACTGTTGTCTGTTTATTAAATTTACAACGGTTGATCAGCCAAATAACTTTACGAAATCTTATGTTCCTTCGTGAAAGAATGATGGAAGATTTTCTCCAAGAGAGTGAAAACTTGCTTTTTCTGACCGCCTTAGTTTTGAGCGTTCAACGAAGACGAGGTAATTTTACGTCGGATAAGGTGGAAAGTCCGTAGCGTAATTGCCTTCAAACGTTTCGTCCTCTCGGCGATGCATGTTCAGTGATTCTTGATCTTGTTCGTGTCAGAGAGGAAGCCGTGTCGTGATTTTTCTGGTTTTCGTGCCTAACGCGGGAATCTCTTTCTAATAAAACTCCGCGCTTTTGAATTTTTTTTTTTTTGCTATCAGGTTTCTTAAGTCAGCCTTAAGTCATGTTTGAAACAGACTTAAGAACTGCTTAGATCGTTTGAGTTTGCCGACACTAAGACAGAAATTAGGCTATTGTGACTTAGCGGTTCAGACCTTTCATTTTCACTAAGTCGACTTAAGAGACTACTAAGTCAGACTTAGTGGTCTAATGTGAACCCAACATATGTTTTTAGCTGCATAACTTTGGTCGCCCTATGAACTCTTATCAAACTTCCTTGCGAGAACTCCCACTTCCTTGCTAACGTGTCCTATTTGTAGGTTATTTCTGACAAAGCCGTTGTCGAAAATAGCTCTCCTGGATAAAATTTCTTTGCTACCTTGACTTGCACGTAATTATATAAAAAAATGTTTACGGTAGATAATTTTTATTTTTAGCTTTACAGTATTCACTACCTGTCCATTTGAGTTTATTACATTAACAACGTTACAGTATAGAACAGATGGAAACACTCGATTTAATTGTAGTTGTACGCTTTAATTTTACTTGTCGCTTTTATAACCAATTTTTCACGTACGGTCCACACACGCATTTAACTAAAATTGTTAGCTCATAAAACAGCGATGAAATCGCCGCGAAATCATTGCTTTTCCTCACCGTGCATGCATAAGGAAACTACAACGTTTTCAACGGTAAGCAAGATAAATGAATTAATAATTGCTTCCGTCACAAATGGTAGGAGGATGGAATTTGCTTCCGGTCAATCAAAGCGTTAGATAACTGAAACATTATGTTAAAGTGAATTGTTACTGACAATCAGCAGAGGTTTTGACACCGAGGCAACCTTTTGAGGAAGTACAAACACTTTGTTACTGATCAGTAAATTAAGTTCGCTGCTCTAAAATTTTGAGACTGATTTTATCTGACTGCAATCAGTGTTGCCGTGCATAAGTTACACAAAGATAGAAGAGCCTCTACAAAACGTCCGCAATAGCTAAAAGGTGCAAACATGCCTTTAAAATATATTCTGCTCTTACTTCTTCTGATAAGTCAATCAAACTCTTGGAGACGTCGAAGGCGACGACGGGGCTGTATTAGAGTGGATTGTCAGGTTACTCCTTGGTCCTCTTGGTCACGTTGCAGTGCTGTACAATGCCGTGGACAGCCTGGTTTTAAGCAAAGGATTCGGACTGTACAATTACCTCCTAGGTGCGGTGGATCACCCTGTCCTTTGCTCCTGGAGGCAGCACCATGTAATGAAACGTTACGGGCAGATTGTCGACTTTCACCCTGGTCAACTTGGAGCGCGTGTTCTCTCGTTTGCGAAGGTTTCCAAACAAGCACTAGATATGTCGTAACCACTGAACAGTGTGGTGGAACCTGTAATTTGCCTTTGAATAAGACACGAGTTTGACAGATTTCAACCCGGTGAAAGTTACTTCGATAGATTGCCAGATCCAATCAATGGTATTACTGTGAGATACAAGGTACCCTGCTCTTGTACTGAAACAGACATCTATGGTAATCCAAAGTGCACCCATAAAACTCCACTCGACTTCCCTAACTACATGGACAAAGTCGAAGGAAAATCAGTAAAAGGTACAGATGGAAGGGAAAAAAGGGACATTCACTTTTCAGACGACCTTACAGATGACGACTTTGAGCTGTTTAAACGTTATGTTGGGTCAGTAGATACTCATCGTTTCAAACGTGAAGTGCTAAACAGGCCAACATTTACAAAAGAAAACGCAACACTCTACTGCAAGGAGAGGATTTCAAATACTGACGTCGGTAAGCTATGCGCCAAACTCGGGGCTAATGTTCAAGCGATGGTGAATTCCTGCTCCATAGACCTTGAGGTAAAACGCTATATTATCTTAAATAATAAGAATAAGAATAAGAATAAGAATAAGAATAAGAATAAGAATAAGAATAAGAATAAGAATAAGAATAAGAATAAGAATAAGAATAAGAATAAGAATAAGAATAAGAATAAGAATAAGAATAAGAATAAGAATAAGAATAAGAATAAGAATAAGAATAAGAATAAGAATAAGAATAAGAATAAGAATAAGAATAAGAATAAGAATAAGAATAAGAATAAGAATAAGAATAAGAATAAGAATAAGAATAAGAATAAGAATAAGAATAAGAATAAGAATAAGAATAAGAGTCACTTGTATTTTCTCGGTATACACACGAGCCTTTAAGAATAAGAAAAATAAGAATAAGAATATGATGATGATGATGATGATGATGATGATGATGATGATGATGATGATGATGATGATACCGTATTTTCTCGATTAAACGCCGGGTACCGAATAAACGCCGGTCTCAAAGGTGGAATTGAAAATAGGCCCCTCAGGTATTTATTTGACGTATAACAAGCTGCAGATATATTAGCCAGAGACATTTTTGACAAAAATAACGAATAAAAACCGTTGATTAATGAAAACTGGGCACAAATGAACTGCAGGAGTCAAATAAACGCTGGCTCCACCAGACCAAGTTAGAAATAAACGCCAGGGGCGTCTTATCGAGAAATTACGGTACAATTAAAATCACATCAATTATTCGGCCGAGTAGAAACGTATTTTAATTCCTCAACGCCAAAGAAAAAGCCACTGTACCCAATAGAAAGAAGCTCTACAAATGGACTTCTCGGTCTTTTGGCATAGATCAAGTGTACTACAATTAATTAGTTAATTAGTTAATTAATCAATTGATTGATTGATTTTTGTCATCGTTTACTATTATGCATATTCGTATTCAATTTTCAATGTATATAGTGTTTTTATAATATTCTAGTGTAATTTTTAGGGAGGGCCACAGGTTTGTTAGCTTTGCTATTTAGTGTTACCCTCATTTTAAATAAAGTCTTTATTATTATTATTATTATTATAATCAAGCAATTCATCCATCTACCCATCAATCCATCGGTCGATTGATCGATCGATCGATTGATTGATTGATTGATTAATTGACTGATTAATTCGGAACAAGTCTCGTGGGGCTTTTTTCCTCCAAAGAGAAAAAATAGGGCATTAGGGTATCGGAAATGTCCTTTTCTGCCCTTTTTTATTTTATTTCTCGACAAAGTAATGACGTAGACAAGTAAAAAGGAAGGCTGGTGGGACATACACGATAAGCATATAGTGGAATTCCAATTTCACGAACCTCCAAGGGAAAGGGAGGTCGGCACGAGAACTCAAGAGTGCAAAAATTCAGGGGTAAAATTGCAGTCTGCGACTGCATATTTCAACAACGTTTGAGTTGAGTTATCGGGAGGATCGAAATGTCTAGGGTTCAAGACGTCGGTGTTCCGTGCACGTACACGTTTATACCTCCTGCTTCGCTACGTTATCAACTCTTCGGTAATTGAAACATATTCTATCATTCAATGACAGGAAAAACGGCATTTAAGCAGCATCATCTTCATACGACGATAAACAGAAATCTATCAAAGTTTTTACCTGCAATTTTCACTTCCATGTTTTCTTCGAAAAAAAATGATTATGGCTTTTTTTTAAATATATTCAAAAATTTACAACTTGAAAAAAGGACTTGAATAAATTTTAAGCTAAACACGACACTTTTAATTTTTGCATACATCTTTCGGCAGTAACCGATCTGCCATCCTCAGTGTGATTTGAACATGGTTACAAAACATATAAATAGTAAGAAAAATTACAATAATAATAGTGATAATTAGCACAGTAACAATGGGAAAAAAAATAAACAAAACGTTTTAAATTAACGTGATGAACTTGTGCGTTTAGTGTTGGTTATACGTATTAACAAAGGTATATCAAGAGATCTTAGGATAGTTGGATAAAGCAGCAGGGTAGACCCGAGAACGGACTTTGCTGGAGGGGAGCTTCTGTCTGAATCTCTTCCCTAGCAAAGCTGACTAACTTGTACTATGGATGAGCCATGAAAGAAAAAGAAAAAAAAGTCTCTTCAACAAACGTCATCCAATCTTTCCACTTAGGTTCTTGATTTAGGAAGACACATTAAAATTATTTTCCTTTAGTCAGGTAGCCCTTATTTTGTTTTACAAGATAAGAGTGTGTTTTGCATCATTTTTACATATCCTCAACACTCGGCATCATAAATGTCACTATTTCAGACACGAAGTCAGAAAATAATGTAACATTCATCTCAGAATGATAATGGCTGGCTACAGTCTACTCACTGTATTGGTGCCTACTGTATTGGTGCCTAAAAAGTAGCCAGGAACGTCGTGATTGAAACGAAGAATTATGTCAAAAAGCAGAAACTGAGACTTAAACTAAACGACACTAAACACGGTCCCAGGCAAACGCTCGCACATCAAAACATTCACGGGGGAAAATTGCTATAATGAACATTTTTGTATCATAAAGTAGACCTTATTCTCAAAGATTCGGAAAAATTTCAAGGCTTCAACGTTTATACAACTGTACATCTTTCAGCTTTTAACGTACGAAGGCTAAGGAAATAAAGCAGGCAAGTTTCGTAATGAAAGTAACAGTCTTAAATGTCATTTTTTTTTTCTTTTTTCTTGATAGCTATCTCCAAGGAAATGTGTGTTTGTGCATGGACGTTTACAAGCAGCTGCATCCCAAATTTTTTTGCCAAGCCCGTGCAATCGCGGGCTCCACTGTTGAGACACTTGGCCAAATGTCCAAATAGTGTACAACAGTTCTTTTTTACCCTCCGCCACCCTCCCTCATTTGGTCATTGCTTCATGTTGGTTAATGTTGTCAAGTTGTGAAAACAACACGAAATGAATAACAAACCTTTAAAAACGACTAGTGCTGTTCAAACGCTCTCTTGAGTAGAGACATTTGAAAGAACAAAATGTGACTACTTGTTACTTGGAATTTGTAACATTCTTGATGCCATCAACGAATGAAACGGAGAACAAGTTATAATAAAATTTAAGAATATTTTTAAAGATGAATTACAGTCCGTACTGCGCAATCTCGGCTGCAATGTTTATGTGAGCCTCACAAACAAAGCAAAACTAAAAATTACGTGACAAACTTACCTGTTTCTTTATTATTAACGCCAGATATCCTTACAGAACAAATAATAACAAGTAGAAGAACCTTGACGCTATTTCAAACCGACGTTTCAGCTCATCGGAAATTCTTGAACGATGCGAACTGTAATGGCGGACTAAAAAACTTCATGTATGCTGTCAACGAAGTGTAACGTTTCAACGAATTCAAAACAAAAACGAAAACAAACCCCGAGTCTGCGCAGTACGGACTGGAAATCAGCTTTAAGCACCAATTGCGATCCCTAACTTTATTTTCTACTGTAGCCGATCGACAACACCTGTTTTGGGTATTTTCTGTAAGATAAAATTTTATCAAATATTGCATTTCCTAACCAAGTTTATTGTCGCTGTTCGTTTTCTTTTAACACCAAAGCGAGGCTTCAGTTAAAAGACGCCACTTTAACGGCTTTTACCAAATTTTTAACGTCAGCAAGTGATGAATTTTAAAAATATTGCCTTTCTTTAGAGCGGAACTGAATCCAAAGAGCAAATAGAAAGAGCAAATGGTTTGCAGGTGAAAGTGAGCGAAAAGTTTCTGTTCCTATGTGAAAGAGAATGAGAATGCTGAGACACGTCACACAAAACGAGGACAAATATCATGTGTTTTCTTTGCAAGCCGCGGTCCTTTCCATAAAATCGACTTTCATAGACAAAAACATAGCTATAACTCAAAACGTATACCACAATTTGAAACCACAAACTACCTAGCGTGAAAGAGAAGGTTTTAATCTATTGAAATCCGTTGTCAAACCTTTTCAGTGCTCTTGAAGTGCAAAACATTATTTCTGTGCTCCTAGCTCCCGAACTAATTCCCGCTTTTTTCGAGTTTAGTGGAGGAAACAAACTGCTCTCCGACAACTCTGGATTTTTACATATAATAATCGGACACAACACATGAGCAGAATATTATTTGTGCAAAATCAATGTCTGACGGTAATTCGCGTGAGCAGTTCGTTTTTTAGGCAGTTATTTGTAGGTAACGTGGTAGGCTCTCGGCCAATTGAAAGGAAGGGAAAATACATCGAAAGATAATGTGAGTAGACTTACGTTATTTAGCGATGATTGTACGTTATTTAACGTTATTTAGCGAACATTATGGCTACGGACACTACGGCCATAGACACATAATTAACCAAAACTATCACGTTCATACTTCAGTTAACTGGCGATACGTCCTTTGCAATTTCTACTGCTGCTGTGCTATTGAATGAATGTGGAACAATTGTTGGCAGAAACCTGTCTTCGTATGCGAATGAAAGTGGTGAAGGGAAGCCAAAGAATTCTCTTCTTTCAAACCTCGCTGAAAGACTGTGTCCAAACGATTGTACCTTCAATGGGAAATGTGTTAACAGCTCGTGCATTTGCAATAAGGGATTTACTTCCAACGACTGCGCAATATCAACTACGCAGATACCTACTTTATCCATGTAAGTATATATATCAGTCGTTTTATTTCGCGTGAAGCAGTCAAGATTAATACAACATAATGCACCGACGCGGCTGCTGTTTCACTAACTTGCCACAAAATTCTTTCTTAGAATGCAACAAAAATGTAGGATTACTTGAAAGATTCTAAATAAGAACTTTAGTGCAAGGCCTTTTTCGACAAAACGATACCTATCAAGTGCCAGTTACAGTAGACATTGAACCACGCATTAGGTTGTTGTCGTTAAACAGCGCAAAATAATAAATGGGAACAAATGAACGTTTAGATGTACAATGCAAATATTATAAAATGGAATTAAAGGCAATTTATAATAGCTTTGCAGGGTAAGGTAGTTTTGAAGCACTAAAAACTGACCGAAAAAGAACGTCCTTTTAAAGGCCCACCTTCAACCGATATGCTTTGCGACAGTTTGTTTTTGTTTTAAAAGCTTGCTCTTGCACCAAAACACTCCGAACTGGAAAACTACCAATAAAAATCGATACTTAAACAGTCAAGTCACTTAAACCCAAAAACGAGTTAACTACTTTGCTCAAAAAACAAGATGGAAGAAGATTGAAACAACTCAACTCGCTCCACATTAAATGGCGGTGTGCATTTTCATATATGAAAATTGTTCCTTGGCGCGCAATGCATCCAGGGTGAATGTGGGCCTTTAACGCTGTTGTTCAATTCATGATACATTTCCTATTTCATACAAATTTTCCAATTTAAATGGTTAATGGAATTCCTTATTAGAAAAAAGCGAAAGCACCTAGCTAAGAATATGCTGTAATTTCATATTACAATAGGTTGCAAGGAAATGGTCTGTGTGACAGGCGTAAACGGTCGTGTAGGAAAGTAACAGTAATGGGAAGTGGTTTTCTGAATTCCACAAACATGACCTGTCATGTGAAAGAGTTTCAAGTAAGTTTCATGCTGAGGATGAGGAATTTTTGCATTTCACAGGCATTTCACATTTCACTAGTATACCGACAACATTAAACTATCAGGGGAAAGACTTAAGCAAACTTATATACATTCAATTACCATGGCAAAGCTTTCGAAATAGCCATTTGTTGCAGAGTGCAAGATATAGCCCCGCATATCTGTTTAAGTGTCTTCTTAAACAAATACTTCTGTTTTTCAGGACGTCTTCTTAAGTCAAAACGCGGGAAGGCTGGCTTTTCGGTTTTCCAATAAGAGAAGGGGAGCGACAATTTCCTCAATCCTTAGGGCCCTTTTACATAAAAGAAGGGTGCCCGGCTAACCGAGTTACCCGGCTAGAAGGGATGAAACATGACCCGTCTTTACAAGCAGAACTCACAGCCCTTCTACTCGAGTTGAGACAGCGTTCTCCCTTAGGAGTGGCTTTCTATATATAATTAAACACATATACAGGCAAATCTGCCCAGTTTAGCAGCAATCGCAGAAGATTCGGATTCCTGTGAAGTAGATCTCCCTTACGGGGTGAAAGGAGGGGTTGGCCTACACCCGTTTATTTGTAGCTATACGATTGTTTTTCCCTCCCTCTCCCTCTCCTTAATTTTTATCTTGGTCTTATCCTTTTGACTTCTCAACTGCGGACTCGCATTTCCCGTAACTCTACTTGCAAGTCCCCAGGCCTTTGTTAAGCGAGTGCCCACTGGGAATAGAACGAACTAACTTACTAACTAACTAACTAACTAACTAACTAACTAACTAACTAACTAACTAACTAACTAACTAACTAACTAACTAACTAACTAATTAACTAACTAACTAATTAACTAACTAACAAATGAATGAACGAACGAACGAAGTGACTGACTGACTGACGATTTAACTAATTAATATAACTAACTAACTAACCAACCAAACAACCAAGCAGACAAACAACCAATTAAAGAACGAACGAGCGAACGAGCGAACGAACGAACGAACGAACGAACGAACGAACGAACGAACGAACGAACGAACGAACGAACGAACGAACGAACAAACAAACAAACGAACGAATTAAAGTAACAACCCATACATGATAGATGAAAATATTTCTTCTTTAGGTTGTTAACGGTTCATGGAAACCAAACAAAACAGAACTCCTATTCCCTGGCATTATGACAGATCTGGTTCTTGTAGACTGTTATTTGCCCGAATCACCTGTCGTGCACAGTTCCTTCGATGACGTCGTCGAAGGGACTCCAGCTGCTGCACTGATGATATCTGTGTCTAACGGCGGTGAACACAGAAGCAAGGAAAATCTTACCTTAATATCATATGATTCTGGTTGCATGAGTTGCGGCGTTTCTTCTGGATGCTTTTTTAAAGTAAGTGTAAGTTAAAGTTTCCCAACCCCCCCCCCCCCCCCCCGCAAAAAAAAAAAAATCAATGTTTATATGATAAAATGTTTTTATTTCAGACATTCTTTGATTAATAATATCTACAGAAAAAGCCGTTCATAACGTTTTACCGAATTTAAAAAATATACATATTTTAAAATAAAAATAGTTTTAATTGTTTTTAATCAGCATGATCCATAAAAAGTCAGGTTAAAGGATCTATTTGATTAAGACACTTTTTATTAGCTTATATTTTCTTCATTTGAAGCGAGTTTACATTTCGTTGACCACATGTAGGAAAGGATGTATCCTTCCTTCCATGAGTATTTACGCAATGTAGACGTTAACATTTACGTGGCGCTTGAAATATCTTAAGGAGACGAAATGTAGCGTATAACTTTGTATCACACTAAAATAGTAATTTAAGACGTAACATATTCAGAAATCTCGCCATTTGCGTACGCCAGTGGAAAAGTGTTTGAAAAATAACGTGGGTAAACTACATAACAAATTCCGCTATGATATTACATGTTCCAAAAAAAAAACGTCCACTTTTTGGGTCTCCATGTAAAACGGAATACATATGCTAACCTCAGTGGCGGATCTAGGGCAGGGGCCAAGGGGGCTCGGGTCTCCACCTTATATTAATTTTAGGCCAAACTTAGACCCGAAGGGCCAAGAAAAATAATTTCCAGAGCGGGCCTCCCCCTTATTCCAGGGTCTGGATGATAGGGACCCCCACTTACCTGAAGGTCTAGATCCGCCACTGAACCTATTACATGTATAGGATGTAACAAAGCCTGTCTTCTATTACTATTTCAGAGCAACTCTTGCATCATCAATCGTTACTGCTTCGCTCCAAACGAAGTTAACCCTAACGACTGGTGTTATCAGTGCCTTCCTGATATTAGCAATAACACATGGACGAAACGACAAGGTTATAAGAATACCTTTTTGAGCACGAACATTTGAGCATGACTTTAAGGTCGAGCTCTATTGAGATCAACCGCCTTCGGGTTGTTGTTTTTGTTATTGTTGTTGTTGTTGTTGTCGTATTTTTTTCTACTCGAAAAAAAGTGTTTTGGCTTGGTAATAGTAGACAAAAAAAGGAAAAAGACAAACAGTTCTTTCTTAAAGCTACTGATGCTTGCCAAGCCTCTTCTACGCTAAATATCACAGTGTCCTTGGTTGTCTGCCAGTGTCAAAACAATGGAAGCTGTGTTCCTCATCCAAAGAAACCCAGGGGATCAGGGTATTATAAATGCGATTGCTTACCTGGATTTACTGGAGATAAGTGTGAGACTAACATTGACGAGTGCCAATCATATCCATGTTTACGAGGTAACGAATGTAACCATCGAGATTAGTCAACTTTGCCTTCAAGATGAACACTATGAAGTTTAAACCCCTTGTTAAGTTTCAACCCTTGGACGTATCCCCATTGTGGTGACAAGAGGAAGGGGGTCGACCGCACTTTCTCTGTTTATGTTTCGTACTGTTAAGACGCATCTGAATTATTTTACATTTAGGAGGTAGCCCTGCACATGTCCTACAAGATGACACAATTTTTGCATTAGAGCCACCATCTTGGAAACGCCTTTTCGGATTTCACTATTTTCTCAGAAAGTCACAAAATAAGGGAAATGGATGCAGAATCAACATTTTAATAAACTCTGTCACCCTTCTTTGTATTTGTAATCAAAGATACAACCATTATCTTTCTACTTGATAATGGAGTCAAGATGACTTCGAAACGTGGTAGTTGGTAGTTTAATTTCGCTTAATTTGATATTGAAAATACTACTTGAATGAAAAAATGTACTAATTGTGCGATGTTTCTTAAGAAAAATAAAAAATAAAAAAAACGTATCAAAAAGTCTAAATTTGGCAGAAACTGCATGTCAAAATGCGGTCGCCATGGCGTTGTCAAAAATCATGGACACACAGTTGTTGTATAAGGTGCATGAGTCAAAGGCAAGACGACGGGTGATTTTTATTGGCTTTCAAAAAGAGTTTGGCAGTTAAAATTTGTTATCTTGCTACGGTATTAACGTTGTGTAATATAATTACTTGAACAATACTTCGTATTTGAGCTTATTTCTTTCACTCATCTCACTAACTTGTCTAAATAGGCATAAATCCTTGCGAATCCATTAAGAATACGAACCCTAAGATTAAAACCTAAATGTCGAGAATCTTGTTGCACTAGTGAATCCTGCAAAGCCTAACTAATTGCTGAAGTCGTTTTTCTACATAAAGGTCAATGCATCGATGGGATTAACGGTTACACCTGCAACTGCGATCCAGGATATGTTGGAAGGAAGTGTGGCACTAATTATGATGACTGCAGCAGTTCCCCATGCGTTCATGGTCAGTGATCTTTATTTTGGGTCTTGCTTAAAGCGGTGAAAGGAAACTACTGATCTCCATTGTTCTTCACTGTTGTAACTTCAGGTATTTGCCATGACTACGTAAACGCATATAGATGCAGTTGTGACAGTGGATACACGGGGCAAAATTGTGATATTGACATTGATGAGTGCCAGTCGTCACCTTGTCAAAATGGTCGGTAAAATATATTGTTCGTCCGTTCGTTCGTTTCTTTGTTTGTTTTGTTTTGTTTGTTTACTTGCTAAATGTTACATTATAGTAAAACTCATAATAAGTATAGAATAATTTTTTCAATTTATGCAGAGACATTAAATGTGTATTTTCTTTCCTAGGAGCATGTGTTGATCATCTTAATTACTACACCTGTCAGTGCGAACATGGTTTCACTGGTTACAACTGTGAAGTTGACATTGACGAATGCCTGTCTTCACCTTGCCTTAAGGGTAACTGGTTTAGTAGAAACGCCTTGTTACCCTCCCGGTGCGTTATAAGTAGTATGCATGATTCTTGTTCCTCGTAAGTTATATATTATTTTCTGCATTCAGTTACTCGGACGTTACCCGTCTATGAGTTGTCGTACACATGTGGTGTGTGAACAAGCAACACTAGGCAACACTAGGAATTCAGACTTTTTTTTAATAAGGTCACTCCTGTTTATTTTGAATACTACGTCCACACTAATCCAGATAAATTTAAAAAATGGACTTTTCGCCCCGAAAACGGTTAAAATGCTCCCGTCGACACTGCAGTTTTGTATAGTTTTCAATACTTTCACCGTCCACACTTTTCTGGATAAGTTTGAAAACGAAACGCGGCGTCAGCACTTGATAAAGGAGAGTATGTGCATGTTACTCGAGCCCACACTAAGTTCAAATTATGGAGTCTCAATGTTTTGCTGACGCGAGGACAACGTTATTCCTGACAACCATTATGACAGCGATCAATTCTTAATGAAAAAAAAAAATGACAATTGAGAGAACGCAGAATTCGATTATTTGACTTTGTTAAGGAAACGGCGAAATGTAACAAGATTTATACCAAACGTGCAGAGTAATTGACAGATATCACATGGCCATTGACGTCAACGTTTTCAACTGAAAGCTCCGTTTTCAACATCCACACTACACGGCACCTAGCCGGCGTAAATTTCTTCACTCTGGTGGCCGTTTTCGGAAAGCGCTGTCTATGGTGATCGAAAACGCCGTTTTAGTGTGGACGGTTGGTCAAACTAGGAAAAAATGCGCTTTCAAGTTTATCCGGACTATTGTGGACGGGGCCAAAGTCGTACGAAGAAAAAAAAAAAGCTCCTTCAGTGTTGACACTCATCTGGTCTCTTCTTGCATATTCCTTTGATGAGCAACGTTAACGTTGATCCTTGATTGGGAGTTTTTGTGTTTCTTCGTACTTTAAAGTCCCAAAGCCAGACCAGCCGGTAGCCTACTCTCCCTCGTCACTTGCTTGCGATCTTAATAACATAAGTTCATGTTTTGGTGTTTTTAGGGACATGTCTCGACGGAATCAATAATTTCACCTGCAACTGTCACGCTGGTTTCACTGGAAGGAAATGCGAAGAAAATATTGATGACTGTCTCGCATCCTCGTGTGGAAACGGTTAGTAGTAAGCTTAACTTTTTATTGTGGTTGAAAGGTTGACTTTCTTTCTTCTTTTTTACAATTTGTATAAAAAAAGCTGCAGCATGGCACTGAAGCTCTGCCATCTAGCGACCTTTTTCTCAGTGCAAACAGTGTCAAGTGCCTACTTAACCTTCTGATTGTTTTCCTCTTTTTAAGCGATGGCGTGACATCGCTTTATGCCATCGAACGAACGGTTCGGTTTGTCTGTTTGGCCCGATTGAACAGAAAATCAAGTTTAACTTAACAAGAAATCGCCGCGTAAACACAAAAGCAAAATACTTCCGTGCAGTTAGAATGGAACACTACAATGTATAAACGAAAGAGACTAAACAAATCGTTACACTCAAGCTACGTTTTGTCTAGGCTCGGCGAGGGTCGGATATCAAGACCCAGGATTAAACAAAAGCCACATATACAGTGAATGCTTTCGAGTTATATTTGAAGATGAAATACGAAAGAATTTTGCTGTCTTTGACTGAAATTCCACTCGAACTGCGTAGATACTATCGCATGTTGTAAAGCCGATTCATGCAACATTGCTCTCAACGCGATGTAAGTGCTAGTGATTATTTATTCGTGTTTTAGTTACGCAATCCATTGTTTGTGCGACGCTTTTTATAGATCGCCTTTCAGACACACGTGCGTTGAGATAAGAAAGCTGACATGTCACTTTTAAAATTGTTATATAACGTTTGTAAATGTGACAAGTCACGTTTTTTCCACGAAATCGCAAGTGATCACCCACAGCGGAAAGTAATCCCTTGAGAAATTAAAACAGTCCCTTGAGAAATTAAAAAAGTCCCTTGAGAGTTTACAAATATGTGGATCCAAATTTTGTCTACTAACCCCTATTCTACCATTTTTGCTTGTAAACAAGCAAAAACGTCGAAAAAAAGGGGGCTTTTGAGAAGGATCGTCCATATCTCCTAAACGAGTATGGTGACCTATCATTTTTTTTTTCTCGTATTTAAAGCGCAGTGATCAAATTATCTCTATAAAATAAATACAGATTAATTTCTATGTTTGAAATATAAATTTTCAGTGAAAACGTGTACTTTGCCAGTACTTTCAAAGGAATCATTAAGGAATTATGCGGTATATACAAAGTATTCCTCTCCTAAACAGATATAGCCAACCCCCTCTTTTTATTTCAAAATTTAAGTTTCCGGTAAACAACCAATAGAAAAAGTTTGAATGAAACTCTATGTTTAGTTACATGTCTCAGTAATTCTCTTAAGTAAACGCTAAGATCTAATATCTCATTTGTTGTTTCTAAGCTAGGTTCAAGGAGAAAAGGTGCTAGATTGTTCACAGACATTTAGTTTCGCGTATATTTCTAGGGGTTAAATTACCAGATTATCTTTTTGCACGCGCGGCTCAAGTTCCATTTCACCCGACTACCAAGACGGATGCAAAATTGCAAAATTAGTAATGTAAAAATACAAAAGTATCGATCCTGACATCGCAGTTCGAAATATTCGACTTTGAAATCCTACAAAAAGAACCCACGATACTAAATTCAAATAAATTGTTGAATACAATCACTTTTCATTTTCTATAGAAGAGCTGTAAGTCATATATTATGTAAATCATTCTAAAATCAAATTTTCTACTTAAATTTTGATATCATTGATCGCATTACGGTGTTTTATTCCACATTTTAGACATTGATTTTTGCCGAAATGTTACTTGCAAGAATGGCGGTTCATGTATGGATGGAATAAGCAATTATACATGAAGCTGTAGCGCTGGATTTAAGGGGGATCACTGTGAAACAGGTCTATGTTTTATTTGCCACAGCTGTATTTTGGAGTTTTCATGCATAGTTGTAATCATTTAGTGGAATGATTCGACTTGACTGCTTTGTATCACTAAACATGTTTTTTTAGATATTGATGATTGTGTTAATCAAACATGTGGTAACCGTGGATCGTGTGTAGATGGCGTCAACAATTATTCCTGTAACTGCGTGTTGGGTTTCACTAGAGACCACTGCGAAACAGGTAGCTTGTTTTCGTTGTTGTTGTTGTTGTTGTTGCTGCTGTAGTTTTTTAAGTCTCTATTTGGACTGTATAATAATGCCGTAATGGCTGTAAGGAAGACTTTCAGGGGTAGTACACGAACCTTTCGATGTAACGCGCTTGACTGCAACCAGTACATCAAAAACCACTCCAAAATAGTTTTTTAACTAAGTTAAACTAGTAAACGACATTATTATGAAACTTGCAGATATCGACTATTGTGTTAATCACACTTGCCAGCACGGTGGATCACGTGTAGACGGCG
Source organism: Oculina patagonica (assembly GCF_052425735.1). Classification (NCBI taxonomy): domain Eukaryota; kingdom Metazoa; phylum Cnidaria; class Anthozoa; order Scleractinia; family Oculinidae; genus Oculina; species Oculina patagonica. The sequence continues at coordinate 13,381,220 of NC_135762.1, forward strand.
TCAGCAATTATTCCTGTAGCTGTGTGGTGGGCTTCACTGGAGATCACTGCGAGACAGGTAGCTTGTTGTCTTTGTTTTCGGTGTTACTGTTGCTGCTGTTGTAGCTGTTTTAGTCTCTCTTAGGCCCGTTTTATAGAAGCCGTAATATCTAACAGGCTTCTTCTGTGGAGAGGAAGTTTAAAGGAAACTAGCAAACGAACCTTTCGTTGCAACGCGTTTTAATATAATCATTATATGAAAATACCCACTCCGATTAATTTTTTTTTTATTATTTAAGGTGGCTCGTACCAGTTTTTCTTGCGTGGGAAGTCTGGTGACTAGCGCGCGTCAAGGTTCATACCCATGAGTCACGCGCGAGATTTGAAAAGGAAAACAAACATGGCGACCGAGTGCGAGGTTGCTTTTCTTCAATTTAAGAAAAAAATCCGCGTTCAACTGAAGTTGTTTCAACAAGAACATTTTAAATAAACTTAATGTTCGTCAGTCAAAATGTTTTCCGATCTCACTGCTCGTGTTACAAAAGCAAATTCACATGTGCTACGATCGATCTTGTCGGAGATCGTGAGTCAATTCCACTTTTTTTGTTTCAGCTTCTTTGAGTTCGCTGTCAAACACATGATTATTCAGACAAAGAAATACTTAAAAGTAAGACCTAAGAGGCACAACTGACGTCAACTGAAACTGGCTAAATCCCATGAAATCCTTAGCCGAAAAGTTTCGCAGACAAAGCGAGGGGAAGTCCACGCGTGTTGCGCGCGTATGTGCCCGCAAAGATCAGCGGTAGTCGGAACTTAGCAGGAGTAAAACCAAACTTTTAAAATCGAAATTTTAAAGTACGCGGAAACGCACGTGGGAATTATTAAGTTCGCGAAGGCTTTAGCAAGAAAACTAACCCAATGACCCCTTTTTTTTATTGCCCTAATATTTTCCTTTTATGTAAAGGAAACGACAGAAAAAGTCTAAAAAATTCTACGAAAGGGATTTTTAATTACTTACAAATTGCCCTTTTTTGCATTTGCAGAAAATCCGCTTCGTAGAAATTTTTAAAAATAATTATACAGTTTCTTTTTTATATGCCAAAAGTTATCAGGAGGAAAAAAAAAATGGGGGTCATCGAGTTAGTTTTCAAGATATAAGCACTGGAAGCTGAAAAAGGGTTCTAAAAATCATTGGCTATCGTTGCCATGGTAACCACTGATGACGTAATTATTGGTATTTCGGAACAACAACACAATGGGTAATTTAATTATGCAAAAATTTTGTTACAATCTTTAATTGATTTTTTGGCCATTTTCTTCCAAAGGTCGCACAGTCAAAAACCTGAATACTGGTACGAGCCACCTTAACTCAGTTGATCTAATATTTGACACCCTTATGTGATTTACTTCCTCTTTACAGATACCGACTATTGTGTTAATCACACTTGCCATCACGGGGGATCATGTGTAGATGGCGTGAGCAGTTATTCCTGTAACTGCGTTGTGGGCTACACTGGAGACCACTGACAGACAGGTAGGTTGTTGTCATTATTGTTGTCGTTATTGTCATTGTTTGTTGTTTTTATTGTTGTTATGGTTGTTGTTGTTTCAGACTCTCTTTGATAAGAAAGTTAATGTCATAATATAACATATCTTACATGCTCCCATTCAGAAGACTTTGGGACGATTTAACAAAAAAAAAATACTAAACGAACCTTTGGTAACGCGTTTTACTCCAAAAACTGCATACACGCACAAAAAAACGAAGGATAGAAGGTAGAGGTGTTGATACACAAAGGAGCAGCTGGGGAAATATCAGAATATGTTCACACACGAAAACGTACTTAAGACTTGTTGCAACGACACATCCCTTTGTGTGAAGCTGATACTTTTCAGAAAAAGTGTTGCGCCGTGTACATATCGTGAGTTTGTTCTCGCACTATGTCGGTGCGAAATATCTCATTATACACTGAATATCAGACATAAATAACGCTAACTCGTTTTATGATTCAGCATTTTTCTGCTTGTATCTTCAAATACGTCACCTCCATATCTAAAGATTTTCTTTATTCACAGGACTTGGGTAAATTTTGATCAGCTTTCTTTTTCGTTCACAGACATTAACGACTGTGTCAATCACACCTGCAGTAACGGTGGATCGTGTGTAGATGGTGTCAACAGTTTCTCGTGTAGCTGTTTGCCGAGTTTTACTGGAGACTACTGCGAGACTGGTAGGTTGTGTTAGCTGTGTTGGTGACATACAGAATGGTAGAAGCAGTAGCAATCACAGCAGCAGTTACAGTCGGGGTCGCAGTAGCGACTTGGCAGCTTTGCAGGGGATAGTTTTAACAATACTAGTAGCAGTAGTGGTCGAATTATAATACTAGAAGTGGAAGTAGCAGTTGTAGTGGCAGTGGTAGCAGCAGTGGCAGTGACAGTGCTAGCGGTAGTGATAGTTCTCATCATTGCCGAATGATATCAGTTTGACGTAAGTTGATGGATCTTGTTTTAGTTTTGTTTAAGCACGGTCAAACACTTGTAAAAGTAAGCTAAGTTAGTACATAAGGACTACAATTAATCTACCTTCCTGTCAAAAAATAATTTCCCTTTTCATATGTGTCCTTCTAAGCGTTACTGAGATACGTGTAGCGGCTCCTATTGGTAATTGTTCTTGGACAAGTTGATAACGTTTTGTTCCCTGTTGATGTTGTGGCTCAGTCTTACTCTTGGTGCATTCTTGTACTTTCCTTTGTTCTGGTGTATGGTAACATATAATAATAGATATAAACCAAAGGAATATACCAAATTGTACTAAGGGTAAAATTGAAGCACAATGCATGTACAATTGAGCGTGCGTCAATTGAGGCGTCTGTTTCCTTTGGTCAAAAATGATCTACTTTATTTTTGCATTTCTATTAAGACTTAAGGAAATCCTCGCCTGCTACACATAAAACGACAGACATTGCTATGGCCACAAAGACGTCGATGATAGCTTCAGCTACAGCAGCCAGCGGGTCGATTGAAAATGTCACATGTTCTGTCAAAGAACCTGTCACTTCGTCTTCGATAATTGAATATATTCCAACAAGTGACGAACTGGACAAAATTACTACACCTCACCCAACAAGTAGTGGAGAACCAGCCACAGGTAACTCAAGATCATAGTTTTAACGTCTCCCTTGATCGCGTGTATTTCTTGTTTTTATTGTTATGTACTTATTTATGTTTGTCGATCTAACACCGTTCACTGCTTTGCTTTTAGTTTTACTAGCAACACTGAATTATATAACCATTATTCTAGAGCTTGTAATTGAATTGCATATCCAAAGGCCATGGAATGATGACTTGGAGGAAGAAAAGAGTGATGCTTATAAAGAGTTATCTCTCCTCCTTAAAACAGAGGTAATCTCCCGGAATGACCCGCACCAAGATATATGTATCACAACAGTAACTATTGTACCGTTCTCATGCATATTTCGCTTTTATCTTTATTTGCACACTTAGATGTTAAGATACACATTTAAATTGAAAAAATAAGTTCGATAATTATGTTTCAAAGCATAATTTTAATGTATTTTCGACACCAGGAATCTATAGAATGAGATTCAACACTCCTTCAATGCTCCCAATTGTTTGTGCACTTACCTAATACCCATGCAATGGCTCTTAACTTCTAAACCTTTATTTAAGAAAAGATGCTCTTTGTAACCTTTAATTTATGTTAAATTTAAAAACTTACAGACAAAGGCGGCAGTTCATCTATTCATTCATCCATCCGTCCGTCCGTCCGTCCGTCCGCGTTCGTTCGTTCGTTCGTTCATTCATTCATCCGTCTATTCATTCATTCATTCATTCATTCATTGATTCATTCATTCATTCATTGATTCATTCATTCATTCATTCATTCATTCATTCATTCATTCATTCATTCATTCATTCATTCATTCATTCATTCATTCATCCATCCATCCATCCATTTATCCATCCATCCATCCATTTATCCATCCATTCATTCATTCATTCCTTCCTTCTTTTCTACCTTCCTTCTTTCCTTCCTTCAGTCAGTCAGTCAATCAGTCATTCAGTCAGTCAGTCAGTAATTTGTTCATTCGTTCGTTCGTGCGTTCGTGCGTTCGTGCGTTCGTGCGTTCGTGCGTTCGTGCGTTCGTGCGTTCGTGCGTTCGTGCGTTCGTGCGTTCGTGCGTTCGTGCGTTCGTGCGTTCGTGCGTTCGTGCGTTCGTGCGTTCGTGCGTTCGTGCGTTCGTGCGTTCGTGCGTTCGTGCGTTCGTGCGTTCGTGCGTTCGTGCGTTCGTGCGTTCGTGCGTTCGTGCGTTCGTGCGTTCGTGCGTTCGTGCGTTCGTGCGTTCGTGCGTTCGTGCGTTCGTGCGTTCGTGCGTTCGTGCGTTCGTGCGTTCGTGCGTTCGTGCGTTCGTGCGTTCGTTCATTCGTTTGTTCTTTAGTTTGTCTGTTCGACCGTCCATCCGTTTTTTTCGTTCGTCCCTTCGTTTATATGTTTATTTGTTGCTTCGTTCGTTTATTTTTATATCTTAATCTTATATCTTTATTAATATATTTATTTATATGTTAACTAATTTATCCCTTATTTATCCCTAATTTCTTTCTCTTTTTTTCTTTTATTTTGGAAGTGTGCTTATTGTTTTTTGTGTGTTCGAACTTTCAGATTCGAGAACTGTATTCCAAAGACGAAACGTTCGTGGGAGTTACAATCTTATCATTCAAGTAAGGGTGACATTGCATCTTACTTAAAAAAAAAATGCATTCAGTGGTTGCTATACTAAACTATATCTACCCTTTTGCTTTTAGGTCGGGAAGCGTGGTAGCAGAATTTAAGCTCATATTCAAAACCAAAGTGGAGGCAGAAAAAGCATTTGCCCCGCTGAAAAAGGGTGTGAAACAGTTAACGATTAGAAAATCGAACAATTTTGAAGCAGTTTGACGTTTGATTAATAGCGATTGTGATCAAGGCGTGTTTGAACGATTTTTTCGATAATTTTAAAAGTTTAGTCTTATTTTCAGCTTCAATAGATATTCACAAAATATCAATTTGTTTTCAGTGTGTCTTCATATGTAACCTAATACATGTTAATGAAGCTCCGCCTTTTGTACACTCGCTTTTTTGCTGAATAAAAACTTTAAAATATATATTTTAGCTTACTCTAACGTATTTATTTAAATGGCGAATAATTTATACAATCGCCTTTTACCGGACCTTCAATAAGCAACTGTGCAAAAACTTTGCCCTCTTCGGCATACGCAACTCTAGAGATCTAGCTACATCATGCACATTAACTCTTTACAGACCGGGAGTTATAGGATCTTTTGAGACCGGGGGCGCAGATAAGCTAGAGTCGCACTCGGCTATCGCCTCGAGCGACTCTTACGCTTCTTTCGTGCTTAGCAACCTCTCGCATACATCAATAACTCAATAGTGTACGCTATGGCGTTTACAATTTTTTCATAAGCAATCACAATGAAACTTAAACGATATATAGTATATCCGAAAGTCTATCTTTCGATATACGTCACGTGGGATGATGACGTCATATCACGTGCCAATTACATCATGATGTCAAAACAGCCGCCATCTTGTATCAGCCATCTGATATTTCAATTTTTTTTCTAAAACGTCAGAAAACCGCCCAGAATTACTGCAAAAAATGCAAAAAAAAAAACTTAAAAGGTGAAAAAACTGCACTAAAGGAAATTTTCGTTAATAAGAACACAAACTGATTACAAATTCGGGGAAACATGTCTCTCAAAATGCCGTAGCCATAGTAATGTCAAGTTCCCGACACAACAACCTATAAATGTTAGATCAACTCGCAAAGTTTGGCAGTGATACGCATAATGCATTCGATTATCCGACTGTTTTATTAAACGAAGAAAAAAGAAATGCGTCCCTTATTACTTCAGTTTGGTTCTGGAAGTTTCAAAGCTAAAGGTTTGAATGAAATGGTTTGATGGAGCAAAGTAGCATATGTAATGGGCGTTTTAATTAGAGTAAGATATTGCTGCACCCGACTGGAAGATATTCCCTTGCACGCATTTAAACAGTAAATGTGTGGTAAGACAGGCATCGTTAGAGCAACAAGTATTCCTCAAAACAGGACAAAACGGTAAAGGCCGGGCTTCAAACGTCCTAAGTTTTGAAGTTTCTATCCTATCCTATCCTATCCTATCCAATCCTATCCTATCCTATCCTATCCTATCCTATCCTATCCTTTCCTTTCCTATCCATCCTATCCTATCCTATCCATCCTATCCATCTTATCCTATCCTATCATATCCTATCCATCCTATCCTATCCTATCCTATCCTATCCTACCCATTGCTACCCTTTCCTATCCATCTTATCCTATCCTATCCTATCCTATCCTATCCTATCCTATCCTATCCTATCCTATCCTATCCAATCCTATCCTATCCTATCCTATTCTATCCTATCCTTTCCTATCCATCCTATCCTATCCTATCCATCCTATCCATCTTATCCTATCCTATCCTATCCTATCCATCCTATCCTATCCTATCCTATCCTATCCTATCCTATCCTATCCTACCCATTCCTACCCTTTCCTATCCATCTTATCCTATCCTATCCTATCCTATCCTATCCTATCCTATCCTATCCTATTCTATCCTATCCTATCCTATCCTATCCTATCCTATCCTATCCTATCCTATCCTATCCTATCCTATCCTATCCTACCCTATCCTATCCTATCCTATCCTATCCTACCCTATCCTATCCATCTTATCCTATCCCAAGTCCCAACCTCGTTCCCAGGGCTTTTCCCTTGGTAATTCGGAACGGGCGGGAAAAGACCCCGGCATCGGCCGGTCACGTGATTATCTTAAATATTCCGCAGAGCTCTAATTTATGCAACGGCCAGTAAACTCCGCTAAAACAAAAGTGAATAGAATACGTTTTTCGGGTTTTCTGTGAAAATTATGGAGCAGTCAACTCCCAAAAAATACACGCTCGGAATTCACCTTGCTGGCTCTGTGATGGTGAGTACGAAAGCCATCATTTGCTTCGGGTTTTTGCCATCGAGGACATCAAAGTGCGCGGCAACCCTGAACCGAGATGCATGGAAAAACCTTCGCTAAGCAGCTAATGTTAGGAGAAATTCCGGCACGGAACGATGAAGGCGATCTTAAAGAACCCATGGAAAAGGATTCTTCGTCCTATTGAACTGAGCTCCTAACGATATAAACCGAATCACTGGAGCAAATCTGAACAGTCTAGAGGTCACAGGTCTGCCGGCGCATACACAGTTTCCTGTTTGACACCTCTAGCTCATGTTTCGCTAGTGCGGTTTGTTTTGGCTCTTTTCTATTTGCAAGATAATAATAATAATGACTTCAATGCAGATATTCTATAAGCTCTCAAAATGGTCGCTCTGGAAGGACAGGATCTGAAATATTACGTGGAAATGTTGTTTAATTGCATTGTGATGCCGGGTCCGGCTGTTTAAGTTCATGTAATACTGTTGCAAGATGTATTGTATCATATCACGGATCACACATTTATCTTTGTCCGGCTTCTCACTTCGAGAAAGCTAAATGTTTATTTTATATAGAGACATTCTGTGTAGTAAAGGTTACACTTCTTGTATTAATTTGATCGAGCGTTTTGTCTCTTGAGCTCGATGCTCCCTTGTTCGCTAGGTTATTTCGTTGTGGCACCGCATGACTTCAATGCAGATTTCTGAAATCTCACACGCGCAAGTGGAATCTGTTGACTGTTTTTCGTGTTGTATATATAAAAATTATATAAAAAATTCTCTTGAAGGGGCTTTAAGCGAAACAGAGGACATTTGCGGCGGTTTAGAGCCATTCCAAGCCGACTGAGCAAACCGAAAACGGATAATTCATGCATTGCCTCCGTTCAATTAATGCTATCTAAAATTTATGACACCCAAGATCTTCGGGTGTCTGAAGCTCACGTGACCGGCCGATGCCAGGGTCTTTTCCCGCCCGTTCCAAATTACCAAGGGAAAAGCCCTGGGAACGAGGTTGATCCTATCCTACCCTCTCCTCTCCTATCCTATCCTATCCTATCCTATCCTATCCTATCCTATCTATCTCATCCTATCCTATCCTTTCCTATCCTATCCTATCCTATCCTATCCTATCCTACCCTATCCTATCCTATCCATCCTATCCTATCCTATCCTATCCTATCCTATCCTATCCTATCCTATCCTATCCTATCCTATCCTATCCTATCCTATCCTATCCTATCCTACCCTATCCTATCCATCTTATCCTATCCTATCCTTTCCTATCCTATCCTATCCTATCCTATCCTATCCTATCCTATCCTATCCTCTCCTATCCTATCCTATCTATCTCATCCTATCCTTTCCTGTCCTATCCTATCCTATCCTATCCTATCCTATCCTATCCTATCCTATCCTATCCTATCCAATCCTATCCTATCCTATCTTATCCATCTTATCCTATCCTATCCTATCCTATCCTATTCTATCCTATCCTATCCTATCCTATCCTATCCTATCCTATCCTATCCTATCCTATCCTATCCTATCCTATCCTATCCTACCCTACCCTATCCTATCCTATCCTATCCTATCCTATCCTATCCTATCCTATCCTATCCTATCCTATCCATCCTATCCTATCCTATCCTATCCTATCCTATCCTATACGACCTTATCCTATCCTATCCTATCCATCTTATCCTATCCTATCCTATCCTATCCTATCCATCCTATCCTATCCTATACTATCCTGTCCTATCCTATCCTACCCTATCCTATCCATCTTATCCTATCCTATCCTTTCCTATCCTATCCTATCCTATCCTATCCTATCCTATCCTCTCCTATCCTATCCTATCTATCTCATCCTATCCTTTCCTGTCCTATCCTATCCTATCCTATCCTATCCTATCCTATCCTATCCTATCCTATCCTATCCTATCCTATCCTATCCTATCCTATCCTATCCATCTTATCCTATCCTATCCTATCCTATCAATCCTATCCTATCCTGTCCTATCCTATCCTATCCTATCGTATCCTACCCTATCCTATCCATCTTATCCTATCCTATCCTTTCCTATACTATCCTATCCTATCCTATCCTATCCTATCCTATCCTATCCTATCCTATCCTATCCTATCCTGTCCTATCCATCCTATCCTATCCTATCCTATCCTATCCTATCCTATCCTACCCTATCCTATCCTACCCTATCCTACCCTATCCTATCCATCTTATCCTATCCTATCCAATCCTATCCTATCCTATCCTATCCTATCTTACCCATCTTATCCTATCCTATCCTATCCTTTCCTATCCTATCCTATCCTATCCTATCCTATCCTATCCTATCCTATCCTATCCATCCTATCCTATCCTATACTATCCTGTCCTATCCTATCCTACCCTATCCTATCCATCTTATCCTATCCTATCCTTTCCTATCCTATCCTATCCTATCCTATCCTATCCTATCCTCTCCTATCCTATCCTATCTATCTCATCCTATCCTTTCCTGTCCTATCCTATCCTATCCTATCCTATCCTATCCTATCCTATCCTATCCTATCCTATCCTATCCTATCCTATCCTATCCATCTTATCCTATCCTATCCTATCAATCCTATCCTATCCTGTCCTATCCTATCCTATCCTATCGTATCCTACCCTATCCTATCCATCTTATCCTATCCTATCCTTTCCTATACTATCCTATCCTATCCTATCCTATCCTATCCTATCCTATCCTATCCTATCCTATCCTATCCTATCCTATCCATCCTATCCTATCCTATCCTATCCTATCCTACCCTATCCTATCCTACCCTATCCTACCCTATCCTATCCATCTTATCCTATCCTATCCAATCCTATCCTATCCTATCCTATCCTATCTTACCCATCTTATCCTATCCTATCCTATCCTTTCCTATCCTATCCTATCCTATCCTATCCTATTCTATCCTATCCTATCCTATCCTATCCTATCCATCCTATCCTATCCTATCCTATCCTATCCTATCCTACCCTATCCTATCCTATCCTATACTACCCTATTTTACCCTATCAATCTTATCCTATCCTATCCTATCCTATCCTATCCATCCTATCCTATCCTATCCTATCCTGTCCTGTCCTATCCTACCCTATCCTATCCATCTTATTCTATCCTATCCTATCCTTTCCTATCCTATCCTATCCTATCCTATCCTATCCTATCCTTTCCTATCCTATCCTATCCTATCCTATCCTATCCTATCCTATCCTATCCTATCCTATCCTATCCTATCCTATCCTATCCTATCCTATCCTATCCTCTCCTATCCTATCTATCTCATCCTATCCTATCCTTTCCTATCCTATCCTATCCTATCCTATCCTATCCTATCCTATCCTATCCAACTTATCCTATCCTATGTTATCCTATCAATCCTATCCTATCCTATCCTATCCTATCCTATCCTTATCCTATCCTACCCTATCCTATCCTTTTTATCCTATCCTATCCTATCCTTTCCTATCCTATCCTATCCTATCCATCCTATCCTATCCTATCCTACCCTATCCTATCCTATCCTTTCCTATCCTATCCTATCCTATCCTATCCTATCCTATCCTATCCTATCCTATCCTATCCTATCCTATCCTATCCTATCCTATCCTATCCTATCCTCTCCTATCCTATCTATCTCATCCTATCCTATCCTTTCCTATCCTATCCTATCCTATCCTATCCTATCCTATCCTATCCTATCCTATCCAACTTATCCTATCCTATGTTATCCTATCAATCCTATCCTATCCTATCCTATCCTATCCTATCCTTATCCTATCCTACCCTATCCTATCCTTTTTATCCTATCCTATCCTATCCTTTCCTATCCTATCCTATCCTATCCATCCTATCCTATCCTATCCTACCCTATCCTATCCTACCCTATCCTACCCTATCCTATCCATTTTATCCTATCCTTTCCTATCTTATCCTATCCTATCCTATCCTATCCTATCCTATCCTATCCTATCCTATCCTATCTATCTATCCTATCCTATCCTATCCTATCCTATCCTATGCTATCCTATCAATCCTATCCTATCCTATCCTATCCTATCCTATCCTATCCTTATCCTATCCTACCCTATCCTATCCTTTTTATCCTATCCTATCCTATCCTTTCCTATCCTATCCTATCCTATCCATCCTATCCTATCCTATCCTATCCTATCCTATCCTATCCTATCCTATCCTACCCTATCCTATACTACCCTATCCTACCCTATCCTATCCATTTTATCCTATCCTTTCCTATCATATCCTATCCTATCCTATCCTATCCTATCCTATCGAATTAAAACAGCGGGAAAAGTCCCACACCCCTTCCCCTCGACTATGAGTCTCGACTTTAAGAACCTTTTGCACGAACAATTAATAATATGGCTGCTATGTGTGATTTTGTCAAAATATGTTTAAGTTTCGTTCGTCATTGTGATGAAGGAACAGTCGACCAGTGCTTATTGCTACTCAATGTGGATGTGAGACCATGATACCCCAATTCATAGTCACAAAAAAATAATTCGGTTGGTTAGCCAACCGCTTTTCTATGATCCAATATTTCTTAAAGTTTTAAATTAAAACAATCTTACTTTTTTGTCCACAGCTCTCCTTTTGTTTTGCTCTGCCAATTGCTTCATTTACCAAACTCTCTCGCTCGAGAGTGTGCAGCTTCTTCCTTTTGTGCAATAATTCCTTTGGCCAACCTTTGCTTTTCAGCCCTTAATAACAGTTTTCTTTTGTTTGTCTCGCTTCTCATCCTTCGTTTTTCCTCCTACGTATCTTCACGACTAAATCGTGGCATGCATTCCTAATATTAATCGAGAGCTTTGCATTCGGATAACGCGGGAAATTTTAGTATTTGGTTTCATAACCGCTTTGCTCCCGTTGTGCTCTTTCGGCAAAGATGCCAAATAAGGGCACGCTTTGGAGAGCCCAAAGCACTACCGTATTTAATCGAATAAACGCCGCCCCCGAATAAGCGCCGCCCTCGAAAAAGCGCCGCATTTAGGACAAAAAAGTTAATAAGCGACGCCCCCGGTTAAGCGCCGCAGTCCCAATGCGGCGCTTAATCGAGGAATTCCGTGTAACTAAGAACAGCACTACAAAGCAACTCTAAAACAAACTTAAAACATTTCTTTCCATCAAAAAAGATGTTTTGCAGTTGAAAGCGATTGTTTTACCGCTCGCCCATTAGTTTTTCTATCCAACATTCTTGCAATACGCAGTTGCGAAGGCCACGAACTTTGCCAGGACAGCTAGCGCCACTTCTTTCTTCAGCACGACACGAATACTGACAATCAAAAAACGCTTTTTTCAATTACTGTTAAAGGCAAGATCTTTGTGGCGTCCAGATTTGAAAAAAAGCGTCCCCCTCAAAAAAGCGCCGCCCTCGAATAAGCGCCGCACTTGAGGCACGAAAAATTTAATAAGCGCCGCGGCGCTTATTCGAGTAATACGTTACGTCTGAAAGAAAAACTCGTCTAAACGGCTTTAAACCCACTCCAGAAGCACACAAATGTCAAAATAACGCAAGATAAACATAAGGTAAGACATTTTTATTCAAATATCTCATACAAGTACTATTTAGACCAATTTTCAAAGTACTCTCATACATTGTCTTATAATAACCTAAATCGAATTCAACGTCGACTGGGCCGCCTGTGGTTGCTACGAAAGAATATTGAATTGAATGAAATGTTCGATACGGGTTCTGATAAAGTAGGTTAAAGTATCACGAGGTTTTTACGGTTGAGATGCGTTTATTTCGCTTCAGAAACTATGGTATTTGATCTCAGTTAAAGAGGTAAGTTTTTATTCAATGTTTTTTGTAGAAACCTTTTAATAATGACGCGATAAAACTTCAATACTATTGTTTTGCTATTTACAAACGACCATGTATAGGTGAAATCCAAGCTTCAGTGTCACATGGTGGTCTGAGGCATGTAACCTCTCTCTGTTGAAACCATAAAACAAACAACTCGACTTGATTTGATTAAAAATGAGGCAGCAGTTTGAGATGGACTTATGTACAAATAACAAATTAAAGTACAAAATACAATGACAAAAATCAAAAAAAAAAATAAAGTTATTTTTTTAAGTTAATAAACATGTTGTGCCCATCAATCAGAAGTAAATAAAATATAACAATGGGAAACAAGAAATAAACACAGTTCTCTTTCATCTTATATCAAAGCATCCATTTTCCATTCTTTTAACAGAGCTTTTGCATACGTAATTTGCCTCATCAGGTCTGTTGCTTCTGGATCACTTTTTATATCTTCAGGCAATGCTAAGGTGCAATTGTGAGTCACAAAGAATTCCCTTTCCCACTCATCAAATCTTTTGTTTAATTTTATGTGTTCACCTAAAACTTTTAATTGCACTAAAGCAAGTTTATCGCTAGTCATTGGCTGCCTCTTTGTTATGGTTTGCTTTTGTGGCGTCTTCTGGCTTGATCTACGTTTTTAACCTGCCAACCGCTTTACAAAAATTTGTCTGAAGTGGTACAGCTTCTTTCTGTTGATTAACCTGTGTTACAAAAGGAAAAAAACAAAACAAGAGTGTGAGTGACACTTTATTTAAACTCGGAATTCCATCAATTACAATTGGTTTTCATGAAAGCCGAGTGAGATTTAAAAATTTAAATAGAGTTTGATAACACATAAATATTAAAGTGGGACAAACTATCAATAAAAATATAGCAACATATCAAAGTCAATATCTTCCAGGCCTGTTTTAAAGGCTGCAAGAGATTAAGCTGACTTAATTGAATTAGGCAAGGAATTCCACAATTTAGGACCAGCGTAAAGAAAACTCCTTTTCATAAAATCAGTTTTCGGTAATGGTAAATTAATATTTAATTCACTGTTCCTAGTATTGCAAGGATTTCTTGCCTCGACTTTGCAAAATCTATCAGTTAAATAGGATGGGGCTTCACCAGTAGAAATTTTAAAAATTTGAGTGGCCTTATGCTTAGCTCTTCGGGTTTTTAGATCAGACCATCCAAGTTCCTTTAAAACATCCTTTGAGCTTGCATAGCCCATAAATCATAATTTGTTTATGTTTAAGTTCACAGATCGACAGGGATCATTACAGTTTATGGCATTATTTTCGGAGATGCTTTCTTGCTCTCTCGTCATTTTCAGCTACACAAAATTTTATATTTTGCAAAGCATTGTAGCCAACAGTTTGAAACTATTGTCACTGGGATTTTCTTGTTGCATGACTGTTTTTACTGTTCGTTTCACATTTTGATTCTGAAAATATAATTATTGTTTGTCTCTTACATTTATTAATTGTTATTGTTGCTTTGGAGTTGCATGAATTGAATCTTCCTTTTTTGGACAATCATGGGAGGCGCGGTGGCCTAATGGTTAGTGCGCCGGACTCCGGATCGAGCGTTCCGAGTTCGAGCCCCGGCCGGGGTCACTGTGTTGTGTTCTTGGGCAAGACACTTTACTTTCATATTGCCTCTCTCCACCCAGGTGTATAAATGGGTACCGGCGACATAATGCTGGGGGGGGGGAACCCTGCAATGGACTAGCATCCCATTCAGGGGGGAGTAGAAATATTCCTAGCCGCTTAATGCTACGGAAACCGGGATAAGCTCCGGCAGTGTGGGCCGCTTGGCTCGTGGCTTCTCCTTCTCCTTTTTTGGACAATCAGAGGAACCACCTGATATGACATTGGTGTCAATTGTCCGAAGAGCTCTGTATTCTTTCCCTGCAAAAATAAGAAGATCGATGTGTTTTAGTAAGGAAAAGTTAAAACGTCATTCTATAGCCAAATAAAAGTTTACTGAGTAATAACAGTGCAACTCTCTAAAGCAGATGTTATTTTCAAGTTCTGTGAGTTATCATTCCCAGTCTCTAATTGCAAGTAAACACCCTTCATACCTATTGTTTTTTGTAACAAAACTGTTAAATTCCAATCAAGATGTTTTTGTTTTACATGTAGTTCTAAAAGTGGCCCTATTAATGTTTAAAACATTAGAGAGGGTACATCTGTAAAATTACTAATTAAGAATATAATTTAGCAAGAGTCTTTGACTTAAGACCACAAAGAAATTAGCTTACATGAGGTTATGGCTTCGTCCAGATGATTTGTGGCCGAGCTTGCTTTCTAATATTTCTAATAAGTCATCGTCATCAAATTCAATGGTCTGATCTCCTCCAATTAGCCTCAAGTCCACCACTAAGCCCACAGGGTTGTCTTCTTCAATGTCATCTTCCACTGCATTGCAAGGGCCTATCAGTGTTGATTGCTCGCCGTCTTCCAATAACATGTCTTCAACTTCAAAGTTACCCCGCCCTCTGCCCAGAGGTTGTGCCGCAATCTATTTATTTATTTATTTATTTATTTATTTATTTATTTATTTTTCGTTTCATAGTAAAATAAAATACATACAGTTAGTATTAGAGTTAGTAGTAAAAAATTGAACTTTGTAAATAGATTGTAACTTTAAAATGTAATAGTAATATAATGTAATATTTTTTGTAAGAGCGCTATTTGTTATAGTAGGTATTGTAATTCGTGTTGTTGCGATATTATTATTTAAAAAGAAAATGTATATTAAATAATGTAATAAGTAATGTCTTGCAATTAGCATCGTAGGTAGTGTATGTATTTGTTAAGTAAGTAGTGTTCTTTGTGTGTCAATAAATAAATTAAAAAAAAAATGTCTTTAACTTCAGCTTGATCTGGAGGTTTATGCAAAGCAAATTCATCAAACAATGGACCAGTCAAATAGTCCGTGTAGATTCGCCTTACATTGCCAACTTCATCTTCGTCACGAACCAGGTATGTTGGAATTATCACTTCCCTCTGTAGGCATTGTTGCCAACATCCCATCAAGTGCTGCTCCTTATTCTTCAAGATACTTCGACCTGAAGTGGTGAGTAAGTTGTCGATGTGATGTGCAATGTCATGCATTGGTTCACAGGAGAGTATTTCATAAATTCCCAGATTTAAAGATTTCAGTGAACTACCTGGGCTGTTGAAGAGGAGAGCTGGCACTCGGCTTACACCATGGAGATTTTCATCCAAGAGATTTTGTAATTCCTTCTTGTTGTTTCCCTCAAATATTCCCCTCCCTCCTAGTTCTAATTCTAGCTCTTGTCTTGCTAATGCATTGAATGGTTTTGGCTTTTAAAGGAGAGAGATTATCTTTCCTATAGCTCCTTGCATTACTATCTTTCGCCGGTCTTCTAAGAAACTGCTTCGCTGTGGAAGCAGTAGTCATGCTCATACACTCTGCCTGCATGTGCTCCACCTCCAGAACAGCAGTAGTGGCCTCCTTTTTGCTGTCCACTCTCAAACTCACGTGGGGGAGAGTCAGCATGAAAGAATCTCATGATGTCCTTAATTTCAACCCCACCTTTGGTTTTTAGATTTCTCTGAAGGGGCTGGAGACAACAAAGGCGTGTTAACGTTTCCACATACGCAAGCTACTCAACATTGATTCACAGCTCCTACACCTTGACACGATGTAAACATAGGGCTTTTCTACTTCTGCCTGGATGTTTAGTACCTTTTCTGAAGTTGCATGTAGATGGCAGGGTCATAGAGGCAGTTATCTGTGAATATGATGTGGCCAGTATTTGCAAGTGTTGAGTGGTCATGCCATATTTGGAGGAGTCTTGTGGTGGATATTTTCGGAAATTTTTTCCTCATTTTCGTGAGTCCATCATCTGGGTTGTATTCATTTAGTCTTTATTTAAGTCTTTATTTAACGAGGGTAGCACTAAAATAGCATAAAAACACTAACAAACCAGTGGCCCTCAATAATTATTTACAATAAAATATAAAAATACACAGAACAATACGAATATTAAAACTATGGATAAACTATGAAATATTACGAATACAAATACAAGAAACACGAGATAAAAGATCGTGGAATTCGCGCGGCGCAGAGCAAAAGCCTGACACAAGATCTAATAACGAAAGCGCAATAAGACTTCACGCGGAAACAACAGACCATGACATTCATCCGGATTATGTAGAAATTTTAGAAAGAAATGTCAACAATAGGCAACAACGCCTATTCCTAGAAGCGCTACATTCTATCCAGGACATTAACTGTGTGAATGAGCATGTGCATTTCCCACAAGTTTATCTAACATTGGGAACATCCCTAGAGACCGGCGGTTATTATTATTATTATTATTATTATTATTATTATTATTATTATTATTATTATTATTATTATTATTATTATTATTATTATTATTATTATTATTATTATTATTATTATTATTATTATTATTAGTGACCGTGGAGCCGGGAGGGAGGGGGGGGGGGTGGGAGGGGGGCTTCAGTAATGTGATGATTTACTGTATACGCTGTATACGCGCGACGGAATTCTAGCGGGCATTATTTTTTATGGAACATAGCTGAAAACTATAGAAGCCCGGTACCCCGGATGTGCGAATTGTTTGTCGAATTTCGCTGAACGCGCGGCTTTGTCGACTTCGCCTCTATTCTCTTGTTTTGTTGTTTAATTGATGCTTTAAAGCAGCAAGTTTTTATCAGAAACGTTTTACCTGCTTAAATGGAAGTAAGACAGTGCCAAAAGAAGCGACAGATGAAGAAAGAATCGTTGAAATTTGTTGTTTTTCTTTGGAGTTGTGTACGCCACAATTTTGCCGTGAACTGCCGAAATTTGATTGGAAATTATTTAGCAAAACAAGCCGGACTCTAGAAGCGCTTTGAGGTAAGAAACCTTTTTTAACCACAATCTGAAGACAGAACACTCCACTTTTTTTCTTTTTAAATCGAAATTAGAGGCGAATTTGAAAAACTTGCTGCGAAACGAAGGCATTGAAATTTTTCATTTGAATGAAATTGAAGTAGGCTTGAATGCGTAAATATTTCAACTAGAGTTTGTCGGCTTTATGAGAATCTTTTGGTAGTCGGAGAAAGGACATTTGAATGAAATTGAAGTAGGCTTGAATGCGTAAATATTTCAACTAGATTTGTCGGCTTTATGAGAATCTTTTGGTAGTCGGAGAAAGGACTATAAATAGGAAATATGAATGAAATGGTATCTTGGTTTATTTATAAAGAAACCGCCAAAGAAAAGAATAAACTAAACTTTCACTTTTACCGATGTTACGTGCGTTTGTAAATGCCGTGAGCGGCCGCGAGTCGTGAACGTTCTGTGCTCTTTTTAATGCTATATTCTAAACCCACTAGAAGATGGTTTTCCTATGTCCTATAAGAAAATAATGCACTTTTGAGGTCTAGAAAAGCAGCTGAATGCCCTCGCCTTACGGCTCGGGCATCCACTAGCAGCTTTTTTAGACCTCAAGCATGCATTATTTTCTTATAGAACATGGAAAACCATCTTCTAGTAGGTAAATGAATAATATATTTTCAAATAAATGAAAATAATTTAATCTTATTCATTCACATGCTCACCTCTCTAGGAACTGAGAACTCTCCAACTGTGAATTCCCCTTGTTGAATTTTGAGCTTGAGCTTTTGCTTTAAGCTGTCATTGGTTTCTACTTTGGGGTGGGAAGTTTCACCACCAAGTCCTTTCAGCTTCTTTCTTCGTGGTTGTCACTCATTTTCTGAGGAACGGTTAAACCTGTGCAGGTTGACACCCTGAGAAATAAGCCATTCCTGAGCGATTTGACCACCGTTTTTAGCAATTTGCCCCTTCAGCTTCATGTTTTTGATTTGATATCTTCTTGCTAGCTCAGACCAGTTGACCTTCGTTTCATCTCCACATCCTTCCACTTCATTCTTTAAGCCATTCTTGTCCCATGTCATAGCCTCAAAGTTACCAGCATGACGTTTCCTTTTAACGACAGGTGTTTCATCAAGCTCTGAACTTGTCTCGTTTCTTTTCATTGCAGCGTGCTTTCCTTCAAATGACGAATTAGGACGCTCTCGTTGCCTTGCAGCATAATGATTGTCGCCCACAAAGACACCTGAAAGATCAATGACAGATTTTACTTATAACTTTAAAATTATGTTCACGTGCATTTCCCTTTTCTTGTTGAAGTCAGTGCCCATTTAGGACACGTATCATATACATGTCGCAGTTTGCATATAGTGTGAGTGTTAATAACTATTATTTTGTAATTCAAGAAAGGCGCACAGAAGCATACAGTGATGATTTTTTTTTATGAATTTTTAAACTTTAAAATGGCGTTTTTAGGGCTTCTTTAAGATTAAAAATTCGTAAAAAATTAATGGAGCAAGAAAAGAAAAATCTGACACACCGTTTTTTAGACCAATATCTATAGATCAAATTCCACATAAAAGTTCAGGCTCTCATGTAAATGTGTTCACAAATAAACCTAAAGTTGCGCAACACCATAATTGCAAACAAAATGCTGACGTTGCTTATTATGGTCTATATGATCAAAACAAAATCCAATATTACAATCTTTATTCAATAAGCTTTCAGGAAATATATACTTTATTGGGGTTACCATTCATGGTTTGCACACAATTTCACTTGGAATGAAAACGCCAATTTTCCTTCCGTGATGCCTTAACTGAGCGGTACATTATATGCCCACATAAATTATGAAAGGATCGTAGATCAGATTTCGATGGTTTATTATTTCACCAAGAGAGACGTTTAGAGAAAAAATACATTTGACATCGGCAAACTGAATGCAGCTTAATGTCAGTAATACTACTTTATTTGATTCCGAAAACTGTCTGAAACAGCCACAAATACTGTTAGTTGTTCACGTTACTAGAAGGAATTGTTAAAAAAAAACCAAAAACTACACCTCGTAAATTTAGATCCTACTTTGGTAAAAATAATACGTTTCTTCCGATGATTTCTTCAAAAGAAGTAGCATCTCTCCTTCGTCCGCCATCTTCCTTGCCTTCCAAATTGTCATAGCAACAGTGACATCCGCTGTTTCTAAAACCCGTAGGTACGTTATACACAAAAAAATGGCGCCCAAAAACAAACCGAAGTACGACTCGCGAACCTCTGCTGCAGGAGCATTTTATCCGCGCGCTCCTTAGCTGCGTGTTTGTCACAGAATATTTTCATGGAACCTCATTCAACATGTTGTTGACTGGAAAGGCTGCATTGAAGCAGTAGAAAACCAAAAAATCAGTTAGAAAGAGATTTTCCACCTTCTATCAGAAAGTGCCTAAATTTCTTGAAGCACACTAAACCGAAAGCTAAGACTTCCTTGCCAGTACGTTTAAGACTTCTCATCTCATCAACTACTCTTCTCACGCGTTTGGCATCTTGAGGCAAGCAGAAAGTGCTCTTGCAAGGCAAGCATATAAAATTGGCGGGAAACTATACGTTTAAGTGTCACGTGACAGTTCTCTACTGACAGTTTGTGTTGGAAAGAAACGAAAAAAAATATCTTAGTATTTGAAGCCACCATGAGCCATATACACCCATTTTTAATTTTTAAATATTTTTTTATTATTATTATTTTATCCATTTTCAACCCCGACCCAGGCCTTTACATAGCTGAGAAACCCTCCCTTGTCACATCGGGTTTATTTGTATAATTTAAACAGTTATACCGTCCCCTAAAAATTTCGGACGGCTTTATTTTCGGATTTTATTTTTCGAAATTACAATCGTCCGAAATTTTTGGCAAGTAATGTATTAACGAATGAACGTCATGATGTGGCGTGTGCGTTCAATATGGCTTTTTTTTTCAAAAGGTCACAAGCGTGCGAGCTTGCTCACGTCTAAGAAGCAAGTGCGCGAGGTCGGTAATGGAAGCCCACACAGCTGTCCAGGACTACTTTCTATGATTTGACTGTTTCACTCAATAACGCAATATTACAATATATTATTTTTCCTAAACAGGCTTGAGAGGAGCAAAGGAATAAAAACAAGGCTGCTTTCACGGGAATAAAAAAGGAATAAAAACACGTCACGAAATTTTGACAATGGCTATAATGCATTTTGTAAATGTATTTTGTAAAATATCTGAGACAGCTCTGTGTAATATTTGTCCATCATCCGTTACAGAAACAAGAAGTACATTTCTGATATTCGATCTCGCTGTGGCTTTATCGCAGCTTCGCTAGCTGTCATGTTCTGTCAGGGATCTCACGCATTGCCATCTCTAAAACTAGTAAAGAATTTTCGACTTTGCGGATCTTATGTTAGCGTACGGTTTTTAATTTCTAGCTGAAGATAGAAGTGCGAGAAAAACTCTAAATAAATAGGTGACCTCCATCTGTCGCGACACAAAAATATCCTTTTATTGAAGATTTCATTCGATTTCTCTCGCAAACAAAAACAAAACACAAAAATGGACTTTCACATGTCTGACGCGTCGTAAAAATAGTCGTTTCCTTGTCGATTGCACATAATAGTGCCATGCAGAATCGCCAACGGAAAGTGACCATGGATTTAATTGAAGGTTAACTTGAATGCCTATTAATGTTGATATTTCGCCACATTCTGCTCGTGACTGAGTTCTTTCTTCTAGTTTTTGATATGTCACATTGGAAAAATGAAAATATCTCGAATTTAGTTCAGCTAATCAATGTCCTATGTGACAGAGAACTGGTCGAAGTGAAAGCACTCACCCGGCAGATTATTATTTTTTGCTTGCGTTGTGTCGGGCAACATGACTATGCAATTGTCTATTATTCAAAACTGAGCAATTTTGTCTACCTTTGACCTCGTCATATCGTGATGTGATATGTTTTAAGGCTTAAGTTTAAGTTGACTGACACATGAATAGTTTAACAATGCCTGCTGTTTACTCAAGGTTATAGTACGCAGCCTTATTTTTTTTATGCCAATCAAACTGAATTTGATTGTTCCCAAGCACGCGAGCCCAAACTCAGATTTTCCTGAATCCGTCCACAGCATAAACATGCATTGTATCATCGTTAAGATTATACATGAAAGAAAAGAAGGACAACTGATAAGCTGTTTTATTATGTGAATGATGGCTCCAGGGTTCATCTCGCTTTGCCATGTCTTCAGTCAGTCATGTTTATTATTGATAGGGTCACAAACAATAAGATGAATTTGATTGACCTTATACGTATACGTGTATGTTTCGTAATCAAAACTGCTTCACGAAATATAATTGAAACTACTTACTGCGCTAGTTTATATTGTCTAAATTCCAACTTTTCCATTCCCTTCACGGTCTCGATCATTCAACAACGAAGCAACAGTCTAGCAACAGTCTAGCAACAGTCCCGGCCGGGGAAACGTGTCTGATCATCAAGGAATGTCTTCACTGTCAAAGGCGTTTTTCGTATAAATATGGTAGGGTCACTGCAATGTGACAGCTATCCTAAACGTGATAAATGATGCAACGCCGTTCCATAATTCTAAATGCTCTTCTTACAAGTAATGCATCATCTTAATGTAACGTCCCGAGAAAACGTAACACCACAACTCCGTCTGATATTCAAAACAACTTCAAATATTGAGTCCATTCACTTATATTTATACATGACAGTCATGCAATGTTATCTGCGTTCGACAGTTGTCTGGAATGCTTTAAATTCATTTAAGGGGGTCCTGGGTTCCGAATCAATTTCATACGATTTTTTTATAATTTTAACTATTACTGGTAAATGCGCAACTTTAATCATACGCTGTTATGTTTAAGCATTTGTTGGTCGATGTCACATTTCACCTCTTTCAGTGCCGTAGACATGTCACTTCAGTATCGCTGCTTAGACATTCCTGTGTCGTCACGATTCAGGGCCACGTTGCTTGTTGATTTAACCCCTTAGACACACAGTAGGTTTCGCAATTCATCTATGGTAACTTATTTTAACCGATCACGGACTATGGAATTTTAAATTCCTATTAAAATAAAACTTGAAATAGCTTAGGTATCTTTTTCTCAATCCCTCTTATTCATTACTTAAACACGTCTTGTAATTAAACAAAACCTCCTAGCTCCTCTCTCAAACTGTTTGTAAATAAAAAGGGCAAATATGACGGCATTTATGTAATTTTAAATCATAATATTTCCTCAAAGAATGACATTTAGGTGGGGCACACTATGAAGGTTGTATTATCCTTTATCAAAAAGCACAAAATAAATAGTAGTAAACACTAACGCAACCAGCATTTGACGATACAAAATGCGTTACCTGGTAAATAGTTAAGGGTTGCCATGCCTTTTTAACTGTGTAATGACATGTAATGAAATATTCTAGTCTAGCTCCGTAATCCGTCATCGCTAATGAAAACAGTACATTCCTTACCACCTTTAACCTTGTGTTAGCTCTCTGATTGTAGCGCATGTGTAAAACTATTTGCACAGAGATGTCATAAGAAGGAAATGAAGAAAGCATCATTCTGGCCAATCGCTTTTGCAGCATTAAGGAAATAACAATGCATAAATATAAAATCAGTGGAATAAAACCAGATAAAATTCAATGAAACGTTTGCGTTGCCAAGGAAGTACCAACAAAACTTTTTATATGTTACAATTAAACAAGATCACTTTGTAGGTTTCGTATAAGATATTAAGCTGCGCATGACAAGGGGGGCACGAAGTGACATGTTTAATTACGCTACCTTGTTTGAGACATAAAGAAGGGAAGAGTTTGGAAACAGCAAGATGTGTGGACAAAATACATCTTATTTTTTGTTCAGCCTTACAACAGTTATATTTCTGTCTTGGAGCTTAACATTTGTGCAAAGTGATCTATGCACGAAAAGACCGCAGTGCTGCAAGAAAGGAGCACCAGGAGGATACACAGAACTCGATAATCCACGCCGTAGCACAGAAAGCGTATTCAAAGCAGGGCAAAGCGCTATTTGTGATAGAGCCTTGACTTGGGGGTGGTATCGATTCGTCAGCTACGTTGGAGGAAAGATGCCTGAAAAAAATAAGATAGCCGAAATGCGTTGCGGCACCGTTCATCCAATTTGGATGAAGGAATCTCATCCTACATTTAGCGAAGGAACAGTCGATCGCACTGCATGTATCAATTTCTACGACTTAAATAATGGTTGCTTCACCTCTTTGAAGATCAAGGTCACAAATTGCAATGGTTTCTTTGTCTACTACCTTGGGCCGACACATACTTGCTCATTAGCGTACTGTGCCGGTAAGTTAGTGCATACATTTTCTCGTCTGTTATTCATAATGTATATTCTAAAAAGCGATCTAGCTAAATTTATGTATATTTTGACATCGGTACAATTCACTCGTCTCTTAGCACTTTCATAGGATTGCAACTCGGAAGGGTTAAAGCTATTCAAGCGTTTGTTGTGTAACTAAAGCAGTTATGAAGCAAGGCTTATATAATACTTATATAATAGCTTTTGCGGAAATATTAAGACCCAATCTTAAACGTTTTAGGGGAGGGGGGGAGGGGCGATGAGGGGAGTATTTTCTTATATAATCTATACGCGGGGTCTGTCGCCGCTGGATGGTGTCCAGTGTTTGACATTCAGGGTCTGTTATAAAACTCCGATTTTGGTCTTTTAGTCAGAAATGGAGTTGTTAATAAGTGGGGCAAAATATGTTTAATTTTTATCTTTCTGCCTATCTTTGAACGGGAAAGTGTATAACTACAACGGTTTCTGTTTTGAAACAATTGAAGTATTACAATCCACGTGCCAATACGAGTGACTGTTTTAAAGAAAGGAAATATTAAATAATAACGGGTTCTATTGCGAAACAATAGTAGCTTTAAAATCTGCGTGACAGTGGAAGTTAAAATAAACAGTCATTATTGCGTGACAGCTTTACAAAGCTTATCTTTTAACAACCCAAGCAAGAGATAACACAGAGTTCGGCAAAAACATTTGGTCGTTAAAATGCACCAAAACGAAACTTAAAATAACTTGAAAGATATTAAAGTAAGTTAACCCATACAACCCCGCGCCGCTACACAAAAACATCTGCTTATTATAACTACTTTTTATTATTTATATTCAAAAAACTCCTAACGGTCACTCTTTTTTTAACTTTGCTTATATTAGGTTTCAGGAAACCTTGTCCTTACGGCCAAAAATTACAAGGCACCCCTCCAACATGTAAAGGTAAGTCAAAGTTTTAATGAAATTTTAACAACCAACGGATGAACACTAATCTTCTCAACCCTTCTCTCCCTTTAGCAATACAACCGAAAAAATTTGACAGCAAAAATCTGGATACACCCAAGATTAAAACCATTCCGAATTCGGTATCCTTACTGTGCACAGTTGAGCTCCTTAACAACATTGAACAGGAGGGCAAAGTAGAGTATTTAATTGAATGGTTTGCTGACGGGAACGTCTTACAATTCAACACACCCAAGTGTGCTAAGCAGAACAATTCAGCATGCCCTTCGCCTGATACGAGCATTTCATCGAAACTACAAGGAAAAGATTACACAGCTGGGAAGTGGGTAAGAGAAATGTTGTTTATTGAAGTTCCTGGTGAGGTTTTAGAGGGATCTCTCAAAACTTTTCAGTAACCCTAGTGCTCGTCCCTAATTTATGTTTATATTCAGCCACAATTAATTCTGATGGTCGATTTAAGAAACCCCAGCACAGCAGTGAAAAAAATACACTTGTTTGATCCAAGTTGAAAAATGTTTCTTGATCTACACATTAAAAAATATACATAAATATAGTTTATATTGAATTTCCTCTTAATCATGAGTCATAAAATTTTGCTTGTTAGATAACTTTTGTTTAGTTATTTTAAAAAAAAACACGATTCATTTACAAGGGCAACACCTAGAGGGATAACATGGTTTTTCGTACAACTATTTACATTATTACAAACACTCAAGTGATTTCCAATAAACCATGAATTTTCCTTTTGCTCACTCCATGGTTGACCCATTACAATATGTTTACACATATGCATAGGTAATATAACTGTAAACATGTCACAGAAACAGTTGTTCTTTTTTATTCAAGGGTTTCTTTTTTTTATTTTCATACAGCAGTAAACCCTTCGAGTCACAAGTTGGCTGATTATAATGAAAATTCTCCTTGCAATATCCATATTTACTACTCCATCACACAGCCCATGAGAGACCATGATAATACGATTATCCGTCTATTACTGTTAGAAATGTGAACTTATTATGTTGATCAGGGTTTTTTCTTCCCTGGTCTACAAGAGGCTCATCTGCAAAAAGGTCTTCCTCGTTGTCACTACAGGTATTGCCCTTTTTTCAGTCATGAAGTAGTCTGAGAATCACACATTGTAGAGACTGTTCCACTTCAGGAATGAATATTCATTTAGAAGTTATCAAATTGCAACTTAGCTATGAGTATGATGAAGACAGGATTTTGGAAATAAAAACTTAAATGCTTTTTTCTCAATGAGAAGAAAAAGAGAAGAAACTTTTATTAAAGTGTCTTACTGCAACGATAACACTTTTAGCTTGCATTTTGAAAAGAAATCATAAAGCGAGTCTTCGCTGTGAACTGATGATGATTGATTCTTGCGTTAGTTCTGCCTTGCTGCCATGCTTAAGTCAGCAATGTATAATTCCAGTGGTAAATAACAAGATTTTGATATATGGTCTTTCTTCTCTTTTAAAGAGAGTCCGTTTTTCCGCGAAAGCAATCAGAAACGCCAGCATAATCAATGGCACCTTTCCTTGGCAATACATGTCCTGGAGCGCAATTGACAGATATATTTTATTCGTGTTGCAAATATCAGAGTTTTTCTTCGAAATAGAAAAGAACCATGGCTTTAAATGATGAAATAAAGCTACCACAGATATTTTTGAACTCTGAGTGTAATTTGAAATGAACAAGATTACAATTTTGGCGGCCCGTAAGAAGAAGCTGTATGTATGTATATGTATGTATGTATATATTTTTTTACATATATAGCTTCAGACAATGGCCGGAATTTTGAAGTCACGTAGCGAAGCTTGCATTGCTCCGTCTTCGCGCAAAAACTACATTTTAGTAAGCTTCTACCAAAAAAACTATGCTATTTAATAAGAGGAAGGTTACCTGTAATCTTCCATTTAAACTGGCGGAATAAGACTCGATAAGCGAAACGTCTACCGATGTAGTTTTTTGCAGTTGAAACTGGAGATCCCAAACTATCAAAATCGCCTGCCATGGAAAATGTTCCAGGTAACCGCAATATTACAATTTGATCCGTTTGTAGCCTGCGAGCAGGCTCTCTATCGGGGGCAACGTGAATATTGAACCAGTCTTCGAGCGCCGAAGGCGCGATCCCGCGAGTGCCGAAGGCGCGAGTCGGCGAGCGAAGCGAGCCGCTGGGCGAGCGAAGTGGGCCCGCGACCAAAATTGAGAGCCTGCACGCACGCCATTGAATTTCAAATCCGGCGCGTTCGTCCACGAACGCAGCACTCTGATTGGTCAAAAATGGCAGGCTCAATTAATGTGAGTAAAACCAGAGTCCATAACAAAGTCAAATCAACTACGGCCGGCGTCCGTGAATAGGTATGCGAGTTTGTTCAGCAGCGTTCATGAAGAATTTTGGAAACTTTCGCTTGATTCTAACGATTCTTGATTCTCCTTAAATTAAAACAAGAACAGGAAGATGCAGTAAATTGTCTTCTAGAAGGACGAGATGTTTTTTCGGTTATGCAAACCGGTTACGGCAATTGCTTCATATTTCAACTCTTTACAGTGGCAATGGCGGAGAAGAAAGTTTACGAGCGACTCTCGGACACTATCGTTTTAGTAATATGCCCACTTTCCAGCATAATTGAAGATCAGGTGAAGGAGGGACAATGGATGGGTTGAACTGTGTTGCTTTGCGAGATTTAACCGGCGTTACGAGTGTCAGTTCGCAGTTGATTTTGCATCGGCTGAGAAGTCCGCGACAGTCGGACGAAACGCGCAGGAGAATAAAGCAGCTTTACAAATGCCGTTCGCAGAGTGATGCTCACTAGTTAAGTTCGATTTTCTGATTTTTTTGAGGACACTAATCGCACACACGGCTGGACAAACTAGACAATTTTGCGAATTGGTTATCAATTTGTTCGTACATCTGTCATCATTTGTCCGCGGCTCCCATCGCGATTTGACGCTTAAAATATCTGTTTTCCGTTTACATGCGAACCTATTTACCAGTTCCACATTTTACCAAAAATGTACACTTGCAGATACAGGAACATTCACTCTCTTTGTTTACAACTTTTTTCGAAATAAACGCGCGAGCGTTCGATCGATCTATGAAGAGCCATCGATCGATCTATTGACACTGGAAGCGTAGCGAGTTGTCAACAAGTTGTCACATTTCGAGGGGCCGGATTTGAAATTCAATGGCTTGCGTGCAGGCTCTCCCTCTGGGGGCTGACTTCGCCCACGCACTCGCGCCTTCGGCACTCGCGGGATCGCGCCTTCGGCGCTCGAGGAGTTCAATAATAATATATTCACGTTTCCCCCGAATAGAGAGCCTGCTCGCAGGCTAATCCGTTTGTTGTGGTAAATTCCCACAAAATTTGCATTGGAGACGAAACTTCAGTTGCTAATATCTCGCTAAACACAAATACCTCTGAGCTATAAAAAAAAATGTAAGCAGACAAATGTTGTGATATATTTCAAGCTGCTTAAAACTTAACCGATTTAAAAAGGGTCACTTAAGGCTTCAGGAATACCTTAAATTTGTCTACACTTCGGTTACTCCTAGGCGTGTTAATATCTCAATCGGAAATCAGCACTCGTTGAATTCTTACCACATCCTCCAAAGGGAAAGCGTAAATTGGTATTTTAATAACCGAATATAGACAAACTTGTATTTATAGATCTACTCATATACATGTATGCATAAACCTATTTTATATTTGCGTGCTGTTCATCTATCTGATCTATGGCGAATACACTTCGTGTATTTGTGAGGATGAAGTGCTCCATACAATTCGCCCTTTTCGCCCCATAGCCTCACAAGGTCAGCTTTCCCCGTATATTGCCCCCCCCCCCCCCACCCACTGTTGCTGTTGTTGGTTGTTGTGGTTGTTTCCAGGGAAACTGGGGATTAAGACCCCAGTTCCCTGGGAAGCAGGGCATGTGGTTGTGTTTGTTCCCAAGTGTCCTAGAGATTAGGACCCCAGTTTCTTGGGAACCAGGACATGTGACATATAAAACATTTCTGTGATTAATAGATAGGCATTATATAAGCTTAGTTTTTAGGTGAGCGTCTGTTGGATTTCATTTTATTACACGCAGCAAATGTGCAGAAAATTTAAGCTCATTTGTTTGAAATTACGGTTCAAAATTGCAACCTGTTATGCTTACATTACTAACTGCGACCGAAAATGCTCCTCTAATACTCCATTGCCTTCCAAAATGTCAAAATTGTCTCTAAATTGTCTTCCCAAACAAACAGATCGTGTGCACCTTCCGCCATCTTAAATGAACTTGTGCACTCTCAGAGTCACGTGATGGGTCTGTTAAACCTCGGAGAACGCACTATTGTTTAGCCCTTTGAAGTTCGCCGGCTTTCAAAACAAGTCCTCTCTACTAACTATGGTGAAACCAATAACCGATTGCAATCGATGGCAATCGATGTCATTTAATCGATTGATATTGGAAATCGATGACTAATCGATAACGTAAAAGTTTGTGACTTTTAACGTGATCGATTTCCATTGATCGTTTTTTATTTGGTTCAACTCTGTATGGGTGTTATTTACATCAACTCAGTGGTTCTAGTGGGATTCTTACTCTTGTGAGTCGATGTCTACGTTAATTCGTTGGCTATTACAGTGTAAAATGGAGCCTCATGATTACTTTTCATTTATTGCAATAGATAACATGCAAAGTCAAAGCAAAGTTTAAGGATTCAAAGGACTGGTGTACTCCAAAGGAAGCGAATAAACCATTCTATGCAGGGATTGAGGTAGGTTAATCTTCACTCAGGACCTAGTACAGTTTGTAAAGAGTATATTACCGTGATCTCATGACTCTTTGGGACCTTGTACACCGCCGACAACATTGAGAAAAATTAGCGACAAAAATAGACAATCTACCGCATTAAATTCGTGAACTAACAACTAGTGGTGTGACAGCGTCGCTAAACTCGGTTCTATAAACCAAGCATTACACGACTCTAAAACACCAGTTCCGTCATGTTTGCGACTATAAATGTATAAGATGAATAAAATTATTTCACATGAATACGTTTGATTTATTCGTAAGGTATGAATGTGACCATGATTGTTATTATTACAGGTCTCGCCATCAACTTTATCACTTGATCTGCAATCCTGTAAGCCAAATGTCGGCAAGAATAAAATAAAAATACAGGCAACGGTTCCAGTGCTTAAACACCCTGTTACTGAAGAGTTTTTGAAAGTGAGCTTTAATTTACCAGTGGGGTTAAAGGTGGACGATGGGCAATGCGATTTTCAACTGAAAGGAACTTCCCCAAAAGAAGTGACGATATTGCCAGATTGCAGCGCCTTGAAAGAAAATCGTCATGAGACTAAAGTGATTGTCATCAAATTCCTTGGTGGAGGGAGTTTTTGGTTTCCCCACAGTACCGTACGTACTATTTGGGTAAGCATTCTACTAAGTCATAACTTTAACATTCTTATTTAAAGTAAAACCTATATCGTAGTCTAGTCCAAAGTAATGAACATGTTTGTTTTTTTGCTATTCCCTTCACCTAAGTAATCTCATTGACAAATTTTAGTCAATATTAATTTCCAGGATGCTCATTGACGTTAGCCAATTAAGTTAATGTTAACAGAATCTGGTCATACTTGTCGTAAAAATAATGAAATATTTTTCTTGTGGCGTCCTGGCACTTATTAACAACCGAAAAATTCTATCCTGTCCACTTCCAAGGTGGATTATCTCAGGAACCAATAAAAGTATTGAAAAAGCCAAATTTTGAAAAGTCTAGTTTGTTTGGATGCCGACGGTTACACAAAGGCTGGTGATTCAGTGAAGCAAACACCATCCTCTTCCGATATAAAGTTTTCTGTCGTTTCTATTTAACTCTATTCAGACCGGGCTTCTACCCCCCTCCCCCTAACCCCTAACCCCCCCCCCCCCCTAACCCTACCCTAACCCTTACCCTAACCCTAACCCCCCCCCCCCTTCTATGTAAGTTCCAGAATTTTTAAGCAATCGCAATGAAACTTATAGGATGTATAGTATGTCGGAACAACTGTCTTTTGGTATACGTCACATGGGATGATGACGTTACATCACGTGACAATTACATTATGATGTCAAAACAGCCGCCATCTTGGATCCGCCATTTTTGATTTAAATTTTTTTTCTAAAACGCCAGCAAACCACTCAAAATTACTGCAAAGTACAAATTACAAATTTGGGAAAACATGCCTGTCAAAATGCCGTTGCCATGGTGATGTCAAGTTCTTGACACAACAACCTATCCGCCAAATTATTCCCAGATAAATTTTAGATAAACTCGCAAAGTTTGGCAGCGTTTGGTTGAATCCTGAAATAGCTATAAGCGTTTAAAGTCAGCGCGGGCCTCAACATCACCCCAGGTCCGAATAGGGTTAAGTAGCGCGCGTAGAAACATTTTGCCGAAACGCACCCTATATATTTTGTTTCAGTAACCTTAACATAAGCTCGGCTCTGGTAATATTCAGGTGTAGTTTATTTCCCTTAGCAATTTATTTAACTAGTCGATCATTCAATGTAGCTCCAAACAGTCGCGTAAGCTGATAGAGGGCTGGGGTATAGATCACGTTCTCAAAAGGGGGTGGGGTATAGATCACGTTTCATGAGAGTAAAACGGCCCTTTCACAATTCACGAAAAATTTAACTCTCGGACATACAAGGGTGGGGTGGTGGATGCCGCCAAAAAAATAACTAGTATTTACTCTATAATGCTGAGGCATTCAGTAGCGAAAACTTTGATAAGTTAAACATGTGTCCATGATATTTGACGTTGTCATTGCGACGTCATAATTACAACGATTGTGGTGGTATGAATTTGCTTGTACCTCCAAGGGTTAAATTGAATTATCATTCTGGCATGATTTTGCATCAATTTCCGTTCATTCAGACTTTCTAAGAAAATAGTGAAATCCAAGATGGCGGTGCTAATGACGTCATATGACGTCACAGCCAACAAAGAATTATGTCATCTTGTAGAGTAAGCAAATAGCTTTCTACTAAGTGCAAAACAGTTTCGCTGCGCGTTAACAGAACAAAGATCCCGGGGAAGAGTTCCCACCGTCCATCTGTCCCTCCCTTTCTATCCATAGTCCATGGGCCAGACCAAATTGTTGTACCATTTTAAGGGAAAAATTATGATTAGTGCCAATTTGAAGAATATACCGAAGTGCTAAAAAAAGATATGATAACCATCCCTACTGCGTACCTTTTGGGGCTTGTTTGTATAATTAAAAATCTCAAAATTACCCTCTAACATGGAAACGGGGCTAAAACAAAAATAACATCTTAAATACGGGTTAATATTATTAATGATTTGATAGTAAAAAGAATAAGCGGTCCTTTAGCACTATAAAAATATGCATTATGGGCTCCTCTAACAACCAAAGTTCTATTTTAAGTATTCTTTTTCTGTAACTGGTTAGTCTTGTACATGAAATCAAAGGCTCATTGAGCCACGACTGAATTTTTTGCCAAGTTTAAAAGTTTAGTTTTCATTCCTTGAAAATTTATGAGCAGCAAGGTGATTCAAACATTCCTTTGATGCACATGATAACAGATAAACGGTGGAATGTCGATTACATTGATATAAGATATTTTCGTCTCACGTGACTAAGTACGTCTAAGTAGCGCAGTCGGGTAGGCAACTGACTGCGGATCGAAAGGTCGCGAGTTCGAGTCCCAGAGGGGGGTTTATTTTTTTTTCCTTTTTTTTTTCTTTTTTTAACCCATAGCACTAAAATGGTTTGTTTATTATATCGCTCCGTAGGTATGCATTGCAGAATAATTTACATGTAGGCTGTTAAGTAATAACGCTGTAAAAAAAAATATAATAGACTGATTCAGGTACAAATGTAATATTGTGCTGTTTCATCTGAAAAGCTTTTCCTTTTCTTGGGAACAAGCAGCCACGCACTCGATTTTAGCCAACGCTCTGGTTTCTAGATAGATCCATCGCTTATGAAGCTTATGTGAAACCCGATTTAGTTTTCGAATGCTCCTACATTCGACTACATGTACTACGCTAGCTCGAAAG
This sequence comes from Oculina patagonica, assembly GCF_052425735.1. Taxonomy (NCBI): domain Eukaryota; kingdom Metazoa; phylum Cnidaria; class Anthozoa; order Scleractinia; family Oculinidae; genus Oculina; species Oculina patagonica. The sequence continues at coordinate 13,414,354 of NC_135762.1, forward strand.
ATAGACACGAAAGTCATCGATCGATTAATGCAGATTACTGGCTCTCAATGTTCACTTTTTTGGCGGTCGATTACTTAATTCTACACGTAATTGTCAGCCATCTTTTGTTTCTTTGCTTCTGTTTTTTCTTGTAAACCCCTTTAAATTAAAAGACTGCTTTTATACGGCCGCTTTTATACGGCCGCCTTGCTACACTCTTTCTACAAGTATATCTGCTGGTCAGCGGAGTTGCAATGAGAAGTCTACAGATGATGGACCAACCGACCAACCATGGCTACCCACAATACTCCTGAATAAATTCAGTCGTAAAAATCACCAAAAATTGTCAAGTAGCTTTCAGCTTTGAGATGCGCTGTGATGTTAAGATCTGTTTTACTTGGGGTAAGCGATAATCATACCATTAAATTCGCCCTTGTTTTACAATTTTGGTTGGAGAAAAAACAGTTCTGAGTTCATATTGTCGTATTTACTGCCAAAGAAGCGTATTTGTTTTACTTTAGACACAAGAAGTAATTGCATTATCCACTGCACCGATGTGCGTGGAGAGCTAACATCTTAACATGATATACAGCTGAGATCAGAAAATACAAACCTGTTTTAGTTCAAGCCAAAACATTGAAGGAAGACGAGATCCCTAACATCTGTTACCACCGAAAAATGCCGCAGTATATGAAGTAATGACCACCTATCGTAAAGTTCCGTGTATAAGCCTCACCCGTAGATAAGCCGCACCCCCGATGTGGAAGCTCGGATTTCAAAAAAGACAAACAGACATATGAAGTTTGAAGTTCAAGTGATCGAAGTTCTATTTGGTAGACAAACAAGGGCAAACAAGCACGGTTTGAAAACGCTGACACGGCGGTTTTTGCAATGTTTAATATGAATTAGATTTATGAAAGCAAAATTTCACTTGTCATAGCTCCTTTTCAGTTTGAGTTTACAATATCTTAAACTTGAATGCTCTCTTGACACCATATTTTTTCAAGATAATCGCTTCTAAACACTCGCTGAACGCAACGCCGGAAAAGTTGTTGGTTGAGGGAGGATTCTTCCATTTAATAAACATAGCCTCATAGACGTACGGGCACCTTCGGACCTGGGGGGACGGAGGCCTTATTGCCCAAGAAAAATGACATGCGTTGAAACAGTTAATGTACAAACCTTGCCTGCTTGCTTAAAGGAAACGATAAATCTTTTATTAATTTCGTGGCATTGCCCAAAGATGTCAATGCACTGAATCCTTTTTCTTCGGAAATATTTTATTTATTCACTCTAGTTCAGCAAAATAATAGTGTATTTTTTGGGAGCTATTTTAGAATTTACATTGTTTTTCCCCCACTTGAAAGTTATACAAAAGCATGTGAAACATTTAGGGGTAGAACTTAGTATTTAAGTCAAAAGCATTAGTTTTATCACATTAGTAACAGCTATGTTTCAAGGTATTTCACTGGATATCTGGATCCACCGCACACAAATGCTCAAGCTATGCAAGCTATGCAAAAGCCTAACTTCTGGTCGCTCTCGCCAATTTCCCACTCACTTCCAAATGATTGCAACTGAATCAAACTAAGGGGTCACGCAGAATTTGCAAGAAAACCCGAACATGATTATAACAATTTGCGAGAGGAAACGAAAGCAGATGAGTGGGAAATTTAGCACAAATTACCACAACTTTTGGTATATTTCCAATACTTTTTCCGTTGATGTAATTCGTTTTGAACGTAATGTCGAGATTTGTCGGCTTACAATACAAAGACAAAGTTTATTAGTACTCCCTAGCGGCGCATTTCAGTGCTAACTTTCTATTTTCTATTTTTTGTAGGCTTGTTTTGTGCACGTTCAAGACCAAAACATGTGAACTAAACAATGAACTTTGTCAAGCTAATCACCACGCCCTTTATTGACCGCTTTTTGAATCGTGTAACAAAAGAAGTTTCTCCCCCCTCCCTGATTTGACCACATCGCTTGATGAAGTCTAGCAGTATGCAACTGGATCGTGAAGCAAATAATTACACTTTAATATCATGACATTACACGTAATGCGGTTGTGTGAATAGCCCATTGGCGCCTGGAGATTTTTGAAATTTTTTCACTAAAATTTCTAAGCTTTTAAGAGTGTGTCTTAAGCATGCACTCTCTCTGATTTGGGTAATATAAGCAATTTTACATTTTCTTCCTACAGAGATTGAGTATAAGCGATGCTCTTTTTTAAAGATGATGACATCAGAAGTGTAACAAAGGACAACGTTCGTCAAGGCCGGTTTTGTCCGACAAAGGCGAAACGGGTTACGATAAAAATTAACCACCACCACTAACACGTATTACGTTAAGAAATTTTAAGGTATTTTGAGGTATTATTATAAGATTGTTATAGCCTGTTAACCTTGTTTTCTTTAATTTCAGGTATCTGTTACAGAAAAGAAAGTAGAACAATGCATGACTTTTACTGACCCCCACTACCACGGCATGGCTCCGATAGGGACCACCAGGTATGTTTTCATTGAATTTAGTTAGTCACTGACTTTGAAGTTCAACTCAAAATTACTGATTGCTTTTTAAATACACTCTATTATTTCTAAACTCGCTTAGTTCCACATTGGATATTTATAGCCCTTGTATTCGTGGTCGTTTTATTTCCCCGATCGATATTTATACTTTGTGTGTATACTCTCGAAAAACTTAGAAAAACTATAGGGCTTATGAACAGACTAGAAAATCTCACATTTTTTCGTGATGTTTTAATAGGAGTGTGTAATGCAATTTATAAATGGTCATAACTATGAATTTGAATACGAAGTTCCTAAAACCGTTAACTAAATTAGGATTTACTAATTGGTGCAATAAAGTAGAGAAGGGGATTTGAATTTTATCTTCGAGTGATGAAAGTATACTCCTTTCAAATGCTTATAAAAAAGAGAACAAATTATGTTACAGCACATTTCACGATCTCAAAATAGCATCACGAAGTAGATTCTTGGCTGTTGTCACTTTCAATGATGAGTCGCCGTTTCTTTCGTTTCGAGTCACCTTCAGTGGATTCTTCCATGCATTTTTTGCGGGAGCTAAGTTGTTGTTAAAAACGCCTCGAGCTCCAGTTAGTAGTTTCCTTCAAACATCTTTTGAAGCCTCACTTGTAGTGGGAGACGCTGAAGAGATTCGATACTCAGCCAGAGGTTGCGTTGTCAAGTTGTTTTCCGTCTGTGTGACGATGGTATTGGCTTTGGTGGTCCGGGAAATAATTTATGTCAAATATCCTGCATTTGTTTTTCTCGAAGACTGTATGTTTATATTCCCCGTTATCTGGATAATCTGGTTGGGAGGAACTCCACCGTCCTGCAGTTTCAGGACTAAAGTTTTTCTACCATTGTGGATTGTTGTGCCAAAAATTCCCGCCGCTTGTGCCATGTCTTTCATGATACTGTTTAACTTGCTTGCTCCAATCGGTTATGCTTTGAATCAGTTCTTGCTTTTACCGATGCGTGGATTTCTGTTTAAAATTAATTTACAGACAAATAATAATACGAATCCGGTTCTGATCATGGATGGTTGTCGTTTTTCCCTGTACATCTTGTAAATGCAATGTACTGGATTACGATCAACAGAGATGGCATTTCGTTGGCATAAATATGTGTATTAATAGGCCGTTGATTCCTTAGATCTTCCCCCCTTGGACCAATTTCTGAAAAGAAGGTAAAAAATCTCCGCTGCTTCCAATGTGTTGTCCGACTTTGTCATGTTCAGATTAACCAGGCTGTATTTAATAACTCTTGTGGTGAACTTAATCTAAGGAACTTTTTGTCATACATGATTTCGATTTATTCGTCCTTCCTTGAATTCACTGTCTTTGAAGATAGCTTTGCCGTAACTGGCAAAGGCCCCCAGAACTGCCAGGGGGCCCTCACTCTCTTAGCCCTCCCCTCCCTTTCCCCTGTGAGTTTGAGAGAGCCCAGGGGGAATGCTAGGAAGCCTTCCCATGCACGGTCACAGCTGAGCTTTCAGAGGCCTCAAGGCTACTGAGCCCAGCGCCCAGAAAACCAAAAGCCGGGTGCAGTCCTGGCCACATTTCAAAGAAACGTCTTTGTCGGAAACAAGCGAAAAAGCTGACTTTAGCCAGCACTCCCCCCCCCCCCCCAGCCGGATATGCAATTCAGCAGCTGACCCAGGACTCCCTAGGGTTGTTAGATAAGGGCCGGGGCTACCTGCCCACGGGGTCGTTGACACTCCCCCCCCCACCCATTTGTCGGACAGAAATGGTCTACTTCTGCGTGACTGCGTGAGAAATATTGATCCCATAAAATATACCTAACATGAACGCACATAAAAGACCTTAAAATACTTTAAAAAGGAGGCAATGTTAAGAGACCATCAATACCTGCGAAATGTAACTCAACTGTTTTATTTCGTCGTCTCTGTGGCTCAAAAATGGCGAATTTGAGCGATTTGAAGTGTAGTAACAATCAATGCAAAATCCTTCAAATCGCTAAAATTCGCACTTTCATGAGCCGCGGAGATGGCGAAATAAAACAGTTGAGGTAGATTTGCGTTTATTTTGTGCTTACAGGTAGACATTCCTAGCAATATTGTTAGGATGATAAATATAATGCAAGAAGCATAACCTTTGCAACACAGAATGTCTTTCTGAAAAATAGTCCTTGGCGAGGCCGGACCAAGATAAATCTGTGATAAGACAAAATGCATTTTGTAAGGTAATTATTTAAAGCTGGACCCAGTAGTGGTCATTTTCACAGAACACTGTTCAAAATTTGAACTTGCAAAACATATGGCAGAGAACAGATTTAGAGGTGTCAACTAAACAAACAGGAAACCACGCAGCCCAGATCAGTGACGTCTAAACACGTCCTTGGCCACAATCTTACGGCTCTATATTCCAATACACAATGCCTCCAAATAAAACAGTGCCCCTCAGAAAGAAATGAGAAGCAAATAAGGTCAATAGGTCGGATTTAACATGGAACGGCAAAGATACAAATGTCACGAACGTAGGAGTTAGGCCGATCACCTTTATTTTACTGATTACTTTCCAATGCGTCCAGGCGGAGATAATGACACGTTGCCGACAGATTAATGTCAGGTTAATCAAAAGAGGTGGAATGGCGGCTTCTATTCTTTGTCAACAGGTTCTTTCCCTCTCCCTTTCTCTCCGCCAACTCTCCCTCCTTTTTCTTCCCGCTTTCTTTTTGCACCATCCGCGACCGGAGAGCCTGTTCGCAGGCTATGTAAAGATCGGTGATAAGAGTTTTCTAAAAATATGAATTTGTCCTGCGCAGCGTTAATTAAAATGAACACATTAAAAACTGTAATGTTCACCGCTGAAAAGTTCAATGTAAAAACTAAACATTAAGGCAGTGCAGCCTTGCCCTTTCTCTCCGCCAACTCTCCCTCCTTTTTCTTCCCGCTTTCTTTTTGCACCATCCGCGACCGGAGAGCCTGTTCGCAGGCTATGTAAAGATCGGTGATAAGAGTTTTCTAAAAATATGAATTTGTCCTGCGCAGCGTTAATTAAAATGAACACATTAAAAACTGTAATGTTCACCGCTGAAAAGTTCAATGTAAAAACTAAACATTAAGGCAGTGCAGCCTTGCCCTTTCTCTCCGCCAACTCTCCCTCCTTTTTCTTCCCGCTTTCTTTTTGCACCATCCGCGACCGGAGAGCCTGTTCGCAGGCTATGTAAAGATCGGTGATAAGAGTTTTCTAAAAATATGAATTTGTCCTGCGCAGCGTTAATTAAAATGAACACATTAAAAACTGTAATGTTCACCGCTGAAAAGTTCAATATAAAACTAAACATTAAGGCAGTGCAGCCTTGCTGCTCACGTATGCGAAAAAAATCGATGGAAATTCAAATTAACAATTTTGGAACTCGCACGTGCGATGGAAGCACGCGCCGGCAAAACTCGCATTCGAGTTATTTAAGTAAAGCCAAAGTCTTAGTTTAGCCCGCTCGGTGCCAGGGTCTTGTAATAAAAGATGAGTCGCATTTCTTAACGCGCGTTTTGCCGGCGCGTGTTTCCATCGCACGCGCGAGTTCCAAAATTATGTTAATTTGAATTCCCATCGATTTTTTCGCATACGTGAGTAACGACATTTTCACTTTTTAAGCGATGACGTGTAACTGATGACGTCATCGCTTTAATGCAGGCACCCGATCGACCGGATCCGTTTAGCTCAATCGAACAGAAATCAAGTTTAACTTAATAACAAGAAATCGCCGCGTGGAACACAAAAGCAAAATACTCCCGTGCAGTAAGAATGGGACCCTAAAATGTATAAACGAAAGAGACTAAATTTTATGTGATGGGATCTATTAGATTTGGTAGACAGAGATTTCTAATTCTTAGAAGATACAGGGCCACTGTAAGCAAGAGACCGTTTGACCTTTCTCGCAGCTTAAAAGCTAGCTCCCGCGTATCGTATGTCGTTTATCGCAAGTCACGCTATAAGACCTATAATATAACGTAATCTTTGTTGAGACAACATAGGGAAATCAAAAAATATATATATATAACTGTAGTTGTACAATTGAGCAAATCTA